>NC_058083.1:294686544-295286544 GCF_014858855.1 Bufo gargarizans
ATTACTACATGTCAGGCTTTTTAGTCCGGCGGCTTTCTCCTGCACCGCCGTGCTGCGCCGGAGCTCCGCCCCGTCCCCATTATAGTCAATGGGGACGGAGCGGCGGTCCACGGGCACAGCGAAATAGCCGCAGGACAGATCCGACATGGTGAACAGCCTGTTGGATCCATCCTGCCGCAAGTGTGAAAGTAGCCTTAGTTAGCTCATATATATAATACAGATAGTTAGTGGGAGATAGTCAGTGTAGGTGAGATAGTGATATAGTGTAGTTTATAGGTTCCAGTGCAGGGTGTTAGGTAGTGTGATAGGAATTACTGTGCTGTGATAGGGATTAGTGTCTAGCAGCTTGAAAAATGTATCAAAAGTGAGCCATGCCTGTATTACGCTCGCAATAAGCGCATATTCAAGCCGTTTTTCGCATTCAAGAAAATAATGAGTGGAGATCACGAATTCTAGAATTTGTGAATTTATTGCCTATGCTGCTCATCAGTAGTGCAGACAGCACAATGTGTGCTGTCCACATTTTTTGTGACTCTATTGAAATGAATGGAAAGTAAGAAAAAAAAATTTTGCATCAGACTTCAGCTCAGACTCCCAATCAGACTCCTATTGTTAATCAAGCCTCTGAATATACCCCCCAATGTTAATAAGTCCCCTAGACTTCAGATCAGACCTCCATGTGAATGACCCTCAATCAGACCTCAGATTAGACCTCAAAAAGTCCTCAGATCAGACCTCCATCTAAATGACCCCCAATCAGACCTCAGATTAGACCTCAATAAGTCCCCCAATTAGACCTCGGATCAGACCTCTATAAGTCCCCCCGCTCAGACTTCAGATCAGACCTCCATGTGAATGACATCCACGCTCAGATCAGATTAAAACAAAACAACTTACCTTTTCTGCTCTGGGTGCCACTGCTCCTCACATCCAGCGCTCTTCTTCTTCCTGCTAAGAGTTGTGCTGTGACCTGACGCGCACAGTGTGAGGTCACAGTGAGCCAATGTCCTCACAGTTGCAGCACAGTGAGCTACAAAGGACCAGGAAGTGGTGAGTACAGAGCCCGGGGAGCTCTGCATTAATCTCTTCCCGGTCCTCCTGCACTAATGAGCACTTCCATAGTGGAAACGGTCATTAGTATTTGGGGGGGGGGGGGGGCATCTTATAAGGTGAAATATACTGTAACTGTTCTACATTATTTATAAAACACCAATATGTTCCGCTGTTGTACAGAGGGTATTATAACTCACTTAAAGCCACTGGAGCTCACAATCTAAATCCGAATTAAGCTATCAGCATAGTTTTGGAATGCGAAAGGAAATTTGAGTAGCCAGGGGAACCCCATGCAGATGTTGTGCTTGGCTGGAGTTAAACTAAGGACCCCAGCTCTTAAAGGCAACAGTGCTAACCACTGAGCCACCACGCAGTTCTTTTATATGTTAAATATTATGTATAATATTTTATTTTAACTGCATATGCTTATATTTTATTATTTTTCTGCTAGTCCTTTGTTTGTCCTTTTCTAAATGTGTAAGGCACTTCTTGTTCATTAGCCTACTAACACTGCTTACATTGTTTAGTATGGATCAAGATAGTATGGACATGGATTAATTGCTGTAAGATTTATTTGATTTATATATTACCAAGTCATTCAATAAAAGTTAATTAAAAAGCTAATACAAAATGGACACAAAGCACTAAAGAGGCAAAAGTATGAGTCTCCAACCCTCTTGGCACTTGTATAAATGACCTCCAAATGTTTCCAGATGATTAGTTAAGTATTCTGCTAAACAATCGCGTTGTTGAATTTGAACTTTCAGATGTTCCTTTTTTTTTCTGATTACTTCCATTTGTTAAAAAATACTATCATCCACCTGTCATTTGTTTCTGAAAGGGCTGATATATGTGTTAGTTTGCAAATTCAAAGGGCAGACAGAAAGAAAAAAATCAATTTTCATCTAGTAGTTGATAATGAAATAAGTTGGCAGTCCATAATTGTTTCAAGCTTATAAGTCATTAAACATAGTCAATAGTTGAACCAATATCAAGAATTATATACAGTAGTGTAGTTATTTACTGCTTCAATGTGCTTGCTTTTTAAGAAGAAGACGACAGCTGTTTATTATACTTATTTAGAGCTATAGTGGGGAATTTATCATGAGGGGTAAATTTGAAGTCAGTTTTGCTTGTGTCTAGGTTGGCGTACTTTGTGTCACATTTCTCAAATGCCCCATGTTACTTGATAAATTTGTTTTATCCTTAGACCTAACACTTTTGTCTAGAGAAGCTACTCCAGTTTTCCTAGTCCACCCTCTTCCTGGAGTGAGATTGCAACGTTTTTGCGACTGTTCTAAAAAAAAAGTCTCAATGATAAATGTGGAGTGAAACTCATTAAAGGGGTTATCCCATCATAATGATCACTGTTAAATCTGTTAATGATTTGACAGTGATCATTTTTGTAAATATACTTTATTAACAAATCCCCACCGATTAGGATAAAATTCATCCCCACTTACCTGATTGTTGTGACTTGGTCTCCCCTGGTTACGACCTCCGCTCTTCTCCAAAAGCCGGAAGGTCGCGCTTGCCCAGAAGACTCCTTCTTTTCTCCCGGCCGGTCCGCTCGCTGTTCTGAACGCGCACGCTGCCGCGCATACGCGACGGTGACTTCTTCCCGGCCAGAATAGTACAGAGCTGCGAACGCGCACGCCGGCTCTGTAGGAATAAGTCACCATTGCGCATGCGCAGCGGCGTGTGCATTCAGTCTAGCGCGCGGCACGGCCGGGAGAAGACTTCAATCAAGATGAAGCCCGCCCCCAGCCAGAATCCAGGAAGTGAACGCGCGGTGGCAGCAGGTAAGTATAAAAACGCTAAGTGGGATAACCCCTTTAACATAGCGAGCCACACCCACTTTCCCACTCACATTACAAAACTGGAGTGAGTGGTGTAAAAATGCAAAAAGTTGCAAAAATTTGTGCAAGCGAGTGCAAAAAAAAGGAGCAAAATGTTGTGCAAGCTCTTAAATTTTGCACAAGCAAGTGCAAAAAGTTGCAAAATCCCTATTTCTGTGACTTTTTGACTTCAGAAGACTGGAGGGAAGGTATGATAAATCAGGGCAATGGTGTTTATTCTCATCACTGTATAATTTGATGCCATTTAAGTTTTTGTTATAGACTACAATGTTATAGACGTGTTTCTTTAGGCCGTCTATACATGTACGTTACATTCAATAGGCCAATAGCTACTTATTTCCTCTTATAAACATGCATGCTCAGCTCGGCCCAGTGTTAATGTGCTATAGATGGGGAAGGAATATACCACTGCCAGTCTGCCTGGGTGCTGTGGATTAAGTTAAAGCATTTGTCCGTACAGTGTCGGACTGGGGTACCTACGGACCACCAGTAAAATTTATTTTGGGGGCCCACCGTACAGATACAATCAAATATAATAAATAATCTAGCATTTTTGTATATGAACATAAGCTGGTTGATGTGCTGTACATTGAATATATGTATGTAGTGTACTAAATCTAATGTGTTATGTGTCACTTGTGCAGGGGGTGGGAGACTAGGGGCCCACCTTGCTCAGGGGCCCACCGGGGGATTCCCATGTACCCCTGTGGGCCAGTCCGAGCCTGTGTCCGTAATTGGAACATCATAACAAATCTGGTGACTAGGCTTGAGCAAATTGAGCCTCCAATCATAGATCCAAAGTCGATTAGTTACAAAATTTAAGGGCACATTTATTAAAACCAGCATTTTAGAGGCCGATCTCAATAAAGCCCTAAGCTGGCGGTGGATCAGCCGGAGTTATGTAGAAGCGCAGGCCTCTTCATAACTTTGGCGGATCCACTGCCACTTCCAAATGTAAGACAGCTTCCTTGCTATCTTACATTAAGACCTTTTTCTACACCTAAAACAGGTGCAGAAAATGGTAAATGAGATGGGATTACTGGCCAGTCCCCGTCTAAACCCACTCCACGTTCACTTTTTTAGACCTGGCCTGACTGGTAAGAAGTTGCAGATAATATAATATAGGCACATTTCAGCTTAAAAAATTACCCCCTTAGTTTGTAATGATGTTCCCGTAGAGCATTAAAATGTATGGAGTCTGTATAGAAAATTTTTGTCTCGACAGAAGTTACGCGAGACTTAGGTATTCCTATCTGCGTATTTAAAAACATTTTAAAATAGGAACCCGAATTGGGCCTTGGTACTGGCGGGCACCTTGGTACCAAAGCCCACTTTGGATTCCTATTTTTAAAAAATTTAAATACGCAGATAGGAATACCGGAGTCATTCACTGAAGTCTTATGAAACTTTGGCTTAGATTTAGTTTTGTTACATGAAGCCCATACATTTTAATACTGTACAGAAACAGCATCACAAACAATTTTTTTTTATTGAATCCACTTCGGATCTATTATCTAAAACTTGATTTGCTCAAGCCTAGTGGTAATGTATGCTTCTATGATGCAACAACATATTATATACAGTTAAGGTCACTGCCCACTGTTTTTGAATTTTTATGACAAGCTCCCCTGACAGATGATGTTGGGGAAAGAAGGATCAGGTGCATTTAATTTTAACAGCTTTTAATGTTTTTTTCTTCCAGGAGATAAGCTGACGCCAGATCTGTCTGGGAGCAGTTTTCTCATTTCTCCCACATATTCGCTTGGTCAAGAGTGTATCTGTATGGCGGACTCTGGAGACATAGCTGTCAGATGATTAAGCATTCAGTCTTTAGGTGTATGGGCACCTTTAATCCTGAGATATAGCCTTCTCGGGCCGCCAACTGATAATCGCATAGACCCTCCCTGCAATCACATATAAACTACTTGTAGTTGATTCTGTGTTAGGCTGAGTTCATATTGCTGTTTAGCTTTCCGTTCTTCTGATCCTGTAAAAAAAAACTGGATCAGTTATGCATAGGATTACACAGGATACGTTTTTTTTTACAGCATCCAGATAACAAAACAAATCCTGTTGCATCAGTTGTCATCCGTTTGAGCCATTTCTGATTGAGATCAGTTTTTTTAGATGGAAATAAAATACTTCATGCAGGACTTTTTTTCCCCGTCTAAAAAAACAGATCTCAGACGAAAATAGCTCAAACGGATCACAACTGATGCATCAGTTTTTTTTTTTTACAGGATCCTGTGTTTTTCCCTCTCTCTTCTGATGGATCACAAGAACGGAAAGCTAAACGGTGATGTGAACTCAGCCTTAGGCAAGGACTACATGGTGACACCGGTCGCGCAACACCTGTCGCGGCCAGGATTGCTGAGTGGCGGAGATACCAGAGAAATGAATGGGATTGCTGCAGCAGTTGCAAGAAATCCAACACGGCTCAGCGATCCTGGCCGCCACAGGAGTCGCGTGTACCCCTTGCCTTACTTGGTGTATGTTTTATGTATGCTTTGGTTTATGTAAAGGGAACCTGTCACATTGAATATGGTGTCCGAGCTGCAGGCAGCATGTTATAGAGCAGGAGGAGCTGAGCAGATTGATACATAGATTTGTGGGAAGAGATTTGCTGCTGTTTGTATGTTTAGGAGTCCAGTGGGCGGTCTCACTCCTCCGATGAACAGCCTTCACAGTATGAGATTGCATACAGAGGTAGCTGGAAATCTCTGAGTAGGACTGCCCACTGGACTCCCAAGCCTAGAATGGAAAGGAATTAAAATGAAACAATTGCAAGTTACCGTATACTGAATCTTTTCCCCCAAGACTAAACATCATCTGCTCAGCTCCTCCTGCTCAGTAACATGCTGCCTGCAGATAGGATAGCTCTGCAATGTGCACTGAATTAACATGTTCACACGTATCTATTGATGGCAGTTGTTCCCTTTATTTAGATTTAGACCTAACCTTTTTATCGATAAAATAGTTTACAATATTACGCTCTTTAATTAGTTGGAAACATTTTGACCTGTGCTTTAGCCATATATGTACATACACTTTTTTTCTGTACAAGTACATTGCTTCCTTACAAAGATAGTCATCAATTGGTTCTGTTTTTAGAGAGGAGATGATAAATCAATATGCAAATATTGTGTACATTTCCTAGTCAGAGCATCTGTGCAAGGTGCAGTTTGCTGTCTGTGCTTCCATCTGCTTAGGCTTTACATTTGGGACATTTTCATGTCCTGTCCATCTGTATGTCTGGACATTGCTGACTCTCAGCAAGCCCATTTGTGTCTACGACCCTTTGACACATTGCCATATATCTTTTGCCTGCAGACAAGCTTGTATGATTAGCAAGGAGGTCTAGTCAGACTCTCTATTTTAATGAGAGCTGCCAAATAATTATTTTATTGTTGTGTCCTTGTTTAAGGCTTTAGCGAGCCCGAATAACAAGTCTAATTAATGTATTGGAAATCATGTTACAGCTTCACTTGAGAAGATTTGTCAACTCTGAAATGCTATAAGTCCCATGCAAAGGTAAATCACCATATTGTATTACATTTATAGATATGATATTAGTTAGTGTAGCATGCTGCAAGGTTATTGACAATGAACTGATTGGAATACATTCAGTGAGATTTCAGAATGGGTTTTGTAATAAGAAGTCCAGAGATCTGGCTCACTAGTCAGATTTAGGGTCCATTCACACGTCCGTGAATGTGTCCGCACTTCCACAGAATTGCGGAACGGGTGTGGACCTATTCATTCTCTATGGGGCAGGAATGGATGCGAACAGCACACTATGTGCTCTCAGCATCTGCATTTTCAGAGCGCGCCCCCGATCTTCTGGTCCACGGCTCCGGAAAAAAATAGAATATGCAGTTCTATCGGGGTGTATTGCGGATTCGCAATTTGCAGATCCGCAATACACTACGGATGTGTGAATGGACCCTTAAAGGGGTTGTCCACTATTAGAAATACATGACTGCTTTCTTCCAAAAACAGCACCCCATCTGTGCCTACTCACTGTATATAAGCAGAGGCTCAGCAAGGAGGAGGGGTAGGGTTGGGTCATGTATCCAGGTGCTAATTGCTAGGGGGTGCCAAAAAGTCACTTGGCCAAGGTGTATAGATGCAGGATGAGGCAGTGAACTAAACTTTTGCCCGAGGCATGTCTCTGATATATATGAGAACCTATGTGAGATATTTGCACATTCTATCCCCTTTCCACTCAGCATGGGTGGACATGCCCCTTTTTTACAGATAATGTAGCAGTCCTATGTAACACCACAGATAATGCAGTGATAATTTAATAGATGGGTATGAGGCCCCAGAATTCAGAACACGCACAGTGTGACCTGAAGTCTGGGGCCAGGATGTGGCAGGATGGGCCATATTCTGAATGCACCCCCCAACCCTACTGTGAAAAAAATATCTGTTTGGACATTACATACATACTACAAAATATACAGTATAATACAGCACCACATACCTCATCCATCCAGTGACATCTCCTGTTATGTAGACTTTCCTCAGCGTCTTCATTCGGAGATAAGACCACCATGACACCTTCTTTTAGCTGCATCTCATCTCTGCAGAGTTTTATTATTATTAGTTATTATTGTTATATATAATGGCTCCCATGTATAATGTAGATGGGCCCCTCTGTAATAATATGATATATAATGGGCCATTATCTATCCTAATAATACAGAGGGGGCCATTATATATAATATTAATACTTGGGGAATCATCATATATAATAATCATACAGATGGGCCATTATATACAGTGGATATAAAAGTCTACACACCCCTGTTAAAATGTCAGGTTTCTGTGATGTAAAAAAATTAGACAAAGATAAATAATTTCAGAACTTTTTCCACCTTTAATGAGACCTATAAACTGTACCACTCAATTGAAATACAAACTGAAATCTTTTAGGTGGAGGGAAGAAAAAATATTAAAATAAAATAATATGGCTGCTTTGTTGAAGCACCTTTAGATTTTATTACAGCACTGTCTTTTTGGGTATGACTTTATCAGCATGGCACATTTTGACTTGGCAAGATTTGCCCACTCTTCTTGGTAAAAACACTCCAAATCTGTCAGATTGCGAAGGCATCTCCTGTGCACAGCCCTCCTCAGATCACCTGTCGGGTATATAAAGCAAAAGCACAACACACCCAACAGATTTTCAATCGGATTCAGGTCTGGGCTATGGCTGGGCCATTCCAAAACTTTAATCTTCTTCTGGTGAAGCCATTCCTTTGTTGATTTGGATGTATGCTTTGGGTCGTTGTCATGCTGAAAGATGAAGTTCCTCTTCATGTTCAGCTTTCTAGCAGAAGCCTGAAGGTTTTGTGCCAATATTGACTGGTATTTGGAACTGTTCATAATTTCCTCTAGCTTAACTAAGCTGAAGAAAAACAGCCCCAAAGCATGATGCTGCCACCACCATGCTTACTTGTGGGTATGGTGTTCTTTTGGTGATGTGCAGTGTTGTTTTTGCACCAAACATACCTTTTGCAATTATGGCCAAAAAGTTCAACCTTGGTTTCATCAGACCATAACACCTTTTCCCACATGCTTTTGGGAGACTTCAGATGTTATTTTGCAAAATGTAGCCTGGCTTGGATGTTTTTCTTCATAAGAAAAGGCTTTCGTCTTGCCACTCTACCCCATAGCCCAGACATATGAAGAATACGGGAGATTGTTGTCACATGTACCACACAGCCAGTACTTGCCAGATATTCCTGCAGCTCCTTTAATGTTGCTGTAAGCCTCTTGGTAGCCTCCCAGACCAGTTTTCTTCTTGTATTTTCATCAATTTTGGAGGGACGTCCAGTTCTTGGTAATGTCACTGTTGTGCCATATTTTCTCCACTTGATGATGACGACTGTCTTTACTGGTTCCACAGTATATCTAATGCCTTGAAAATTATTTTGTACCCTTCTGACTGATACCTTTTAACAATGAGATCCCTCTGATGCTTTGGAAGCTCTCTGTGGACCATGGCTTTTGCTGTGGAATGCGACTAAGAAAATTTCAGGAAAGACCAACTAGAGCTGCTGAACTTTATTTGGGGTTAATCAGAGGCACTTTAAATGATGCAGGTGTATGCTGACTCCTGTTTAACATGATTTTGAATTTTTTTTTTCTTCCCTCCACCTAAAAGATTTCAGTTTGTTTTTCAATTGAGTGGTACAGTTTATAGGTCACATTAAAGGTGGAAAAAGTTCTGAAATGATTTATCTTTGTCCAAAAAAATTTACATCACAGAAACCTGACATTTTAACAGGGGTGTATAGACTTTTTATATCCACTGTATATGTAATAATAATACAGAGGGGGACATTATATATCCTAATAATACAGAGGGGCCATTATATATAATAATTATACAGAGGGGCCATTTATATATAAAAATTATACAGGGGGCATTATACAGTTGCAAGAAAAAGTATGTGAACCCTTTGAAATAATATGGATTTCTGCACAAATTGGTCATAAAATGTGATCTGATCTTCATCTAAGTCACAACAATAGACAATCACAGTCTGCTTAAACTAATAACACACAAAGAATTAAATGTTACCGTGTTTTTATTGAACACACCATGTAAACATTTACAGTGCAGGTGGAAAAAGTATGTGAACCCCTATACTAATGACATCTACAGATGAAACCAAAGTTGAGTTGTTTGGAAGAAACACACAACACTATGTGTGGAGAAAAAGAGGCACAGCACACCAACATCAAAACATCATCCCAACTGTGAAGTATGTTGGTGGGGGCATCATGTTTTGGGGCTGCTTTGCTGAGTCAGGGCCTGGATGGATTGCTATCATCAAAGGAAAAATGAATTCCCAAGTTTAGCAAGACATTTTTCAGGAGAACTTAAGGCTATCTGTCCATCGGCTGAAG
Source organism: Bufo gargarizans (assembly GCF_014858855.1). NCBI lineage: Eukaryota > Metazoa > Chordata > Amphibia > Anura > Bufonidae > Bufo > Bufo gargarizans. The sequence goes on from NC_058083.1 coordinate 294,696,378, forward strand.
CTCAACAGAAGATGGGTATTGGAACAGGACAATGACCCAAAGCATAGAAGTAAATCAACAACAGAATGGCTTAAACAGAAGAAAATATGCCTTCTCAGAGTCCTAACCTCAACCCGATTGAGATGCTGTGGCATGACCTCAAGAAAGCGATACACACCAGACATCCCAAGAATATTGCTGAACTGAAACAGTTCTGTAAAGAGGAATGGTCAAGAATTACTCCTGACCGTTTTATTTTTCTGTGGAAGGTGAAGCAAACAAATATGGTGAATTGGCTATTTAGACTTTTTATCCATTTCACCATTTGTCGTATGGGAGAAATATTTTTATATTTTAATAGTATGGGCTTTTTCACAAGCAGCAATGCTAATAATATGTATTTTTTATATATTTTAAATTTGGGTAAAGGGTAGTGATTAGTATTTTTATTTTTTGACATTTTTTATATTTCTTAAAACTATTATTTATTTATTTTTTTACTCTCATAGACTCCAATGCAATACCCCCTCCCCCCCGGAAGTGCACGCTTCTAGGTTTTTACATTAAAAGTATGAGATCAATGTTATCGTCGATCGTATTAGTCCCGGGTGTCTGCTGTTTAAAATCGTGAGTGGGCACCAAGTACCAGCCAGCGCCATATGGCACTGGTCGGGAAGGGGTTAAAATATTACAAAATGAAGTAAGAAATTTATATGTCAAGAAGTAGAATTCAAAAAAGTGATATGAAATCGGTGGGTTAACAAGAATCATCAAATTTTCATCCTCGAGGAGCTATAACTAATGTAATTGATTTTACAAGGACCATTCACTCTATATTAAATATCCAGAGGCAGCAAATATTTGAATGATATCATATTTGAAGTGCTGTAGGCTAAAGAATTTAAATATATTGGATACTTCTTTCCCTTGTAGCCACTATGTTTTGAAATTCATACCATCTACAGTATTTCTGTAAAACAATGTAATCTAACTCAAGGATTCTCAAACTTTTTCAATCAACAGTGATGCCAAGGACTTACTAATGAACAAATGCTAACTGTAATGCTTGTAGGTAGGGACAGACACGGACATTGAGCCCTAACCTAGAACCCAGTTCGCTTTCCCTTCCTACTTGAAGTGCAAACCCTAAGTAGGAAGACCCCAACTGGCCGACATTGCCTATGCTACTAAGGTACAGAGATGGACAAACACCTACAGACAAATGACACAAAGACAGAGTCATAGAAAAATAGTTCAGAGCCAGACAAGCTATGCAGTACCAAATGAGAGACAGAGAGTGGTCAGAACATAAGCTGGGGTCAGAGAAACTAGCAATCCAATACATAAGGGAACCAGGATCAGAATCTGATAGGTCATGATGGGGCGCTCCATTAATCAAATCACTAGTACAGAGAAATAGAGCAGCTGAGCAATTAGCCCACTGCTAGTCTCCTCCAGCACACACCTGCTGTGGAGAGAAAGAGCATTGCATCCTGTTGGTAAGGATGCTGTCACATCACCTGGAACCTTGTATGACAGAACCATCTGTCTTTAGAATTGTACCCAGATAGCTATGCCATGGAGCCTGTTTGTGAAATTAAAGACTTTGGCTCCATGGCGATTCTATTGTATTCGTGTCGTCTGAGTGCCATTCACCTAATAAGGCACTCAGACTTGAGCTATCTGGGGATATGTTAAATGTCTATGTTTTATGCAATAGCTGCACAGTTAAATATTTTTATGTCTTTTTATTGTCTTTTGCTACCATGTGGCTAATGGAGTTTTACCTCTGCCTTGGAGATAAATTGGACTACTTCCCAATTGTCTCCAGGACTGAAGACATTGTGTAAAACTGTGTATTCTCCTGCCTGTTAATTACATTAACCCATTGTGTAAGGTAATTGTGTCACGGGCGGGGGGGGGGGGGTTGTGTGGGAGTGTCCGAGTGTATTGTACGTGTTTACTGGTTGTTTTACAACACCCTGTGGGTGGTACTAATGTGTATATAAGAACAATAAACACACAGCTCTGGCTGTCCACTGCTTTACCCTCAACGCAGAGCTTGGTCTAATTTTTTTGGGGGGGGAGTTCTTTTAGACAACGGTTTCACTCTCTCCTGCCGAGAGGATTGTAACTGGTAATTGGTGGCAAGCGATGGGATGAGTCCCACCACCCAGAATGAGAGCTACAAATGCAATATGAGGAACTAAAACGGAATACCCTTAAAAAAATATTACAACGTCAAGGACGGCCAGCAGGTAATCTCAATAAAAGGGAGATTATTGCTCAACTAGTAGAAATGGATGCAGCGCAAAGAATGGAGAGAGCTAATGTACCCAGCATCCTGGACTTAGCACCCGAGGAAATAAAATTCAACCGGGCAGTCCAGATAAGGCTGGCAAATTTTGGCCCCAACCCTACAGCAGACATTGTGGAACGTGTGCAAGCGCCAGTAGCGGCACACCAGGCACGCCAAAGAAGAGGAGCTGCAGCAGTGGAGGTACCCAATAATAATATTGGAAGGAAGAAGGTACCCTTCGCTGCATTTACATTTTTTATTGAAGCCGAGGGAGAGATTGATGTGTTCCTGGCTGATTTTGAAAGGCAGTGTGCCTTGCACAGGGTGCCAACAGATGAATGGGTCCCCATCCTCTCTGCGAAACTATCCGGCCGGGCCAGTGAAGCCTTTCGTGCCATCCCAGAAGAGGAAATTACTAGTTACCGGGTAGTGAAGGATACCGTTTTGGCCAGGTATGCGGTTACCCCAGAGGTATCAGGCAAACCCCCAAAGCAAGCAGGTGACTCCTATGTGGAGTGGACATGCCGGGTGCACTGCACAGCAGCCCACTGGATGGCAGGGTGCCAAGCCGTATCTGGGGAGGAGATATTACAGGTGTTCTTGCTGGAACACTGCTTTAACAAGTTGCCTGCAGGAGTCAGAGAATGGGTCCGGGACCGCAAACCCTCAACCCTGCCAGAAGCTGCTCACCTGGCAGAGGAGTATACAGATGCCCGTAAACTGGACAATACTATGTCTAGAGCCCCTGCCATAATGGAGTACAGACCAGCAGCACCCACAGCCACTACCGCCTACCAAGCTCTGGCGCACCGCACTCCAGCTCTGCCTGCAACAAATAGATATCCTCAGCAATCCCGGTTCAACTCCCGGGATTATTCACAACCTATCCGGTGCTTTGGGTGTAAGCAGCTGGGGCACAAGAGACCGGAGTGCCCGCTGAACACCGCTAACCAGGCACAGTCGTGGAGAAGACCAGCTGGCGGAAACCAACGCAGCCCTCAGCCTGCTGCTCACTGTATTGAGCAGGAGGAATTTGGGGGCATCCTACATGAGGCAGACCCCATTCAAGCTGCCCACCAGGACAATCGACAGCAGCAGCAACAAACAGTTAAGCTGAATGGGAGAGAAGTCAGCGGTTTGCGAGATACGGGTGCCACTATGACTTTGCTCCAAAAGAACTTGGTGTCTGAGCAGCAACACACCAGAGACACTGTGGCTGTAAGAATAGCAGGGGGTACTGTGTTCCGCCTGCCTGTTGCCCGGGTACACTTGGATTGGGGAGTGGGGGCTAGACATGTTGATGTGGGGGTCATGAAGGATTTACCCGCTGATGTCCTCCTTGGGAATGACTTGGCACCCCTTGTTTCTGCCTACGCTCTGATGGGTCCCACAGAAGTTAACCTTGTGACTACCCGTGCCCAGACTCGTGCTGCCGGAACCGGCTCACCTGCTGCTGAGACCCAGGTAAGACCTTCTTCCCCGACTTGTACCCTAGACCAGGCCCTACGGGTTGAGATACCCCAGAGGAGTTTGGGAGGGAGACCCTGGCGGATCCGACCCTTCAGAAATATAGGGCTAAGGCAGATGCTAGGGAGGAAGGAGTAGATGGGGAACGGTATGAGTGGGCGGGGGGACAGGTTATATAGAACCGATAAACCTTCCCAGAAAAGTGTGGCTCCTCCGCAGAATCGCCAACTGGTTGTGCCTGCGAAATACCGGAAGGAGATTCTGCGGATTGGGCATGATGTGCCATTAGCTGGACATCTAGTGTCCCGCCGCACAGCCCATAGGATCAGAATTTCTTTTGGCCGAATTTTAATCAGGCTGTGCGGATGTATTGTAGTACGTGTGACACATGTCAACAGGTAGGAAAGCGGGGGGACCACCCAAAAGCTAGACCTATGTCTATGCCTATTATTGGGGAACCCTTTTCCCGTTGACATTGTGGGTCCACTGGCCAGGGCTAGTTCATCTGGTAAGAGATATATTCTTACCGTGGTAGACTATGCCGCGCGTTATCCAAAGGCAGTAGCGCTGTCTAACACAGAGGCAGAGACGGTTGCTGATGCCCTGGTTAAGATTTTTACCAGAGTGGGGTTCCCTAAGGAGATTCTCTCCGACCAGGGGACCCAATTTACCGCTGTGCTCACCCAGCAGCTGTGGAAGGTGTGCGGCATCAAACCGCTACTTAGCTCACCTTTTCACCCACAGATTTTCATACAGAGAGGTGCCCCAGGAATTTACTGGGTTCTTTCCCTTTGAGTTACTCTATGGGAGAAGGGTTGGTGGACCCCTCGATCTCATTAGAGGACACTGGGAGGGAGAGACAGAGCAGGAGGGAACCCCCATAGTGCCATATGTCCTGGAACTCTGGGACCGCATGAAGAGACTATCTCTGATGGTAAGGGAGAATCTCCAGGCAGCTCAGGGGAGACAGAAGAGGTGGTACGATCGGGGTGCCCGGCAGCGTGTCTTCCAGGTTGGACAAAAAGTTTTGTTGCTAAAACCTGTGAAGACAGATAAGATGCAAGCATCTTGGCAGGGCCCATATAAAGTGTTAGCTCAGGTATGTGATACTACCTACATTATAGACAGCTGTGCAGATGAAAGGATCCAGCGATCCATTCATGTGAACATACTCAAAGAGTATCAGAAGAGACCGGAGGACGTCGCTGCAGTGTGTGCCCCTGCTGCAGATGACCCAGAGAATTTACCCCTACCAGACATGTTAGAAAAGGACCCCCAGACTGATCTTACTGCCCTAGTACAGCTAGGGTACCGGTTAAACCCCACAGAGAAGGTACAGGCCAGACAGCTTCTGTGGGAAAAGCAGGCAAAGTTCTCGCAAGAACCCGGTTACACTACCCTAGCTGTACATAAGGTAGAGACCCCCGGACAGAGCCCCTTATGACAGCCCCCCTACCGTATCCCTGAAGCAGTCCGAGAGGGAATGTGGAAGGAGATACAGGAGATGACCCAGCTTGGGGTCATCGAACACTCCGATAGCCCTTGGGCATCGCCGGTAGTCCTGGTGCCTAAGAAAGATGGTGCTACCATCTCAACGAGCGGACCACCACTGACGCCTACCCGATGCCCCGGGTAGACTAATTATTAGACCGTATTGCCAGGGGATGTTATCTCACCACCATAGACCATAGTAAGGGCTATTGGCAGATTTCCCTGGCCGAGGATGCTATCCCCAAGTCGGCATTTGTCACCCTGTTTGGCCTGTACCAGTTTAAGGTCATGCCATTCGGGATGAAAAATGCCCCGGCTACCTTCCAGCGTATGGTGGATAGCCTCCTCGATGGCTTCCAGGAATTTGCACGTGCATAACTGGACAACATTGTGATCTACAGTGAGTCCTGGGAGGAACACCTGGACCATGTAGGGGTGGTGCTGGTTAAAATTTGGGCCATTGGTCTGACATTGAAGCCAGAGAATTGCCATCTAGGTATGGCAGAAGTGCAATACCTGGGTTTACAGAGTGGGGTGTGGGAAGGAGTGCACCAGGAGTGATGTTGAGGTCTCCTCTGAAGAAGCTATACAACTTGGGATGACCAGAGGAGATCAGCGCCGCAGACGTGGGATCTGTTTCTACTGTGGAGATCCTGACTACTGGATCAATCAGTGTCCAAAGAGGATCCTTTCTGATAAGGCTTCCAAGACAAGACCACCAAGGGACCAGATACTCCCTGTTATTACTAAGAGCAAGCTTTTAGTTCCTATAACCATTTCTCTGGGTTCTAATAAGTGGTCGGGCCAGGCCTTTATAGATTTGGGCTCAGCGGCCAGCTTTATTGACCAGGGGTATGCTACTAGACCCAGAGCCAGAATGTGGGTAGTAGCAGGACCAGCTATCCGGCCAGAAAAAGTAGGCCGCAGTTGTCCCTGCTGTCTATGGAAAGGTGCAGCATAATTGTTGAGGAGAAAGACTATGCGATTTTGGATTGAATGGCTCACTCCTCCTCTCTGTCACAACAGGATAGTGTGAAGGTGAATTCTGAGTCTGACACAGTGCCAATTGACCAGGGGTACAGAATTTCTATTGGTCCTCCTCCTTTCAGCCCCAGGGAAGGCTTTCAGTGGAGTCCACTCTGTCTTCACTGCCCCTTTGTTTTTCCTAAGAAGTCGCAAGAAAACCCCACCACACCCTACGGCAGACAGACAACAGAGTCTCCTTGTCGACAACTTGTGTGAGAGCATTCACCTTTGGGCTGCCCACAAGGTTGGGGGGGGGGGGGTTCGGGAAGAGTATGGGGACCCCATGCATAGATGTGTTGATGGTGGTGGTAATAGTGGCACCCGTAGCCATGGCATTGGTAGTGAGGACAGAAACAGTGGTAGTCGGGGCAAATGCAAAGCAGGGGAGGAATGCTAAGGAGCCCATTAGACATCTCACAGTCTGATCAAAGTGGCAGAGAGTGTTGCAGGCTCGGATTGTGTGCTGGACAAGACCCGGGAGCCGAATCGGGTTGCTGAGTAGGTAGCAACACCAGTGGACATGGCTGGTGACAGCGGCCATTAAGAGCAGAGGTGACACACCTCTCAAAGAGCAGCCAGGGCTACATCTGCTTCGGGATCTGGAGATGCTACTGACATTGTGGAAGAGTTAGGCCAGAAACATGCTAGAACTGAGCTGAGCTTGGCTGTCTGTGCGAGCAACACCAATATGGTGCTTTTTGTCCACAAGGTAGGCACACAAAACTATGACCTTATGCAATATCTGCAGGATTAAAATAAGCTATGGGCATTCAAACTCAATCATAGGTACCAGAGCTCTATTGCAGCACATGAGGTGGCATCACCTGATCCTTTGGGAAAATACAAATGGTCAGCGTTCCCAATCAGAATAAGTCTATCCTCCTTTTCATGATCCTCTTTGTAGCAGCCAACCCGCATTCCCAGTGCTCTTGTCATTATCAGCATCACCATCTTCTATAACAGAATATTTGACCATGAAAAAACTATTCTGCACGAGCACTTAGCTTGTTTACAGGCTGAACCCACACCTAGGCACATTGCTGGCAGTACAGTCGCTGCCGTACTATTGTAGTAGTGCCTTGTACTCTCACGTGGTGGAGAACGTGGGACACTGCTTGCAATACTGTGCGGCTAGCTGCACTTCACGATGAACACCTGGAGCAGCTGTTACAGGCAGGGACAGTACATATCGTTCACGGCACACTGGGTCAATGTTTTTTGTGGCAGCTGAAAGGCAGCACCCCACCAACATGAACAGGCCCTTTTGACACCCTGTCCTATTGATTGCATCGGGCTTGCTCTCACAGCAGGCACTTATCCACCTCCTCCACATATGGACACTCTCCCATCTACAACAGCAGCAAGGGAGCAGGAGTGCTAACACATGGCATTGCAGCTCCCCAGCAACATGGCAAGGACAGGTCATTTTGACCTCCCAGTCCTCCTTACCTATGATTACATTGGTACAGCCTCCACAGCAGGCACTTATCTGCCTCCTTCATGCATGGACACTCTTCCATCTCTAATAGCAGCATGGGACCAGGAGTGCTGACACCCTGCTAAGCCAGCACCCCAGCAACATGGCCAGGACAGGTCAATTTGACCCCCCAACCCCCCTTAACCACAATTTCATCAGGAAGGCTCCCACAGTAGGCACTTACAGTTGCAAGAAAAAGTATGTGAACCCTTTGGAATTATATGGATTTCTGCACAAATTGGTCATAAAATGTGATCTAATCTTCATCTAAGTCACAACAATAGACAATCACAGTCTGCTTAAACTATAACACACAAAGAATTAAATGTCACCATGTTTTTATTGAACACACCATATAAACATTTACAGTGTAGGTGGAAAAAGTATGTGAACCCTTGGATTTAATAACTGGTTGAACCTCCTTTGGCAACAATAACTTCAACCAAACGTTTTCTGTAGTTGCAGATCAGACGTGCACAACAGTCAGGAGTAATTCTTGACCATTCCGCTTTACAGAACTGTTTCGGTTCAGCAATATTCTTGGGATCTCTGGTGGGAATTGCTTTCTTGAGGTCATGCCACAGAATCTCAATCGGGTTGAGGTCAGGACTCTGACTGGGCCACTTCAGAAGGTGTATTTTCTCCCGTTTAAGCCATTCTGTTGTTTATTTACTTCTATACTTTGGGTCGTTGTCCTTTTGCAACATCCATCTTCTGTTGAGCTTCAGCTGGTGGACAGATGGCCTTAAGTTCTCCTGTAAAATGTCTTGATAAACTTGGGAATTCATTTTTCCTTCGATGACTTTGCTTTGATCTGTCCACAGAATATTTTGCCAGTGTGGAACATCCAGGTGCTCTTGTGCAAACTGTAAACGTGCAGCAATGTTTTTTTTGGACAGCAGTGGTTTCCTCTGTGGTATTCTCCCATGAAATTCAGGGATGTTAGCATATGCCAGAGACTTTTGTAAGTCTTAAGCTGACACTCTAGGATTCTTCTTCATCTCATTGAGCAGTCTGCGCTGTGCTCTTGCAGTCATCTTTACAGGACGGCCACTCCTAGGGAGAGTAGCAGCAGTGCTGAACTTTCTCCATTTATAGACAATTTGTCTTACCGTGGATCGATGAACAGCAAGGCTTTTGGAGATAGTTTTATAACCCTTTCCAGCTTTATGCAAGTCAACAATTCTTAATCGTAGGTCTTCTGAGAGCTCTTTTGTGCGAGCCATCATTCACATCAGGCAATGCTTCTTGCAAAAAGCAAACCAGAACTGGTGTTTGTTTTTTTATAGGGCAGCTGTAACCAACACCTCCAATCTCATCTCATTGATTGGACTCCAATTGGCTGGCACCTCACTCCAATTAGCTCTTGGAAATGTCATTAGTCTAGGGGTTCACATACTTTTTCCACCTGCACTGTGAATGTTTACATGGTGTGTTCAATAAAAACATGGTAATATTTAATTCTTTGTGTGTAGTTTAAGCAGGCTGTGATTGTCTATTGTTGTGATTTAGATGAAGATCAGATCACATTTTATGACCAATTTGTGCAGAAATCCATATTATTCCAAAGGGTTTACATACTTTTTCTTGCAACTTTATTCATATCTTGCATCCACAGACACTCTACCATCTCTAACAGCAGCATGGAACCAGAAGCGATAATACCTAGTGAGGCAACGCCCCAGCATCATGGCCAGGAGAGGACTTTTTGACCCCCCCAATCTCCCACAGCAGGCACTTATCCACCCCTACATGGACAATCTCTGTCGTCTTGCTTTCCCAGCCTCCAGTGTCATCTCGGAGAGGGTTTTCAGCACCGCAGGGAGTGGGGGGTGACACCCAAACAGACCAAGTTTCCTACCGACAGTGTCCAAAACATCAGTCAAAATGGACAAAGCCTGGATTTAGGAGGAGTTTCAAACTCCTCCCACTGAGGCCAATGAATAGATCTGGCCTTGCTGACAGTGCCCCACCTTGCCACTGTTGCTATCTGCCTACCTGCTGTCCTGCCTACCATAATTTTGCCTGCCTACCATTGTGCTCCGTAAGACTTCTGCGGCTGCCTTCGTCATGTTGCTGCCTGCCAATATGTACCATATGGCTGCTGCTGCTGCACTGCCTCAGCTGCTGTTTCTCATTGCTAATCCCCTACTGCCGCCACTATTAATGCTACACATCTGCCACTATTATCACTACCACCACCACTACTACTATTACTACTACTACTACCCATAGACAGACGACCTACTGCCTTGTATGTTCCATGCTATGCTGCTTATGCTGCCATTACTATTGTGCGCACATTCCTCATTACCCTAACCTTTCCACATCTGCACAGCACTGCTCTCAAATTAAGGCCCCATGCACACGGCCGTGTTTCACAGCCGTGTGCGGGCCGTGGAACCGCGGCCTGGATCCCTCCTGAGAGCAGGAGCGCACGGCGTCACTGGTTGCTATGACGCCGTGCGCTCCCTGCTGCCGCCGCAATACAATAATTCACTGGTATGATCTATACCAGTGTATTACTGTACTGTGCCGGCAGCGCACGGCGTCATAGCAACCAGTGACGCCGTGCGCTCCTGCTCTCAGGAGGGATCCAGGCCGCGGTTCCACGGCCCGCACACGGCTGTGAAACACGGCCGTGTGCATGGGGCCTAATAGTGAGAATCTTTATAGGCTCGTTCACAACTAACCACTTTTTCTTCTGACAATTAACACTTGTGCTTGTCGTATGGGCAGGCATTCTGACCCCCCAAGGCATACTTTTTAGATGCTTGGTCTCCCAATAAGTCACTTAAAAAAAATTAAAAATTAGCCCATAATACCGTATGTGTTTAAGAACCTCTGTCCCTAATAAAGGACAATTTTTGAAGGCTTTGGAATACGAAAAAGCATAACATTTGTGACGGCGTGATGTGTTTTTAAACACACTGTTTTTAAATTCCATCAAACATGCATTCACCCATAGCTAGGAATGTCACTCAGATATGATTTACTATTGCTGTCACTGCATTGAAGAGAATGGGGGAGGGAGGGGAAAAGGAGGAGACTACAGGGTTTATATACCAATTTCCAGGTCAATTGGAGTCAGTTTGGTTTGGCCCAAACGGAATAATGTTCAAACCAAAATGTTTTTGAAAAAATTGGGGAACCTGAACCGCAATAATCTACACAATGCAGTAATCTCTGTAAACAGCCTCAAATAACAAATAAATGTACACTCACCTGTTTTCTCATCTGCTTCTTCCAGTGGTCCACTCCTCACTGCTGTTTTTCTGGCTGCAGCAGTGACGTTCTGTGCACAAATTACTAATAGTACAAAATAAATTGCAAATAAGTGATTCCTTCCAACAAAATGGCCATGCTCATTCTGTAGCCTAAACCCAAATCTCTTCTCCTGAATTTCCTGACTCATGTGCACTAGCATCAGCGGGGGAGAGAGAAGGGTGAGAAGATGTGGTGAGAGAACAATAAACTGCATTTCTATTGCATTTTTAGAGGTCTGCAATAGTGATATCTGATGAAAGAAGAAACATAAAGGAGATTAGGTTACGTTTTGTTGGTGGTCACACTATCTGCAACATGTAGTTATCGTTCCTATTCAAATTTAGAACTTAACCAGCAAAACATGAGGACTGGGAACAAATTCACCTTGAATGAACGTTGACATTGCATATTTGACATATAAGGTGTTAATCACAGAATGAAGAGAACAACTTAATGCTTTACACTGAACATCCATCTTCTATCATGGACAAATGAATGCGTTTACCACTTGTGTTTAAGGTTTCTTCTGCTAATCCATTTAACATTCTAATGTTAAGTCAGTAAAATAATGGCTTTATTGCAGAATTTCATCAATATATGTTTACTGCTGCTATCTCAAAGCCCACTGTATAGCTTAAAGGGAGTCTGTCACCTCCATATGGCCATATACACTGCTTACATGGCTCTGTAGCACACCTATACAGGATTGTAACGGTACCTTTGTTCTTTTCTTTAGACTTGCACCAGCAGGAAAAACGAAGTTTAATTCATATGCAAATGAGCACTCGCAAGTGCTCAGGGGAGGAGTTCAGTGTGTAGGTGCCCAGGCTGCTCTGCCTTCTTTTCTCTTTACTCCTCCCCAGTCTCTTCCTTTGCCCGCCCTCCAAGTCCGGACCTATCGATGAGGCAAGAGACTTGGAGGGTGGGCAAAGGCAGAGACTGGGGAGGAGTAAAGTGAAAAGAAAGCAGAGCAGCCTGGGCACCTACACACTGAACACCACCCCTGGGCACTTGCGAGTGCTCATTTGCATATGAATTAAACTTCGTTTTTCCTGCTGGTGCAAGTCTAAAGAAAAGAACAAAGGTACCATTACAATCCTGTATAGGTGTGCTACAGAGCCATGTAAGCACTGTATATGGCCATATGGAGGTGACAGACTCCCTTTAACAGTTCAAATACTGTAATACTTAACAGAGTGCATATAAGTTTCAAAAACTGCTTCTCAGAAACTACTGATTCTCAATGAAGAGGTTATGCTGGTAGAAAGTAGAGATGAGTGGTTCAATTCTGAACAAGTGGTAGGCAATTAAAGAGTGCCGTGTTTGTGTGAGGGGAGGCGGGGCTTTAATTATTTAAACCTGGCTCTCCTGCCCCCACTTGTCGGTTCGAATGCTTTCGAATCGGCTCGTGGGTTGGTGCCAGAGAAGTGCGTGCGTCACTGGAGAATCGGGTGGTCGGCTGCATCGGGCTCGTCGCTTCGGTGATTAGGTAGGCAGGGTGGCTGCACACCCGTCTCGCTATGTATAACATAGGGGGCTGCCGAGCGTGCCGCCGGCCCCCAGCCGCGCTGGCGACTGCCCGCACTCCCGATCGCTTCCGGCACCCCGCTCCAGGCACCCCGATACAGGCACCCCGATCCGCTCCAGGCCCCGCGCAAAGCACCCCCGCTCCCACGTGCAGCGTCCCCCAGGCGGGCACCCCTCATCGGTGGCTCAGCAGCGACGGGTGACACGTCCTTCACATACCCAGAGCAGCGGTCACGCCGGCCGTCGGCTCCTCAGCGCAGCTCACTGGCTTGCTGCGCTCCAGCAGGCCCTGGCTTGATAGAGGGTGACACCTACAGGCCCATACTGGTACTGCAGTCCAGGTACAGGGCTCCTTGCTCAGGCACAGTGGCCAGGTACTAAGGCAGGACAAAAAAAAATAAAAAATCTATTTGGGATATGTTTTAAGGATCAAATATAAAGAGGGCTCCAAAGAGGGGGGGCTGGCCACGTCACTTTGCGCATGCAGCCGGGCCGCCCGCAAGCCCATACGGCGAGTCAGGGGGTTGGTTCGGGCGCAGTTGCAATAATCCGGTGGACAGCTAAGGAGCAGTGGCAGGAGTGAAGGGTCACCCAGCCACCGTGCGCTCACTCACATGTCTGTCCTTGTTTATTCAGGTCCACAGGTGGTTGGCTAACTTACGATACTGTGGGGTTTGTGGCTGTCATGGCCGCCAGGTGAGTCAGAGGTGGTGCAGGCGCGGGCCAACCACCTCCTTTTCTCCTGCATAGGCTTGGAGGATGGGGGATGGTGGACTATTATGGCCAGGCCTCTGGCGCATCTCCTACAGGGTGGCGCCTACAGTCGTGGCCTTTGGTGGGGGGGAAAGTAGTAAAAAAAATAAAAAAAATGGTATAGATAGGAATGTTGCTTTGCCAGGTCTGTCACGACTACAGACTCCTTATAAAGCCCTGCCACGACTGCAGGCATCAGTCTGTCACGACTACAGACCCGCTCTAAAGCCCTGCCACGACTGCAGGCAACAGTCTGTCACGACTACAGGCCCGTTATAAAGCCCTGCCACGACTGCAGGCATCAGTCTGTCACGACTACAGACTCGTTATAAAGTCCTGCCACGACTGCAGGCATCAGTCTGTCACGACTACAGACCCGTTATAAAGCCCTGCCACGACTGCAGGCATCAGTCTGTCACGACTACAGACCCGCTCTAAAGCCCTGCCACGACTGCAGGCACAAATCCGTTACGACTACAGACTCGTTATAAAGCCCTGCCACGACTGCAGGCATTAGTCTGTCACGACTACAGACTCGTTATAAAGCCCTGCCACGACTGCAGGCATTAGTCTCATGTCAACAGACTCGTGAGGTAATACTACCACGTCTACAGGCGATGGTCCGTTACCGCTACTCCCGAGGTAGGGTCCCCTCACGACTACAGGGGCCAGTCGGTCACATCCACATACTCGGTCGCACTCCCGTTGACTACAGGCACTGGGTGGGCATCTACAGGTAGTTGCGTCACGTCTACGCACGCGGGTCAGCCACGGCCTGGGGGGTCAGCCTTCACGGTCACAGGTAGGTCCGGTCAGGCCTCAGTCTCCCAGCGGGTTCCAGTCACAATAACCAGCCCCTAGGTGGGGGCACCCCCCACGCGGCACACGATTCAAACCGGCGGGGGCCGGAGCTCACAGTAAAGGAAGGGCTCCCTCTGATCCGGTGCACATTGCCAGGGAGCGGCGCTGCTCCCCACGCGATACGAGTGTCCAGCCGGCGGTGGGTCGGCCCTGGCGGAGGGGGGGGCTCCCCCGCACTGGTGCACTCTGCCAGGGAGCAGCGTGAGCTCCCCACGCGGCTGGGGGTAAAGGTGCAGGACACCGTTTCCCCGCTCCTCATCTTCAATAAAGTATGGCACGGGCCGCCGTGCCGTTAGGTAGGCAGGGATCAGGGGAAGGAGTACTAGGCTCGGTCAGGGGGAGCAGATCATAGGCGGTGGCTGGCTTCCTGCTGCCGGCCGTACAGAAGGTTCCAAGGGGGTCATTTAGGCACAGGATGTTAGTTAGTCCGTGCAGGTGACCTGCGTTATACCATGTTCTTCGTGCTCGTACTCAGAGCTGTGCCCATACTGGAGCTGCGTAAGTGGTTTATAGTTTAAAAAAAAATAATAATAATGTAAAACCACAATTAGTCTTTCACGCATGGCTTCTCCGTTTTAGGTGTACACATATGACTCCACCATTAGAGTCTCTCACACATGGCTTCTCCGTTTTAGGTTTACACATATGACTCCGCCATTAGAGTCTTTCACGCATGGCTTCTCCGCTTTAGGTTTACACATATGACTCCACCGTTAGAGGTTCTCACGCATGGCTTCTCCGTTTAGGTTACACATATGACTCTGCCATTAGAGTCTCTCATGCATGGCTTTTCCGTTTTAGGTGTACACATATGACTCCGCCATTAGAGTGTTTCACGCATGGCTTCTCCGTTTTAGGTTTACACATATGACTCCGCCGTTAGAGGCTCTCACGCATGGCTTCTCAGTTTAGGTTACACATATGACTCCGCCATTAGAGTCTGTCATGCATGGCTTCTCCGTTTTAGGTGTACACATATGACTCCGCCGTTAGAGGCTCTCACACATGGCTTCTCTGTTTAGGTTGCACATATGACTCCGCCATTAGAGTCTCTCATGCATGGCTTCTCCGTTTTAGGTGTACACATATGACTCCGCCGTTAGAGGCTCTCACGCATGGCTTCTCCGTTTTAGGTTTACACATATGACTCTGCCATTAGAGTCTCTCATGCATGGCTTCTCCGTTTTAGGTGTACACATATGACTCCACCATTAGAGTCTCTCACACATGGCTTCTCCGTTTTAGGTTTACACATATGACTCCGCCATTAGAGTTTCTCACGCATGGCTTCTCCGTTTTAGGTTTACACATACGACTCCTCCATTAGAGTCTCTCACGCATGGCTTCTCCGTTTTAGGTTTACACATATGACTCTGCCATTAGAGTCTCTCATGCATGGCTTCTCCGTTTTAGGTGTACACATATGACTCCACCATTAGAGTCTCTCACACATGGCTTCTCCGTTTTAGGTTTACACATATGACTCCACCATTAGAGTCTCTCACGCATGGCTTCTCCGTTTTAGTTACACATATGACTCCGCCATCTGAGTCTCACGCATGGCTTCTCCGTTTTAGTTTTACACATATGACTCCGCCGTTAGAGGCTCTCACGCATGGCTTCTCCGTTTAGGTTACACATATGACTTCGCCATTAGAGTCTCTCATGCATGGCTTTTCGGTTTTAGGTGTACACATATGACTCCGCCATTAGAGTCTCTCACGCATGGCTTCTCCGTTTTAGGTTTACACATATGACTCCGCCGTTAGAGGCTCTCACGCATGGCTTCTCAGTTTAGGTTACACATATGACTCCGCCATTAGAGTCTCTCATGCATGGCTTCTCCGTTTTAGGTGTACACATATGACTCCACCATTAGAGTCTCTCACACATGGCTTCTCCGTTTTAGGTTTACACATATGACTCCGCCATTAGAGTTTCTCACGCATGGCTTCTCCGTTTTAGGTTTACACATACGACTCCTCCATTAGAGTCTCTCACGCATGGCTCCTCCGTTTTAGGTTTACACATATGACTCCGCCGTTAGAGGCTCTCACGCATGGCTTCTCCGTTTTAGGTTTACACATATGACTCCGCCGTTAGAGGCTCTCACGCATGGCTTCTCCGTTTAGGTTACACAGATGACTCCGCCATTAGAGTCTCTCATGCATGGCTTCTCCATTTTAGGTGTACACATATGACTCCACCATTAGAGTCTCTCACGCATGGCTTCTCCGTTTTAGTTACACATATGACTCCGCCATCTGAGTCTCACGCATGGCTTCTCCGTTTTAGTTTTACACATATGACTCCGCCGTTAGAGGCTCTCACGCATGGCTTCTCCGTTTAGGTTACACATATGACTTCGCCATTAGAGTCTCTCATGCATGGCTTTTCGGTTTTAGGTGTACACATATGACTCCGCCATTAGAGTCTCTCACGCATGGCTTCTCCGTTTTAGGTTTACACATATGACTCCGCCGTTAGAGGCTCTCACGCATGGCTTCTCAGTTTAGGTTACACATATGACTCCGCCATTAGAGTCTCTCATGCATGGCTTCTCCGTTTTAGGTGTACACATATGACTCCGCCGTTAGAGGCTCTCACACATGGCTTCTCCGTTTAGGTTGCACATATGACTCCGCCATTAGAGTCTCTCATGCATGGCTTCTCCGTTTTAGGTGTACACATATGACTCCGCCGTTAGAGGCTCTCACGCATGGCTTCTCCGTTTTAGGTTTACACATATGACTCTGCCATTAGAGTCTCTCATGCATGGCTTCTCCGTTTTAGGTGTACACATATGACTCCACCATTAGAGTCTCTCACACATGGCTTCTCCGTTTTAGGTTTACACATATGACTCCGCCATTAGAGTTTCTCACGCATGGCTTCTCCGTTTTAGGTTTACACATACGACTCCTCCATTAGAGTCTCTCACGCATGGCTTCTCCGTTTTAGGTTTACACATATGACTCCGCCGTTAGAGGCTCTCACGCATGGCTTCTCCGTTTTAGGTTTACACATATGACTCCGCCGTTAGAGGCTCTCACGCATGGCTTCTCCGTTTAGGTTACACAGATGACTCCGCCATTAGAGTCTCTCATGCATGGCTTCTCCGTTTTAGGTGTACACATATGACTCCACCATTAGAGTCTCTCACACATGGCTTCTCCGTTTTAGGTTTACACATATGACTCCGCCATTAGAGTTTCTCACTCATGGCTTCTCCGTTTTAGGTTTACACATATGACTCCGCCGTTAGAGGCTCTCACGCATGGCTTCTCAGTTTAGGTTACACATATGACTCCGCCATTAGAGTCTCTCATGCATGGCTTCTCCGTTTTAGGTGTACACATATGACTCCGCCGTTAGAGGCTCTCACACATGGCTTCTCCGTTTAGGTTGCACATATGACTCCGCCATTAGAGTCTCTCATGCATGGCTTCTCCGTTTTAGGTGTACACATATGACTCCGCCGTTAGAGGCTCTCACGCATGGCTTCTCCGTTTTAGGTTTACACATATGACTCTGCCATTAGAGTCTCTCATGCATGGCTTCTCCGTTTTAGGTGTACACATATGACTCCACCATTAGAGTCTCTCACACATGGCTTCTCCGTTTTAGGTTTACACATATGACTCCGCCATTAGAGTTTCTCACGCATGGCTTCTCCGTTTTAGGTTTACACATACGACTCCTCCATTAGAGTCTCTCACGCATGGCTTCTCTGTTTTAGGTTTACACATATGACTCTGCCATTAGAGTCTCTCACACATGGCTTCTCCGTTTTAGGTTTACACATATGACTCCGCCGTTAGAGGCTCTCACGCATGGCTTCTCCGTTTTAGGTTTACACATATGACTCCGCCGTTAGAGGCTCTCACGCATGGCTTCTCCGTTTAGGTTACACAGATGACTCCGCCATTAGAGTCTCTCATGCATGGCTTCTCCGTTTTAGGTGTACACATATGACTCCACCATTAGAGTCTCTCACGCATGGCTTCTCCGTTTTAGGTTTACACATATGACTCCGCCATTAGAGTCTCTCACGCATGGCTTCTCCGTTTTAGTTACACATATGACTCCGCCATCTGAGTCTCACGCATGGCTTCTCCGTTTTAGTTTTACACATATGACTCCGCCGTTAGAGGCTCTCACGCATGGCTTCTCCGTTTAGGTTACACATATGACTTCGCCATTAGAGTCTCTCATGCATGGCTTTTCCGTTTTAGGTGTACACATATGACTCCGCCATTAGAGTCTCTCACGCATGGCTTCTCCGTTTTAGGTTTACACATATGACTCCGCCGTTAGAGGCTCTCACGCATGGCTTCTCAGTTTAGGTTACACATATGACTCCGCCATTAGAGTCTCTCATGCATGGCTTCTCCGTTTTAGGTGTACACATATGACTCCGCCGTTAGAGGCTCTCACGCATGGCTTCTCCGTTTTAGGTTTACACATATGACTCTGCCATTAGAGTCTCTCATGCATGGCTTCTCCGTTTTAGGTGTACACATATGACTCCACCATTAGAGTCTCTCACACATGGCTTCTCCGTTTTAGGTTTACACATATGACTCCGCCATTAGAGTTTCTCACGCATGGCTTCTCCGTTTTAGGTTTACACATACGACTCCTCCATTAGAGTCTCTCACGCATGGCTTCTCCGTTTTAGGTTTACACATATGACTCCGCCGTTAGAGGCTCTCACGCATGGCTTCTCCGTTTTAGGTTTACACATATGACTCCGCCATCTGAGTCTCACGCATGGCTTCTCCGTTTTAGGTTTACACATACGACTCCTCCATTAGAGTCTCTCACGCATGGCTTCTCCGTTTTAGGTTTACACATATGACTCCGCCATTAGAGTCTCTCGCGCATAGCTCCGCCATTAGTCTATCGCGCATGGCTTCTCCGCTTTAGGTTTACACAGATGACTCTGCCATTAGAGTCTCTCACGCACGACTTCTCTGTTTAGGTTTACACATATGACTCCGCCATTAGTCTCTCATGCATGGCTTCTCCGTTTAGGTTACACATATGACTCCGCCATTAGAGTCTCTCGCGCATGGCTTCTCAGTTTTAGGTTTACACATATGACTCTGCCATTAGAGTCTCACGCATGGCTTCTCCGTTAAAAAAAAATAAAAAATGTTTCCACTTTTTCTTTCAGGTTTGTCCAGGGGCAGATCGGTTGCCAATGCCAATTCCTCACCAGGCCCAGCTGCACTGGGACTAGTCTCTCATCTCACCATAGCTAACAGACTGATGGCCAATTCCTTGGCCAGTAATACCCTGAGGGCTTACAAGACAGCTTGGCGCCTGTTTCAGAAATATGAACACCTACCCGGCTGCTGGCCGGGGGGACTATCACTCACCTATTGGGCTTCCTCGGGTTTTTTGCCACTCTCAATTAAACCTGTCCTATAGGACTGTTAACTATACCTGGCAGGTATTCAGCACATTCGGGTTTAGTTAACAGGTTCAGGGGTCGATCCTCTCTCGATCACAGGACATTCCTTCCACAGGGGCGCAGCAGCTGCCGCGTCCATGCATAAGGTACCATGTAATCAAACGGTTGGGTCGTTGGAGTTCCGCGTGTTCCATGCGTTATATCCCGGATCCATAATACAAAATGTCACTGGCTTTCCGAGTTGTGGTTTTGTAGTTTCTGTTATCAAAATCTTTCAAAACTCCTATGCATGGTTCTTTTGGCCCCTTTAGGCTACCCTTTGATAAGCAGTTCCGGCATAACTCTGCTGCTTCTAGGTAGGGGGGGAGTATAGGCTTAGGTAGGGGACCCTCTCGTAATGAGCCGATCCGAGCACAAGTGGTAGGCAATTAAAGAGTGTCGTGTTTGTGTGAGGGGAGGCGGGGCTTTAATTATTTAAACCTGGCTCTCCTGCCCCCACTTGTCGGTTCGAATGCTTTCGACCCACCCAGAAGCCCTCCCTTCTTCTCAGGACTCATCATTGGTGTGGCCCCCTTTAGGCTACCCTTTGATAAGCAGTTCCGGCATAACTCTGCTGCTTCTAGGTAGGGGGGGGGGAGTATAGGCTTAGGTAGGGGACCCTCTCGTAATGAGCCGATCCGAGCACAAATCAGGTTTGTACAACATTTTACAAAAATAAGACTTCAACACAAAGCCAGAGTTTTGGCCAATTCAATTTGGATGAATCATGCAAAACCGTGCCTGCCATTTTACATATCAAATTCAGTATATTAGTGAGGGAGCCAGGGGAGGATGATGAAGGAGCACTTGACCCTGGGCAGGGCTCTGGCCAGCAGGCTTGCCCATAATATTTTGCAGTCAGCCTCACAGCCAATCACAATGGTGGATATTGGCTGGTCTGTTAGGCTCTGAGTAAATTCCCAGACACGTCAATCTGAGTTGAGCCACTGATTTAAGGGAACATGTCTGTCGCAGACCCAGCAATTAGATGTTAAGGATTTAGTGGAACTATTGTGTATTAAATTGGAAAACACTTCAAGGGTATAATCAATAATGAAGGCAGCTGACCTACAGGGCAGCACAAACAAAGTCATGGAACTTGCTCAGGCTTGGATTAAGACCTCTAGAACCCAGAGAAACAGAGATATTAGGGGATATTTATCAAACTGGTGGAAAGTAGAACAGGCTTAGTTCTACATAGAAACCAATCAGATTCCACTTTTCATTTTTCAATGGAGCTGTGAAAAATGAAAGGTGGAATCTGATTAGTTGCTGTGTGTACTAAGCCAGTTCTACTTTACACCAGTTTGATAAATCTCCCCTATCGACTTAGAACTTGTTCAGACTTGGATCAAGACTTCGGGAACCCAAGTCTTAGAAACATAGACCAGTGCAAGCAATAACAACTGTAGGGACCAGTGCACATATGGCAGTAACTTCTGGGACATGAGCATACCAGAAACAGCAAGCAGACATGATGATGACTTCTGGAACCCAGACAAACTAGGCAGGAACAGACAGATACAAGGCAAGGCTTCAGACTACAGAAGCAAACACTGTTGCACAGTCAGGGTCAGGACACACACTTCAGACAGAACTTTTCCACAAACAGACAACACAGGAACTAAATTGCACGACAAAGAGTGCACAGACAACAGGTGCAGATTCAGACACAGACTTGGGAATAAACCCTCACAGAACCAAATTGGAGCAACACACATCACAATAGAGCAGCTCACTCTCACAAGTAATCCTTGGTCAGTATGCAAACAACAGAGGCGAAAGTATACCACAATGTATGGCAACCAGCCCACATAGAATATAATGGCGCGCATTGGACAGACATTGTAATAGCTCTCCTCCATACAGACAGGGAAGAGATACAAGTCACAGGGGTGCAGTTCACATCCACAGTACACATTTAACAGAGGTGGCTGTATATTGCCACTCTGACACATGGCCCTAGATACACAACCACAATATTCAGCAAACAGACCACAAGGTATGCAATGGCGAACAGTGAAAGATGTGTAACATTAGACACACAAGACAGCAATTTTAGGATCTTACAGAGACAGTGTTAGGGATTGGGAAGGTATACACTCCTCAGCATTGAAATTGCAACGCCAAGAAGGACAAATCGTGAGGTTATGCAGCTTGAGGAAGCAACAGGTGATCACATTTTGAAGCACCTAGCTTCAATCTGTGGCATGTCAGAGAGGCATAAAAGCCAGATTGAAAGCAATGCTTTTTAGTCACATAAAACCTCAGAAATGTGATTAATTCATCCTCCTCTTTGTCAACGTGCTAGTTATCACCCTTGTTGCAAACTGAGAGGGACAGAACCCTTGAACTGAGAGACCTTGGTTAATGACTCTGGCAGAGTGCCAGAACTCCTAGGCTGAGATCTCAGCACTGTTCAATGTTTTGTGTCCCTGTAGTTGCAAGAAAAATAAAATAGTGGAATGACAGTAAGAGGCGCACGGAGGTGAACCTGTATTGTATTGGATGGTTTTTCTTATTAGAAAAATGGCATGTGGTGATCTGTTCAGTAGTGCAAGTGAAATTAGACACATCCCAAACATAGAGTGGCAAACAGTGTCTACAAAAACTATCAGAAACCATTTGCATGACACTGTATTAGGAGTCAGACATCCAGCTACAGGTGTTCCATTGACCATACACCACCACTCTCAAAAACTAGATGGCAGGAAGATGGTAATGGAGGCTGGAGTGGAGGTCTAGCCTCTTCAGAGATAAGTCCTGATTTTGTCTTGAGTGTGATAATAGCCAGAGAATGGTCTGAAGGTCACATGATAAGACATCCACAAGGGAACGTCACAAAGGTCTTACTCCCAGGATTATGGTGTGGGGTACACCATAATGTAAGTTAGTCGAGCCCCTCTGGTCTTATTTTTGGGCAAATGAACAGCTTGGCGTTACACTGACTTGGAACCAGTGGTGCGGACAAGTCTCCAAAGTGTCCAAGGAGTCGTTTTTAAAGAACACAACTCCAAGCCATATGTTGCTCATGCTACTATGAGCAGCCTGCATTTGCATATCATTAACATATGTCTATCGATCCTGTGATTTCCATACTTTCATGACTTTTCCTTCTTGGTGTTGCAATTTCCCTATTTAGTGCATGAAGTTAGGAAGATTGTTTGTCTGTTATAATGAATGTGGTATAATATATGATATGGTGCCTTGTATGGTATAAAGAGAAAGCACAGGGAAAAATGATGACTTATGGAGCAACAACCAATGATAGAACCCATAATCGACTAAAGTGTTGTAATGACGTCTTACAACTGATGAGCCGGGGAGAGAGACGTCACACAGCAGATCAGTTGCTAATGTACATGAAGCAGCAAATTTATTGCTGGATGTCTACAATTATAACTGGGCAACGTGGTCAATGACATTTGCAGGAAGCAATAGCTGCACTGCATTTGAGAGATAAAAGTTATGCTCCTTACATTGCGCATATGATAAATCTGGTGGTGCAGCAATTTTTTAAAAAGTACCATGGCTTGCAGAAGATATAGGGCATGTCCAGGAGAGTGTCTGCTCATTTTAGCCATTCTTATGTAGCTAAGAAGACTCTCCTGGACTTGCAATAATAGTACACTTTGCTTTTGCACGACTTGAACTGCAATGTTCCAACTTGTTAGAATTCCACCTTGCATATGTTAGAGCATATGTATGAGCATAAAGTGGTCAATATTTACATAATTCATGAGACCACCACATTAGGGAGCATGTTTTATTTTGAGTTCAGGCATGGCATCTTATCTGGGACATGTGTCAAATACTGTACTTAGGACTTCGAAGCGGCCACCAGATTTGTGAGTAGGGACAACAGTGGCATCATCAATGTCTTACCTCTGAACTTTTTTTTAGGACCAAATGCTCATGTATGCAACAAGATGTTGAAAGAAGAACAGCTTCCACATCTTACTCAACGTACCTCATGGACTTTTGGTGAGGCAGATTGGATCAGTGCCCGGACCTGGCCTAGTTTGCTATCGGTGTACTGTCATTTACAGCCTCCAATGTACTGTCAGAGAGGGTATTCATTGAGGTAGATGGAATCATCACACTAAAGCAGACAAAATTGTCTTCTGTAAATGTACAAAACATTACATTTGTGAAAATGACTCAGGCATGGATTTTTTTGGGATTTTCACATACCTCAAGCTGATACCAATAAAATAACATACCACTGTGACAGTGGCTATTTATTGCCAGCCCAATGATGCCATTGCAACTGTATACCTGTTTGTCATGTTCCATACTGTATTGCTACTGCTGCTGCCACAGCTGTTGCACTGCCTACTGTAACTGCCACTACCCCTACATAGCTGCATACTGTATATACTGCCTCATCTGTCAGGTTTCATACTGTTAAGACAATGCTTTTTCTAATGCTGCTATTAAGGCATAATTTTTGGACTGCTGGTTCAGAACAGGACATTGCTTCTTCTGGTACTAGTTGTGTATGTATAAACATGAACAGGCATCTACCCCTGTTAAGGCATCATTTTTGGAGCACTTGTTTAGAACAAGATGGCACAACATAGATAGGCAATGCATGCCCCGATGAAAGACAATTTTTGGAACATTTTTAATTTGAAAAAGCTGATAGAGTTGAGCGAACCCGAACTGTAAAGTTAGGGTTCGTACCGAACTTTAGGTTTTTCGGCACCCGGACCCGAACCCGAACATTTACGTAAAAGTTCGAGTTCGGTGATTTTTATGGCGCTTTTTGAAAGGCTGCATAGCAGCTAACTACTGCTGAAAACAAACTTTTTTTTCTTCATTTCATCAATATCAATACCTGATCGGCAGCCATTTTATGCAACGATAGTGCACCAGCATAGGCTATCTGCAAGTCCAGAAATACAGCTTAGGCATACTGGGGTGAAAAAACTCTCTAATATACTGCACATCTGGGATTAGTCAAGCATAAGTGACTGTCACATTTAGGATAGAAATACAGCTTTTTGGTTAGGGTGAAAAAACCCTCTAATATACTGCACATCTGGGATTACATGTGCATAAGTCACTGTCACATTTAGGACAGAAATACAGCTTTTTTCTTACTGGGGTGAAAAAACCCTCTGATATACTGCACATCTGTGATTACACATGCATACGTGACTGTTACATTTAGGACAGAAATACAGCTTTTTGGTTAGGGTGAAAAACCCTCTAATATACTGCACATCTGGGATTACACGTGCATAAGTGACTGTCACATTTAGGCCATAAATACGGCTTTGGCATACTAGGGTGAAAAAAGCCTCTCATATACTGCACATCTGGGATTACATGTGCATAAGTGACTGTCACATTTAGGACAGAAATACAGCTTTTTGGTTAGGGTTAAAAAATCCTCTAATATACTGCACATCTGGGATTAGACAAGCATAAGTGACTGTCACATTTAGGGCAGAAATACAGCTTTTTGGTTAGGGTGAAAAAAACCTCTAATATACTGCACATCTGGGATTACACATGCATAAGTGACTGTCACATTTAGGCCATAAATATGGCTTTGGCATACTGGGGTGAAAAAAGACTCTCACATACTGCACATCTGGGATTACACATGCATAAGTGACTGTCACATTTAGGACAGAAATACAGCTTTTTGGTTAGGGTGAAAAAACCCTCTAATATACTGCACATCTGGGATTACACATGCATAAGTGGCTGTCACATTTAGGACATAAATACTGCTTTTTGGTTACTGGGGTGAAAAAAACCTTTGCTATACTGCACATCTAGGATTAGATGTGCATAAGTGACTGTCACATTTAGGACAGAAATACGGCTTTTTTGTTACTGGGGTGAAAAAACCCTCTGATATACTGCACATCTGGGATAAGACATGCATAAGTGAGTGTTACATTTAGGCCACAAATACCGCTGTCATAGAGTAAAAATAAATAAAAATAGAGTGTAATACCCTACATCAGGGTTTATATTGGCGGTTAATTATTTTTAACATACTTAACCACTTTTTACTTTGCTTTGTGAACGCTAACTATGAGGCAAACATCTAATAAGGGAAGCGGTCATGGTCGTAGTGGTGGTGTTGGTGGAGCCTCTTGTGCTCCACCAACACCACTGACGACAAGACCCCAGTGGTTTGCACGATGTGCCATCAGAGCCTGAAGCGAGGCATTAACGTTTTGAACCTTAGCACAACCTACATGACCAGGCATCTACATGCGAGACACGGGCTGCAGTGGAGTAAGCACCTTCAAAACCAAGAAAGGGCTCAGGCCCCTCCTGCTCCCTCTTCTGCTGCTGCCTCGGCCTCTTCCTCCGCCTCTGGAGGAACGTTGGCACCAGGCGCCCAGCAAACAGAGGATGTGCCACCAACAACACCACCTTCATCACCAAGCATCTACACCATGTCACATGGAAGCGATCCCTGGCCCCCTCGATCCCTGGCCCTGAATGCCAGCATTTCTAAAAAACTGGCCTATGAAAAGCTGTCATTCTGGTGGACACAGACAGCTACAAACAGCTCATGTCGCTTGCTGTCCCACAGTACGTCGTTCCCAGCCACCACTGCTTCTCCAGGTGAGCCGTGCCCTCCCTTCACAATGAGGTATCGGATAAAATCAAGTGTGCACTGCGCAACGCCATCTGTGGCAAGGTCCACCTTTCCATAGATACGTGGACCAGTAAGCACGGCCAGATACGCTATATCTCTCTAACTGCACACTGGGTAAATGTAGTGGCGGCTGTGCCCCAGGCGGAGAGCTGGTTGGCGCACGTCCTTCTGCTGCCTAGGATCGCAGGGCCTCATTCTTTGCCTCCTGTTGCCTCCTCTTCCTACTCGGCTTCCTCCTCCTCTTCTTCTACCTCCTCATCCGGTCAGCGACAGACCTTCACCACCAACTTCAGCACAGCCAGGGGTAAACGTCAGGAGGCCATTCTGAAACTGATGTGTTTGGGGGACAGGCCCCACATTGCGCAGGAGTTATGGCGGGGTATAGAACAACAGACCGACGGGTGGTTGATGCCAGTGGGCCTCAAGCCAAGCCTGGTGGTGTGCGATAATGGGTGAAATCTCGTTGCAGCTCTGAGACTATCTGTTTTGACACACATCCCTTGCCTGGCGCATGTGCTGAATTTGGTGGTGCAGAAATTCATTCACAACTACCCTGACATGTCTGTGCGCGCTTTCGGCGTTCTCACCCTGCTGCTGCTTGCCTGTCAGCGCTGAAGCGTAACTTCGGCCTTCCCTCCCACCGCCTCATATGCGACGTGTCCACCAGGTGGAACTCCACCTTGCACATTCTGGAGAGACTGTGCGAGCAGCAGAAGGCCATAGTGGAGTTTCAGCTGCAGCACGCACGGGTGAGTCACACTGCGGAACAGCACCACTTAACCACCAATGACTGGGCCTCCATGCGAGACCTGTGTGCCCTGTTTCGAGTACTCCACCAACATGGCCAGTGGCGATAACGCCGTCATCAGCGTTACAATACCACTTCTATGTCTCCTTGAGAAAACACTTAGGGAGATGATGGAAAAGGATGTGGCCCAGGACGAGGAGGAGGAAGAGGGGTCATCTCTAACACTTTCAGGCCAGTCTTTTAGAAGTGGCTCAGAAAGAGGATTTTTGCAACAGCAGAGGCCAGGTGCAAATTTGGCCTGCCAGAGCCCACTACTGGAGGACGAGGAGGAGGAGGATGAGAAGGAGGAGGAGGATGGGGATGAAGCATGTTCAGAGCGTGGTGGCATCCAACGCAGTTAAGGCCCACCACTGGTGCGTGACTGGGGGTATACGGAGGACGCAGACAATACGCCTCCCACAGAGGACAGCTTGTCCTTACCTCTGAGCAGCCTGGCACACATGAGCGACTACATGCTGACTACTGGGTGGCCACCCTGCTGGATCCCCATTACAAAGATAATGTGCCGTCCTTAATTTCCTCACTGGAGCGTGATTGGAAGATGCGCGAGTACAGGCGCACGCTGGTAGACACGCTCCTGAGAGCATTCCCGACTGACGCTGGGGGACAAGTGGAAGCACAAGGCAAAGGCAGGGGAGGAGGAAGAGGTCACCAACGCAGCTGTGTCAGCGCCAGCACCTCAGAAGGCAGGGTTAGCATGGCCGACATGTGGAAAAGCTTTGTCACCTCGCCTCAACAACCGGCCCCAACTGCTGATATGAAGCGTGTTAGCAGGAGGCAGCATTTGAACAACATGGTGAAACAGTACCTGTGCACACGACTACACGTACTGACTGATGGTTCTGCCCCATTCAACTTCTGGGTCTCCAAATTGTCCACATGGCCAGAGCTTGCCCTGTATGTCTTGGAGGTGCTGACCAGCCAGTGTACTTTCTGAACGTGCATTTAGCATGGCAGGAGGCGTCATCACAGACAGACGCAGCCGCCTGTCCACAGCCAACGTGGACAAGCTCACGTTCATTAAAATTAACCAGGCTTGGATCCCACAAGTCTGTACCTTGTGCAGAATAGACATTTATACCACCATCAAACATACATTCTTGTACTCAAGTCAAGTGCAATGATTCTTTTTTTTTTTGGCCCAATATTTTGGGGGCTACCTACCCAATAAAAAATAAAATAAAACATTGTTGGCTATCTGTTCCTCCTCCATTGCTGCCTCCACCTACAACACCACATTTACCGCAACCTCAACCTCCGACTCCATATCCACCTCTTTCTCTGAGTTGCAGGTTAATAATTAGTATTTTTTAGTTATTTTATTTAATTTAAGTTATTTCCCTATCCACATTTGTTTGCAGAGCAGTTGCCATGCTTTTAAGCACATTTTACTGCCTTTTACATCCCTCTAGCCTTTTCAAGGACTATTTTAAAGCATTTTTAGTGCCCTAAATTGAAAAAATTCTTATTTTCAATTGTCGGGTGACAGTTTACCATTTTTGGCGTATACAAACCCCTGCTGTGCCTGGGTGACAGGGGCCTAAATCTCTCCAAATCCTCTGTTGTATTGCTGGGTGACATGTACCCCCTTCTGCCGTGAATGAACCCCTGCTCTGCATTGCTGACAGGGGCCTAAATCTCTCAAAATCCTCTGTTGTATTGCTGGGTGACATAAACCCCCTTTTGACGTGAATGAACCCCTGCTCTGCATTGCTGACAGGGGCCTAAATCTCTCAAAATCCTCTGTTCTAGTGCTAGGTGACATGAACCCCCTTTTGACGTACATTAACCTCTGCTGTGCCTGGGTGACAGGGGCCTAAATCTCTCAAAATCCTCTGTTGTATTGCTGGGTGACATGAACCCCCTTTTGCTGTAAATGAACCCCTGTTCTGCATTGCTGACAGGGGCCTAAATATCTCAAAATCCTCTGCTGCATTGCTGGGTGACATGAACCCCATTTTGCCGTGAATGAACCCCTGTTCTGCATTGCTGACAGGGGCCTAAATCTCTCAAAATCCTCTGTTGTATTGCTGGGTAACATGATCCCCTTTTGCCGTGAATGAACCCCTGCTCTGCATTGCTGACAGGGGCCTAAATCTCTCAAAATCCTCTGTTGTATTGCTGGGTGACATAAACCCCCTTTTGACGTGAATGAACCCCTGCTCTGCATTGCTGACAGGGGCCTAAATCTCTCAAAATCCTCTGTTCTAGTGCTAGGTGACATGAACCCCCTTTTGACGTACATTAACCTCTGCTGTGCCTGGGTGACAGGGGCCTAAATCTCTCAAAATCCTCTGTTGTATTGCTGGGTGACATGAACCCCCTTTTGCCGTGAATGAACCCCTGCTGTGCCTTGGTGACAGGGGCCTAAATCTCTCAAAATCCTCTGTTGTATTGCTGGGTGACATGAACCCCCTTTTGCCGTGAATGAACCCCTGCTCTGCATTGCTGACAGGGGCCTAAATCTCTAAAAATCCTCTGTTCTATTACTGGGTGACATGAACCCCCTTTTGCCATGAAGGAACCCCTGCTCTGCATTGCTGACAGGGAACTAAATTTAGTGAAAACATCTGTTACTGATCGGAAGATGCGAGACTACAAGCGCACGTGATGATAGCATTCCCACCTGACAGTGGGGGCACAGTGGAAGCACAAGGTGAAGGAAGAGGAGGAGGAAGAGGTCGCCAACACAGCTGGGGCACCACCAGCACCTGAGAAGGCAGGGTTAGCATGGCCCAAATGTGGAAAAGCTTTGTCAGCCTTGGATGTGCTGACCTGCCCTGCAGCCAGTGTATAGTATGAACATGTGTTTAGCATGGCAGAGAGCATTATCACAGGCCGCAGCCAATGTGGACAAGCTTACGTTTATTAAAATGAACCAGGCATGGATCCCACAGGACTTGTCCGTACCTTGTGCAGAACAGACATTTATACCAGCCTCAACCACCCATTCTTGTACTCAAGTGCACTTATTCTTAGTTTTATTTTGTTATATGTCCCAATATTTGGGGGGATACCCCAATTTAAAAATAAAAAAATAACACAAATCAGTGTTGGCTACCTATTCCTCCTTTACCGCCGCCTCCACCTACTGTCACGGCTGGAGGTGGGGGAAACCCCCAGCCGTGCGGTGCCAGGAGATGGTAGGGTTACCACTTGGCCAGGACCACAGAATTAGGGAGCAGGTCACCTCCTATTGCGTCCCTAACGCTGACCCTGTCTCCTGTCAGTATGAGCCGACCTTGATGGTAGGAGGGCTCATACGCTGGAACCTATAGTCCCTACAAGCCCTCAAGTCAGCCCTGAACTAGAGAACAGGGTAGACAGCCCGTTCCTCCTGGAGATGGAGAAACAGGAGTCTAATGTGGCCAAGCTACAAAGGGAAACAGAAACAGCTATGGCAGTGACAGGCAAAAGTAATCCACACAACACTCACCTGCCACAGACAACACAACCAGGAACCCATGTGCAGGTGCTGTTAGTTCAAGACACCAAAGAACACAGCACACACCAGACATCACACAGGAACCCTGGACCATAAGCTGCAATAACACAAAACCCCACACACACCTAGATAACACCGTGTAACAAAGGTTTATGACCAGAAGGGAGGCCCCCACTGGTAGATGGTAATATACAGGAGGCTGCTCCAGCTATGCCTGGCTGAAAGCAACCTACTGAGCCAAGCCAGAGAACGAGGCTTTATAGGCCTAAGTGGCCACACCCACCGGTCAGAACACACCCAGTGACATCACACACACTGGGAAGAGAATTAACCCTTCCAGCACCACAGGAAAGGGAAAACACCAACTTAAAGGGGAAGTACACACAATCCATAAAACACACAAACACACTCACCTGTTACCGCCAGCAACGGCATGCGTGGCAACCATGTTCTGGGGAACAGCCAGCAGGCCGAGACCCTGCCACCACATGCACACAACAACAGACATTGCCGCGGACAACCGCAGGTGAAGGAAGGTGTCTACGTGCATACAAAACATGACCTCGTGCACCACAAACAGACAAAGGGAGTGCACATAAAACACGTTGCCAAGGGCAACCGCACGCATGCCTGTTGTCCGCGGCAACCGCACCCGAGGCAAACCACTAAGTGCCCCCAGCTGCGGTTGACACAACACTAAACCACGGGCAACTGCATGCGGCTCAAAGAGTCACGACCATGACCAAGGGTCGTGACACCTACACCGCCACGTCAACCTATACCTCCACATCCACCCATCCACCGCCTCCTTAACCTCCTACTCCTAGATCCAGATTGTTATTTTAAAATTTTCTGTATTTATAAGTCATTTCCCTATCCACATTTGTTTGCAGAACAGTTGCCATGCTCTTAAGCACATTTTGATGCCTTTTGCATCCCTTTCCAGGACTATTTTAGAGCCATTTTAGTGCCCAAAAGTTTGGGTCCCTATTGACTTCAATGGGGTTTGGGTTCGGGGTCAAGTTCGGGTCCCAAACCTGAACTTTTTTTTCAAGTTCGGCCGAACCTGCCGAACCCGCCGAACCCGAACAACCAGTCAACTCTAAAGGCTGACAGTGCAGTACGTTTTTAACAAAGCCTGTTTGTTAAAATGTTAACTGCACATTTATCCATAACTGTATATGTCACTGTTACTCTAACATTATTTACTAATGACAGTCAGAAACCAATTTTCATGCCAATTAGAACAGTTTTGGTTCAGGTCAAATTTATTTGCACCCGAATCAAATCTTCCAACCAGTTCATTAGAATTTCTAGCATAGAATTTTTAGGACAATGCTCCTTAGGACAAAATATATAAAGCAACTTATAAACCGCAATCCTATAAACAAATGCCCAATGCTTGATAGAACTGTAAACATGGGGTATCAGCCAAACCACAAGCACCCAGACCTCATTCCCCTCTCCTCATTGAGAACATGTGCATGCTTGGCTGAACCAAGCATTCATGTATATGGTATGGCTGGGGGTGAGGGGGAATAGTTATCCAACAAATGGGTTTTTGGTTGACAAGTGACAACTATTGAAGGTGTATGTCCACCATTATTTTAAAAGATGCTATTATAATCAAATTGCTAACATTCTAGGCTCATAAATGTCATGTTTTCATTGCCAGGCAAAAAGTCAGTATTCTATCTGGGGCAAATACTGTGGACATTAAAGGTTTTTTCTCTCATATAAGGATGCAGTCACATGGCTGCAAATTGGACATGCCCATGTTACGGACAGCAAACTGCGGACCAGCAAAACACGGGCACCAGACATGTGCACTCCACATCACGGTGTGGACCCATTGACATCAATGGGTCCACAATCTGCAAGATGTGGTGAAATATAAGACATGTTCTATCTTTTGCATCATGGAGGTACGGACGCAGAAACTCATGGAAGTCAATGGGTCCATACAGTGATGTAGGGTGCACACAATTGGTGTCTGTAAATTTGCCGTCTGTGGTCCACCACATGGGTATGGCCATCTCACAAATAGTGTTGATTGTGAATATTCTAATCACTAATTTTTATCGCGAATATCGGCATTTCGAGAATTCGTGAAGATGTAGAATATAGTGCTATATATATATTCAAGATTTTTTTTCATCAGTAACCTCCCTTCTTTCTTGTGGGCCAATGAGAAGGCTGCAATATCTTTGTCAGAGCTCAGCAACATCCCTAGCAACCAATAGGAAAGTTGCCTACCCCTTACTATATAAGAACCTCCCCAGTAGCCATTTTCTGCTGTTTTTTGCAGTTCTGAGAGAGAGAGAGAGCAGTGACATTGCTGTGCTCTGTCCTTTCATTTGGGAGAAGAAGAAGAAGATTGGCGTAACAGCAGCAATCACATTCACAACAGGAGCAAAAATAAGAGTAATTAGAAATTAAAAAGAGTGAAATACAAGAAAAACATAACAGCATTTACTTAAAAAATTCACTACTGGGTTTCTGGGAACAGTGGTGGTTATAAATCCTAACCACTGCTGGGAGGAAGGACCTCCGATAACGTTCCTTATCCAGCAGTCACTGAAGGAGCTCTCCAGCTCCACAACAGCTTTGTGCTTGCGGTGGGAGACATTGTCTAACAGTGATGTTAATTTTGCTAGAGTTCTTCTGTCACCCACCTCCTGCACTGGATCAAGGGGACAACCTAGGACAGAGCTGGCCTTCCTAATGAGCTTATCTAATCTCTGTCTCTCAGCCACAGATGAGCTTCTCCCCCAACAAACCACACCATAGAATATGGCTGATGCCACCACTGAGTCAAAGAAGGTCTTTAGGAGCGTCCCCTGCACTACAAAGGACCTCAGTCTCCTCAACAGATAGAGTCACATTAGATAGTTAGTTAGCTCATATATATATATATATATATATATATAATACAGATGTTGTGTTATCTTGAAGCAAAAGCCATTGAAAAGCAATTGAAGGTGTTTGCTTAGTTTAGATAACATGTCTCATAAAACATGAGTGTTAACTCTACTACATCTGTAGTTAGTGGGAGATAGTCAGTGTATGTTAGATAGTGATATAGTGTAGCTGATAGGTTCCAGTGCAGGGTGTTAGGTATTGTGATAGGAATTACTGTTTCTCGGCTGTCCATACATGCTAACGACATAGTGCTGTGATGTCACAACAATACTTAGTGCACCAATCAGTAATATCCTTGTCCCAACTTTTTGGGGATTTGTTGACACCATGAAATTCTGATTCAACATATTTTTCCCTTAAAATGGTACATTTTCTCAGTTTAAACTTTTGTTCCGTGATTTATGTTCTATTCTGAATAGAATATTAGAAGTTGGCACCTCCACATCATTGCATTCAGTTTTTATTCACATTCGTATAGTGTCCCAACTTTTTGGGAATCCGGTTTGTAGTCAGACCTGATAAAATGTGAAGTTACATGTATTGCGCAAATAATATGCACATCAATAGTGCCGAATAATGATGACTGGAGATCACAAATAATAGAATTTGCAAATTTATTGTAAATATTATGCGA
Organism: Bufo gargarizans; assembly: GCF_014858855.1. Taxonomy (NCBI): domain Eukaryota; kingdom Metazoa; phylum Chordata; class Amphibia; order Anura; family Bufonidae; genus Bufo; species Bufo gargarizans. The sequence goes on from NC_058083.1 coordinate 294,730,423, forward strand.
AATATCGCGAAAACGAATATTACCTATGCCTCTCATCACTACTCACAAACTGTTTCTGTTGTGAAAGTCTGCATTTTAAAGCACAATACTTGTTGACTAGAGTTGAGCGAACACCTGGATGTTCGGGTTCGAGAAGTTCGGCCGAACATCCCGGAAATGTTCGGGTTCGGGATCCGAACCCGATCCGAACTTCGTCCCGAACCCGAACCCCATTGAAGTCAATGGGGACCCGAACTTTTCGGCACTAAAAAGGCTGTAAAACAGCCCAGGAAAGAGCTAGAGGGCTGCAAAAGGCAGCAACATGTAGGTAAATCCCCTGCAAACAAATGTGGATAGGGAAATGAATTAAAATAAAAATTAAATAAATAAAAATTAACCAAAATCAATTGGAGAGAGGTTCCATAGCAGAGAATCTGGCTTCCCGTCACCCACCACTGGAACAGTCCATTCTCAGATATTTAGGCCCCGGCACCCAGGCAGAGGAGAGAGGTCCCGTAACAGAGAATCTGTCTTCATGTCAGCAGAGAATTAGTCTGCATGTCATAGCAGAGAATGAGGCTTCACGTCAGCCACCACTGCAACAGTCCATTGGCATATATTTAGGCCCAGCACCCAGGCAGAGGAGGGAGGTCCCGTAACAGAGAATCTGTCTTCATGTCAGCAGAGAATTAGTCTGCATGTCATAGCAGAGAATGAGGCTTCACGTCAGCCACCACTGCAACAGTCCATTGGCATATATTTAGGCCCAGCACCCAGGCAGAGGAGAGAGGTCCCGTAACAGACAATCTGGCTTCATGTCAGCAGAGAATCAGTCTTCATATCATAGCAGAGAATCAGGCTTCACGTCACCCACCACTGTAAGAGTCAATTTTCATAAATTTAGGCCCAGAACCCAGGCAGAGGAGAAAGGTCCCGTAACAGACAATCTGGCTTCATGTCAGCAGAGAATCAGTCTTCATATCATAGCAGAGAATCAGGCTTCACGTCACCCACCACTGTAAGAGTCAATTTTCATAAATTTAGGCCCAGAACCCAGGCAGAGGAGAAAGGTCCCGTAACAGACAATCTGGCTTCATGTCAGCAGAGAATCAGTCTTCATATCATAGCAGAGAATCAGGCTTCACGTCACCCACCACTGTAAGAGTCAATTTTCATAAATTTAGGCCCAGAACCCAGGCAGAGGAGAAAGGTCCCGTAACAGACAATCTGGCTTCATGTCAGCAGAGAATCAGTCTTCATATCATAGCAGAGAATCAGGCTTCACGTCACCCACCACTGTAAGAGTCAATTTTCATAAATTTAGGCCCAGAACCCAGGTAGAGGAGAAAGGTCCCGTAACAGACAATCTGGCTTCATGACAGCAGAGAATCAGTCTGCATGTCATAGCAGAGAATCAGGCTTCACGTCAGCCACCACTGCAACAGTCCATTGTCATAAATTTAGGCCCAGCACCCAGGCAGAGGAGAGAGGTCCCGTAACAGACAATCTGGCTTCATGTCAGCAGAGAATTAGTCTGCATGTCATAGCAGAGAATCAGGCTTCATGTCAGCCACCACTGCAACAGTCCATTGGCATATATTTAGGCCTAGCACACAGGCAGAGGAGAGGTTCATTCAACTTTGGGTAGCATCGCAATATAATGGTAAAATGAAAATAAAAATAGGATTGAATGAGGAAGTGCCCTGGAGTCCAATAATATATGGTTATGGGGAGGTAGTTAATGTCTAATCTGGACAAGGGACGGACAGGTCCTGTGGGATCCATGCCTGGTTCATTTTTATGAACGTCAGCTTGTCCACATTGGCTGTAGACAGGCGGCTGCGTTTGTCTGTAATGACGCCCCCTGCCGTGCTGAATACACGTTCAGACAAAACGCTGGCTGCCGGGCAGGCCAGCACCTCCAAGGCATAAAAGGCTAGCTCTGGCCACGTGGACAATTTAGAGACCCAGAAGTTGAATGGGGCCGAACCATCAGTCAGTACGTGGAGGGGTGTGCACACGTACTGTTCCACCATGTTAGTAAATGTTGCCTCCTGCTAACACGTTGCGTATCAGGTGGTGGTGCAGTTAGCTGTGGCGTGTTGACAAAAGTTTTCCACATCTCTGCCATGCTAACCCTGCCCTCAGAGGAGCTGGCCGTGACACAGCTGCCTTGGCGACCTCTTGCTCCTCCTCTGCCTTGGCCTTGGGCTTCCACTTGTTCCCCTGTGACATTTGGGAATGCTCTCAGTAGCGCGTCTACCAACGTGCGCTTGTACTCGCGCATCTTCCTATCACGCTCCAGTGCAGGAAGTAAGGTGGGCACATTGTCTTTGTAGCGTGGATCCAGCAGGGTGGCAACCCAGTAGTCCGCACAGGTTAAAATGTGGGCAACTCTGCTGTCGTTGCGCAGGCACTGCAGCATGTAGTCGCTCATGTGTGCCAGGCTGCCCAGGGGTAAGGACAAGCTGTCCTCTGTGGGAGGCGTATCGTCATCGTCCTGCCTTTCCCCCCAGCCACGCACCAGTGATGGACCCGAGCTGCGTTGGGTGCCACCCCGCTGTGACCATGCTTCATCCTCATCCTCCTCCACCTCCTCCTCATCCTCGTCCTCCTCGTCCTCCAGTAGTGGGCCCTGGCTGGCCACATTTGTACCTGGCCTCTGCTGTTGCAAAAAACCTCCCTCTGAGTCACTTCGAAGAGACTGGCCTGAAAGTGCTAAAAATGACCCCTCTTCCTCATCCTCCTCCTCCTCCTCCTGGGCCACCTCCTGTTCCATCATCGCCCTAAGTGTTTTCTCAAGGAGACATAGAAGTGGTATTGTAACGCTGATAACGGTGTCATCGCCACTGGCCATGTTGGTGGAGTACTCGAAACAGCGCAACAGGGCACACAGGTCTCGCATGGAGGCCCAGTCATTGGTGGTGAAGTGGTGCTGTTCTGTAGTGCGACTGACCCGTGCGTGCTGCAGCTGAAACTCCACTATGGCCTGCTGCTGCTCGCACAGTCTGTCCAGCATGTGCAAGGTGGAGTTCCACCTGGTGGGCACGTCGCATATGAGGCGGTGAGCGGGAAGGCCGAAGTTACGCTGTAGCGCAGACAGGCGAGCAGCAGCAGGATGTGAACGCCGGAAGCGCGAACAGACGGCCCGCACTTTATGCAGCAGCTCTGACATGTCGGGGTAGTTGTGAATGAACTTCTGCACCACCAAATTCAGCACATGCGCCAAGCAAGGGATGTGCGTCAAATTGGCTAGTCCCAGAGCTGCAACGAGATTTCGCCCATTATCACACACCACCAGGCCGGGCTTGAGGCTCACCGGCAGCAACCACTCGTCGGTCTGTTGTTCTATACCCCGCCACAACTCCTGTGCGGTGTGGGGCCTGTCCCCCAAACATATGAGTTTCAGAATGGCCTGCTGACGTTTACCCCGGGCTGTGCTGAAGTTGGTGGTGAAGGTGTGTGGCTGACTGGATGAGCAGGTGGAAGAAGAGGAGGAGGAAGCCGAGAAGGAGGAGGTGGCAACAGGAGGCAAAGAATGTTGCCCTGCGATCCTTGGCGGCGGAAGGACGTGCGCCAAACAGCTCTCCGCCTGGGGCCCAGCTGCCACTACATTTACCCAGTGTGCAGTTAGGGAGATATAGCGTCCCTGGCCGTGCTTACTGGTCCACGTATCTGTGGTTAGGTGGACCTTGCTACAGATGGCGTTGCGCAGTGCACACTTGATTTTATCGGATACTTGGTTGTGCAGGGAAGGCACGGCTCTCTTGGAGAAGTAGTGCCGGCTGGGAACAACATACTGTGGGACAGCAAGCGACATGAGCTGTTTGAAGCTGTCTGTGTCCACCAGCCTAAATGACAGCATTTCATAGGCCAGTAGTTTAGAAATGCTGGCATTCAGGGCCAGGGATCGAGGGTGGCTAGGTGGGAATTTACGCTTTCTATCAAATGTTTGTGAGATGGAGAGCTGAACGCTGGCGTGTGACATGGTTGAGACGCTTGGTGACGGAGGTGGTGGTGGTGGTGTTGGTGGTACATCCCCTGTTTGCTGGGCGGCAGGTGCCAACGTTCCTCCAGAGGCGGAGGAAGAGGCCGAGGCGGCAGCAGCAGAATAGGCCGAGGCGGCAGCAGCAGAAGAGGTAGCAGGGGGAGCCTGAGTGACTTCCTTGGTTTTAAGGTGTTTACTCCACTGCAGTTCATGCTTTGCATGCAGGTGCCTGGTCATGCAGGTTGTGCTCAGGTTCAGAACGTTAATGCCTCGCTTCAGGCTCTGATGGCACAGCGTGCAAACCACTCGGGTCTTGTCGTCAGCACATTGTTTGAAGAAGTGCCATGCCAGGGAACTCCTTGAAGCTGCCTTTGGGGTGCTCGGTCCCAGATGGCGGCGGTCAGTAGCAGGCGGAGTCTCTTGGCGGCGGGTGTTCTGCTTTTGCCCACTGCTCCCTCTTTTGCTACGCTGTTGGCTCGGTCTCACCACTGCCTCTTCCTCCGAACTGTGAAAGTCAGTGGCACGACCTTCATTCCATGTGGGGTCTAGGACCTCATCGTCCCCTGCATCGTCTTCCACCCAGTCTTGATCCCTGACCTCCTGTTCAGTCTGCACACTGCAGAAAGACGCAGCAGTTGGCACCTGTGTTTCGTCATCATCAGAGACATGCTGAGGTGGTATTCCCATGTCCTCATCATCAGGAAACATAAGTGGTTGTGCGTCAGTGCATTCTATGTCTTTCACCGCTGGGGAAGGGCTAGGTGGATGCCCTTGGGAAACCCTGCCAGCGGAGTCTTCAAACAGCATAAGAGACTGCTGCATAACTTGAGGCTGAGACAGTTTCCCTGGTATGCATGGGGGTGATGTGACAGACTGATGGGGTTGGTTTTCAGGCGCCATCTGTGCGCTTTCTGCAGAAGACTGGGTGGGAGATAATGTGAACGTGCTGGATCCACTGTCGGCCACCCAATTGACTAATGCCTGTACCTGCTCAGGCCTTACCATCCTTAGAACGGCATTGGGCCCCACCATATATCGCTGTAAATTCTGGCGGCTACTGGGACCTGAAGTAGTTGGTACACTAGGACGTGTGGATGTGGCAGAACGGCCACGTCCTCTCCCAGCACCAGAGGGTCCACTAACACCACCACGACCATGTCCACGTCCGCGTCCCTTACTAGATGTTTTTCTCATTGTTATGGTTCACCACAACAACAAATATATTATTTGGCCCAATGTATTGTATTCAAATTCAGCGGGATATAAATTTGAGGCCTAGTATTTAGGCGCTGGGTGACCGGTATGGATTTAGTGACAGAATTAGACTTGGAAATGCACAGAAGCGTGTGTGTGTGAAGTTATTCTGAATGACCCAATGTGCACCTTGAATATTATATACCCTTTTAGGGATAGATTTCAAATAGCTCTGATATAGCAGAAACCACTAAATTATGAAATTGCTAAATTGGGAATTGTACTTCAACCCAGAACAAAAAATGTGCTTTGACGGACACTAAATATCTTGCCCAGCAACAACAGTACAGCGGTGGGTAACGAGAGATTTAGAGGGAATTAAATTTGAGGCCTAGTATTTAGGCGCTGGGTCACCGGTATGGATTTAGTGACAGAATTAGACTTGGAAATGCACAGAAGCGTGTGTGTGAAGTTATTCTGAATGACCCAATGTGCACCTTCAATATTATATACCCTTTTAGGGATAGATTTCAAATAGCTCTGATATAGCAGGAACCACTAAATTATGAAATTGCTAAATTGGGAATTGTACTTCAACCCAGAACAAAAAATGTGCTTTGACGGACACTAAATATCTTGCCCAGCAACAACAGTACAACGGTGGGTAACGAGAGATTTAGAGGGAATTAAATTTGAGGCCTAGTATTTAGGCGCTGGGTCACCGGTATGGATTTAGTGACAGAATTAGACTTGGAAATACACAGTAGCGGGTGTGTGTGAAGTTATTCTGAATGACCCTATGTGCACCTTCAATATTATATACCCTTTTAGGGATAGATTTCAAATAGCTCTGATATAGCAGAAACCACTAAATTATGAAATTGCTAAATTGGGAATTGTACTTCAACCCAGAACAAAAAATGTGCTTTGACGGACACTAAATATCTTGCCCAGCAACAACAGTACAGCGGTGGGTAACGAGAGATTTAGAGGGAATTAAATTTGAGGCCTAGTATTTAGGCGCTGGGTCACCGGTATGGATTTAGTGACAGAATTAGACTTGGAAATGCACAGAAGCGTGTGTGTGAAGTTATTCTGAATGACCCAATGTGCACCTTCAATATTATATACCCTTTTTGGGATAGATTTCAAATAGCTCTGATATAGCAGGAACCACTAAATTATGAAATTGCTAAATTGGGAATTGTACTTCAACCCAGAACAAAAAATGTGCTTTGACGGGCACTAAATAACTTTCCCAGCTACAACAGGACAACGGTAACGAGAGATTTAGAGGGATTTAAATTTGAGGCCTAGTATTTAGGCGCTGGGTGACAGGTATGGGTTTAGTGACAGAATTAGACTTGGAAATACACAGTAGCGGGTGTGTGTGAAGTTATTCTGAATGACCCTATGTGCACCTTCAATATTATATACCCTTTTAGGGATAGATTTCAAATAGCTCTGATATAGCAGAAACCACTAAATTATGAAATTGCTAAATTGGGAATTGTACTTCAACCCAGAACAAAAAATGTGCTTTGACGGACACTAAATATCTTGCCCAGCAACAACAGTACACCGGTGGGTAACGAGAGATTTAGAGGGAATTAAATTTGAGGCCTAGTATTTAGGCGCTGGGTCACCGGTATGGATTTAGTGACAGAATTAGACTTGGAAATACACAGTAGCGGGTGTGTGTGAAGTTATTCTGAATGACCCTATGTGCACCTTCAATATTATATACCCTTTTGGGATAGATTTCAAATAGCTCTGATATAGCAGAAACCACTAAATTATGAAATTGCTAAATTGGGAATTGTACTTCAACCCAGAACAAAAAATGTGCTTTGACGGACACTAAATATCTTGCCCAGCAACAACAGTACAGCGGTGGGTAACGAGAGATTTAGAGGGAATTAAATTTGAGGCCTAGTATTTAGGCGCTGGGTCACCGGTATGGATTTAGTGACAGAATTAGACTTGGAAATACACAGTAGCGGGTGTGTGTGAAGTTACTCTGAATGACCCTATGTGCACCTTCAATATTATATACCCTTTTTGGGATAGATTTCAAAGAGCTCTGATATAGCAGGAACCACTAAATTATGAAATTGCTAAATTGGGAATTGTATTTCAACCCAGAACAAGAAATGTGCTTGAACGGACACTAAATAACTCGCCCAGCTACAGCACTAGGGACAGATTTAGCTGGATATAAATTTGAGGCCTAGTATTTAGGCGCTGGGTGACAGGTATGGGTTTAGTGACAGAATTAGACTTGGAAATACACAGTAGCGGGTGTGTGTGAAGTTATTCTGAATGACCCTATGTGCACCTTCAATATTATATACCCTTTTAGGGATAGATTTCAAATAGCTCTGATATAGCAGAAACCACTAAATTATGAAATTGCTAAATTGGGAATTGTACTTCAACCCAGAACAAAAAATGTGCTTTGACGGACACTAAATATCTTGCCCAGCAACAACAGTACAGCGGTGGGTAACGAGAGATTTAGAGGGAATTAAATTTGAGGCCTAGTATTTAGGCGCTGGGTCACCGGTATGGATTTAGTGACAGAATTAGACTTGGAAATACACAGTAGCGGGTGTGTGTGAAGTTATTCTGAATGACCCTATGTGCACCTTCAATATTATATACCCTTTTTGGGATAGATTTCAAATAGCTCTGATATAGCAGGAACCACTAAATTATGAAATTGCTAAATTGGGAATTGTACTTCAACCCAGAACAAAAAATGTGCTTTGACGGGCACTAAATAACTTTCCCAGCTACAACAGGACAACGGTAACGAGAGATTTAGAGGGATTTAAATTTGAGGCCTAGTATTTAGGCGCTGGGTGACAGGTATGGGTTTAGTGACAGAATTAGACTTGGAAATACACAGTAGCGGGTGTGTGTGAAGTTATTCTGAATGACCCTATGTGCACCTTCAATATTATATACCCTTTTTGGGATAGATTTCAAATAGCTCTGATATAGCAGAAACCACTAAATTATGAAATTGCTAAATTGGGAATTGTACTTCAACCCAGAACAAAAAATGTGCTTTGACGGACACTAAATATCTTGCCCAGCAACAACAGTACACCGGTGGGTAACGAGAGATTTAGAGGGAATTAAATTTGAGGCCTAGTATTTAGGCGCTGGGTCACCGGTATGGATTTAGTGACAGAATTAGACTTGGAAATACACAGTAGCGGGTGTGTGTGAAGTTATTCTGAATGACCCTATGTGCACCTTCAATATTATATACCCTTTTTGGGATAGATTTCAAATAGCTCTGATATAGCAGGAACCACTAAATTATGAAATTGCTAAATTGGGAATTGTACTTCAACCCAGAACAAAAAATGTGCTTTGACGGGCACTAAATAACTTTCCCAGCTACAACAGGACAACGGTAACGAGAGATTTAGAGGGATTTAAATTTGAGGCCTAGTATTTAGGCGCTGGGTGACAGGTATGGGTTTAGTGACAGAATTAGACTTGGAAATACACAGTAGCGGGTGTGTGTGAAGTTATTCTGAATGACCCTATGTGCACCTTCAATATTATATACCCTTTTTGGGATAGATTTCAAATAGCTCTGATATAGCAGAAACCACTAAATTATGAAATTGCTAAATTGGGAATTGTACTTCAACCCAGAACAAAAAATGTGCTTTGACGGACACTAAATATCTTGCCCAGCAACAACAGTACAGCGGTGGGTAACGAGAGATTTAGAGGGAATTAAATTTGAGGCCTAGTATTTAGGCGCTGGGTCACCGGTATGGATTTAGTGACAGAATTAGACTTGGAAATACACAGTAGCGGGTGTGTGTGAAGTTACTCTGAATGACCCTATGTGCACCTTCAATATTATATACCCTTTTTGGGATAGATTTCAAAGAGCTCTGATATAGCAGGAACCACTAAATTATGAAATTGCTAAATTGGGAATTGTATTTCAACCCAGAACAAGAAATGTGCTTGAACGGACACTAAATAACTCGCCCAGCTACAGCACTAGGGACAGATTTAGCTGGATATAAATTTGAGGCCTAGTATTTAGGCGCTGGGTGACCGGTATGGATTTAGTGACAGAATTAGACTGGGATATGGCCAAAAAATGAACAGACTATTGCTGGTTAAATGCACTTGGTGTGACAGCTTCACCCTGATGTAGGCTTTAGCCAAAAAACAACCACACCATTGAGGGTTAAATGCACTTGGTGACAGGCGCAGCTTGCCCCTGATTTTGTATATGGCCAAAAAATGAACAGACTATTGCTGGTTAAATGCACTTGGTGTGACAGCTTCACCCTGATGTAGGCTTTAGCCAAAAAACAACCACACCATTGAGGGTTAAATGCACTTGGTGACAGGCGCAGCTTGCCCCTGATTTTGTATATGGCCAAAAAATGAACAGACTATTGCTGGTTAAATGCACTTGGTGTGACAGCTTCACCCTGATGTAGGCTTTAGCCAAAAAACAACCACACCATTGAGGGTTAAATGCACTTGGTGACAGGCGCAGCTTGCCCCTGATTTTGTATATGGCCAAAAAATGAACAGACTATTGCTGGTTAAATGCACTTGGTGTCACAGCTTCACCCTGATGTAGGCTTTAGCCAAAAAACAACCACACCATTGAGGGTTAAATGCACTTGGTCGCAGCTTGTGCTGGCGCACCACAAGACACAAAATGGCCGCCGATCACCCCAGAAAAATGAGACTGACAAACGGTCTGTGCAGCCTAAAAACAGTGAGCAATTGAGGATCAGCAGCTCAATGATCCACAGCTGCAGATCGATCAGTTAATCAAGTCCTTTGGAGGAGTTAATCTGCCTAATCTCGCCCTACTGTCGCAGCCGCAACCTCTCCCTACGCTAATCAGAGCAGAGTGACGGGCGGCGCTATGTGACTCCAGCTTAAATAGAGGCTGGGTCACATGGTGCTCTGGCCAATCACAGCCATGCCAATAGTAGGCATGGCTGTGATGGCCTCTTGGGGCAAGTAGTATGACGCTTGTTGATTGGCTGCTTTGCAGCCTTTCAAAAAGCGCCAAGAAAGCGTCACAAAAGCGCGAAGAAAGCGACGAACACCGAACCCGAACCCGGACTTTTACGAAAATGTCCGGGTTCGGGTCCGTGTCACGGACACCCCAAAATTCGGTACGAACCCGAACTATACAGTTCGAGTTCGCTCATCCCTATTGTTGACCAAATAAAAAACTGACCCTGTTTCCTTGCAGATAATAGTAGCTAAGTGTATCGATCGTTTGTCCCCACACAGTGAACGTAATTGCTGCATATAAATGAAGCTTTAATCTCTGCTGATGATCAGGAAATTATTGGGAATGTCTGCTTTGTTGCTGATAATCTGCCTGATTATCAGTATGTGCAAACCGACCTTTATGTATAATGTACTTAATACAATTAGAGATAGCCTGAGGAACTGATGTGATTACCTGTCAGTATATAATTTGCTTTGGTCTTTATTCCATTAACTTTGAAATCTACATTGTCGATATGCCCAATATGCAGTACGGTTTACTGAACTGTTGTTTTAGACACATGTCTGATAGCCCACTAGTTCATTTAGCGGTGAGCTGCTCCACTGTAGCATGTTGGTCATTAGAGATGGCATTGTGGTTCGTGGCGAACTTTGCTTGTTCGCGGTTCGCCAAACAAGCGAACATATGGCGATGTCGCCGGCGCCATATTCTTTTGCATTGTGCCGAACTTTGACCCATGACACATCCATCAGGTGGGACAAGACAGTCAATTGAGATGTTTCAGCACATGGACACACCCCTACCCTATAAATAAACCCGATGTGGCAGCCATTTTACATTCTATTTTTTGCCAGTGTAGGGAGAGGTTGCTGTGTGGGGCAGGGACAGTTAGGCCTCTGTCACACGGGCGAGATTTCCGCGTGGGTGCAATGCGTGAGGTGAACGCATTGCACCCGCACTAAATCCTGACCCATTCATTTCTATGGGGCTGTGCACATGAGCGGTGATTTTCACGCATCACTTGTGCGTTGCGTGAAAATCGCAGCATGCTCTATATTGTGTGTTTTTCACGCAACGCAGGCCCTATAGAAGTGAATGGGGCTGCGTGAAAATCGCAAGCAAGTGCGATTTTCATGCATGGTTGCTAGGAGATGATCGGGATGGGGACCAGATCATTATTATTTTCCCTTATAACATGGTTATAAGGGAAAATAATAGCATTCTTAATACAGAATGCTTAGTAAAATAGAGATGGAGGGGTGAAAAAAATAAATAAAAGTAATTTAACTCACCCCATCCACTTGTTCGCGCAGCCCGGAATCTCTTCTGTCTTCTTCTTTGATGCCCAGGAGGAAAAGGACCTGTGGTGATGTCACTGCAGAAGAAGACAGAAGAGAAGCCAGGCTGCGCAAACAAGTGGATGAGGTGAGTTAAATAATATTTTAACCCCTACATCCCTATTTTACTAAGCATTCTGTATTAAGAATGCTATTATTTTCCCTTATAACCATGTTATAAGGGAAAATAATAAAATCTACACAACACAAAACCTGAACTTCTGTGAAGAAGTCCGGGTTTGGGTTCCAAACATGCAGATTTTTCTCACGCGTGTGCAAAACGCATTAAAACGCTTTGCATTAGCTTGGAAAAATCTCGCATTTTCCCACAACGCACCCGCTTCCTATCCGGCCTTCACACGCGACGCCCGTGTGAAGAGCCCTTAGGGACACCAAACGCTAGCTAATAGGGCCACAAAAGTATTTTTAAGGACTTGTATGGGTGTGCTATCGATAGCTGTGACATACTGAGGGGGATGTCATATACTTATAATGTACCGTCTAACATGGAAAGTATATTATATTGCATTTGTATTGTGCAGCAGTTGTGTGCGGTTTTGCTGAGATCCTGAAACTAAATAGAGGGACAAACGGTATTGGAATAATTAATTGCAACTGGTGTGATATGCCTGTTGCCCCCTAAAAAAACTGATTGGGGGTGTGTGACATACCTATAATATACCTTCTAACATAGAAAGTATATTATAGTGCATTTGTATTGTGTAGCCATTGTGTGGGTTCTGCTGAGATAACGCAGCTAAATAGAGGGACAAACGCTATTGGAATAACTAATTGCAACTTGTGTGATATACCTGTTGCCCCCCAAAAAACTGATTAAGGGGTGTGATATACTGTCAGGAAGCAGGGGGTGTTACCCCTACTCTGGGACCACGGGCACGGCGCAGGGCACGGGTTCCCCTTCAGCTCGGTAGAACACCTGGTGCCCGAGGTGCGGGTGCGCGGCGTGTGCGCAGTACACAGGCTGCTCGCACATTTCCGGGTGCATAGCGTTCCTGCATTATCCGACTGTCAGGTGTGAGCCTTGCTGAGGGAGATTCCCAGTACACACCTTCCACCTTCCTCGCCTGCCATTGGTTCCTGGGGAGGGTGGTTCCTACCTTCCCTGGCTATAAAGACCTGGCCTGAGCTCTGGCTCATTGCTGAGTTATTCCACCTTATGGTGAACACCTAGCCTCCCTGCAGATCCTTCTATTGCCTGTTGTTTCTTTGTATCCTTCCCGGCTACTGACCCCTGGATTGTCTTCCGCCTTGAACCTTCGCTGCCTGCCTCGACCCGGATTGGACATTGACTACCCCTCTTGGATTATCCCTAAACTTGTACCGCGTTCTGGGCTGTCAGCTGCTTACTGCCAGTGGGTTCCTCATCCCACTACTGGCTCCCTGGGAGGTTCTGACAGAATAACTCAGCCTTCACCATGGAACCCGCAAAAGCAGTGGATCCCATGACGGCCATGACCCAGCAACTTAACCTCATGACGGAGGCCTTCCAGGAGATGCAAGCGAGTCATGAGCACCTGCTGCAGAGGATTGCCACACAGGAGCAGCGCATCGCAGAGCGCACCGCGCTACCACCCTCGTCTCCCCCTACGCCGCCGCGCACCCTGGAAGTGGTCTCTAGCGAGCCGTCAGTCAGCCTCCCTGAGCGGTTTTCAGGAGATCGGAGGAAGTACCGCTCCTTCATCATCTCCTGCGAGCTGTTGTTTTCCCTGAAGCCGCGTACATATGCCACGGACTTCGTCAAGGTACGCACAGCAATTTCCTTGCTCTCAGGGCCTCCCCAGACCTGGGCGCACCAACTCCTACTAGCCGATGACCCAGTGCTGGCATCTTGGAAGTCCTTTGCCGCAGCTATGCAAAGACTTTATGATGACCCCCTGCGTTCTTCAACCGCCAGGGGTACCTTGTGCACCCTCCGCCAGGGCAGACGTCGAGTGGAGGATTACATCATGGAATTCCGTGAGGTAGCCCCGGATACGGGCTTGAACGAGGTGGCCTTGATTGACCAGTTCCCCATTGGTTTGTCCGAGCAGCTCAAGGCCTGATGGACTCAGTAACCCACCTGGATCGCCGCTTCCGGGAAAGACGACAGGAGCGACAACAGACCCCGCCTCTAACGGAGCGCTGGTCGGAACCCTTAAGGCTTCCTGTTCCTGTGGCAGCAGACGGTAACGAGGAGGAGCCGATGCAGATCGGGGCTGTTCGGGGTCCCCTGTCCACGGTGGAGAGAACCAGGAGAAGAACCTTGCATCTGTGTTTATACTGCGCAAAACCGGGCCATTTCCTGAAGGACTGTCCCATCAAACCTCCCGAAGGTAGGCCGGAGACACCCACGGTATGCATTAACCTACCTATGTATAACAACTCGTCTCACCTCACCATCCCTGTTTCCCTGCAGCTGGGCAACAACAATATTGATCTCTCTGCCATCATTGATTCGGGCGCAAGCAGCTGTTTTATGGACAAGGATCTGGCTTCCCAACTAGGCATCCCGTTGCGCCCTAAGAAGAACCCATCCCAGCTGCATCTGGTGGATGGCAGCACCCTAAAGACGGGACCTATTGCCATGGAATCCCATCCCTTGTTCCTCCGCATCGGCCTTTACCATTCCGAGAAGATCGTGTGGGACATCGTGCCTTCCCCCTTGTTTCCAGTCATTCTAGGCATCCCCTGGCTTAGGAGACACAACCCCACGATTAACTGGACCTCTGGCTCCATCACCTTCACGCCCCCCTCCGGTTCTCCTGTTCACGCGTCTCCGGCTCCAAGCCCTCCTACGGTTCTGGGCACCGTTGAACACAGACTACCCGACAAATATCGGGACTATGCAGACGTTTTTGAAAAAAAAAGGAGCAGACGCCTTGCCGCCACACAGGCCCTATGATTGCCCCATTGACCTGCTCCCTGGAGCCCCACTGCCGTACGGGCGCTTGTACAATCTGTCCAAACCCGAGACCAGGGCCCTGAAGGACTACATAGAGGAGAGCCTAGCGAAGGGGTTCATCCGTCCCTCGACCTCTCCAGTTGGGGCCGGCATCTTCTTTGTGGGGAAAAAAGATGGGGGTCTCCGGCCCTGTGTCGATTACCGGGCCCTGAACGACATCACCAAGAAGAACCGGTACCCACTCCCTCTCATTCCCGACTTGCTGGACAGAGTCAAGGATGCCGTTTCTTCACCAAGATCAACCTCCGGGGGGCCTACAATCTGATTCGTGTCAGGGAGGGGGATGAGTGGAAGACAGCATTCCGCTCACGGTTTGGGCACTACGAGAACCTTTTCATGCCCTTCGGGCTCTGTAACGCCCCTGCCACATTTCAGTGCTTCATCAATGACGTCTTCCGTGACCTGTTGGATACCCATGTTGTGGTATATCTGGACGATATCCTTGTCTTCTCCAGATCACTGCCACAACATGAACGGCATGTCAAATCGGTGCTCCAGCGTCTGCGGACCCACAGTCTCTATGGCAAGCTTGAAAAAAGCATCTTCGAAGTCTCGTCCATTGAGTTCCTGGGCTACATCCTATCCCCAGGTCGAGTGGAGATGGACCCTAGGAAGATCCAGGCCGTCCAGAATTGGCCTGTCCCCCACAATCGGCGGATGGTGCAGCAGTTCATTGGTTTTGCCAATTTTTACCGCCGATTCATTCAGAACTTTTCAGCGATCTGCGCTCCCATCACTGCTCTGACCAGGAGCAACACCCTATTTGAATGGACCCCGAAGGTCCAACAGGCATTCCAGCACCTTAAGAGGCTGTTCACACAGGCACCTATACTGGTACAACCGGACGCCTCTTGCCCGTTTTTTTCTGGAGACCGACGCCTCCGAGGGGGCTATCGGGGCTGTTCTCTCCCAGGTCCAAGGGGATAAGCAGCTTCTCCATCCCGTTGCCTTTTATTCCCGCAAACTCACCGGGGCCGAACGCAACTATGATGTGGGTGAGAGGGAGCTGCTCGCCATCAAGGACGCCCTGGAGGAATGGAGACATTTGCTGGAAGGAGCCAAAAACCCTGTGGTGGTGTACACCGACCATCGCAACCTCGAATATCTCCGCAGTGCCAAGCGACTGCGTCCTCGACAAGCCAGGTGGGCTCTCTTTTTCTCCTGTTTTCGCCTCCAGATTACCTATCGACCGGGATCCAAGAACGGCAAGGCTGATGCCTTGTCCCGTATGTGCTCCTCCGAGGCCGATCCTGCACCTCCGGAACCGATCCTGCCAGCCGCATACTTTCTAGCCACCCAACACTCCTTGATCGAGAGGATCCGACGGGCCAGCACGCCAGCTCCAGAGGAGGCAGCCCATCTGCCAATGAAGCAGGGGCTTCGTTACCACCAACAGTGGATCTATGTCCCAGTCTCCCAGCAACTACCTGTACTATAGCATCACCATGACCACCCCACAGCAGGCCACCGAGGTAGGCGCAACACCACGGAATGCATCCTACGTCAGTTTTGGTGGCCCTCTTTGGCAGCCGACATACGCTCCTTCATAGAGTCTTGTTCCGTGTGTGCACTCTACAAACGTCCCACCTCAAAACCCGTTGGGTTATTACAGACTCTGCCAGTGCCAACCCTTCCATGGCGCAACATAGCCATGGATTTCATTGTGGACTTACCGCCTTCACAAGCCTGTACCACCATCATGGTGGTGGTGGACAGATGTACCAAGATGTCCCACTTCATTCCGACCTCCGGTCTCCCGACGGCCCAACAAACCTCAGAGTTGTTCCTCCAACACGTGTTCTGGTTGCACGGGCTCCCTGATTCCATCGTCTCAGACCGGGGCTCGCAATTCACCTCCCACTTTTGGACCCAGTTTTGCCGTAGCCTTCATATCACTCGCAGCCTGTTTTCTGCCTATCACCCCCAGTCCAATGGGCAGACCGAAAGGACCAACCAAACCCTTGAACAGTTCCTTCGCTGTTACACATCCCATCTACAAGATGACTGGGTGAGCCATCTCCCCTTCGCAGAATTTTCTTTCAACAATCAGCTTCATTCCTCCACCGGGCTCTCACCATTCTATGCCAACTATGGCTATCATCCCGCTACTCTCCCGGATCTCCCCCTTGATGTCCCGGTGCCTGAAGTGGCTCAACGGCTCCGGCTCCTACGAGAACTGAGGCGGACCCTAACGCAACAACTCCAGGCCGCTCAGCAGCGGCACAAGATTCAGGCAGACCGTAGACGCACAGAATTCCCCAGGTACAAAGACGGGGACAAGGTGTGGCTTTCCACACAGCACCTCAAGCTGTCCTGTCCCTCCCGAAAACTGGGACCCCGTTACCTTGGTCCCTTTGAGATCGTGAGTATGGTCAACAACGTTGCAGCCAAGCTCCAGTTGCCTACTTCCCTGGGAATCCACCCGGTATTCCACGTGTCCTTGTTGAAACCACACCGTGCCAACCCGTTCCCGGACCGGGCACCTGCTCCACCACCTCCCATCCAGGTGAATAACGATGATGAGTATGAAGTCCAGGAGATCCTGGACTCCCGCCGCCGGCGTGGGGTCCTGGAGTATCTCATCCACTGGAAGGGGTACGGTCCCGAGGAGCGTTCCTGGGAGCCCTTGGGGAATGTCCATGCGGCCGCCAAGGTGTGGGCGTTCCATCGGGCTCACCCCGAGAGGCCTTCCCAGGGTCGCGTCCAGAGGCCGCTCCTTGGTGGGAGGCTCTGTCAGGAAGCAGGGGGTGTTACCCCTACTCTGGGACCACGGGCACGGCGCAAGGCACGGGTTCCCCTTCAGCTCGGTAGAACACCTGGTGCCCGAGGTGCGGGTGCTCGGCGTGTGCGCAGTACACAGGCTGCTTGCACATTTCCGGGTGCATAGCGTTCCTGCATTATCCAGCTGTCAGGTGTGAGCCTTGCTGGGGGAGATTCCCAGTACACACCTTCCACCTTCCTCGCCTGCCATTGGTTCCTGGGGAGGGTGGTTCCTACCTTCCCTGGCTATAAAGACCTGGCCTGAGCTCTGGCTCATTGCTGAGTTATTCCACCTTATGGTGAACACCTAGCCTCCCTGCAGATCCTTCTATTGCCTGTTGTTTCTTTGTATCCTTCCCGGCTACTGACCCCTGGACTGTCTTCCGCCTTGAACTTTCGCTGCCTGCCTCGACCCGGATTGGACATTGACTACCCCTCTTGGATTATCCCTAAACTTGTACCGCGTTCTGGGCTGTCAGCTGCTTACTGCCAGTGGGTTCCTCATCCCACTACTGGCTCCCTGGGAGGTTCTGATATATACCTGCTTATACAAAATAATGATTAAGGGGTTTGATATACCTGCTTCCACAAAATACTGATAGAGGGAATTGATATACCGGCTTCCACTAAATATTGATTGAGGCCTGCGATACACCAGCTTCCACCAAATATTGATTGAGGCCTGCGACACACCGGCTTCCACCAAATATTGATTAAGGGGTTTGATATACTGGCTTCCAGCAAATACTCATTAGGGGTTCTATAAATCTGTTTCCACAAAATACTGATAGAGGGAATTGATATACCGGCTTCCACCAAATATTGATTGAGGCCTGCGATACACTAGCTTCCACCAAATATTGATTAAGGGGTTTGATTTACCAGGTTCCAGCAAATACTCAAAGGAAATCACAGAATGGGCTCAGGAATACTTCCAGAAACCATTGTCAGTGAACACAATCCACCGTGCCATCCGCCGTTGCCAGCTGAAACTCTACAGTGCAAAGAAGAAGCCATTTCTAAGCAAGATCCACAAGCTCAGGGATCATTTAAAATGGAGTGTGGCAAAATGGAAGACTGTTCTGTGGTCAGACGAGTCATGATTCGAAGTTCTTTTTGGAAATCTGGGACGCCATGTCATCCGGACCAAAGAGGACAAGGACAACCCAAGTTGTTATCAACGCTCAGTTCAGAAGCCTGCATCTCTGATGGTATGGGGTTGCATGAGTGCGTGTGGCATGGGCAGCTTGCATGTCTGGAAAGGCACCATCAATGCAGAAAAATATATTTAGGTTCTAGAACAATATATGCTCCCATCCAGACGTCATCTCTTTCAGGGAAGACCCTGCATTTTTCAACAAGATAATGCCAGACCACATTTTGCATCAATCACAACATCATGGCTGCGTAGGAGAAGGATCCGGGTACTGAAATGGCCAGTCTGCAGTCCAGATCTTTCACCTATAGAGAACATTTGGCGCATCATAAAGAGGAAGGTGCAACAAAGAAGGCCCAAGACGATTAAACAGTTAGAGGCCTGTATAAGACAAGAATGGGAGAGCATTCCTATTTCTAAACTTGAGAAACTGGTCTTCTAGGTCCCCAGACGTCTGTTGAGTGTTGCAAGAAGAAGGGGAGATGCCACACAGTGGTGAAAATGGCCTTGTCCCAACTTTTTGGGGATTTGTTGACACCATGAAATTCTGATTCAACATATTTTTCCCTTAAAATGGTACATTTTCTCAGTTTAAACTTTTGTTCCGTGATTTATGTTCAATTCTAAATAAAATATTAGAAGTTGGCACCTCCACATCATTGCATTCAGTTTTATTCATGATTTGTATAGTGTTCCAACTTTTTGGGAATCCAGTTTGTACATATACATTAGTTAAGCTTGATTTCTTGAGAAAAAAAAACATAAAAACATACTTACATCTTTGCATAGTTCTGTTATTCATGCTTTGTTTACATGCTGCAGCAAAGCTGTGGGGGCAACAATGACTAAGCTCTCCCTCATGAATATTTGTGGGCGTGAATAATCTGACCTTCCCCTCACCCTGCTCTTCACATACTTATTTAGCATACAAACACAGTCACATGATCATCTCCTAGCTCACACAGGCAGAATACCTTCCTGTCACACACTACATATATATATATATGTATATATATATATATATATATATATATATATATATATACACACAGCAGTATACAGGACAGGAGTATATATATATATATATATATATATATATTATATATATATATATATATTGTCCCAGCAAGCGGACCGAAACGTTGCATAGGTGAATAAAGGACCCCACTTTCTTTTCACTATTGGATGTGCTGCAGTGTATTTATTTATTCTGTATCATACACCTTGGTAAGGTGTCATCATCGCTGGCACCCAATTACTTGCTACAAGGTGTGCTGCCCTGAACCTCCGTTACTATATATATATATATATATATATATATACATATATATATACACACATACTATATATACCTGTCCTTTATACGGCTGGATATATAAACATACAGCGGTATACAGGACTGGATTATATAGTGTGTGTGTATATATATATCCACCCCCTTCCTGTATACTGCTGGATATATATATATATATATATATATATATATATATTGTGACATAGCAAGGGGTTTTGTTTGGGAAGGCAGGTATTTTCCTCCCAACATGGGCTGCTGGGCTGATTTCCAGCCAGGTGAGATCAAATACCGGACCGGAGTTTAAGTGCCGGTCTGGGTTTTGGCAGCACCTGGCTGTCCATTAAATAGGCAGCTGGGCTCAGTAGATGAGTCTCTGTTTTGGGATCTGAGGCATGGTGCCGTGCTAGAGGGCTGAGAGCCGCATGCGCATGCCCCCTAAAGCCTGTTGTGGACCGCGGAAAAAAACTGCTAACAAGGTGACTGTTTTGTGCTTTGGACTTTCCTTTCTGTGAACGAACACTAAGACTGAAAAATGTTGCTTTGTTTTTTTCCTCCTGTTCTGCGTCCGCTTACCTTGCCTACCAGAATAAATCCTCACACTATATATATATATATATATATATATTTTTTTTTTATTTATTTATTTTTTTAAAAATCGGACTGCACTCCAAACGGTTCTTCAGTAAAACAGTAAGTTGTGTTTATTTACCCATGTGGTGGCAAAAAAGCGACGTTTCGGATCAACATGAGCCTTTCTCAAGCATTAATAAAAAGTCCAAAGCAAGCATATAAAGGTGTGCCAATCAAACCATTTGGTACATCAACATGATTGATACTTAGTAAAAAACAGTACAAAAAATATACATACAATCATAAGGAGGTCATCCTGGTGATCATAGTAAAGTGACTGGTGCTAACAATAAAACAAGTGCATAATATGGCTGACTATCATATAATATTACATAAAATACATGAACATTATCAGCTGTTCCTTATACATACATGATTATTAATGATACATTAATTGTGAACATATGTGGCGGGGATATAATGATGAATTGGTACCTGGGGGATGCAGCCCACGTATACTATCGCGCTGTTCAGCGCGTCTCTGGGGTGTGAGAGCGCATGTCCCGGTCGCATATACCTCATCAATCGGCGTCCGAACAGCACCGCACTTGTCCAGTGTTGTCGCTCATAGGTGACGTAACCGGCGCACACTGCAGACGCCTGCGACGTCACATGCACCAATGGTAGAGGAAGGAAGCGCATGCGCACCCTCATCATATGAGCCAAAGGCCACCATGTTGCAGAAGGGAATATAGCCAGTATATATATTTGTATTGTACTATGTGCTGAGAGCCTGCTTCGTTCCATATCGGGTCACAATGGGTAAATTCCACTATCCGCAATCCAGAGGGGGGTCCCCACTTTTCCAAGATGGGAAACCCTCTTCTACATGTGATCCGGATGCTGCAAGCAAGTTAGTGCCATCAGCACCGTGGGTTACGTTCTTAATGCGGTTCGTGACCTAGAGGGTTCTCCTCAGTTACATATAACAGAACGGTAGTTTGCAAGCAATCAGCAGTGTAGATCTAATCTAAAGAACACCCTTCATTACAGGGAGTGCAGAATTATTAGGCAAGTTGTATTTTTGAGGATTAATTTTATTATTGAACAACAACCATGTTCTCAATGAACCCAAAAAACTCATTAATATCAAAGCTAAATATTTTTGGAAGTAGTTTTTAGTTTTAGCTATTTTAGGGGGATATCTGTGTGTGCAGGTGACTATTACTGTGCATAATTATTAGGCAACTTAACAAAAAACAAATATATACCCATTTCAATTATTTATTTTTACCAGTGAAACCAATATAACATCTCAACATTCACAAATATACATTTCTGACATTCAAAAACAAAACAAAAACAAATCAGTGACCAATATAGCCACCTTTCTTTGCAAGGACACTCAAAAGCCTGCCATCCATGGATTCTGTCAGTGTTTTGATCTGTTCACCATCAACATTGCGTGCAGCAGCAACCACAGCCTCCCAGACACTGTTCAGAGAGGTGTACTGTTTTCCCTCCTTGTAAATCTCACATTTGATGATGGACCACAGGTTCTCAATGGGGTTCAGATCAGGTGAACAAGGAGGCCATGTCATTAGATTTTCTTCTTTTATACCCTTTCTTGCCAGCCACGCTGTGGAGTACTTGGACGCGTGTGATGGAGCATTGTCCTGCATGAAAATCATGTTTTTCTTGAAGGATGCAGACTTCTTCCTGTACCACTGCTTGAAGAAGGTGTCTTCCAGAAACTGGCAGTAGGACTGGGAGTTGAGCTTGACTCCATCCTCAACCCGAAAAGGCCCCACAAGCTCATCTTTGATGATACCAGCCCAAACCAGTACTCCACCTCCACCTTTCTGGCGTCTGAGTCGGACTGGAGCTCTCTGCCCTTTACCAATCCAGCCACGGGCCCATCCATCTGGCCCATCAAGACTCACTCTCATTTCATCAGTCCATAAAACCTTAGAAAAATCAGTCTTGAGATATTTCTTGGCCCAGTCTTGACGTTTCAGCTTGTGTGTCTTGTTCAGTGGTGGTCGTCTTTCAGCCTTTCTTACCTTGGCCATGTCTCTGAGTGTTGCACACCTTGTGCTTTTGGGCACTCCAGTGATGTTGCAGCTCTGAAATATGGCCAAACTGGTGGCAAGTGGCATCTTGGCAGCTGCACGCTTGACTTTTCTCAGTTCATGGGCAGTTAATTTGCTCCTTGGTTTTTCCACACGCTTCTTGCGACCCTGTTGACTATTTTGAATGAAACGCTTGATTGTTCGATGATCACGCTTCAGAAGCTTTGCAATTTTAAGAGTGCTGCATCCCTCTGCAAGATATCTCACTATTTTTGACTTTTCTGAGCCTGTCAAGTCCTTCTTTTGACCCATTTTGCCAAAGGAAAGGAAGTTGCCTAATAATTATGCACACCTGATATATGGTGTTGATGTCATTAGACCACACCCCTTCTCATTACAGAGATGCACATCACCTAATATGCCTAATTGGTAGTAGGCTTTCGAGCCTATACAGCTTGGAGTAAGACAACATGCATAAAGAGGATGATGTGGTCAAAATATTCATTTGCCTAATAATTCTGCACTCCCTGTATATGTAATCGGGACAACGACGCTACTCCTCAGAGAAAAAAAAGGGGCAAACATTTACACAAAGAAAAAAAGGATTCATTGTGGGCTCCTCATCCACCATCCAGGCTCATCATTTTTTCATCATGTCTTTCCCCGGAATTCCAGTGAATCTGAAATGATACAGAGTATTAGTGATGCAAATAACACCCAACAAACCCAATGCCCTTGTTTTACTTATTTCTATTATTTTTTGTTAATATTTTTTACAATTTCCATTTTTTATAAAATATTTTTATCAATGAACATGTCCTCAGCAGGAGGAAATACTCAGCATAACACCAGCGGCATATATAGAGGGCAAACTTATCCCCTCACATACAGCCTCCATACCTATAATCAATGTTTAATCCATTGGGATGTAAGCTGTTAAGAGTCTGAATCCAAAATGATTCTCTCTTTTTGAGTAAGGCTATACGATCACCACCCCTACGGGGCATTTGTATCTGGTGAATGATCCAGCATCTCAAATCCTTTTCATTATGCTTTTTCAACAGCGCGATAGTATACGTGAGCTGCATCACTCCCCCAGGTACCAATTCATCATTATATCCCCGCCACATATGTTCACAATTAATGTATCATTAATAATCATGTATGTATAAGGAACAGCTGATAATGTTCATGTATTTTATGTAATATTATATGATAGTCAGCCATATTATGCACTTGTTTTATTGTTAGCACCAGTCACTTTACTAATGATCACCAGGATGACCTCCTTATGATTGTATGTATATTTTTTGTATTGTTTTTTACTAAGTATCAATCATGTTGATGTACCAAATGGTTTGATTGGCACACCTTTATATGCTTGCTTTGCACTTTTTATCAATGCTTGAGAAAGGCTGATGTTTAGTGTTGAGCGAACTTTTGTTTTAAGTTCGGTGTCTAAAGTTCGGGTTCGGGTTATCGAAAAATCGCGTTAAGGATTCCGCTACCACGGACCATGTCCGTGGTAGCGGAATCCATAACGCGATTCTTCGATAACCCAAACCCGAACTTTAGACGCCGAACTTAAAACAAAAGTTCGCTCAACACTACTCATGTTGAGCCGAAACGTCGCTTTTTTGCCACCACATGGGTGAATAAACACAACTTACTGTTTTACTGAAGAACCGTTTGGAGTGCAGTCCGATTTTTTTCACTATCTACAAGTGGGTAAGCTCCAGTTACCGTACTTGGACTTTGCACCCGTTCTTACCTGCTTCTAAGGTGGTGCTGCCAATAGTTTTTACATCATATATATATATATATATATATATATATATACACACACTATATACTCCTGTCCTTTATACTTCTGTACGTATATATATATTTGTGTTAGGCGCTTACAATAGTACAGTGAAGAGCCCTAGGAAAGCAGGGAAATAAGCGCAGTCGGTTGTGGAGTGCCGAAACCGAGGATGAGGTAGGCCTGAGAAAGAAGAGGGCCTACCCAAGGAAAAAGATATGGAAGAAATGAGTGTGAATGAGTGGAGTGGTGGGAGGGTCAAAAGCTCAGACCTAAGACGGTGCAGGAGCCAGGTAAGGGGAGTGCCTTAAATAGGCTGGAAGCGGAACTCAGCCCCTCCCACAAATCCAGGCAAATTGCCTTAATACTTGTGTTAGGCGCTTACAATAGTACAGTGAAGAGCCCTAGGAAAGCAGGGAAATAAGCGCAGTCGGTTGTGGTGTGCCGAAACCGAGGATGAGGTAGGCCTGAGAAAGAAGAGGGCCCAAATGGAAGTAACCAGTTTATTGTAGTCAATTAATACATGAATAGCTCAACCCGACATGTTTTGGAAAGCATCTCTTAACTCTTGTACTGGATTGGGAATGTATCGCGAGTAAGCGGATGATTTCCAGCGCCCTAATTTTTTGATGACATGAGTAGGGATGTTGGCACTGGAGGCTGTGGATGCGGCTCCTATGCGAAAGGAGTGCCCTGAGTAGTTGGCTGCGTTGAGGCCCAGTTGTGTGAGGGATGACCTGATATGAGTCATGAAGGCGGTGGTGGTGAGTACCGAACCATGTAGTTGAAGTAGCAGTTGAGAGGGTAGAAACTTGTGATGTTGCATGTAAGCATCCAGAACCCTGACTGGACACCATCTGTTGTGCGTGGGGTAATACGGAATGTTGACGGGTATATGCTGACTGTTCTTGGAGTGAGGTAAGGTCAGGATGTAATGATCCATGTGTTTCGCCAAGTGGGAGAAAAGGAGACAAGGTGTTGTTTGGGTCGTGGAGGTTGTAGTGAATTCCCCGGGCCTCAGGAATCCGTAGAAGGCCAAGTAAATTGCTGTTTTGATGATGGAGTTGGTATCTGCTTCAAACGGCTTGCCGTCTAGTAGGTCGGATAATGCCTTGAAAATATGATTGTTTATGGGTAGCCTCTGGGCTGAACGTGCGGGTTCCGCCTTCTGAATACCTTTGAGTATGGTTTTGATTTGGTGCGAGGCCATGAAACTGATGTTATTGGGGTGTAAGATTAGCATATGGTGTTGAATGCCGGTGAGATATAGTTTGATGGTGTTGTATGACATTTTGAGTTTAAGGTGGCAGAAAGAAGCAAACCCCAGAAGAGAAATCATGACAAAAGGGTGCGTGATGTTGTGTTCCATCAGGAACCCGTTGAATAGTGTGAACGCTCTGTTGTATGTTCTATGCGTATTGTCCCATAGTGCTAATCGGGACAAAGTCTGGCTATGCCGCATGATGACTTCTAGTCCAGAATGAGCTGTGGAAACGATGGAGTGATGGTGGCTGTGGGCGTCGCTGATGGGAGAGCCTGATGAAATGCCTGAAATTTGAAGCGAGACAGATTGTCAGCTGCAGTATTGCACACCCCTGGGACATGGAAGCAATGTAAGAAAAAATTGTTGCAAGCTGTCAACCAAGTGAGTTTCCGCAGGAACCTCATGATTGTGAGGGATTTGGAATGACCTTTGTTGATGATCTGACAGGTCGTCTGGTTGTCTGAATAGCACCGGACCGACATGTTTGCCCATAAATGACCCCACGCCACAGCAGCCG
The DNA here is from genome assembly GCF_014858855.1 of Bufo gargarizans. NCBI lineage: Eukaryota > Metazoa > Chordata > Amphibia > Anura > Bufonidae > Bufo > Bufo gargarizans. The sequence continues at coordinate 294,756,346 of NC_058083.1, forward strand.
CCACAATGGGATAGATCTCGAAGACAGCTGAGGTAGTGGAAAATCCTTCCAGATCCTGGACTGCAGAAGGCCAGCTGCCCCACAGCCAATCGTTCCCAAAAATGGCCGCGAAGCCTGTGGTAGATGCCGCATCTGACCATATAGAGGGGGAAGAGTCCGATAGCTGAGGGAGGAACATGCTCCTGCCATTCCAGGTGGATAGAAATCTCTTCCAGATGCCCAGATCTGCCATAGCGTGGGCATCCAGGGACAACCTGTGCGAGTCGTGTAGGAAAAAAAGGAAGAGGTGCAGAAGTCGTGATATAAATGAGCGACCCTGAGGTATGATACGCATGGCAAAGTTCAGGGAGCCCAGCAGGGACTGTAGTTCTTTGCGGTTGCAGGTGCCGAGTTGAAGGTGGGCGAGAATGTCCTGAATCTTTCCGGATGGCAAACTGGCTTGCATTGTGGCTGAATCCAACTGAATACCCAAGAAGGTGATGACTGTGTCTGGCCCCTCTGTTTTCTTGGTGGAGATGGGTACCCCAAGTTCCTTGAACAGCTTGATGGTGGCTCTGAGGCTGGGGGGGGGGGGGGTTCTTCCACCAGAAGGAAATCATCAAGGTAATGTAATACCAACGGGCACCTTGCTAAGTTTAACAGCAACCAGCATAATGCTTCCGCAAATGTATCAAAAATGGCCGGGCTACTCTTGGATCCGAAAGTAAACCAGGAGAAAAAATAGTAGTCTCCGGACCACTTGATGCCGTGAAGGTGCCACAGTGTAGGGTGTATTGGTAGTAATTTGAAGGCGTTGGCGATGTCGGTTTTTCTGAGCCATGCTCCAACCCCTGCTTGTATGATGGCGTGATCTATGGTGGTGTATTGCAGGGAGAATTCCTCAGAGGGAATGAGGGATTTGAGACTGGGGTTGGCTGAACCGTGGGGCGCCGACAAGTCGACGATGAGCCTCTGTTTCAGGGAAGATTTCCCAGTGACGATGCCAATGGGGTTGGTGCGCCATGTGGCGAATGGGGGGGGGGGGGGGGGGGTTTAAAAGGCCCTAACACGAAGCCCTCTGTTACTTCTTGGGTTATGAGGGCGTCAATTGCAGTGGGGTTGTGTTGGGCAGATTGAAGATTAGGACATTCCAGGGTGCCAGTTGGCATGTGCAGGATACCCGTGTGGAAGCCTTCTGTCAACCCTGAAACAAGGAAATCTGCGAGATGCCTGGATGGGTGTTGTGACATGAACGCGGTGAAAACTGGCATATTGATGGTCGTTAGATATGGCTTTGCAAACATTTTATTCGGACACATGGACTTGGCATGTGCCCTGAAACATTTGGTACATATATGCAGTAATCTACACCCGCTGTAATTGCAGGACCCCTCGTTGAAATTGTTGCAAACTGGGATTTGCCCAGAAACTTGATTGGCCGTCCCAGTTTGTCCCGGGCTGATTTGTCCGAAACCCCAGAGGGACCGGCCCCTTGCGAGAGGGCATGTCTGTCTGCCGTGTTTGGACAGAAATTGGTGGTGTGGGCTGTGGAGGAGCAGTATGCACAGGCTGGTGTCCTCAGGCCTGCCAAGTGTCGGCAAAATATGACGGTGTCGATCCTTGCCTAGTTGGAGCAGACTCCGTACTGGGAGAAGGCCCACGCCACTTTCGCCGAAAAAGATCTATGATAATCATAGAAGGCTGACCCCCCCCATATTTGTTGCCCAGGTCTACCAGTTTGTGCATGTAGAAGTCAAACTCCTCCCTTCTGTTGGGGTAGACCGCACAGATGATATCCCTATAGATGCCAAAGGCCAAAACAAATTCGGGAATAGTCCGTTTCCTATTAAGGCGGGCATCCCTGGATTTGACCACAACCGAAACATCGTCGTAGGCATAGGTTTTGTTCTCGACCACATCCTGGGAGGCAATCACAAGGGAAGCCAGGTTTACATCCTTACCTTCCAGGATATCTCTTTTTATGTGCTCCGGTATCATGTGCGCCGGGCTGACTTCTTGGTCATCCAGGTTAACGGTTGGTGTGATCACTGGCAATCCGGATGGTTCCGGTGACACCGCCGGTGGTGGCCCTGCCAAGGAGAGGGTCGTGGTGACCGACTCCAGCCTCTCCAACCTGGCATTGACCTTGGTCATGGATGTCATTAGAGAGGCTAGCATGGCATGTATATCCCCTGCACTGGACTGGCTAGGTCCTTCCCCTGCATCCACGTTATTAGTTGACGTGCGCAGTAGCTGGAAAAGCTCCGCTTTCCTTGCCGTGGCGGGGAAGGGGATTTGCCGTCTCCTCAACTCCGTTGTTATGCGCGGGATTGTCCAGGATCTGATGGATGCTGGACTGGCTAGACCGTCTCCCTGGGCTGAAGTGACGGATCTAGCAGGGGTGCCAGGTAGGGAGAAGTTCTTTACCCCTTCCAGAGACATACTAAAACAAAACAGTCGATTAGTGTTGGGAAACAAAGGATTGTGCTGGCAAGCTAGCTAGGCCGGACGCGAAAATATTATACTTGCATGGTGACAGATGAGGCCCTGCTAATTGCCAAGTGGCTTGAGAGGCTCTATCTATGTGTTGGCGCGAGGGGTTAATGAGGCCACTTGTCGTAGTGGTAGGAGTGTGAGGCCTCTCAGTGACTGTAAGTCAGAACTAGGGGAAGGGAGTGACAGGTGAGGCCCTCTCTATGCAACATGCGAGGCGGCTTGCTAACGTTTGGCTCGATGGGCGGCTGCCTCTGAACGTTTGAGGCGGGGTGTTGGCCTCGCGGGACCACTAACTGATGGCGAAGCCAAGAGGGGGTAACCTAGTGGGATTACTGTGCCCCTAATGCCAGCACACTGACCCTAACTGGACCATCCGAAATGTAAGGAGAACAACTGTTTATGAGCAGGTGTACATACCTGGTAGCAAGAAAAATTCACAGGACACACGTGTAGCACAAATATGTCTAAGCTTGACCGCCTAAAAGGGGGTAGACAGAAAGTAGTATGACAAGAGTGGACTGTGGTACGAACAGCCGCATGACCTTTAGAGGATCATAACGTGAGTTTGAAACAATGCCATGCCTGTGCGGGTGACCGGAGGATGACGTGTGAAATGAGGCCTGTGCCGTGGCTTGAATTACCGTGTGGAACGTGTGACCGTGAGGACTATATGGCGTTTTTTTTATTTATTCCGTAGTGGAACGTGTGACCATGAGGAGTATATGGCGTTTTTTTTTGGCGTGGAACGTGTGACCACGAGGATTATGTTTTTTTTTTTTTCCTTGTAAATTCCCGGCGTGGAACGTGTAACCACGAGGACTATATGGCGTTTTTTTTTTTTTTAACCAGGACCTGGCCTGACAACCGGGGTGCAAGTCAGCTGGGTATGCAGTTCCCCATGAGAGCTGCTTGACCTGATGGCGGTAAGCCTTAACATGAAGTGGTTCCTGGAAGCAACCATGACTTGGATGCCCCCACGAACCGTGCTGCCTATGTGGGTGGGGGTAGGTTGGCTGATCGCCTGTACTAGCTGCGGCGGCGGACGCCTGTCGGGACACTTCGCACGCGCTGATGGAATCTGCCGCACATGCGCAGTACTGCCGGGCCGCGCGTGCGCAGATTGGCCGCGTCTCCATGGCTGGCGATCTCCAGACCAGAAGTATAAAGGACAGGAGTATATAGTGTGTGTGCATATATGCAGTAATATATATATATATATATATATATATATCCAGCAGTATACAGGAAGGGAGTATATATATTATACTCCTGTCCTGTATACTGCTATATGTACATATATATCCAGCATATATATATATATATATATATATATGTCCAGCAGTATACAGGAAAGGGGTGTGTATATATATATATATATATATATATATATATATATGTTTGTGTATATATATATATATATATATATATATATATATACAGGGAGTGCAGAATTATTAGGCAAATGAGTATTTGGACCACATCATCCTCTTTATGCATGTTGTCTTACTCCAAGCTGTATAGGCTCGAAAGCCTACTACCGATTAAGCATATTAGGTGATGTGCATCTCTGTAATGAGAAGGGGTGTGGTCTAATGACATCAACACCCTATATCAGGTGTGCATAATTATTAGGCAACTTCCTTTCCTTTGGCAAAATGGGTCAAAAGAAGGACTTGACAGGCTCAGAAAAGTCAAAAATAGTGAGATATCTTGCAGAGGGATGCAGCACTCTTAAAATTGCAAAGCTTCTGAAGCGTGATCATTGAACAATCAAGCGTTTCATTCAAAATAGTCAACAGGGTCGCAAGAAGCGTGTGGAAAAACCAAGGCGCAAAATAACTGCCCATGAACTGAGAAAAGTCAAGCGTGCAGCTGCCAAGATGCCACTTGCCACCAGTTTGGCCATATTTCAGAGCTGCAACATCACTGGAGTGCCCAAAAGCACAAGGTGTGCATTACTCAGAGACATGGCTAAGGTAAGAAAGGCTGAAAGACGACCACCACTGAACAAGACACACAAGCTGAAACGTCAAGACTGGGCCAAGAAATATCTCAAGACTGATTTTTCTAAGGTTTTATGGACTGATGAAATGAGAGTGAGTCTTGATGGGCCATATGGATGGGCCCGTGGCTGGATTGGTAAAGGGCAGAGAGCTCCAGTCCGACTCAGACGCCAGCAAGGTGGAGGTGGAGTACTGGTTTGGGCTGGTATCATCAAAGATGAGCTTGTGGGGCCTTTTCGGGTTGAGGATGGAGTCAAGCTCAACTCCCAGTCCTACTGCCAGTTTCTGGAAGACACCTTCTTCAAGCAGTGGTACAGGAAGAAGTCTGCATCCTTCAAGAAAAACATGATTTTCATGCAGGACAATGCTCCATCACACGCGTCCAAGTACTCCACAGCGTGGCTGGCAAGAAAGGGTATAAAAGAAGAAAATCTAATGACATGGCCTCCTTGTTCACCTGATCTGAACCCCATTGAGAACCTGTGGTCCATCATCAAATGTGAGATTTACAAGGAGGGAAAACAGTACACCTCTCTGAACAGTGTCTGGGAGGCTGTGGTTGCTGCTGCACGCAATGTTGATGGTGAACAGATCAAAACACTGACAGAATCCATGGATGGCAGGCTTTTAAGTGTCCTTGGAAAGAAAGGTGGCTATTTTGGTCACTGATTTGTTTTTGTTTTGTTTTTGAATGTCAGAAATGTATATTTGTGAATGTTGAGATGTTATATTGGTTTCACTGGTAAAAATAAATAATTATAATGGGTATATATTTGTTTTTTGTTAAGTTGCCTAATAATTATGCACAGTAATAGTCACCTGCACACACAGATATCCCCCTAAAATAGCTAAAACTAAAAACAAACTAAAAACTACTTCCAAAAATATTCAGCTTTGATATTAATGAGTTTTTTGGGTTCATTGAGAACATGGTTGTTGTTCAATAATAAAATTAATCCTCAAAAATACAACTTGCCTAATAATTCTGCACTCCCTGTGTGTGTATATATATATATATATATATATATATACACACACACACACACACACACACACATTTACATTTATGCACTATATACTCCTATACTGTATTTTTGTGTGTGTATATATACAGGTCCTTCTAAAAAAATTAGCATATAGTGATAAAGTTCATTATTTTCTGTAATGTACTGATAAACATTAGACTTTCATATATTTTAGATTCATTACACACAACTGAAGTAGTTCAAGCCTTTGATTGTTTTAATATTGATGATTTTGGCATACAGCTCATGAAAACCCAAATTTCCTATCTCTAAAAATTAGCATATCATGAAAAGGTTCTCTAAACGAGCTATTAACCTAATCATCTGAATCAACTAATTAACTCTAAACACCTGCAAAAGATTCCTGAGGCTTTTAAAAACTCCCAGCCTGGTTCATTTCTCCAAACCGCAATCATGGGTAAGACTGCCGACCTGACTGCTGTCCAGAAGGCCATCATTGACACCCTCAAGCAAGAGGGTAAGACACAGAAAGAAATTTCTGAACAAATAGGCTGTTCCCAGAGTGCTGTATCAAGGCACCTCAGTGGGAAGTCTGTGGGAAGGAAAAAGTGTGGCAGAAAACGCTGCACAACGAGAAGAGGTGACCGGACCCTGAGGAAGATTGTGGAGAAGGACCGATTCCAGACCTTGGGGGAGCTGCGGAAGCAGTAGACTGAGTCTGGAGTAGAAACATGCAGAGCCACCGTGTACAGGCGTGTGCAGGAAATGGGCTACAGGTGCCGCATTCCCCAGAAACAGCGGCAGAAGCGCCTGACCTGGGCTACAGAGAAGCAGCACTGGACTGTTGCATGTCATTCGGAAATCAAGGTGCCAGAGTCTGGAGGAAGACTGGGGAGAGGGAAATGCCAAAATGCCTGAAGTCCAGTGTCAAGTCCCCACAGTCAGTGATGGTCTGGGGTGCCATGTCAGCTGCTGGTGTTGGTCCACTGTGTTTTATCAAGGGCAGGGTCAATGCAGCTAGCTATCAGGAGATTTTGGAGCACTTCATGCTTCCATCTGCTGAAAAGCTTTATGGAGATGAAGATTTCATTTTTCAGCACGACCTGGCACCTGCTCACAGTGCCAACACCACTGGTAAATGGTTTACTGACCATGGTATTACTGTGCTCAATTGGCCTGCCAACTCTCCTGACCTGAGCCCCATAGAGAATCTGTGGGATATTGGGAAGAGAAAGTTGAGAGACGCAAGACCCAACACTCTGGATGAGCTTAAGGCCGCTATCGAAGCATCCTGGGCCTCCATAACACCTCAGCAGTGCCACAGGCTGATTGCCTCCATGCCACGCCGCATTGAAGCCTCCTGGGCCTCCATAACGCCTCAGCAGCGCCACAGGCTGATTGCCTCCATGCCACGCCGCATTGAAGCAGTCATTTCTGCAAAAGGATTCCCGACCAAGTATTGAGTGCAGAACTGAACATAATTATTTGAAGGTTGACTTTTTTTGTATTAAAAACACTTTTCTCTTATTGGTCGGATGAAATATGCTAATTTTTTGAGATAGGAATTTTGGGTTTTCATGAGCTGTATGCCAAAATCATCAATATTAAAACAATAAAAGGCTTGAACTACTTCAGTTGTGTGTAATGAATCTAAAATATATGAAAGTCTAATGTTTATCAGTACATTACAGAAAATAATGAACTTTATCACAATATGCTAATTTTTTGAGAAGGACCTGTATATATATATATATATATATATATATATATACTGTATATCACACATAAAGCAGCATATAGGACGGGAGTATATAGTGTGTGTGTGTGTGTGTGTATATATATATATATATATATATATATATACACACACTACACTATATACTCCTGTATGTATATATATATATATATATATATATATATATATATCCAGCAGTATACAGGACAGGAGTATATAGTGTGTGTGTGTATATATATGTAGATATATTTACTTTTGGGTGTCTGGGGGGCATGGAGCATCCTGACTCCATCCACCTCTATATGCACAGCAAGATTCCCTAAATATCAGCTTGAGGCTCCTTGATCTGTCATCCTCAGTTTGGTTCAGTGATTTGTATGTGTGAGTACTGGGACTCCCGCGCTTCAGTACACACGCGGAGATAAAACAGATGCGCCAACTACCACAGCGCAGGAGGCGTTGACACATATAAAAGAGTTACAGCATAATAACCACCTCATTATGATTTGCCGCCTTGTCAATCTCATTTAGTAGTAGATTTTCTGTGGACTCTGGTATATTAGGTGGTTTATAGTAAACTACTATTAGTAATTTATTATTGTTTTTAGCTCCATGTATCTCTACCCACAGTGACTCCACATGTTCATGTCCCTCACTTATATCTTCACGGAGTGTGGGCTTTAGACCGGACTTTACATAAAGGCAGACCCCTCCCCCTCTCCGGTTTTGACGATCTTTTCTAAGCAGACTGTCACATAGGGACGACCGCCTTAAGTAGGCACCTGGCCTTCCATCCCGAGCCAAGTGGGAGCAACACCGTCAGAACCCACAAAACCACACTCCCGATGCTCCACGTCCTGCCTATTCTCCTTCTCCTCCCATTTGTTCTCCACTCCACCTTCCACCGTGCCGTCGTTGCGTTCATATGGCAAAAGGCAGGCTTCCGTGGCCCAAATGTTCGAACATTAAAAGTTGATGACGCCGGATAACCCTCTTGCCCAACGGCTGACCGCTGGCTTGTCGGAACTGCTAGCCCGCTGACTACTGCCATATAAACTGGTGGACTCAGCTCCCAGAAGAGCATCCCAGAGCAATATGGCCACGTTCAACGGCAAGTGATTGTATCTTTGGCACATAGTGTCGGTGCCAAGATTTCATCTGACCATAGACATGTGGTCTAGCAAACATGGGCAGGGAAGGTACATAACTTTTACTGCCCACTGGGTAAACCTTTTGGGGGCCTGTAATCTAACTTGCCAAAAGTAAAATTGTTACACGGTGACCGTTTAATGTACCTCCAGCCAGATAATCACTTGCTCTTTTCTGTGGGGTGAATGCATAATTTTTGGGGCCTATACTCCACTGGCCTGCAGTAAAATTGATATCCATTGATCGTCTAATATACCTCCAGCCACATAATCACTTAATATTTACTGTAAGGTGAATGCATACATTTTGAGGCCTGTAATCTAACTGACTAACAGTAAAATTGTTATATGGTGACCGCCTAATGTACCTCCAGCCACATAATCACATGTTCTTTTCTGTACTGTGAATGCCCATTGTTTGGGGCCTGTACTCCACTGGCCTGCAGTAAATTTGATATCCATTGACCGTCTAATATACCTCCAGCCACATAATCACTTGTTCTTTTCTGTCTGGTGAATGCCTAATGTTTGGGGCCTGTACTCCACTGTCCGTCTAATATACCTCGAGCCACATAATCGCAATTTCTTTTATGTCAGGTGAATTCCTAATTTTTAGGGCCCGTATTCCAGTGGCCTAAAATAAAATTTTGCTAGGCACCAGCAAGGCACATTTTTGAGAATTTCCCTTTAGGACGCATAAAAATGCCCCATGATTAAAATACATATTATTTGTGGGAATTTTTGTCATTGATCCCCCTCTAGTATGTCACTGTTAATGTTGTGGGATTATTTGTGCACTTCTAGTAAGTAGTTTGGTGGCTCCAAATATGACCTGAAGGTTTTTCAGGTTCGCCTGCCATTAAAATGAATGGGGCCCGCCGTGAATCGTCCCGGCCGATGTTCGTTTATCACTATTGATCATTTGTCCACTGTGAGGAATATGGTAATCATTTATTGGCAGCCCTGATTGTCATTTGATTCACCTTTTGGCATGTACACAGTCAGTGTACATGCAAAATATGTTCCCACCCCCCAGCCATCTGATTGTCAGCTAGCAAGGGAGAAAGCCCCAGAGGTCCAGGCTTCAAGGAAGCCCCAGGTGGATAAAGTCACACCTCAACCAGCCAGGTTGGAGGCAAGCTAATCCTGCAGGAAAACCCCCAGCAGGAGGTCTCAGTCCTTGCCCAGGATCAATGATGCCTCCAAGACATGTTGGCACCCAAATTTCATAAGGAATTATGAACCATCTGTCCATCCCAGATATAATTAGGTTATCTTTTTGCGATCCTGGGGCAAAGCCAAGCGTCCACGTGGTCCTGGCTTGAGGCTAGGATGCCCGGGAGGGGACATATACATATCTCCCCACAGAAACCACATAGTGGCACCATGTTTGGACTCCAGTTGTAGCCAAAACCCAGTCCGATCAATTGGGCCCATAACCATCTTCCTGCGACATTCTGGTCTGGCGCTATGAGTAGAGTTGAGCGAACACCTGGATGTTCGGGTTCGAGAAGTTCGGCCGAACTTCCCGGAAATGTTCGGGTTCGGGATCCGAACCCCATTGAAGTCAATGGGGAACCGAACTTTTCGGCACTAAAACGGCTGTAAAACAGCCCAGGAAAGGGCTAGACGGCTGCAAAAGGCAGCAACATGTAGGTAAATCCCCTGCAAACAAATGTGGATAGGGAAATGAATTAAAATAAAAAATAAATAAATAAAAATTAACCAAAATCAATTGGAGAGAGGTCCCATAGCAGAGAATCTGGCTTCCCGTCACCCACCACTGGAACAGTCCATTCTCAGATATTTAGGCTCCGGCACCCAGGCAGAGGAGAGAGGTCCCGTAACAGGGAATCTGGCTTCATGTCAGCAGAGAATCAGTCTTCATATCATAGCAGAGAATCAGGCTTCACGTCACCCACCACTGCAACAGTCCGTTTTCATAAATTTAGGCCCAGCACCCAGGCAGAGGAGAGAGGTCCCGTAACAGAGGATCTGGCTTCATGTCAGCAGAGAATCAGTCTGCATGTCATAGCAGAGAATCAGGCTTCACGTCAGCCACCACTGCAACAGTCCATTGGCATGTATTTAGACCCAGCACCCAGGCAGAGGAGAGAGGTCCCGTAACAGACAATCTGGCTTCATGTCAGCAGAGAATCAGTCTTCATGTCATAGCAGAGAATCAGGCTTCACGTCACCCACAACTGTAAGAGTCCATTGTCATAAATTTAGGCCCAGCACCCAGGCAGACGAGAGAGGTCCCGTAACAGAGGATCTGGCTTCATGTCAGCAGAGAATCAGTCTGCATGTCATAGCAGAGAATCAGGCTTCACGTCAGCCACCAATGCAACAGTCCATTGTCATAAATTTAGGCCCAGCACCCAGGCAGAGGAGAGAGGTCCCGTAACAGACAATCTGGCTTCATGTCAGCAGAGAATTAGTCTGCATGTCATAGCAGAGAATGAGGCTTCACGTCAGCCACCACTGCAACAATCCATTGGCATATATTTAGGCCCAGCACACAGGCAGAGGAGAGAGGTCCCGTAACAGACAATCTGGCTTCATGTCAGCAGAGAATCAGTCTTCATGTCATAGCAGAGAATCAGGCTTTACGTCAGCCACCACTGCAACAGTCCATTGTCATAAATTTAGGCCCAGCACCCAGGCAGAGGAGAGAAGTCCCGTAACAGACAATCTGGCTTCATGTCAGCAGAGAATTAGTCTGCATGTCATAGCAGAGAATGAGGCTTCACGTCAGCCACCACTGCAACAGTCCATTGGCATATATTTAGGCCCAGCACCCAGGCAGAGGAGAGAGGACCCGTAACAGACAATCTGGCTTCATGTCAGCAGAGAATCAGTCTTCATGTCATAGCAGAGAATGAGGCTTCACGTCACCCACCACTGTAAGAGTCCATTGTCATAAATTTAGGCCCAGCACCCAGGCAGAGGAGAGAGGTCCCGTAACAGAGGATCTGGCTTCATGTCAGCAGAGAATCAGTGTGCATGTCATAGCAGAGAATCAGGCTTCACGTCACCCACCACTGCAACAGTCCATTGTCATAAATTTAGGCCCAGCACCCAGGCAGAAGAGAGAGGTCCCGTAACAGACAATCTGGCTTCATGTCAGCAGAGAATTAGTCTGCATGTCATAGCAGAGAATGACGCTTCACATCAGCCACCACTGCAACAGTCCATTGGCATATATTTAGGCCCAGCACCCAGGCAGAGGAGAGAGGACCCGTAACAGACAATCTGGCTTCATGTCAGCAGAGAATCAGTCTTCATGTCATAGCAGAGAATGAGGCTTCACGTCACCCACCACTGGAAGAGTCCATTGTCATAAATTTAGGCCCAGCACCCAGGCAGAGGAGAGAGGTCCCGTAACAGAGGATCTGGCTTCATGTCAGCAGAGAATCAGTGTGCATGTCATAGCAGAGAATCAGGCTTCACGTCACCCACCACTGCAACAGTCCATTGTCATAAATTTAGGCCCAGCACCCAGGCAGAAGAGAGAGGTCCCGTAACAGACAATCTGGCTTCATGTCAGCAGAGAATTAGTCTGCATGTCATAGCAGAGAATGACGCTTCACATCAGCCACCACTGCAACAGTCCATTGGCATATATTTAGGCCCAGCACCCAGGCAGAGGAGAGAGGTCCCGTAACAGAGAATCTGGCTTCATGTCAGCAGAGAATCAGTCTTCATGTCATAGCAGAGAATCAGGCTTCACGTCACCCACCACTGTAAGAGTCCATTTTCATAAATTTAGGCCCAGCACCGAGGCAGAGGAGAGAGGTCCCGTAACAGAGGATCTTGCTTCATGTCAGCAGAGAATCAGTCTTCATATCATAGCAGAGAATCAGGCTTCACATCAGCCACCAGTGAAACAGTCCATTGGCATATATTTAGGCCCAGCACACAGGCAGAGGAGAGAGGTCCCGTAACAGAGGATCTGGCTTCATGTCAGCAGAGAATTAGTCTGCATGTCATAGCAGAGAATGAGGCTTCACGTCAGCCACCACTGCAACAGTCCATTGGCATATATTTAGGCCCAGCACCCAGGCAGAGGAGAGAGAACCCGTAACAGAGAATCTGGCTTCATGTCAGCAGAGAATCAGTCTTCATGTCATAGCAGAGAATCAGGCTTCACGTCACCCACCACTGTAAGAGTCCATTTTCATAAATTTAGGCCCAGCACCCAGGCAGAGGAGAGAGGTCCCGTAACAGAGGATCTGGCTTCATGTCAGCAGAGAATCAGTCTGCATGTCATAGCAGAGAATCAGGCTTCACGTCAGCCACCACTGCAACAGTCCATTGTCATAAATTTAGGCCCAGCACCCAGGCAGAGGAGAGAGGTCCCGTAACAGACAATCTGGCTTCATGTCAGCAGAGAATCAGTCTTCATGTCATAGCAGAGAATCAGGCTTCACGTCACCCACCACTGTAAGAGTCAATTTTCATAAATTTAGGCCCAGCACCCAGGCAGAGGAGAGAGGTACCGTAACAGAGGATCTGGCTTCATGTCAGCAGAGAATCAGTCTGCATGTCATAGCAGAGAATATGGCTTCACGTCACCCACCACTGCAACAGTCCATTGTCATAAATTTAGGCCCAGCACCCAGGCAGAGGAGAGAGGTCCCGTAACAGACAATCTGGCTTCATGGCAGCAGAGAATCAGTCTTCATGTCATTGTAGAGAATCAGGCTTCACGTCACCCACCACTACAACAGTCCATTGTCATAAATTTAGGCCCAGCACCCAGACACAGCTGCCTTGGCGACCTCTTGCTCCTCCTCTGCCTTGGCCTTGGGCTTCCACTTGTTCCCCTGTGACATTTGGGAATACTCTCAGTAGCGCGTCTACCAACGTGCGCTTGTACTCGCGCATCTTCCTATCACGCTCCAGTGCAGGAAGTAAGGTGGGCACATTGTCTTTGTAGCGTGGATCCAGCAGGGTGGCAACCCAGTAGTCCGCACAGGTTAAAATGTGGGCAACTCTGCTGTCGTTGCGCAGGCACTGCAGCATGTAGTCGCTCATGTGTGCCAGGCTGCCCAGGGGTAAGGACAAGCTGTCCTCTGTGGGAGGCGTATCGTCATCGTCCTGCGTTTCCCCCCAGCCACGCACCAGTGATGGGCACGAGCTGCGTTGGGTGCCACCCCGCTGTGACCATGCTTCATCCTCATCCTCCTCCTCCTCATCCTCGTCCTCCTCGTCCTCCAGTAGTGGGCCCTGGCTGGCCACATTTGTACCTGGCCTCTGCTGTTGCCAAAAACCTCCCTCTGAGTCACTTCGAAGAGACTGGCCTAAAAGTGCTAAAAATGACCCCTCTTCCAATGACCCCTCCTCCTCCTCCTCCCCCTCCTCCTCCTGGGCCACCTCCTCTTCCATCATCGCCCTAAGTGTTTTCTCAAGGAGACATAGAAGTGGTATTGTAACGCTGATAACGGCGTCATCGCCACTAGCCATGTTGGTGGAGTACTCGAAACAGCACAACAGGGCACACAGGTCTCGCATGGAGGCCCAGTCATTGGTGGTGAAGTGGTGCTGTTCTGTAGTGCGACTGACCCGTGCGTGCTGCAGCTGAAACTCCACTATGGCCTGCTGCTGCTCGCACAGTCTGTCCAGCATGTGCAAGGTGGAGTTCCACCTGGTGGGCACGTCGCATATGAGGCGGTGAGCGGGAAGGCCGAAGTTACGCTGTAGCGCAGACAGGCGAGCAGCAGCAGGATGTGAACGCCGGAAGCGCGAACAGACGGCCTGCACTTTATGCAGCAGCTCCGACATGTCGGGGTAGTTGTGAATGAACTTCTGCACCACCAAATTCAGCACATGCGCCAAGCAAGGGATGTGCATCAAATTGGCTAGTCCCAGAGCTGCAACGAGATTTCGCCCATTATCACACACCACCAGGCCGGGTTTGAGGCTCACCGGCAGCAACCACTCGTCGGTCTGTTGTTCTATACCCCGCCACAACTCCTGTGCGGTGTGGGGCCTGTCCCCCAAACATATGAGTTTCAGAATGGCCTGCTGACGTTTACCCCGGGCTGTGCTGAAGTTGGTGGTGAAGGTGTGTGGCTGACTGGATGAGCAGGTGGAAGAAGAGGAGGAGGAAGCCGAGAAGGAGGTGGCAACAGAAGGCAAAGAATGTTGCCCTGCGATCCTTGGCGGCGGAAGGACGTGCGCCAAACAGCTCTCCGCCTGGGGCCCAGCTGCCACTACATTTACCCAGTGTGCAGTTAGGGAGATATAGCATCCGTGGCCGTGCTTACTGGTCCACGTATCTGTGGTTAGGTGGACCTTGCTACAGATGGCGTTGCGCAGTGCACACTTGATTTTATCGGATACTTGGTTGTGCAGGGAAGGCACGGCTCTCTTGGAGAAGTAGTGGCGGCTGGAAACAACATACTGTGGGACAGCAAGCGACATGAGCTGTTTGAAGCTGTCTGTGTCCACCAGCCTAAATGACAGCATTTCATAGGCCAGTAGTTTAGAAATGCTGGCATTCAGGGCCAGGGATCGAGGGTGGCTAGGTGGGAATTTACGCTTTCTCTCAAATGTTTGTGAGATGGAGAGCTGAACGCTGGCGTGTGACATGGTTGAGACGCTTGGTGACGGAGGTGGTGGTGGTACATCCCCTGTTTGCTGGGCGGCAGGTGCCAACGTTCCTCCAGAGGCGGAGGAAGAGGCCGAGGCGGCAGCAGCTGAAGAGGCCGAGGCGGCAGCAGCAGAAGAGGTAGCAGGGGGAGCCTGAGTGACTTCCTTGGTTTTAAGGTGTTTACTCCACTGCAGTTCATGCTTTGCATGCAGGTGCCTGGTCATGCAGGTTGTGCTCAGGTTCAGAACGTTAATGCCTCGCTTCAGGCTCTGATGGCACAGCGTGCAAACCACTCGGGTCTTGTCGTCAGCACATTGTTTGAAGAAGTGCCATGCCAGGGAACTCCTTGAAGCTGCCTTTGGGGTGCTCGGTCCCAGATGGCGGCGGTGAGTAGCAGGCGGAGTCTCTTGGCGGCGGGTGTTCTGCTTTTGCCCACTGCTCCCTCTTTTGCTACGCTGTTGGCTTGGTCTCACCACTGCCTCTTCCTCCGAACTGTGAAAGTCAGTGGCACGACCTTCATTCCATGTGGGGTCTAGGACCTCATCGTCCCCTGCATCGTCTTCCACCCAGTCTTGATCCCTGACCTCCTGTTCAGTCTGCACACTGCAGAAAGACGCAGCAGTTGGCACCTGTGTTTCGTCATCATCAGAGACATGCTGAGGTGGTATTCCCATGTCCTCATCATCAGGAAACATAAGTGGTTGTGCGTCAGTGCATTCTATGTCTTTCACCGCTGGGGAAGGCCTAGGTGGATGCCCTTGGGAAACCCTGCCAGCAGAGTCTTCAAACAGCATAAGAGACTGCTGCATAACTTGAGGCTGAGACAGTTTCCCTGGTATGCATGGGGGTGATGTGACAGACTGATGGGGTTGGTTTTCAGGCGCCATCTGTGCGCTTTCTGCAGAAGACTGGGTGGGAGATAATGTGAACGTGCTGGATCCACTGTCGGCCACCCAATTGACTAATGCCTGTACCTGCTCAGGCCTTACCATCCTTAGAACGGCATTGGGCCCCACCATATATCGCTGTAAATTCTGGCGGCTACTGGGACCTGAGGTAGTTGGTACACTAGGACGTGTGGATGTGGCAGAACGGCCACGTCCTCTCCCAGCACCAGAGGGTCCACTAACACCACCACGACCATGTCCACGTCCGCGTCCCTTACTAGATGTTTTCCTCATTGTTATGGTTCACCACAACAACAAAAATATTATTTGGCCCAATGTATTGTATTCAAATTCAGCGGGATATAAATTTGAGGCCTAGTATTTAGGCGCTGGGTGACCGGTATGGATTTACTTTAGGGATAGATTTCAAATAGCTCTGATATAGCAGAAACCACTAAATTATGAAATTGCTAAATTGGGAATTGTATTTCAACCCTGAACAAAAAATGTGCTTTGACGGACACTAAATAACTTGCCCAGCCAGAACAGTACAGCGGTAACGACAGATTTAGCGGGATATAAATTTGAGGCCTAGTATTTAGGCGCTGGGTGACCGGTATGGATTTACTAACAGAATTAGACTTGGAAATGCACAGTAGCGTGTGTGTGAAGTTATTCTGAATGACCCTATGTGCACCTTGAATATTATATACCCTTTTAGGGATAGATTTCAAATAGCTCTGATATAGCAGAAACCACTAAATTATGAAATTGCTAAATTGGGAATTGTATTTCAACCCAGAACAAAAAATGTGCTTTGACGGACACTAAATAACTTTCCCATCCACAACAGGACAGCGGTAACGAGAGATTTAGCGGGATATAAATTTGAGGCCTAGTATTTAGGCGCTGGGTGACCGGTATGGATTTACTAACAGAATTAGACTTGGAAATGCACAGTAGCGTGTGTGTGAAGTTATTCTGAATGACCCTATGTGCACCTTGAATATTATATACCCTTTTAGGGATAGATTTCAAATAGCTCTGATATAGCAGAAACCACTAAATTATGAAATTGCTAAATTGGGAATTGTATTTCAACCCTGAACAAAAAATGTGCTTTGACGGACACTAAATAACTTGCCCAGCCACAACAGTACAGCGGTAACGACAGATTTAGCGGGATATAAATTTGAGGCCTAGTATTTAGGCGCTGGGTGACCGGTATGGATTTAATGATAGAATTAGACTGGGATATGGCCAAAAAATAACCACACTATTGCTGGTTAAATGCACTTGGTGTGACAGCTTGACCAACCACACTACTGAGGGTTAAATGCACTTGGTGACGGGCGCAGCTTGCCCCTGATGTAGTATATATATGGCCAAAAAATGAACAGACAATTGCTGGTTAAATGCACTTGGTGTGACAGCTTCACCCTGATGTAGGCTTTAGCCAAAAAACAACCACACCATTGAGGGTTAAATGCACTTGGTGACAGGCGCAGCTTGCCCCTGATGTAGTATATGGCCAAAAAATGAACAGACTATTGCTGGGTAAATGCACTTGGTGACGGGCGCAGCTTGCCCCTGATTTAGTATATGGCCAAAAAATGAACAGACTATTGCTGGTTAAATGCACTTGGTGTGACAGCTTCACCCTGATGTAGGCTTTAGCCAAAAAACAACCACACCATTGAGGGTTAAATGCACTTGGTGACAGGCGCAGCTTGCCCCTGATGTAGTATATGGCCAAAAAATGAACAGACTATTGCAGGTTAAATGCACTTGGTGTCACAGCTTGACCAACCACACTACTGAGGGTTAAATGCACTTGGTGACGGGCGCAGCTTGCCCCTGATGTAGTATATGGCCAAAAAATGAACAGACTATTGCTGGTTAAATGCACTTGGTGACGGGCGCAGCTTGACCCTGATTTAGTATATGGCCAAAAAATGAACAGACTATTGCTGGTTAAATGCACTTGGTGTGATAGCTTGACCAACCACACTACTGAGGGTTAAATGCACTTGGTGACGGGCGCTGCTTGCCCCTGATGTAGTATATGGCCAAAAAATAAACAGACTATTGCTGGTTAAATGCACTTGGTGTGACAGCTTCACCCTGATGTAGGCTTTAGCCAAAAAACAACCACACCATTGAGGGTTAAATGCACTTGGTCGCAGCTTGGATGCACTTGGTCGCAGCACCGCACAAGACACAAAATTGCCGCCGATCACCCCAGAAAAAAGTGACTGACAAACGGTCTGGGCAGCCTAAAAACAGTGAGCAATTGAGTATCAGCAGCTCAATGATCCACAGCTGCAGATCGATCAATTAATCAAGTGCTTTGGAGGAGTTAATCAGCCTAATCTCGCCCTACTGTCGCAGCCGCAACCTCTCCCTACGCTAATCAGAGCAGAGTGACGGGCGGCGCTATGTGACTCCAGCTTAAATAGAGGCTGGGTCACATGGTGCTCTGGCCAATCACAGACATGCCAATAGTAGGCATGGCTGTGACGGCCTCTTGGGGCAAGTAGTATGACGCTTGTTGATTGGCTGCTTTGCAGCCTTTCAAAAAGCGCAAAGAAAGCGTCACAAAAGCGCCAAGAAAGCGACGAACACCGAACTCGAACCCAGACTTTTACGAAAATGTCCGGGTTCGGGTCCGTGTCATGGACACCCCAAAATTCGGTACGAACCCGAACTATACAGTTCGAGTTCGCTCATCCCTAGCTATGAGCCCTAAGGGATTTTATGGGTCATTTGGCGCCAGCACCAGAGAAGGAGGAATGGACCCTACCCATAGGCGGGGAGGGGAGCGGCCGACCACAGGTCATAAGCCCATGCAAGCCAGCGGGCAGTGTCTTTTCTGAAGAGGGTCACATTGTGCCATGTGTTTGGAGAGACCGGGAACCAGCTGGCATCATTGCCCCACATTACTGCAGCCAAGGACTATTCCACCATTATAAGGCCTCATGCACACGACCGTTTTTTTTCACGGTCCGCAAAAACGGGGTCCGTGGGTCCGTGATCCGCTCCCGGCCGGTCACAGACATCGCAGCAGCAAGCAGATAAGTATGAATCTTCTACTATTGTACTATTGCTAAGTAACCATGGCAACCAGGGCTGCAGTAGCTTCCTGGTTGCCATGGTTACCGATCGGAGCCCCAGCGATTAAACTGGGACTCCGATCGGAACTCCGCTGCCACCAATGATGGGGGGGGGAGATGGGAGGCCGCACACTGCCACCAATGGTTGTTACTACTATAGAGAGGGGGGGTCCGATGGTGGGCGCACACTGTGCCACCAACGATTTTTAACTATAGAGGGAGGAAGGGGGGGCCAATGGTGGGCGCACACTGTGCCACCAACGATCTTTAACTATAGAGGGAGGAAGGGGGGGCGATGGTGGGCACACACTGTGCCACCAACGATTTTTAACTATAGAGGGAGGAAGGGGGGGCGATGGTGGGCGCACACTGTGCCACCAACGATTTTTAACTATAGAGGGAGGAAGGGGGGGGCGATGGTGGGCGCACACTGTGCCACCAACGATATTCAAACTGGGGAGGGGGGGGGTCTGCCCCCTGCTGCCTGGCAGCCCTGATCTCTTACAGGAGAATATGATAGTACAATTAACCCCTTTAGGTGCCGCACCTGAAGGGGTTAATTGTGCTATCATATCCCCCTGTAAGAGATCGGGTGGTGCCAGGCAGCAGGGGGCAGTCTTGTACAAAGTTTGCAGTGTATTCTAACTAGAAGCGTCCCCATCACCATGGGAACGCTTCTGTTTTAGAATATACTGTCAGAAATGAGTTTTCACGAAGTGAAAACTTAGATCAGAAAAAGCTTTTATGCAGACGGATCTTCGGATCCGTCTGTATTAAAGCAACCTACGGCCACGGATCACGGACACGGATGCCAATCTTGTGTGCATCCGTGTTCTTTCACGGACCCATTGACTTGAATGGGTCCGTGAACAGTTGTCCGTCAAAAAAATAGGACAGGTCATATTTTTTTGACGGACAGGATACACGGATCACGGCCTCGGCTGCAAAACGGTGCATTTTCAGATTTTTCCACGGACCCATTGAAAGTCAATGGGTCCGCGAAAAAAAACGGAAAACGGCACAACGGCCACGGATGCACACAACGGTCGTGTGCATGAGGCCTTACCCAAAGGAACTTTCATCTTAACCGGTAACTGACTCTTGCTCTGCTTAACCCTGTTGTACCTGTATCACCTGTATTCGTAACCTCAGACCACTGTATATATTCTCTGTGTATATTGTGTTATATCTAGTGTGCCCTTAAGGCGATTAAATATATAATTTAAACTTGTGCTATCTTGTATCTCGAACACAAATCCTCACGGCCTAGTTATAAGCTACCTCGGGTTGGTTTCTCACCCTATATAATCCCGTTACCGGACTGGGCTTATATAAAATGAGAAGCATGTGGCATCATACCCAGGCCGAGAAGGCGCTGTTTCACAGCGGCAGTGAAAAGGCTCTGAGCTCGTTGCCTCTCTGTGCCCATGTGGACAGGAGGTGTCTGTGTAAACTGTACTAAGCTGACCTTACCTGCTCCTCTGGAGGGCATAAGGTCACGCTGCGGTAACCCATGACTAGGGATGAGCGAACCCGAACTGTATAGTTCGGGTTCGTACCGAATTTTGGGGTGTCTGTGACACGGACCCGAACCTTTCCGTAAAAGTCCGGGTTCGGTGTTCGTCGCTTTCCTGGCGCTTTTTGAAAGGCTGCAAAGCAGCCAATCAACAAGCGTCATACTACTTGCCCCAAGAGGCCATCACAGCCATGCCTACTATTGGCATGGCTGTGATTGGCCAGTGCAGTATGTGACCCAGCCTCTATTTAAGCTGGAGTCACGTAGCGCCGCACGTCACTCTGCTCTGAACAGTGTAGGGAGAGGTTGCAGCTGCGACTGTTAGGGCGAGATTAGGCAGTGATTAACTCCTCCAAAACACTTAAGTCAGTGATCGATCTACAGCTGTAGATCATTGAACTGCTGCTATTCAATTGCTCACTGTTTTTAGGCTGCCCAGAGCGTTTTTCAGTCACTTTTTTCTGGGGTGATCGGCGGCCATTTTGTGTCTTGTGGTGCGCCAGCACAAGCTGCCACCAAGTGCATTTAACCATCAACAGTGTGGTTATTTTTTGGCTATATCCTACATCAAGAGCAAGCGGTCACCAAGTGCATTTAACCATAAACAGTTTGGTTATTTTTGGCTATATCCAACATCAGGGGCAAGCTTTCACCAAGTGCATTTAACCATCAATAGTGTGGTTATTTTTTGGCTATATCCTACATCAGGGGCAAGCTGTCACCAAGTGCATTTAACCATCAGTAGTGTGGTTATTTTTTGGCTATATCCTATATCAGGGGCAAGCTGTCACCAAGTGCATTTAACCATCAATAGTGTGGCTATTTTTTGTCTATATCCTACATCAGGGGCAAGCTGCTATTCAATTGCTCACTGTTTTTAGGCTGCCCAGAGCGTTTTTCAGTCACTTTTTTCTGGGGTGATCGGCGGCCATTTTGTGTCTTGTGGTGCGCCCGCACAAGCTGCCACCTAGTGCATTTAACCATCAATAGTGTGATTATTTTTTGGCTATATCCTAAATCAGGGGCAAGCTGTCACCAAGTGCATTTAACCATCAATAGTGTGGTTATTTTTTGGCTATATCCTACATCAGGGGCTTGGCTGTGCTTGCTATTTTATTCAGGGGTGAAATACAATTGCCAAAATAGCAGTACCCTAAATCTGGTGTTTCAGCTGTGGCCAGCCAATTGTAATACTGTCTGCTGTCTGGCAAAGGATATATTTTTGTTCAGGGTTGAAATACAATTCCCAACTTAGCAATTTCCTAAATTAGTGGTTTCTGCTGTATCAGGGCTACTTTAAATCTATTCATTAAAAGGGTATATTAGATTCAAGGTGCTGATAGGGTCATTCTCAATAACTTCACACACACGCTACTGTGCAATTCCAAGTCTAATTCTGTCTGTAAACGTATACCTGTCACCCAGCGCCTAAATAATAGGCCTCAAATTTATATTCAGCTAAATCTGTCATTACTGCTGTGCCTTTATTAGTGTAATACGGTACCTGAATATATAGCCAGATAGTGTTAGGTGTCTGTAAAAAAAAGGCCTGAATTTGAATTCAATACATTGGGCCAAATAATATTTTTCTTATTGTGGTGAACGGTAACAATGAGGAAAACATCTAGTAAGGGACGCGGACATGGTCGTGGTGGTGTTAGTGGACCCTCTGGTGCTGGGAGAGGACGTGGCCGTTCTGCCACAGCCACACGTCCTAGTGTACCAACTACCTCAGGTCCCAGTAGCCGCCATAATTTACAGCGATATTTGGTGGGGCCCAATGCCGTTCTAAGGATGGTAAGGCCTGAGCAGGTACAGGCATTAGTCAATTGGGTGGCCGACAGTGGATCCAGCACGTTCACATTATCTCCCACCCAGTCTTCTGCAGAAAGCGCACAGATGGCGCCTGAAAACCAAGCCCATCAGTCTGTCACATCACCCCCATGCATACCAGGGAAACTGTCTCAGCCTCAAGTTATGCAGCAGTCTCTTATGCTGTTTGAAGACTCTGCTGGCAGGGTTTCCCAAGGGCATCCACCTAGCCCTTCCCCAGCAGTGGAAGACATAGAATGCACTGACGCACAACCACTTATGTTTCCTGATGATGAGGACATGGGAATACCACCTCAGCACGTCTCTGATGATGACGAAACACAGGTGCCAACTGCTGCGTCTTTCTGCAGTGTGCAGACTGAACAGGAGGTCATGGATCAAGACTGGGTGGAAGATGATGCAGGGGACGATGAGGTCCAAGACCCCACATGGAATGAAGGTCGTGCCACTGGCTTTCACAGTTCGGAGGAAGAGGCAGTGGTGAGACCGAGCCATCAGCGTAGCAAAGGCAAGAGCAGTGGGCAAAAGCAGAACACCCGCCGCCAAGAGACTCCGTCTGCTACTGACCGCCGCCATCTGGGACCGAGCACCCCAAAGGCAGCTTCAAGGAGTTCTCTGGCATGGCACTTCTTCAAACAATGCGCTGACGACAAGACCCGAGTGGTTTGCACGCTGTGCCATCAGAGCCTGAAGCGAGGCATTAACGTTCTGAACCTTAGCACAACCTGCATGACCAGGCACCTGCATGCAAAGCATGAACTGCAGTGGAGTAAACACCTTAAAAACAAGGAAGTCGGGGCGTGGCTTGGCCGCTGAGAGGAATGGCCGCTTGATCTCTCAGCTCCTGCACCTCAGCGATTACAGAGGAGCTTCCCAGCGCTTCGGCTACCGCCATCTCCACACTCTTACCAGCGACAGGACTGGATACCTCCCAGGACACTATGGGGAAGTCTAAAAGGCAGCTTCCGAGGTTGCAGAGCGGTAGTTTGGACGGTTTCTTTGAGCGGGGCCCGGCTAAAGATGGCGCAGGTTCCCGCGGCGCACTTACCTCGTCTCCTGTGGGCAGCGCATCGCCGAACAGCGTCTCCAGGTCTCCGTCACCTCCACCGGGGCCTGACGTCTTCTCGTTGACAGAGGCTGAATTCCCCTCACTCCCGCCGACCCCAAGTGATCTGGGGACCCCGGACAACGCGGCTACACAAAATGGCACTGCAGCTAGCCGCGCTGTGATCTCGCCTACCGGCAGCCCTCAGAAGCAGAGGCCGCGCCTGGATCCGTCATGTTCTCCTGAGGTTAGTGAGGGGCCATGGAAGCAGACGGTGGAGAACCCAGCAGTTATCCCTATAATTGCATACCAGACCTCTGATAAGCCTCTGTGTGAGGACTCCATAAAAAATATGCTCCTGGCTTTACACCAGTCCTTACGTTCGGACATGGAGGGGCTCATTAACCCTTTAGCGGCCAAGGTTAAAGAATCTGCAGAAAAGATTCAACATGTGGAGAGTAAGATGGCTGATTTTGCTGTTTCACAGAATAACATTATTGATGCCCACAATGACATGGCGGACGAAATGGAGGCCATTAAGAGCAAATTGGCAGATCTGGAGGATCGTTCCAGAAGGAACAATGTTAAATTCAGAGGTATTCCAGAAGATGTAGCACCTCGGGATTTACAGCCCTATCTTAAGGGCCTCATTAAAGCACTGCTTCCGAAAATCCCTGTCCCGGACATGATAATTGATAGGGCTCATAGGATCCCAAAACCGCCGCATCTCGGGGCGGATGTCCCAAGAGACACGCTAGCCAGGATCCATTTCTTCCATACTAAAGAGGCCTTAATGATGGCGGCTAGGAACTGCGACAAACTCCCTGCTCCTTTCCAGACAGTCAGGCTTTTTGCGGATCTTTCTATGGCGACGCTGAGACAAAGGAGGGAATTACAGCCAATCACCCTTGCACTTAGGGATAATGATATCCAGTATAAATGGGGCTATCCGCAGAAACTGCTGATCCGGAAAGATGGGAAAACTCATGTGGTGAAAGCGGTTGATGAGGGAAAGGAGCTGTTACAGTCTTGGAACATCTCTCTTCAGCTGGAGAGGAGAGGGACTCGCAATTGAGACACTTGGTTGTCTGCGGTGTAGCGCAGAATTGCTGATCTTCTTTTGGGTCCGATGACGAAGATTCCACCTACAGGAACTATTTGCCATTCCTGCCCTGGATTATCTGCGGCTAGGAGGAGTGGAGCTACCTCTTGCACTGTTCATATGGGATCTGATTACTAATCCTTTCTGTTTAGGTGCTGTCTATCTGTTTGCGCACTTAACACAGTTCAGGATCCTCTCAGCCTCACCAGTGGACTTACGCCGCCTATATTGCACGGACGGATTGACCGTCTGGAGTTGAGTTATTTATCCCCTCCCGGTTGTTTTTACTACCCCTTTAGACTCCTCACTGACTCGCTGCTCAGAGTATATGCTTGCGGCCACTTTATATCTTGCTTACTTTCAGGCGATTGTTCTTTGTTGTTGTAGTTGATTAATACTTATTAGTCTGTCTGGTCGCACAGGACTTGGTTCCTCTCCTCACTCACATGGGCCTCAAAATCTTATCACTTAATGCTAAGGGACTTAACTGTCCACAGAAAAGATCCTATGTTTGGAGAGAGGCAACCAATGCTGGAGCGGACCTTGTTTGCATCCAGGAGACCCACCTACTGCAGGAAGATGCTAAACGTATTCATAATCGATTTTTCCCTCATATATTGCATTCTCATTTTAGTAGGAAATCCAGGGGAGTGTTCATAGCTGTCAAGAGTTCAGTGGCCTTTACTACCATTTCCTCGAAAGTGGACTCCAATGGCCGTTACATCATTCTGGTATGTTCTATTAATAACATCACATATACCATAGTCAATGTTTATGCACCTAATGATCGCCAGACATCCTTCCTGCGAAAACTGCTGAAACAGTTGAATTCCGTGAAACGAGGGAAGGTAATTGTCTGTGGAGATTTTAATTTGGTGATGGATCGGTCGTTGGACTCCACTAGCTTAACCCGGCGTTCAGGGAGCGATGTTGCCTCTCTGTTGCACACGGAAGGCCTCATTGACGTATGGAGGGCTCAGCATAGTATGGAGAGGGATTACACCTTCTTTTCCGCTCCTCACCTCTCTTACTCACGCATTGATATGTTTTTTGTAGATCAAGCCACCTTAATGCATACCAAATCTACGGATATTGGACTTATCCGGTGGTCGGACCATGCCCCCATAACTTTGACTCTGGAGGACTTGTTCCAATTCCCGAGCGCTCCCATATGGCGTAATGACACGTTTCTATTCTCTAATCCAGAAACTATTAAGGAGCTGTCTGATGAACTGCGAGAGTTTTTCTCCATCAATGACGGATCTGTTACGGATACATATATTCTGTGGCAGACGCATAAGGCGTTCATTAGGGGCTCCTTGATTAGACTGAAATGCAAGCTGAGGAAAATTAAGGAGAAGGAAATTTCTCAGCTGCTCAAATCAGTCGCAGAGCTAGAGAGCCGGAATAAGGCATCCCCTACGGCCCATATAACTTCCCTACTGAAGATAGAGAGGGATAAACTGTGTAGTTTGATGTCATGTGATTATTCGAGATCTCTGCTTAGACTGAAGTCGAGATATTATGCCCAGGGAAACAGAGCTGGCAAGCTGTTGGCGAATCAACTTAAGGCTCAGCAAACTAAGTCAAAAATCCCGTTTCTTATCCACCCATGCTCTAAAGCAAAATTATTGGATCCTAGAGATATTGCAAGACAGTTTCGCTCTTACTACCATAGCCTATACAATCTCAAAGATACGGTTGTCTTTCCTGACAGTTACCCAGAGTTGGTGGATAGTTTCCTAACTCAGTCTGAATTGCCTACCCTCTCCCCTGACCAGCTCCACTCATTGAATGCCCCTCTCACATCCATAGAACTCCAAAAGATTATAGGGAATCTCCCATTAGGCAAGTCCCCTGGCCCGGATGGCTTGTCGAATGAATACTACAAGCATTTCCTCCCTGTGCTGTCCCCTCATTTCCTCGATATTTTTAACCGTGCTCTTGAAGGGACCCCGTTCCCGTCAGAGATGCTTACAGCCCTTATAGTCACACTGCCAAAGCCTGGAAAATCCCCTGATATCCCTCAAAACTTTAGACCGATTTCGCTATTGAATTCGGACATCAAAATCTTCGCCAAGTTGATAGCCAGCAGATTGTCAGCCATACTCCCTTCCCTGATTAAGGATGACCAAACAGGGTTTGTTAAGGGCCGTATATCTTCAGACAACACTAGAAGGTTGATTAACCTATTTGATTATGCTGAACAAAATACCCTTCCAATGGTGGCGGTGACTCTAGACGCTGAGAAGGCGTTCGACCGGCTACATTGGTCGTTCGCATTCTCGGTTCTTGGTAAAATGGGCTTTCAAGGTAGCATATTGAACGCTTTCTACAGTTTATACGCATCCCCAATGGCTAAGGTGTGGGTTAATGGGGTGCTGTCTGCCCCTTTCAAGATTACCAATGGGTCGCGCCAGGGATGCCCTTTATCACCCCTCCTGTTCATCCTGGCTTTGGAACCCTTAGCTCAACACATTAGGAAATCTACCCTCATTAGTGGCATGGATGTTGGAGGAAGAGATCATAGAATATCGCTATATGCTGACGACATTATCCTCACCCTGTCAAGTCCCCTTCAGTCACTAAGCTCAGCCTTTGACATAATAGCACATTTTGGCACACTCTCTTACTATAAGATTAATAATTCTAAGTCCCAAGCCCTGATACTCAATATCCCCCAACGGGAGGCTGAGGTGTTAAAGTCCCGATTTCCCCTGGACTGGCAGGAGGTGGAACTTCCGTACTTGGGAATCAAGCTGACATACCCCTGCTCTCATTTACTTAAGCGGAACTATGAGCCCCTCCTTGATACTATGTCGTCTGATTTCTCTCAATATTCCATGAAGGAGGTATCATGGGTCGGTAGGGTGGCTGCATTTCAGATGATGACACTGCCTAAACTGATCTATGTATTCAGAGCCCTCCCGATTCCGGTCCCCGATGCATTCTTTCGAAAAGCACAGGCAATAGTGTCCAAATACATTTGGAAGTCGTCCAAACCCAGAATTGCCCAAAAACAGCTTTTCTTACGGAAAAAGGCCGGGGGGTTGGGACTGCCATGCATTAGGGATTACCATAGCGCTATCAGTCTGTCACTTGCTAGGGAATGGTGGGACAAACAATGTAGTAAAGCTTGGCACCAAATTGAGTCTCACTCACTCAAAAAGGGCTCTCTAAGAGACCTGTTGATCGGCATATTGTGGAATGGGAAGGTTCCTGAAGCCTCTTTACAGACGGTGCGACATGTAGGAAGGGTCTGGTCACACTTTCACACTGCGAACGCTGACTCTACTGATGCCCTCCTCCCTCACTTGGACATTCATTCCTTGGAATGGATTTTGGGAGATATTAGTCTCCATGGTTGGCATGCTCAAGGGATTGAGAGGGTATCTCAGCTCCTAGGTTCTGGAAAGGTTCTCCCGTTCACCTCTATCCAACAAATGTTCCAACTTCCGGCTAGGGAGGTCTTCAACTATCTCAGGGTTAAACATTTATTAGCATCCATCATCGCGAAGCCCCCTCCCACTCATACGGGGATCCTACAACTTTATTGCTCCCGGGGTTTGCTGAAAAAAGGGGCAACAGGACGTATATATGAGTATATGGGGGAAAAGTCAACATTTGTAAAATCCAATCCATTCCAGAAATGGGAACGAGAGTTGGGCACCACATACTCTGGAGAAGATTGGTCCTCAGCACTGGGATTCTTGACTTCTAATTTTAGGTGTGTCACCCATTATGAGGCTGGCGTTAAAACTTTATTGAACTGGTACTTCACACCCCAAAGGTTGCATATCATATATCCTACATCCTCTCCCTCGTGTTGGAGGGGTTGTGGAAATGTGGGTTCTCTGTTACATGTTCTGTGGACATGCCCGGTTATCAATGATTTCTGGAAGCAGGTATTTGCATTGCTGGGGGAAATATCAGGTCAAGACGTCCTCCCCTCCCCGGAGCTTGCTCTTTTGTTCGTGGGCATTCGGCGCTTGTGCCCGACGTATAGGCCCATAATGGGGCACATCTTACTCAGCGCTAAACTGGTTATAACCCGCCATTGGAAGAAAGTTAGTCCTCCAGATATCCTGGAGGTGGTGACTGAGCTGAACACTACATGCCGGTATGAGAGGATGATTCCATCTTCGATGCTCTCCCCTGTGAAATTCAAACATACCTGGAGCCCCTGGATGGCTCACTCGAGGTTTTCTAGGTAATTGGCCCTCAAACCTGTGGCCCTTAAGTGGGGAATGGTCATAATTAAATACAATGCCTTTGGTCAGGTCCCTCCTGCAGTTGAGCCTTCTGAGCAGACAGACTTGTGATCAATATCTGTTATTTTTGCTTTGTATGTTCTATTGCTGATTTAAACTTAATGTAAGATACGTGTATTCCATAATAATGGAAACTTTCTTTGTGGCACTATCAATGTCTCAGGTGGCTGCGTCCACCTCGAATGGTTTATGCAATGACGTGTACTGCTGACCATATTTTGAAAAATTCTCAATAAAAATGTTGAACTTTAAAAACAAGGAAGTCACTCAGGCTCCCCCTGCTACCTCTTCTGCTGCTGCCGCCTCGGCCTCTGGAGGAACGTTGGCAACTGCCGCCCAGCAAACAGAGGATGTACCACCAACACCACCACCTCCGTCACCAAGCATTTCAACCATGTCACACGCCAGCGTTCAGCTCTCCATCTCACAAACATTTGAGAGAAAGTGTAAATTCCCACCTAGCCACCCTCGATCCCTGGCCCTGAATGCCAGCATTTCTAAACTACTGGCCTATGACATGCTGTCATTTAGGCTGGTGGACACAGACAGCTTCAAACAGCTCATGTCGCTTGCTGTCCCACAGTATGTTGTTCCCAGCCGGCACTACTTCTCCAAGAGAGCTGTGCCTTCCCTGCACAACCAAGTATCCGATAAAATCAAGTGTGCACTGCGCAACGTCATCTGTGGCAAGGTCCACCTAACCACAGATACGTGGACCAGTAAGCACGGCCAGGGATGCTATATCTCCCTAACTGCACACTGGGTAAATGTAGTGGCGGCTGGGCCCCAGGCGGAGAGCTGTTTGGCGCACTTCCTTCCGCCGCCAAGGATCGCAGGGCAACATTCTTTGCCTCCTGTTGCCACCTCCTCCTACTCGGCTTCCTCCTCCTCTTCTTCCACCTGCTCATCCAGTCAGCCACACACCTTCACCACCAACTTCAGCACAGCCCGGGGTAAACGTCAGCAGGCCATTCTGAAACTCATATGTTTGGGGGACAGGCCCCACACCGCACAGGAGTTGTGGCGGGGTATAGAACAACAGACCGATGAGTGGTTGCTGCCGGTGAGCCTCAAGCCTGGCCTGGTGCTGTGCGATAATGGGCGAAATCTCGTTGCAGCTCTGGGACTAGCCGGTTTGACGCACATCCCTTGCTTGGCGCATGTGCTGAATTTGGTGGTGCAGAATTTCATTCACAACTACCCCGACATGTCGGAGCTGCTGCATAAAGTGCGGGCCGTCTGTTCGCGCTTCCGGCGTTCACATCCTGCCGATGCTCGCCTGTCTGCGCTACAGCGTAACTTCGGCCTTCCCGCTCACCACCTCATATGCGATGTGCCCACCAGGTGGAACTCCACCTTGCACATGCTGGACAGACTGTGCGAGCAGCAGCAGGCCATAGTGGAGTTTCAGCTGCAGCACGCACGGGTCAGTCGCACTGCGGAACAGCACCACTTCACCACCAATGACTGGGCCTCCATGCGAGACCTGTGTGCCCTGTTGCGCTGTTTCGAGTACTCCATTAACATGGCCAGTGGCGATGACGCCATTATCAGCGTTACAATACCACTTCTATGTCTCTTTGAGAAAAAACTTAGGGCGATGATGGAAGAGGAGGTGGCCCAGGAGGATGAGGAGGAGGAAGAGGGGTCATTTTTAGCACTTTCAGGCCAGTCTCTTTGAAGTGACTCAGAGGGAGGTTTTTTGCAACAGCAGAGGTAAAGTACAAATGTGGCCAGCCAGGGCCCACTACTGGAGGACGAGGAGGACGAGGATGAGGAGGAGGTGGAGGAGGATGAGGATGAAGCATGGTCACAGCGGGGTGGCACCCAACGCAGCTCGGGCCCATCACTGGTGCGTGGCTGGGGGGAAACGCAGGACGATGACGATACGCCTCCCACAGAGGACAGCTTGTCCTTACCTCTGGGCAGCCTGGCACACATGAGCGACTACATGCTGCAGTGCCTGCGCAACGACAGCAGAGTTGCCCACATTTTAACCTGTGCGGACTACTGGGTGCCACCCTGCTGGATCCACGGTACGAAGACAATGTGCTCACCTTACTTCCTACACTGGAGCGTGATAGGAAGATACGCAAGTACAAGCGCACGTTGGTAGACGCGCTACTGAGAGCATTCCCAAATGTCACAGGGGAACAAGTGGAAGCCTAAGGAGAAGGCAGAGGAGGAGCAAGAGGTCGCCAAGGCAGCTGTGTCACGGCCAGCTCCTCTGAGGGCAGGGTTAGCATGGCAGAGATGTAAAAAAGTTTTGTCAACACGCCACAGCTAACTGCACCACCACCTGATACGTGTTAGCAGGAGGCAACATTTCACTAACATGGTGGAAAGGTACATGTGCACACCCCTCCACGTACTGACTGATGGTTCGGCCCCATTCAACTTCTGGGTCTCTAAATTGTCCACGTGGCCAGTGCTAGCCTTTTATGCCTTGGAGGTGCTGGCCTGCCCGGCGGCCAGTGTTTTGTCTGATCGTGTATTCAGCACAGCAGGGGGCGTCATTACAGACAAACGCAGCCGCCTGTCTACAGCCAATGTGGACAAACTGACGTTCATAAAAATGAACCAGGCATGGATCTCACAGGACCTGTCCATCCCTTGTGCAGATTAGACATTAACTACCTCCCCTTAACCATATATTATTGTACTCCAGGGCACTTCCTCATTCAATCCTATTTTATTTTCATTTTACCATTATATTGCGGGGCAACCCAAAGTTGAATGAACCTCTCCTCTGTCTGGGTGCCGGGGCCTAAATATATGACAATGGACTGTTACAGTGGTGGGTGACGTGAAGCCTGATTCTCTGCTATGACATGAAGACTGATTCTCTGCTGACATGAAGCCAGATTCTCTGTTATGGGACCTCTCTCCTCTGCCTGGGTGCCTGGGCCTAAATATCTGACAATGGACTGTTCCAGTGTTGGGTGACGTGAAGCATGATTCTCTGCTATGACATGAAGACTGATTCTCTGCTGACATGAAGCCATATTCTCTGTTACGTGACCTCTCTCCTCTGCCTGGGTGCCGGGGCCTAAATATATGACAATGGACTGTTCCAGTGGTGGGTGACGTGAAGCATGACTCTGCTATGACATAAAGACTGATTCTCTGCTGACATGAAGCCAGATTCTCTGTTATGGGACCTCTCTCCTCTGCCTGGGTGCTGGGGCCTAAATATATGACAATAGACTGTTACAGTGGTGGGTGACGTGAAGCATGATTCTCTGCTATGACATGAAGACTGATTCTCTGCTGACATGAAGCCATATTCTCTGTTATGGGACCTCTCTCCTCTGCCTGGGTGCCGGGGCCTAAATATATGACAATGGACTGTTCCAGTGGTGGGTGACGTGAAGCCAGATTCTCTGCTATGGGACCTCTCTCCAATTGATATTGGTTTATTTTTATTTATTTTATTTTTATTTTTATTCATTTCCCTATCCACATTTGTTTGCAGGAGATTTACCTACATTTTGCAGCCCTCTAGCCATTTCCTGGGCTGTTTTACAGCCTTTTTAGTGCCGAAAAGTTCGGGTCCCCATTGACTTCAATGGGGTTCGGGACGAAGTTCGGGTCGGGTTCGGAACCCGAACATTTTCTGGGAGTTCGGCCGAACCTCTCGAACCCGAACATCCAGGTATTCGCTCAACTCTCCCCGTGACAATACCACATCTCGTGAGCTTGACTTAGGTGACGTCAAGCAGGCACAAGGTCTGGTATTCGTCACATATTGGTGGCAGCAAAGTAGGATCGAGATTCTAGTGTGTGTGAGTGTGAGACCCATACTCCCAGACACTTAAGACTACCAGCGGTAGCTTTTGCCGATGGAATCTTAAGATCAGCTCAACACTAGACAGTCTTAGTGCAAATATAATAAGGTATGTGTGCATCAGGTGGCAGTTTGTGTCAGTGACCATCCGTGGCAATGATGGCCAGTTACACACGGAGCAAAGCTAAGGAGATGGCCGATGCTTTGAATGGTGGTGGGGAGGACACAGTCCAGATAATGGGCCCAGAGGAGGTGGAAGGCAAGGAGGAGCACAGCCAAAGCTCCCCAAGGAGCCAGTTGCCAGAGGTGAGGTCCACGGTGGGCCTCACTCCACCTGCCCATCCCCCAGCTCAGCTGCTCTCCTCCTAGCTACCCTGGACCGTCACCAGGCAGACTCTGAGCTCCTACTGGTGGCCGCAGAATGTCAGGAGAAAGCAGAAGCTGCAGAGCGAGAATGTTGCGAGCAAGCAGAGGCTGCAGAGCGTTGCAAGTAAGCAGAAGCTGCAGAACGACGCGAGCAGGCCGAGCGTGAGCATCAGCTGCGAATGCTCCAGCTCCAACTCCAGCAGCCCTCTCCATCCCGATGTGAGTCTCCAGAGGTCTGGATTCCCAAACTGCGGGCAGAGAACTTTCTCCAAATGGACAAACATGGGGACCTCGGGACCTTTTTGTTGACATTTGAGACGGCCAGCCATCAGTACCAGCTGCCAGAGAACCAGTGGGTCAGATTCCTCACGTCACGTCTCAGGGGAAAAGCCCTTGAAATCTTCGGGTACCTGCCCAGCAAGACCATCCTGAGCTGTGAGGACATCAAACAGGCTCTGGTCCGGCAGTACAATTTAACCCCTGATTTGTACCGGAAAAAGCTCAGGAATTTGCAGCGGCGTTCTACCCAAAGCTGGGTCGATCACATGCGGGCCTTGCTGAGAGCTGTCGACCAATGGACCACAGGATTGGAGCTCACCACCATCCAGCAGCTGAAGGAGCTCATCGCCACAGAACAGTTCTTGTGGAATTGCCCGGAGGACCTACAGCAGTACCTCCGCGACCGGAAGCCAAAGAGGGCCTCCGCAACAGCAGTCCTGGGTGATGAATACACCAATAACAGGACTTCAGAGGCCCGGAAACCTGTCGGCTGGAGAGGGGGTAAAGCACACTCTGCCCCTGCTGCCCCTGCCCCTATTCCCAAGTGGGCACCGGCCCCGGCTTCACTTTCCACATCGGTGGGGGAGCACCGACTTTTCCACCTGTGTAAAAAGCCAGGACACTGCAAAATCACGAGTCCACAGCGCCCGAGGGACCTGTCCCAGTCATCGACCCGGAAACCGTCCACTGTGTGTGGGTGGTTGGAGGTCCCTTGACAATGTTCAACCGGTCACCGCGGGCCAGGCCGTGGCCATGGGACTTAGAGACACCGGTGCTGAGATGACACTGGTACGGCCTGAACTGGTGGCACCCCATGATTTACTGCCCAGGAGATCCATTGCTGTCTCTGGGATTGGAGGAGTAGAACTGGCGCTCCCCGTCACCAAGGTCTATTTGGATTGGGGCGCCGGACGAGGAGTAAGGGAGGTGGGGGTATCTGCAAATATCCTCACCAGTGTTTTACTGGGGACGGGCCTGGGGTGGCTTGTGTCTAAGTACGTGGCCGCTGACACCCCGAGGTCCGATTCCCTAGAATGTGATGTAATGTCCACCCCTGATGATACTGTGAATGTTCATAACATGACTGTTGATGAGGATGTGGGGCTGGGAGATGTAACGTGTACCTCTCCCCTCAGTGGTGCTGTCACACACAGTGGGAGTGCTGGGGCCCTCGGGCCCCTCAGGGGTCTGATGGCTTTCCCCCTTCCGTCCAAGTGGCTGCCGAGTCAGATGGAGGCCCACAGACAGGTCCCGGGGACCTGACAGAGGACGTGGCAGTTTCATCTATTCTGGCCACATCTGGTCAGGGGTTTCAGGTGGCGTTAGTGGCTGACACTAGCCTGAACGCTCTCAGGGAGCAAGAGGCACTGACTCCCTCGGATTCAGACCTCGAGCGGATGGTCTGGGACCAGGAACGGCTGTACCAGTTCACGGTCTAGCAGGGCTCACCGGAGGAGTGGCCTAGTGATCGGCAGGTAGTAGCACTGACAGGGGACGTGGAAGTCTCTTCTATTCTGACCACGTCCCACCAGGGGTTTCAGGTGGTGCTAGGGGCTAGCGCCAGCTTGAAAAGCTCTCACAGAGCAGGTGTCATGGCCTCCCTTGGATTCAGACCTCCAGAGGGCGGTCTGGGACCAAGGATGGTTGTGCTGTTTCATGGCGGCAGTGAAAAGGCTCTCAGCTCGTTGCCTCTCTGTGCCCTCTGGAGGGCACTCTGGAGGGCGTAACATCACGCTGTGGTAACCAGAGACCATACCGCATCTCGTGAGCTCGACATAGGTGACGTCAAGCAGGCACTTTCACCCTTGGTCCGAAAGCCAGTACTCATCCCTTTTTGATAAATCATCCCTTTTACCCATGACAGCAACAATGCATATGTGATAGACAGCCTATGGCACTCCTTATAAACCCACCAAACCAGCTCACAACATGTGACTTCCTTCATGAGCTATGTGCTGCCAGTGTTGAAAGTAGAAAGTGGTCATAATAATGTGACTAGTTTGTGGACAAATGAATTAATTCACTTGTTAAAATTACTTTTACAAAAGATGTAATTAGTTATTAATTTGCTCCATTTAGGTCAAAAAGATCAACATGAACAGAAATGTGCAAGTTAGGAAATGGAAGTTATTTAGAAGATTATTCAAGGACACTTGGGGAAACTGATTAACAGCAATTAATGAAATGGGACAACCCCTTTAACACAATTAAAACAGCCAATTTATCCTCTGAGACAACATGCAAATTGATTTAAGGCTTGGAAAACCTGTGGATGATAATTAAATTATGACCTTTTCCGAGCCTTAATGTATGTCATGCAAAAGCATAGTAGGTATCATTTTCATGTGTAATTGTAGTTTGCAAAAGCAACCTCCATAACATGTATATTCTGTTCATTTCAACATATTGTTATTGCTCAAAAAAACTGTTATAACAAACTGATTTAAAATATGGGACAAATATGGGATTTTTCTTAAATGGAATGTCAAGCTTAGAACACCATTTTATTTAATAAAATCTTTCTACAGAAATACTTTTCAGATTCCTCTCTTAGGATCAGCACCAGAAGACTGTAGGGACTTATTGAAAACTCTAAATGACGTAGATATGACTATTTAAGACTTCCAGTTAACCTCCCTCTGCATCCTTAAAGGGGATACCCCTTGATTAATGTATAAACTAAAAATTAGACATCATACAGCACATGACAATCTCTTTCTAACAAAATTAGAACCAGCAATATACTTCAGAAAGATCCAGAGATCTCCCCATGCATTGTGACAACCGCTCTGCTGGCAACTTGGTAGTGTGTTCTTTCTCAGAGTGGGCGTCCTTTTGCAGTGTCTCACTGCTAACACATTGTTTTACTGCTAAAGGGGTTAAAATGTGCTTTATGGTGTGTATATGGATTTCCTGTGTGTGTTACAGAAGGAATTAACAGGCCTTTGTTAGATGGGGCTGAATCACCCTCTCTACGAGGAGGAGTTGTGTTTATTCAGTGTTAGTGGTGTGCCTAAACAGTGAGAGAGCAGGATGCACAATATAACCATGGATAAGAACCAGCCAGATAAGCAAATATGTAGAGAAAATCTCTAGAACCAGCCTCTAAGGGAGGAAAAGTAACAATGTGAAGCATCCTAGAGTTAGGCCTCATGCACACAACAGTGTTTTTTTTTTACTGTCAGTGATATGGCTTCAGTTGTCTGTGTCCGATTTTGCTTCAGTTGTGTTTCCTTGTGTCTTCCTTTTTTTTTTTGTCTGACAGGGGAAAAAAAGGAAGATTAATGAAAAGTGTCATTTTATTGCACCAAGGTCTTGTAGAGAAAAACTGACACGGACGTGGACACGGATGACATACCAGTTTGGCATCCGTTTTTTTTGACTGACCCATTGACTTGAATGGGTCTGTCGTCCGTTTTCCACTGACAAGAATAGGACAGGTTATATGGGACCTCCGCTAAACTGTGAAAAATGACGGAACGGACGAGGATGCACACAACGGTCGTGTGCATGAGGCCTTAATTGGTAGTGCGTGCAAAAGACTGTGGAGATAAGCTGTCTAAAAGATTTTATAGACTTCATAGCCAAGTTGTTCAGGAGATGAAAGGCTTTGGGAGCCTGCACATATATTTGTGGCAGACTGTGGATCTGCTAAGGCTGACCGCCACTTTAGGTGACATGCTTATGTCGCCTCATGGTAAAGGCGGCCCTGAGTTTGAGTAACGTTTGTGGTGTCTCTTATATGTGATGGAGCATATGAAATAGTCCTGAGTATAATTATAGCATAAAAGCTTAGTAATTTTTTTTATTTAATACCAAAACCGTGATAAAACGTTGGTGCAAAAAGTAACTCATGTTGAATGAAGGTAAGTACATTACTCTGTAACTTTTATTTCTGTTGTCTGGCTGCATTGTTAATACTCATAATAATTTATTACAAATTAAATTCACAGTTAACTTGAGTAAATAAGTGAACTGTAAATCTGTTTGGCATATAAATGCCGTAGGAGGAAAATATAAAAATAAATGAAGAAAACTTGTTAACAATATATAATGTTTGCTAAACAAGCCAGCTAAACATAATTCAGTTGAATCCTTATCTTTCACAGACCTTCCTTTCTTGGAATTATCTTGTCAAGATAAATGGCAATTACCAGTAAATATATTTCAATCTCATTATTAAACTGGTCTATACATTTCATTTACAACAAAACATATAAAAAATTGTACTAGGTGCTATTGTATGTCCACTGCATAGTGATCATTTCAAACAACAGGCTAAGGGGGAACTAACTATCCAACTCTCCTTATGGAGAGAGCACCTTAATTAGTGTGAGAAGACTTATAGGCCATACATGCTCCTCTGGAATTCTGGGAGGGAAGAGATGCAAATTAGCTTTTTAACAAGCTATGCCTCTAATGCCACCAGATGTAAGGCAGCTATCCTATAAGTCAATGCTCATCTCTTTAAAAAAAAAAGCCTCGAGACATGATTTGGATATTAAATAAGCCAGCAACTCATCTGCAAACAGCTGTTTCAGGGTGATTGCCCCTCATCAGTGCAGAGCAGAGAGTACTGTCTTAACTGGGTGAAAGACCTGTGTCCGAACAAGGGGGGAACTAACTCTCCTTAGGGAGAGAGCACCTTAATTTGCATCCCTTACCTCCCAGAATTCCAGAGGAGCATGAATAACCTATAAGTCTCCTCACACTGTCACCGCCACTTCTGTGAGAAGGTCTGTTAGATGTTCTTCTCTACCTGCATGAAGTTATTTGTTTTGGTTTCACTTTGTCATCTCCTTTCCTTCTCCCAGCTGTCACCTATTTACACTGTCTCCCTTTTATATTCCCTCCCATACTGCCTCACTTTGCGGTTTATACTTCTTCTTGGATTGTGTTCACTGCTGGCTGCTGCTTCTGCTGATTCCTCAGATAAATCTATTTCCTTTATTTGTGTTTCCTTGCTGGCTTGATTCTAGGTGACCCTGACTCCGTCCGTATTAAGTGCAGGGAGCCGGTGGTCGTGTCCCCTCACTATTATAGGGTTTTCAGGTGTCACATAGTATGAGGTACGTGGACATGCAATCGTCTACCATAAAGACCTTTGCATGGGCATAGCAGTCAGGGAGAGCTCTAGGGGCTTTATAGGGCTCACCCATATGCTCCTTAGTTTGGGATCAAGCCAGTCGGATGTTTATTTATAAGTTCCAGCTTTCTGCAACACCATCCGTGACACACACTGATTAAGGTGCTCTCTCCCTAAGGAGAGTTAGTTCCCCCCTTGCTCAGACACAGGCCTCTCACCCAGTTAAGCCAGTACTCTCTGCTCTGCACTGAAGAGGGGCAATCACCCTGAAACAGCTGTCTGCAGATGAGGTGCTGGCTTATTTAATATCCAAGTCATGTCTCAAGGCTTGTTTTTAAAGCTGAACATTCACTTTTAGGATAACTCAAGATTTTCATTATTCTCTAGATTACTTTGGCTACAACATTGACTCACTAGAAAATGTGGCCCTGCCTGGCAACTTCCCCAAAATGTAATGCTACACATAATTACATATAGTGCCCATTAATAGCATCCATTTAGCATATTGTTCCCACTTTTTGCTGCATAATATTCTATACCAATCAAATAAATCTCATGGAGTGTGTCAGGAAGAAACTAGAGGTTCCTGAAATATATATATATATATTTTTTTTACATTCTTTTAACAGACTTTTTTAACAGGGATCCAAAATTAATTCATTATGATCCATTACATAACACATATCGGGGGCCAATCCCTTCTTAGGATGAATATTGACTTTTGGATCCCAGTTGACCAGTGAGCCTTTTATCTTTTTTGGCAAGTTTCTCCATATGCTTTAGTATCAATTCCAGAGGCATACTCTGATGGTGCCCAGATGCCTGCAGATCACACAGCTGACACTGGTTTATTACCTGCCTAAATAGTTGTGACTGTTCGCAACAACAAAAGGTGAGCATATCTATAGAAAGTGCTAGGCAGTGTCTTTCTGCTTGATGCCATTAACTTATATAGCACCTGGCTCTGGCTATAGCAATGTTAGAAGAGCTGCCTGGTTCTAGTTAACCACTTCCTGCATATGGACCTTCTGTAAATGTAAATGGACCTTCTGTAAAAGTCTAAATTGCTATATTCTTACTTCAAATGAATGTACAGTTACATCCACTGGATGTCATTATCCCACTGCAAAGGCTGGGATCCGAGAAGCTAATCCCAACCATTTAACTCTTTAGGTACCGTGCTCAATAGAGTTCATAGGATCTGGGAGGGTAGACAGAGGTACAAGGCTCCCACTTTATCCCAGTCAACACCCTTAAAAAATCCTCCAGGCCTGCCATGGCTATGACTTTGTATGGCCTTATTAATTTGAGAAATAAAAATGTTTAGTATACAG
Source organism: Bufo gargarizans (assembly GCF_014858855.1). Lineage (NCBI taxonomy): Eukaryota > Metazoa > Chordata > Amphibia > Anura > Bufonidae > Bufo > Bufo gargarizans. The sequence goes on from NC_058083.1 coordinate 294,795,910, forward strand.
AGTATAAAGAGGCATTATCTAAGCTTTTAGTAGATCACACTGTGAAGGTAACTAATAAATTACAGTATTTTTCACCCTATAAGACACATTTTATTCCCCCCAAAAGTGGCAGAAAAATGTCAGCGTGTCTTCTAGGGTAAATACTAATGAACGATACCTTTATAGAAGCACTCATTAGTATAGCATGACCAGGGAGTGATGCATACAGCACTCCCTGCGTTGGATCTGTACTCACCACATCGTGGTCTACTCCTGCAGGTGCAGCAAGCTGTGCTGCAACCTGTGCACAGAGTGAGGATGTAGACGCTCTCTGTGATCTCACACTGTGCAACATTGGGTCACAGCACAGCGTGGTAGGAAGAGCGCTGGATCTCAGGAGTACTGGTGGTGTCTGGAACAGGAGAGGTGAGTTGATTTATTTTTTTGTCTGATGCGAGATCTTATTAATATTGGGGGTCAGATCCAAGGTATGATTTGGGGTCTGATCTGAGGTCTTTTTGGGGGTCTAAGCTGAGGTCTAATTAACATTGGGGCTCTTAGCTGAGTTCTGATTAACATTGGGAGAGGTCTGATTGGGGGTCCGATTAACATTGGGGGTCTGAGCTGAGGTCTGATTAATATTGGGGGTCAGATCTAAGGTATGATTGGGGGTCTTATTAACATTGGGGGTCTGAGCAGTGATCTGAATAATATTGGGGGTCAGGTCTGATGAAAAATATATTTTTTTCTCATTTTCCTCCTCTAAAACCTAGATCCGTCTTATGGGTAGTTGTGTCTTATAGGGTGAAAAATGCAGTTAATATTCACCAAAATGGTCCTGTAAAAAATATGACATGTCCTGCGATAAAAAAAATAAGTGCAGTTGTAGGCTCTGTGCCCCCATATACATGGTGCCAGGTACTGTGCTCCTGTACATACTGCCAGGTTCTCTACCCTCTTTATGTACATGCACACATAATGTCCCACACTGTACTCCAACAAGTCTTCTTATGGCCAGGCCTACTCCTGGGAAACATTGTAGGTGGCATGATGACGTTACTGTTCTGCCTGCATCACAAAAAAAGCCCAAATGCATGGCAGGAATAGAGATTCCACCTTTCTCGATAATGTGTGGCTTGGGACTTCTTTTTATGCAAAGGCATCATGTGGGAACAAGCATAATTGAAAGAACTCTTATGGAGAAACAAAAAAAAAAACAAATCTAGGAAAAATACATCCCCTACACCTATTTAGTGCTGCCCCGATACCCTTCAGCCCAATGCAAGAGCAAAAAAATTACCTCACATGTGACAATACGAGAGCAAGTATGTTGTCCGATTGACAAGGGTATTGACTACATGCACAGAAGGCCATGTTAGGTTTCGTTCATATGTGCATTGAAGCAGTCCAGATTGCATAAAAAATACATACTGTGCTCTTTTGTCAGGTAAAATGCAATTTTTCAAATTTAATTCAGATCCCATCAGGGTAGACTTGCCATAGACACCATCCAGGAAATTCCAGGGCGTTTGCTTGAGCTGCCCAAGTCCCTTGCATGGCCACTGGCAGGATACCTAATGCCCTGATGCTCCCAGTGTTTATTAACTAATTGCAGTAATATATGATGGCATTGCTAAGTTGGGGCTATATAAAGAGCGTTACTAGAACCTAATAGGAAACTTCTGAGTTGGGACACTATGGGGCATCACTGGGGCCTTATTGGGGGCATTGATTAGTTGGGGCACTACAAGGGAACATAGGATGCACTGTTCGCTGGGGGTACTATAGGGGCTATAGCTAGGGCACTGTAGGGAGCATTGCTTAGTTACAAAGGGAGTATTAGTCACTGGGGGCATGTAGGGGGCATTAGTGGCATCATTAAAGAGGCATTAGTCCCTGGGGATATTACTGGCAGCACTATAGGGGCATTATTCATTGAGGGCACTATAGGGGGCATAAGTCACTGGGGGCACTAGGGGGAAATTGTTAATACTGGAGCACTATTGGAACACTTTTTAATACTAGGGGCACTATAATGGAATTTTTAATACTGGGACACTATAGTTATATTTTTTATTACTAGGGGTATTTTAGGGGACATTATTACTGGGAGTACAATAGTAGGGTATTTTTATTGCTGTATGCACTATAGGGGGCATTATTGTTATGGTGTCATGTAGGGGACATTATTATTACTGGGATAACTATAGGAGCATTAGTATTAATGGAGGCATTGTAGGGGACATTATTAGTGGGAGCACAATTTTTTTCTGCAGTAAAGTATCAGTGGGGATTGGGGAGCACATCAGGCACTGTAATGGAAAGTTGGGAGAGATGAGACATGGCTCAGAGTATTCATCATGACAGTCTAAACAGAATGCAGAAGATGAGAAAAGAGAACATCTACTTACATTAGGGGAGACGTCACTGGATGTAAGTGCTATGTAGTGCTGTCTTCTCCGGTATGACCAGGCAGCAAGCTGACAGAAGGCCTGGCTCTGTGCTGTGGCCTGCATCTCACCTGCTTAGCCCCATACTCCATATCTTAATTAGAGACAACTGGAGGAGAACAGAACATGCCAATTGACGCTGGGTACTACAGAGTGGAAGCTTCTGGGGAGATATGTTGTGCTGCTGGGGCAGTATATTCTGCTAAACTGTTTTATTAGTTTTTTCTTGGGGAAGTATATTGTGCTGCACTTTGGCATTTGGTTCTGCAGCAGAACATCATTCTAAAGTACAGCACAAAATACTACCCCAGCAGAACCAAATACCACAGTAAACACACGTTTGGTTCTCCTGGGGCAGTATACTGTGCTGCACTATGGTGTTTGGTTCTGCTAGGGAAGTATATTCTACTGAAACTATGGTATTATCACCCCCACCTACTTGAGTTGACCTAATCTACTCGTGTTGACCCCATCTTCTGTCAATTTGGGCTCACCTACAATGGGGCCACTTTATTTTTTTACAATGCCACTGGATCTCATTAGAGTCAAATAGGTCTGTCAGGTGGCGATCATTTCTGTTATCTGATGTAAAAACCTTCTTCCACTAGAGCAGATGTCATGTTAATAAAGTTTATTGTAAAAAGATTAAAACCAGGAGACACAAAGAACAAGGTACGATCTGCTTCTACTCAGATACTGAGAGATACGACGAGATGCTGCAAGAAGTAATACGGTATATGTTTTTCTCCTCAAAAAACTAATATTCACATGTTAGATACCTGGGCAGTTAGCTGAAGGACAAGGGTCACAAAACTGGTGCCATGTTTAGTTCTCTTTGGCTCTCTTATGAATGTATTACACAGAACTAATCCAGGTCTTGCCTTTTTTTTTGTTTTGCGAGAGGCTTCTGTTGGGATATAACAAAAAGTGTGAGTAAAATTTTAAAAATATGTTTATTACAAAACTGTATGACTGTTTTCCATGCAGATAACCGTAAACATTAAAACGGGAATACCACTATACATGAAATAGATTTCACAGTGTTGCTGAGGTAACTGTGCAAGTACATCATCTATACAGTGATTAACAGAACTTAATCAATTCCATGACCTTTATAGAGTATGGAAATCTTTATTTGCCCTAATCATTGCTTATTCCCTTTTAATTACATTTAGAAAACTTAGGAACTATTTTCTTCTAAAATATTCATATTGCAATATTCAATGATTCATCCCTGCAGGTATTTTTCTCATCAAAATTGTCAATTACAGAATCAATTTCTTGTCCTTATGCATGAGGTGGTAATGATTATTGCTCCTGAGATATAGTTTCACATTTCTTTTGTTTGATAAATGAAAAAGATAAAGGTATAATTTACTTTATGCTTTATTTATTTATTTAATAAAGCATTGTTTGCATTAGTTTCATAATCTCAATTATCAATGGAGCCATGACAATTATGACAAATTATGAAACTGTGTGGGATGAGAATCAATTTAGTATAAACATGTCCTCTATAGTGTTGAGCGCAAATATATAGCAAATTTTTATCGCGAATATCGCCACTTCGAGAATTCGCGAATATTTAGAATATAGTGCTATATATTCGGTATATCTAATTTTCTGCATTTTTTTTCATCTGAACACATGATTCCTCTCTGCTTCTTGCTTGTGGGCCAATGAGAAGGAAGCAATGTCAAGTTCACAACAATACTTAGTGCACCAATCAGTAATCTGTAGTCAGACCTGCAAAAATGTGAAGTTTCACGTAGTGCGAAAAAATATTCTAATCACTGCCGATTAGCGTAATCACGAATATATTGGAGTACTTGACTCTATCTGCATATAAAGCTATTGTAATGTTCTGCCGTGCCAACCATTTTCTTCAGTCTCAGGAGAAACTTATGAAACTTCTATCAGCTTGAAAAATGTAGCCAAAGTGACCCACACCTGTATTTCGCGTTACGAATTCGCATTATGCGATTTTTACATTGGCAATTTTTCGCATTCAATAAAATAATACAAAAATATTTGTGAAATATCACAAATTTGAATCTAGCCCCTGCCGCTCAGCACTAGTCCTCCATCTTGTGCATATGTGGAAAAATTAATGAGCCAGCTGGAAGGATGTAGGGAGTTTCTGTGTATATATATCAGAAGTTCCTGGCTGCAAGGTCAAGATAGCAGCTCCCTCATTTTCTTATCAGAGTTTGACATGCAAGAGAGAGTTATGTTCCTTCTGAGTTTCGGTAAGTACTGCTGGAGAATGCTAATTTTGAGATAAGATGTTGCAGAAACTTTTTAATTATTAGAATTCTGTTAATATGGTGCGGAAGTATTGCCTTTTATGAATAACAAATCAAATCACTAGTTTCGCTTTCCACCCCTTTGGTGGTGTGCCAGATTTGTCTGTGATTATCTGTAGTGTTATAAAGATGTATACTTGTATGGAATAAATTAGAGAGAGATAATTTGATTCAGCAGTGTGTCTGTGTCAGCTCTCTGAGCTCTCATATAACACCTCAATTGGGACCCCGACAATTATAGAGAAGGGGTTTTTGCCACAACAAAACTTGGCGCCCAACGAGGGGCTCAACTAAAGGACAGTTCATTGATTTCCCGACAACTTAGATAATATGGACCGGGATGGACAGATATAAAAGACAGAGCTGCAAGGTAAGAGACTTTACATTATATCTGTGCCTCCCTGACCAGTTATCTGGTTCAAGGGATTATTGAAGGAGCGTACGCATAAAGTCCTTTTACAGTGGAGTCCATATTGATAAAGAACCTTGAAAGTTGAAAATACCTATGATTGTTGGGTTTAGTTTCTGATCATGAGTCACTTTGATTGATGATGTTTTTGGTCTGGCTTTAGGATTCACGGTATTCGTTTTGTTTGTTCTTTACTGTGTTTGGAAAATTGCCGAAAATTATAGAAAGGGAAATCAAAGTCCTTGGACTCCGATGTCCAGTTTGTAGACATTTGATTTGCATAATAAATCTCAGTAACAGAGTACACTAGGTGATATAGTGAGGAAGCTGTGAAGAAATTGAGACTCAGTAAGAGTACACTAGGTGATATAGTGAGGAAGCTCTGAGGAAACTGAGGGGAAACAGACGTCTGAATTTTATTATTGTTCTGGTACAGTTGAAGAGCAATGGGGAATAATTTTAGTATACCAAAAGGTTATAGGTCAGCCAAAACATTGGTGAAGGAAAGAGGAAGTAAGGAGGGTCTGAAGAATGTGGACAGAGTGTTAGAGAAGGCAGGGATGAAGTATGGGAATCTTAACCTAGAAGTCTAAGAAAGATTCAGTAGGATACATTGTGGTTGGATAAAGGATCATGGATGTGATCGAGTGGGGAGGCGGGAGGGAGGGGTGAAGGTGAAGAGGTTGGGGAGCTGTCAGGTTCTCCGGCCAGGATGGGGGGGTAAGGGCAATTGGATTGGAGGATGGTATGGGTGGGGGGTGGGGGAATATGATGGGGTTGGAGGGGAGGATAAAGGGAAGTTGGGTAGGTAGATGGGGTCTCGGTGGTCGCCGTGGGTCGCTCTCTCTCCTTTTTCCCCTCTCCACCTGTCTCCTTGGCGGGTTTGGAGGGTCATACCATAGTACAAGATAGTATATGAATAGAATACTGACATGGAATATACGTGGAATGGCCGAAAGGGTTAAGCGGGTGGTCATATTTGACGCAGTTGCGCGGCATTTTCCCGCGATAGTATTCCTTTTAGAAATACATCTTATAGAGGAGAGCATTAATTATGCGAAAAGGAAATGGGCAAAATATGACTACCAGGCTTGCTGTTCGGCGTACTCCCGGGGTGTCAGTGTCTACGTCCATGGAGCTATGGATTATACCCCAATCGCCCACAAAATTGATAAAGAAGGTAGATTTATTTTTTTGCATTGTTATTTAGACGGCATTGATAGAATACTGGTATTTGTGTATGTCCCTCCTCCCTTCTCTATGTCTGTTATGTCATTCGTGGCGGACTTCATTGGTTCTAGAACACGTTGCCCGATCTTGGTAACCAGGGAATTTAACGAAGTCATGGACCTGGAGGGAGATAGATACTCAAAGGATAGGGATGAGCGAACCCGAACTGAATAGTTCGGGTTCGTACCGAATATTGGGGTGTCCGTGACACGGACCCAAACCCGGACATTTTCGTAAAAGTCTGGGTTCGGGTTCGGTGTTCGTCGCTTTCTTGGCTCTTTTTGAAAAGGCCAATCAACAAGCGTCATACTACTTGCCCCAAGTGATTAACTCCTCCAAAAGACTTCATTCAGAGATCGATCTGCAGCTGTGGATGATTGAACTGCTGCTATTGAATTTCTCACTGTTTTTAGGCTGCCCAGAGCGTTTTTCAGTCACTTTTTTCTGGGGTGATTGGCGGCCATTTTGTGTCTTGTGGTGCGCCAGCACAAGCTGCCACCAAGTGCATTTAACCCTCAATAGTGTGGTTGTTTTTTGGCTAAATCCTACATCAGGGTCAAGCTGTCACACCAAGTTCATTTAACCATCAATAGTCTGGTTATTTTTTGGCCATATACAACATCAGGGGCAAGCTGTCACCAAGTGCATTTAACCCTCAATGGTGTGGTTGTTTTTTGGCTAATTCCTACATCAGGGTCAAGCTCTCACACCAAGTGCATTTAACCATCAATAGTCTGGTTATTTTTTGGCCATATACTACATCAGGGGCAAGCTGTCACCAAGTGCATTTAACCCTCAATGGTGTGGTTGTTTTTTGGCTAAATCCTACATCAGGGTCAAGCTGTCACACCAAGTGCATTTAACCATCAATAGTCTGGTTATTTTTTGGCCATATACTACATCAGGGTCAAGCTGTCACCAAGTGCATTTAACCCTCAATGGTGTGGTTGTTTTTTGGCTAAATCCTACATCAGGGTCAAGCTGTCACACCAAGTGCATTTAACCATCAATAGTCTGGTTATTTTTTGGCCATATACTACATCAGGGGCAAGCTGAGCCTGTCACCAAGTGCATTTAACCCTCAATAATGTGGTTGGTCAAGCTGTCACACCAAGTGCATTTAACCATCACTAGTGTGGTTATTTTTTGGCCATATCCCAGTCTAATTATGTCAGTAAACGTATACCTGTCACCCAGTGCCTAAATAATAGGCCTCAAATTTATATCCAGCTAAATCTGTCGTTACTGCTGTGGCTGGTCAAGTTATTTAGTGTCCGTCAAAGCACAGTTTTTGTTCTGGGTTGAAATACAATTCCCAATTTAGCAATTTCCTAATTTAGTGGTTTCTGCTGTATCAGAGCTATTTTAAATCTATCCCTAAAAGGGTATATAAGATTCAAGGTGCACATAGGGTCATTCTGAATAACTTCACACACACGCTACTGTGCATTTCCAATTCTAATTCTGTCAGTAAACCTATACCTGTCACCCAGCGCCTAAATAATAGGCCTCAAATTTATATCCAGCTAAATCTGTCGTTACTGCTGCGGCTGGTCAAGTTATTTAGTGTCCGTCAAAGCACAATTTTTGTTCTGGGTTGAAATACAATTCCCAATTTAGTAATTTCCTAATTTAGTGGTTTCTGCTGTATCAGAGCTATTTTAAATCTATCCCTAAAAGGGTATATAAGATTCAAGGTGCACATAGGGTCATTCAGAATAACTTCACACACACGCTACTGTGCATTTCCAAGTCTAATTCTGTCAGTAAACCTATACCTGTCACCCAGCACCTAAATAATAGGCCTCAAATTTATATTCAGCTAAATCTGTCGTTATTGCTGTGCCTGTATTAGTGTAATACGGTACCTAAATAGATAGCCAGATAGTGTTAGGTGTCTGTAAAAAAAGGCCTGAATTTGAATTCAATACATTGGGCCAAATAATATTTTTCTTATTGTGGTGAACGGTAACAATGAGGAAAACATCTAGTAAGGGACGCGGACATGGTCGTGGTGGTGTTAGTGGAAACTCTGGTGCTGGGAGAGGACGTGGCCGTTCTGCCACAGCCACACGTCCTAGTGTACCAACTACCTCAGGTCCCAGTAGCTGCCATAATTTACAGCGATATTTGGTGGGGCCCAATGCCATTCTAAGGATGGTAAGGCCTGAGCAGGTACAGGCATTAGTCAATTGGGTGGCCGACAGTGGATCCAGCACGTTCACATTATCTCCCACCCAGTCTTCTGCAGAAAGCGCACAGATGGCGCCTGAAAACCAAGCCCATCAGTCTGCCACATCACCCCCATGCATACCAGGCAAGTTATGCAGCAGTCTCTTATGCTGTTTGAAGACTCCGCTGGCAGGGTTTCCCAAGGGCATCCACCTAGCCCTTCCCCAGCGGTGGAAGACATAGAATGCACTGACGCACAACCACTTATGTTTCCTGATGATGAGGACATGGGAATACCACCTCAGCATGTCTCTGATGATGACGAAACACAGGTGTCAACTGCTGCGTCTTTCTGCAGTATGCAGACTGAACAGGAGGTCAGGGATCAAGACTGGGTGGAAGACGATGCACGGGACGATGAGGTCCTAGACCCCACATGGAATGAAGGTCGTGCCACTGACTTTCACAGTTCGGAGGAAGAGGCAGTGGTGAGACCGAGCCAACAGCGTAGCAAAAGAGGGAGCAGTGGGCAAAAGCAGAACACCCGCCGCCAAGAGACTCCGCCTGCTACTGACCGCCGCCATCTGGGACCGAGCACCCCAAAGGCAGCTTCAAGGAGTTTCCTGGCATGGCACTTCTTCAAACAATGTGCTGTCGACAAGACCCGAGTGGTTTGCACGCTGTGCCATCAGAGCCTGAAGCGAGGCATTAACGTTCTGAACCTTAGCACAACCTGCATGACCAGGCACCTGCATGCAAAGCATGAACTGCAGTGGAGTAAACACCTTAAAACCAAGGAAGTCACTCAGGCTCCCCCTGCTACCTCTTCTGCTGCCGCCGCCTCGGCCTCTTCCTCCGCCTCTGGAGGAACGTTGGCACCTGCCGCCCAGCAAACAGGGGATGTACCACCAACACCACCACCTCCGTCACCAAGCATCTCAACCATGTCACACGGCAGCGTGCAGCTCTCCATCTCACAAACATTTGAGAGAAAGCGTAAATTCCCACCTAGCCACCCTCGATCCCTGGCCCTGAATGCCAGCATTTCTAAACTACTGGCCTATGAAATGCTGTCATTTAGGCTGGTGGACACAGACAGCTTCAAACAGCTCATTTTGCTTGCTGTCCCACAGTATGTTGTTCCTAGCCGGCACTACTTCTCCAAGAGAGCCGTGCCTTCCCTGCACAACCAAGTATCCGATAAAATCAAGTGTGCACTGCGCAACGCCATCTGTGGCAAGGTCCACCTAACCACAGATACGTGGACCAGTAAGCACGGCCAGGGACGCTATATCTCCCTAACTGCACACTGGGTAAATGTAGTGGCAGCTGGGCCCCAGGCAGAGAGCTGTTTGGCGCACGTCCTTCCGCTGCCAAGGATCGCAGGGCAACATTCTTTGCCTCCTGTTGCCACCTCCTCCTACTCAGCTTCCTCCTCCTCTTCTTCCACCTGCTCATCCAGTCAGCCACACATCTTCACCACCAACTTCAGCACAGCCCGGGGTAAATGTCAGCAGGCCATTCTGAAACTCATATGTTTGGGGGACAGGCCCCACACCGCACAGGAGTTGTGGCGGGGTATAGAACAACAGACCGACGAGTGGTTGCTGCCGTTGAGCCTCAAGCCCGGCCTGGTGGTGTGCGATAATGGGCGAAATCTCGTTGCAGCTCTGGGACTAGCCGGTTTGACGCACATCCCTTGCTTGGCGCATGTGCTGAATTTGGTGGTGCAGAAGTTCATTCACAACTACCCCGACATGTCAGAGCTGCTGCATAAAGTGCGGGCCATCTGTTCGCGCTTCTGGCGTTCACATCCTGCCGCTGCTCGCCTGTCTGCGCTACAGCGTAACTTCGGCCTTCCCGCTCACCGCCTCATATGCGACGTGCCCACCAGGTGGAACTCCACCTTGCACATGCTGGACAGACTGTGCGAGCAGCAGCAGGCCATAGTGGAGTTTCAGCTGCAGCACGCACGGGTCAGTCGCACTGCGGAACAGCACCACTTCACCACCAATGACTGGGCCTCCATGCGAGACCTGTGTGCCCTGTTGCGCTGTTTCGAGTACTCCACCAACATGGCCAGTGGCGATGACGCCGTTATCAGCGTTACAATACCACTTCTATGTCTCCTTGAGAAAACACTTAGGGCGATGATGGAAGAGGAGGTGGCCCAGGAGGAGGAGGAGGAGGAAGAGGGGTCATTTTTAGCACTTTCAGGCCAGTCTCTTCGAAGTGACTCAGAGGGAGGTTTTTTGCAACAGCAGAGGCCAGGTACAAATGTGGCCAGCCAGGGCCCACTACTGGAGGACGAGGAGGACGAGGATGAGGAGATGTGGAGGAGGATGAGGATGAAGCATGGTCACAGCGGGGTGTCACCCAACGCAGCTCGGGCCCATCACTGGTGCGTGGCTGGGGGGAAATGCAGGACGATGACGATACGCCTCCCACAGAGGACAGCTTGTCCTTACCTCTGGGCAGCCTGGCACACATGAGCGACTACATGCTGCAGTGCCTGTGCAACGACAGCAGAGTTGCCCACATTTTAACGTGTGCGGACTACTGGGTTGCCACCCTGCTGGATCCACGGTACAAAGACAATGTGCCCACCTTACTTCCTGCACTGGAGAGTGATAGGAAGATGCGCGAGTACAAGCGCACGTTGGTAGACGCGCTACTGAGAGCATTCCCAAATGTCACAGGGGAACAAGTGGAAGCCCAAGGCCAAGGCAGAGGAGGAGCAAGAGGTCGCCAAGGCAGCTGTGTCACGGCCAGCTCCTCTGAGGGCAGGGTTAGCATGGCAGAGATGTGGAAAAGTTTTGTCAACACGCCACAGCTAACTGCACCACCATCTGATACGCAACGTGTTAGCAGGAGGCAACATTTCACTAACATGGTGGAACAGTACGTGTGCACACCCTTCCACGTACTGACTGATGGTTCGGCCCCATTCAACTTCTGGGTCTCTAAATTGTCCACGTGGCCAGAGCTAGCCTTTTATGCCTTGGAGGTGCTGGCCTGCCCGGCGGCCAGCGTTTTGTCTGAACGTGTATTCAGCACCGCAGGGGGCGTCATTACAGACAAACGCAGCCGCCTGTCTACAGCCAAGCTGACGTTCCTGTGGACAAGCTGACGTTCATAAAAATGAACCAGGCATGGATCCCACAGGACTTGTCCATCCCTTGTGCAGATTAGACATTAACTACCTCCCCTTAACCATATATTATTGTACTCCAGGGCACTTCCTCATTCAATCCTATTTTTATTTTCATTTTACCATTATATTGCGAGGCTACCCAAAGTTGAATGAACCTCTCCTCTGTCTGGGTGCCGGGGCCTAAATATATGCCAATGGACTGTTCCAATGTTGGGTGACGTGAAGCCTGATTCTCTGCTATGACATGCAGACTGATTCTCTGCTGACATGAAGCCAGATTCTCTGTTACGGGACCTCTCTCTTCTGCCTGGGTGCCTGGGCCTAAATATATGACAATGGACTGTTACAGTGGTGGCTGACGTGAAGCCTGATTCTCTTCTATGACATGCAGACTGATTCTCTGCTGACATGAAGCCAGATTGTCTGTTACGGGACCTCTCTCCTCTGCCTGGGTGCCTGGGCCTAAATATATGACAATGGACTGTTACAGTGGTGGCTGACGTGAAGCCTGATTCTCTTCTATGAAATGCAGACTGATTCTCTGCTGACATGAAGCCAGATTCTCTGTTACGGGACCTCTCTCCCCTGCCTGGGTGCCTGGGCCTAAATATATGACAATGAACTGTTACAGTGGTGGGTGACGTGAAGCCTGATTCTCTGCTATGACATGCAGACTGATTCTCTGCTGACATGAAGCCAGATTCTCTGTTACGGGACCTCTCTCCTCTGCCTGGGTGCCTGGGCCTAAATATATGACAATGGACTGTTACAGTGGTGGCTGACGTGAAGCCTGATTCTCTGCTATGACATGCAGACTGATTCTCTGCTGACATGAAGCCAGATTCTCTGTTACGGGACCTCTCTCCTCTGCCTGGGTGCCTGGGCCTAAATATATGACAATGGACTGTTACAGTGGTGGCTGACGTGAAGCCTGATTCTCTGCTATGACATGCGGACTGATTCTCTGCTGACATGAAGCCAGATTCTCTGTTACGGGACCTCTCTCCTCTGCCTGTGTGCCTGGGCCTAAATATATGACAATGGACTGTTACAGTGGTGGGTGACGTGAAGCCAGATTCTCTGCTGTGGGACCTCTCTCCAATTGATATTGGTTAATTTTAATTTTAATTTTTATTCATTTCCCTATCCACATTTGTTTGCAGGGGATTTACCTACATGGTGCTGCCTTTTGCAGCCTTCTAGCTCTTTCCTGGGCTGTTTTACAGCCTTTTTAGTGCCGAAATGTTTGGGTCCCTATTGACTTCAATGGGGTTCGAGTTCGGGACGATGTTCGGATCGGGTTCGGATCACGAACATTTCCGGGAATTTCGGCCGAACTTCTCGAACCCGAACATCCAGGTGTCCACTCAACTCTATCCAAGGACCATCTCTATAAGGCAGATAAGGATAAATGAACACCCTTAAGAAGGATCTTCCAGGAAATGGCACTGATAGATATCTGGCAATACTTATACGGGGGAAAAGTATTTTCTTGTTTTAGTCGTGCGAACACTGTCATGTCCAGAATAGACTTAGCTTTACCTAACTCTGATCTTATAGATTGTGTAACAAAATTGAAATATGAAATACATACAATATCTGACCATTCCCCAATGGTTATTACGATAAAAATGGGGAATGTCAAAAAGAAAACAAGGAACTTTAGACTAAACCCCCATTGGATTAAGTTAGTCAATGACCAGCAAAATATCACAAGGGAGATCCGGGAATTTTGTTTATTGAACGCTCCGTCGGCTCCCATGCATATAGTATCGGACTCTTTTAAAGCTTTCTTGTGCGGAGTTTATATAGCAAAAATTAGCTGGAAAAAGAAAGAATACACAGCAAAATAACTAGCTCTTAAAAAAAGGGTCCAGCACTTACAGAGAGAGCTATTTAATAACACCACTACTGTACAATCACTTTTTGAGGAAGCTAGACTTTAGTATAAAAATTATTTATATGAAAAATCACAACATAGGGTCTTCTTCACAGGAGCTAAATATTTCTCTCAAACAGGGAAACCAGAAAATATTTTGTCATCTTTGATTCAAAATAAAAAAAATATTAACAGAATAAAAAATATCAAAATGGGAAATGAAGAGATGATCTTGCGCCCAGAGGAGATCGAGCGAGAATTTGTCAAGTATTATAAAATCTTATACACAAATAACAAAAACCAGCATGATGAAGATATTCATAAGTTCCTGGAGAATATCAATCTCCCTAAATTAAAAGAGCAGGAGTGTAAAATATTAAATCGGCCTATAGATTTAAAAGAACTATATGAGGCTATCGGGACCATTCAGGGAAATTCTTCCCCAGGGACTGACGGGCTCCCGTTTGAAATTTACCGTCAACATGGGGAAAAAATCCTGCCAGTGTTATTGCAGGTTTTAAATAACTCCTATCAGACAGGTCAGCTGCCTGCATCTCTATCTGAAGCAGTTATCACCCTCATTCTAAAAAAGGGAAAGGATGAGAGAGAGATTGTGCGTACCGCCCAATCTTTCTCTTAAATACAGACTATAAAATCTGTACAAAAATATTTGCTAACAGACTAAAGGGAGTTATCGATAAGCTAATCCACCCAGACCAGACTGGATTCATCTCTAAGAGACTGGTACAATACATCTTACGTTGAGCTTTTTTAAATATCCAGGTTGGTCAGGGAGGTGGTTCCCGCTCCATGGATAAAGACTATTACATGGAAGAATCCCTTAGGATCCTATCAGATAAAGAATATTATAGGACCCTCAATGAAGATCCCACACCAATCTTCAAAAAAAATCCCTATTCGAACTCTGAGTCCGCTTTTGAAGTAGGGATGAGATCGACAAAAAAGAAAAAAGTTTCCTCATGACAACTCACCATCCATAGCACGTTTTAACTTTTTGACCAAAATCCTCATATCCCTCAAAAAAAAAAAAAACAGGCAGGCCAATAATTTCAGGAATCGATTCCCTCACGTCTAACCTTTCTGCATACGTAGACCACTACCTCTAAAAATATGTCATAAAACTCCCTTCATATCTCAAAGACACAGCCCACCTCATCAATATACTGTACTTGACCCTGTAAGATGGAAAGAAGGCTATATATGGGTCACCCTGGATGTATCGTTACTTTATAGCAATATCAGACATGACCTGGGTGTTTTAGCAACAATTTTATTTTTTTAGCAACAGACCCCAATATGCCTGTTTCCCAAAAAGATTTTGTTCTAAAGGCTATCGAGTTTATTTTAAATCATAATTATTTTACTTTCAATGAAGCTTTTTATATTCATGTAAAAGGGGACCATGGGGGACCAAATTCACACCGTCCTATGCTAATCTCTTTATGGGGCTCTTCGAGGACACTTTTGGTCTACTCTCCTACCCGAACATCAAATTTTACCACAGATATATCGATGATATCATTTTTATTTGGGAAGAAAGCGTAGAGAAACTCCTGACATTCATCAAAGGATTAAATACAAGTAATTGGGGCCTAAATTTTAGTCTCAAACACAGTTACACAGAAGCTATTTTTTTAGACATTCACCTCACTACAACTTCAAGCAAAATCACCACGAAAACACATTTCAAAAAGGTTGACGTGAATAGCTACCGGGATTATACATGTTGCCACCACCAGAAATAGAAGAATTATTCCCTTTAGCCAAATGAAAAGGATAAGAAGGAATTGTTCAGACAATGACACCATGAGACAACAACTTGAGATCCTCAGACATCGATTTGAGGAAAAAGGTTATCCCAAGAAACTTATTAAAGAATCAAAAGAACCTTAGAAGTGAACCAAAAAGAGGACCTTAAACCTAAACACACAGACCCTATAAAGCCACAACAGATTTCTTCCACTAACTCTCAATTCAGTCTGATAACTAGATACAACTCTAAACGCAAAAAATTTGTACACACATTTTTTTACATTTTTAGTTTTTTTTTTATTAATTATATTGATTGGTCATTAATTATGTGTACCGTTATATATATGCCCATGGCACTTTTGCACTTTGTTAATGCTTGAGAAAGGTTCCAGCAAGTGGACCGAAATGTTGCTGCCTGGTGAAAAAAAGGAAGCTATTTTGATTTTACGCCTTGGATGTGCTATGGATTTAATTTCATTTATTGATTATTTGGAGGTCGATCGCCCCCCACAGTCGCTGGCACTCCTTATCTACACATTAAAACTGCAGTGTTGCCCAGTGCTATTGTTTGTCTAGATGCTCTAAACATATGAAGATTGGACAGATTTTAAATTGACACTGGGGAGTACTCTGAAAAGACCCCATTTAAAATGCATTTTGCTGATATGCTACTGCCTATCGTTTTTATTCATGAAGAATAAAGGACTACATTTTATTTCAGCAGTGGTGAGTGCCACCCCCTTTTTCATTTTTTCCTCTCCAATTTTGTTCATTTACATGGAACTATTGGCTTTCTTTTGGCAAAAGACTATAAAAAGAAACTTAAAAATTGAAATATATCAAATATTAGACAGAATAAGACAATGAATGGAGCTATAAAACAAACATACAGTTGCAAGAAAAAGTATGTGAACCCTTTGGAATGATATGGATTTCTGCACAAATTGGTCACAAAATGTGATCTGATCTTCATCTAAGTCCCAACAATAGACAATCACAGACTGCTTAAACTAATAACACACAAATACTTAAATGTTACCATGTTTTTATTGAACACACCATGTAAACATTCACAGTGCAGGTGGAAAAAGTATGTGAACCCGTGGATTTAATAACTGGTTGAACCTCCTTTGGAAGCAATAACTTCAACCAAACATTTCCTGTAGTTGCAAATCAGATGTGCACAAGGGTCAGGAGTAATTCTTGACCACTCCTCTTTACAGAACTGTTTCAGTTCAGCAATATTCATGGGATGTCTGGTGTGAATCGCTTTCTTGAGGTCATGCCACAACATCTCAATCGGGTTGAGGTGAGGACTCTGACTGGGCCACTCCAGAAGGCGTATTTTCTTCTGTTTAAGCCATTCTGTTGTTGATTTACTTCTATGCTTTGGGTTGTTGTCCTGTTGTAACACCCATCTTCTGTTGAGCTTCAGCTGGTGGACAGATGGCCTTTAGTTCTCCTGCAAAATATCTTGATAAACTTGGAAATTTATTTTTCCTTCGATGATAGCAATCCGTCCAGGCCCTGACGCAGCAAAGCAGCCCCAAACCATGACGCCAACACCACCATACTTCACAGTTGGGATGAGGTTCTGATGTTAGTGTGCTGTGCATCTTTTTCTCCACACATAGTGTTGTGTCTTTTTTCCAAACAACTCAACTTTGGTTTCATCTGTTCACAGAATATTTTGCGAGTACTGCTATAGAACATCCAGGTGCTCTTGTGCAAACTGTAAACGTGCAGCAATGTTTTTTTGGGACAGCAGTGGCTTCCTCTGTAGTATCCTCCCATGAAATCCATTCTTGTTTAATGTTTTAAGTATCGTAGATTCGCTAACAGTGATGTTAGCATATGCCAGAGACTTTTGTCTCTGGCATAAGTCTTAAGTCTTTAGCTGACACTCTTGGATTCTTCTTCACCTCATTGAGCAGTCTGCGCTGTGCTCTTGCAGTCATCTTTACAGGACGGCCACTCATAGGGAGAGTAGCAGCAGTGCTGAACTTTCTCCATTTATAGACAATTTGTCTTACCGTGGACTGATGAACAGCAAGGCTTTTGGAGATACTTTTATAACCCTTTCCAGCTTTCTGCAAGTCAACAATTCTTAATCGTAGGTCTTCTGAGAGCTATTTTGTGTGAGGCATCATTCACATCAGGCAATGCTTCTTGTGAAAAGCAAACCCAGAACTGGTGTGTGTTTTTTATAGTGCAGGGCAGCTGTAATCAACACCTCCAATCTCATCTCATTGATTGGACTCCAGTTAGCGGACACCCCACTCCAATTAGCTCTTGGAGATGTCATTAGACTAGGTGTTCACATACTTTTTCCACCTGCACTGTGAATGTTTACATGGTGTGTTCAATAAAAACATGGTAACAATAAATTATTTATGTGTTATTAGTTTAAGCAGACTGTGATTGTCTATTGTTGCGACTTCAATGAATATCAGATCACATTTTATGACCAATTTGTGCATAAATCCATATAATTCCAAAGAGGTCACATACTTTTTCTTGCAACTGTATATTACATATACCATATAGCACAAATATACATTGTTTGCGGATGTACATATTCATTAAAGAGGCTAAAGGTATTGCTCTTATTGCCCATACAACTCTTCAGATTGACTCCTCAAGTTGAATGACAACAATGGAGGACATACAAAATGGAAGAAAGCTGGATGATACATTCATATCTTTTTATTCAATGTTCTCATTTTTCCTACCCAATATTATTTAAATCTTTAGTTGGTTCTACAACCAATTCCATGGGGTTCAATTTTTGGAAAGGAAAATATCTCCATAAATGGTGTGGTATAACCACTACCCCTTGGATCACAATTACATTTTCATTCATATTGAGATGGCTTTGACACAAATTGAGTATTTGATTGAAATAACATGAACATAATTTATTGCAAAGATATGGAGATCTGAATGCTTTGATATGAAATGCAATAAATAATACAGTGAAATATATATTACTCAGCTAGTTACATTAATTACACTTTATGGCAAATGACTTGAAGCATACAGTAAAATTCCTGAATTAAGTCAGACAGCATGGTTTAAAATGACTTTCACAGAATAGTTTAAAATAATTTAAAAAATGATTGTGGCAAACAAAAAAAGTAATACATTGTCATTTATATTGCAGTATATGAAAACTGAATATCATCCATTAGTATTAGCTGAAGTGCAGCCATTTTTGTGCTGTCCAGACCACCTTTGTGGATTTTCTGTGTTGGTCTAAGCTACACTCTAAAAGCAAAGTGAATTGTGGCTCTGGGACACTTACATTAGACCCAAAGTGTACAGAAATATATTTGCATGAGAAAATTGATGGCTTGACCACTGAGTGACATAAAATGACTAGAACTTTGCATTATAGAACTTGTTCATTTGAAACAAGTACTTTGCAAAATTTAAATGGTACATTAGGTTTGGGAGATGGGTCGAACATTTCAGGAAATGTGATTTAGCAAATTTTGACCTTCACTTGTATCACAAATGATTTCCAGTCCTTCAAATTACTTCTAAAGGCAGCACACAAATGCTTTGTGTTTTACTGTGTTAGGCCGAACTCACACGTGCCAGTTTTGATGAATTCTTTAGTCCTTTTTTGGCCAAAACTAGGAGTGAAAAGTATAAAAGACCGATATTTCTTCATAGTTTATGTAAATTCCTTTGAATGGCTCAAAATACTGTACCAATGAAACACTGTATGGTGAGATTGGTCCTTAAAGGGGTTGGCCACCATAAGTATAAAAACAAATAAAGTGCCCCAGACAATAACTAATGCCATATACTGCATATATATAATTTTTTTTACTGCATTTAGCACAGCATGCTCCCATTAATGAGATGCTGTGTGGGTGGTGCAGCTTTAAAGTGAAAGTAAAAATCCCAGCATGCATCACAGCAAGCATCTTCAGAGGAGTAATCACATGACATCCCTGGCCAGCTGTGATACCATAGTAACAACAGCACCTTGGGTGTCATTTCATCAGTTCTTTAGCATACCTCCCAACTTTAGAATAGAAGGAAGAGGGACAATATGTGCCTAAAGCTACTTTCACACTCATGTTTTTTGCGGATCCGTCATGGATCTGCAAAAACGGTTCCGTTACCATAATATAACCGCATGCATCAGTCATGAACGGATCCGTTTGTATTATGTCTTCTATAACCATGACGGATCCGTCTTGAACACCATTGAAATTCAATGGGGGACGGATCTGTTTTTTATTGTGCCAGAGAAAATTGATCTGTCCCCATTGAATTACATTGTGTGTCAGGACGGATCTGTTTGGCTCAGTTTCATCAGGCGAGCACCAAAACTCTGCAAGGTGACTGTTTTGTGCTTTGGACTTTCCTTTCTGTGAACGAACACTAAGACTGAAAAATGTTGCTTTGTTTTTTCCTCCTGTGTGAATAAACACTGAAGTTTTGTTTTACAAACTGTTTCTTTTGCCTCTGTTCTGCGTCCGCTTACCCTGCCTACCAGAGTGAATCCTCACAATTGATGGCTTGGAGTGGGCACACGCAGTGAGGCTGGCGTAAACGCCAAAATATTTTTTTCAGGTACGGCTGGATGTCCTGGATTAAACCAGCTAAATTCAAACCTGTGTCACGTGGTCACGTGACAAAATGGAGGCTGTAATGAAAGCTCTCGTGGAGGCTTATCAACACCAGCAAGAAACAAACCAGCTGCTGTTACAACACCTGATGGCTTTACAGACGGCAGGAGCGTTTCAGAGTGTCCATGATGTCCGGAAAGCGGTCCGTGCGGCGATCCCCAAGATGACATCATCAGATGATGTCGAAACTTACCTGGTGGTATATGAGAAGGTGGCCACAAGGGAAAATCTACCCCAAGATCAGTAGGCTGAGGTCGTCGCTCCGTTCCTGACATCCAATTCCCAGCGGGTGTATTTCAACTTGCCGGATGATCAAGCGGCCGACTACCAGAAAGTCAAGGGTGAGATTCTGGCAGGACTGGGGATGAATGTGTTGGTCCTGGCCCAGCGGGTGCATAATTGGGGGTTTAAGCTTTTTCACCCCCTCTCTAGCAATGGATCGGCCAGGTCTCTCCAGGTAATGCTCTCGAGATGGTCGACCTGGTGGAGCGCTATGAGGCTACCTGGAATCTACAGGGGGATTCTTTTGGGAGGGCGGTAGTCAAAACCAGTAACTCTCCACCCCAGACCCGGTGATTTCGGCCCACCAAACCCACCCGGAATGTACCCCCTGTGGACCCAGCTCCGATAGCCTGCTGGCGGTGTCGGGAGTCTAGCTTTGTACGAGCTGACTGCCCACATCAGGTGGAACCCATGGACATGAACTATTGTTTCCGTCAGTCGTTATATGCTAGGAAGCTGTGCCAGGTGGAGGTGGGAGACACTCCAGCGGAGGCTCTGTTGGACTTAGGGAGTCTGGTGACCCTGGTAAGGGCTCCCCTGGAACAGTCCACTGAGTATACTGGCCGGAAAGTTTGGGTCATGTGTATTCATGGAGACTTAAAAGACTACCCCACTGCTATGGTGTCTCTATCCACGGTTTCCGACAGGTAGACCCACGAGGTTGCTGTCGCCACCAATCTACACTACAAACTATAATAGGGAGAGACTTTCCGGCACTGTGGCCTGCTAAGAGAGTGACTGATGCCCATAAGACAGGGGTAAACCTAGCAGATGGCTCGACTCAGGGGGCAGACCAGAACCCTGGGAACCTGAGTCTGAAGGGCCAGCGGAAGGGGAGACCGCCACTTCGGTGGAAGAGGGGGAGACAACCACGCTAAGTGTGAAATGGGAGACACGGAGGACTTGCCTTCGGGTCCTGAGCTAGCAGACCTCAACACCGGGACCCAACCCTATTCTGAGCCTTGGAAAATGTATTAACAGTAGATGGTGAACTACAACAACCAGGGGCAGAGTCGGTGTTCCCCCATTTTGTGGTTCATCAGGGTATGTTGTACTGGGTAAACCAGCTGCGAGGTGAATCCATTGAACAGTTGGTGGTGCCCAGGCTTATCACAAACTCGTGTTAGAGTTAGCCCACCAGCATGTTTTTGGGGGTCATCTGGGAATGCAGAAGACACAGGACCGTATACTACAACGGTTTTACTGCCCCAGTGTGTTCAAGGAGGTGGAAGAATTCTGTAAGTCTTGCCAGACCTGCTAGGCAACTAGCCCCCAGCACCTTTTCCGCAGTCCCTTGGTACATCTCCTGATCATCGAGGTGTCGTTTGAGCGAATCGCTATGGAACTCGTAGGCCCAGTACCGAAATCCGCTAGAGGACACCAAAACATCTTGGTCGTCCTGGACTACACCACTCGGTACTCGGAGGCGGTGCCACTGCTACATACAGCGGCAAAGCTTATAGCTAAGGAGGAGCTAATGGAGTTGTTCTCCCGAGTGGGGCTACCTAAAGAGGTTCTGACTGACCAAGGGACCCCTTTTATGTCCAAGGTCATGAGGGAACTCTGTAAGTTGCTGCAAATCAGACAGTTACGGACGTCCATGTACCATCCGCAAACGGACGGTCTGGTTGAACAAAACTCTAAAAACTATGTTAAAAAGGGTGGTGTCTAAAGATGGGAAGGATTTGCCCTATCTCATATTTGCTGTGCGAGAGGTACCTCAGGCCTCTACTGGGTTCTCGCCCTTCGATTTGCTTTATAGCAGACATCCTCGTAGTCTGTTGGATGTGGCCAAAGTTGTGTGGAAACAACAACCCACTCTGTATAAAAGTGTCCGGGAGTATGTAATCAAGATGCAACAGCGGTTAGAGACAGTTTTACCTCTTGTCAGGGAGCATATGGAGGCCACTGAGCGAGCCCATAGTCGGATCTATAATCGTCAGGCTCGGGTCCGGAACTTTACCCAGATGATCGGGTTTGGGTTCCGGTACCGACCATGGACAGCAAGTTCCAGGCTAGATGGCAGAGGCCCTACGAGGTACTCGAGAAGGTTGGAGAGGTAAATTACATGGTACACCAGCCAGGGCGGTGGAAACCGGAGCAGGTTTACCATGTTAATTTACTTAAACCTGGGAAAGATAGGGAGACCTGTACTGAAGACAGCCCGCGGCCTGGTTTTCTAGGGGAAGAGGTTCAAGCTCCTACAAGAAAAAGTATGTGAACCCTTTGGAATGGTATGGATTTCTCCACAAATTTGTCATAAAATGTGATCTGATCTTCTTCTAAGTCTGATCTTCATAGACAATCACAGTCTGCTTAAACTAATAACACACAAAGAATTAAATGTTACCATGGTTTTATTGAACACACCATGTAAACATTCACAGTGCAGGTGGAAAAAGTATGTGAACCCCTAGAATAATGACATATCCAAGAGCTAATTGGAGTCCAATCAATGAGATGAGATTGGAGGTGTTGGTTACAGCTGCCCTGCCCTATAAAACACACACACACCAGTTCTGGGTTTGCTTTTCACAAGAAGCACTGCCTGATGTGAATGATGCCTCGCACAAAAGAGCTCTCAGAAGACCTACGATTAAGAATTGTTGACTTGCATAAAGTTGGAAAGGGTTATAAAAGTATCTCCAAAAGCCTTGCTGTTCATCAGTCCATGGTAAGACAAATTGTCTATAAATGGAGAAAGTTCAATACTGCTGCTACTCTCCCTAGGAGTGGCCATCCTGTAAAGATGACTGCAAGAGCACAGCGCAGACTGCGCAATAAGGTGAATAAGAATCCTAGAGTGTCAGCTCTAGTAAAACACTAAACAAGAATGGATTTCATGGGAGGATACCACAGAGGAAGCCACTGCTGTCCAAAAAAAACATTGCGGCACGTTTACAGTTTGCACAAGAGCACCTGGATGTTCCATAGCAGTACTGGCCAAAATATTCTGTGGACAGATTAAACCAAAGTTGAGTTGTTTGGAAGAAACACACAACACTGTGTGTAGAGAAAAAGAGGCACAGCACACCAACATAAAAACCTCATCCCAACTGTGAAGTATGGTGGTGGGGGCATCATGGTTTGGGGCTGCTTTGCTGCGTCCGGGCCTGGACAGATTGCTATCATCGAAGGAAAAATGTATTCTCAAGTTTATCGAGACATTTTGCAAGAGAACGGAGCCATATGACCACCAGCTGAAGCTCAACAGAAGATGGGTGTTGCAACAGGACAACCACCCAAAGCATCGAAGTAAATCAACAACAGAATGGCTTAAACAGAAGAAAATACGCCTTCTGGAGTGGCCCAGGTCAGAGTCCTGACCTCAACCCGATTAAGATGCTGTTGCATGACCTCAAGAAAGTGATTCACACCAGACATCCCAAGAATATTGCTGAACTGAAACAGTTCTGTAAAGAGGAATGGTCAAGAATTACTCCTGACTGTTGTGCACGTCTGATCTGCAACTACAGGAAACGTTTGGTTGAAGTTATTGCTGCCAAAGGAGGTTCAACCAGTTATTAAATCCAAGGGTTCACATACTTTGTTCACCTTCACTGTGAATGTTTACATGGTATGTTTAATAAAAACATGGTAACATTTAATTCTTTGTGTGTTATTAGTTTAAGCAGACTGTGATTGTCCATTGTTGTGACTTAGATGAAGATCAGATCACATTTTGTGACCAATTTGTGCAGAAGTCCATATAATTCCAAAGGGTTCACATACTTTTTCTTGCAACTGTATGTCTGAGGCAAGGGAAGCGGTTGCCACAGCAAAAATTGCTGACAGCCTCTCCTCTACACAGGCTCAAGAGACCAGGGAGTACATTAGTCGAAATACTGATGTGTTCTCAGACCTTCCTGGACACACTTCCGCAATCGAGCATGACATTGTCACTGAGCCTCAGGCAAAATCCGATTAAAGTCATAGCGGGTACCCGAGGCTCAGCAACAAGCCATCTTGGAGGAAGTGCATCTCATGCTGCATCTAGACATCATCGAGGAGTCTAAAAGTGAGTGGGCCAGTTGGACGGGACATTACGGTTTTGTAATGATTTTCGTAAGCTGAACGAAATATTTAAATTCGATGCATATCCCATGCCTCGGGTGGATGAGCTTTTTGAAAGGTTAGGCCAAGCACGGTATTTTTCTGTTTTGGACCTCACCGTAGGGTACTACCAATATAAAATGTTACCCTTCAGTCTGCATGGCGCGCCTGCCACTTTTTAACGTCTAATGGACATTGTGCTTCGTCCACATCAGTGGTACACCTCGGCTTATCTGGATGATATTGTCATTCACAGTACCGACTGGGAAAGTCACCTGCCCATAGTACAGGCCGTAGTGGACTCCCTTCGAAAGGCTGGTCTAACAGCTAACCCCAAAAAATGTGCGATAGGGTTAGAGGAGACCAAATACCTAGGGTAGGTCATTGGGTGCGGAGTCATCAAACCCCAAGTAAACAAAATAGAGGTGATAAGTAGTGTTGAGCGAACTTGTGTTTTAAGTTCGGCGTCTAAAGTTCGAGTTCAGGTTATCGAAGTATCCCGTTATGGATTCTAAATTCCGTTATGGTCCGTGGTAGCGGAATCCATAACGGGATACTTCGATAACCCGAACCCAAACTTTAGACGCCAAACTTAAAACACAAGTTCGCTCAACACTAGGGATGAGCGAACTCGAACTGTATAGTTCGGGTTCGTACCGAATTTTGGGGTGTCCGTGACACGGACCCGAACCCGGACATTTTCGTAAAAGTCCGGGTTCGGGTTCGGTGTTCGTCGCTTTCTTCGCGCTTTTGTGACGCTTTCTTGGCGCTTTTTGAAAGGCTGCAAAGCAGCCAATCAACAAGCGTCATACTACTTGCCCCAAGAGGCCATCACAGCCATGCCTACTATTGGCATGGCTGTGATTGGCCAGAGCACCATGTGACCCAGCCTCTATTTAAGCTGGAGTCACATAGCGCCGCCCGTCACTCTGCTCTGATTAGCGTAGGGAGAGGTTGCGGCTGCGACAGTAGGGCGAGATTAGGCAGATTAACTCCTCCAAAGGACTTGATTAACTGATCGATCTGCAGCTGTGGATCATTGAGCTGCTGATCCTCAATTGCTCACTGTTTTTAGGCTGCACAGACCGTTTGTCAGTCTCATTTTTCTGGGGTGATCGGCGGCCATTTTGTGTCTTGTGGTGCGCCAGCACAAGCTGCGACCAAGTGCATTTAACCCTCAATGGTGTGGTTGTTTTTTGGCTAAAGCCTACATCAGGGTGAAGCTGTCACACCAAGTGCATTTAACCAGCAATAGTCTGTTCATTTTTTGGCCATATACAAAATCAGGGGCAAGCTGCGCCTGTCACCAAGTGCATTTAACCCTCAATGGTGTGGTTGTTTTTTGGCTAAAGCCTACATCAGGGTGAAGCTGTCACACCAAGTGCATTTAACCAGCAATAGTCTGTTCATTTTTTGGCCATATACAAAATCAGGGGCAAGCTGCGCCTGTCACCAAGTGCATTTAACCCTCAATGGTGTGGTTGTTTTTTGGCTAAAGCCTACATCAGGGTGAAGCTGTCACACCAAGTGCATTTAACCAGCAATAGTCTGTTCATTTTTTGGCCATATACAAAATCAGGGGCAAGCTGCGCCTGTCACCAAGTGCATTTAACCCTCAATGGTGTGGTTGTTTTTTGGCTAAAGCCTACATCAGGGTGAAGCTGTCACACCAAGTGCATTTAACCAGCAATAGTCTGTTCATTTTTTGGCCATATCCCAGTCTAATTCTGTCACTAAATCCATACCGGTCACCCAGCGCCTAAATACTAGGCCTCAAATTTATATCCAGCTAAATCTGTCCCTAGTGCTGTAGCTGGGCGAGTTATTTAGTGTCCGTTCAAGCACATTTCTTGTTCTGGGTTGAAATACAATTCCCAATTTAGCAATTTCATAATTTAGTGGTTCCTGCTATATCAGAGCTCTTTGAAATCTATCCCAAAAAGGGTATATAATATTGAAGGTGCACATAGGGTCATTCAGAGTAACTTCACACACACCCGCTACTGTGTATTTCCAAGTCTAATTCTGTCACTAAATCCATACCGGTGACCCAGCGCCTAAATACTAGGCCTCAAATTTAATTCCCTCTAAATCTCTCGTTACCCACCGCTGTACTGTTGTTGCTGGGCAAGATATTTAGTGTCCGTCAAAGCACATTTTTTGTTCTGGGTTGAAGTACAATTCCCAATTTAGCAATTTCATAATTTAGTGGTTTCTGCTATATCAGAGCTATTTGAAATCTATCCCTAAAAGGGTATATAATATTGAAGGTGCACATAGGGTCATTCAGAATAACTTCACACACACCCGCTACTGTGTATTTCCAAGTCTAATTCTGTCACTAAATCCATACCGGTGACCCAGCGCCTAAATACTAGGCCTCAAATTTAATTCCCTCTAAATCTCTCGTTACCCACCGGTGTACTGTTGTTGCTGGGCAAGATATTTAGTGTCCGTCAAAGCACATTTTTTGTTCTGGGTTGAAGTACAATTCCCAATTTAGCAATTTCATAATTTAGTGGTTTCTGCTATATCAGAGCTATTTGAAATCTATCCCTAAAAGGGTATATAATATTGAAGGTGCACATAGGGTCATTCAGAATAACTTCACACACACCCGCTACTGTGTATTTCCAAGTCTAATTCTGTCACTAAATCCATACCGGTGACCCAGCGCCTAAATACTAGGCCTCAAATTTAATTCCCTCTAAATCTCTCGTTACCCACCGGTGTACTGTTGTTGCTGGGCAAGATATTTAGTGTCCGTCAAAGCACATTTTTTGTTCTGGGTTGAAGTACAATTCCCAATTTAGCAATTTCATAATTTAGTGGTTTCTGCTATATCAGAGCTATTTGAAATCTATCCCTAAAAGGGTATATAATATTGAAGGTGCACATAGGGTCATTCAGAATAACTTCACACACACCCGCTACTGTGTATTTCCAAGTCTAATTCTGTCACTAAACCCATACCTGTCACCCAGCGCCTAAATACTAGGCCTCAAATTTAAATCCCTCTAAATCTCTCGTTACCGTTGTCCTGTTGTAGCTGGGAAAGTTATTTAGTGCCCGTCAAAGCACATTTTTTGTTCTGGGTTGAAGTACAATTCCCAATTTAGCAATTTCATAATTTAGTGGTTCCTGCTATATCAGAGCTATTTGAAATCTATCCCAAAAAGGGTATATAATATTGAAGGTGCACATAGGGTCATTCAGAATAACTTCACACACACGCTTCTGTGCATTTCCAAGTCTAATTCTGTCACTAAATCCATACCGGTGACCCAGCGCCTAAATACTAGGCCTCAAATTTAATTCCCTCTAAATCTCTCGTTACCCACCGCTGTACTGTTGTTGCTGGGCAAGATATTTAGTGTCCGTCAAAGCACATTTTTTGTTCTGGGTTGAAGTACAATTCCCAATTTAGCAATTTCATAATTTAGTGGTTTCTGCTATATCAGAGCTATTTGAAATCTATCCCTAAAAGGGTATATAATATTGAAGGTGCACATAGGGTCATTCAGAATAACTTCACACACACCCGCTACTGTGTATTTCCAAGTCTAATTCTGTCACTAAATCCATACCGGTGACCCAGCGCCTAAATACTAGGCCTCAAATTTAATTCCCTCTAAATCTCTCGTTACCCACCGGTGTACTGTTGTTGCTGGGCAAGATATTTAGTGTCCGTCAAAGCACATTTTTTGTTCTGGGTTGAAGTACAATTCCCAATTTAGCAATTTCATAATTTAGTGGTTTCTGCTATATCAGAGCTATTTGAAATCTATCCCTAAAAGGGTATATAATATTGAAGGTGCACATAGGGTCATTCAGAATAACTTCACACACACACGCTTCTGTGCATTTCCAAGTCTAATTCTGTCACTAAATCCATACCGGTCACCCAGCGCCTAAATACTAGGCCTCAAATTTATATCCCGCTGAATTTGAATACAATACATTGGGCCAAATAATATATTTGTTGTTGTGGTGAACCATAACAATGAGAAAAACATCTAGTAAGGGACGCGGACGTGGACATGGTCGTGGTGGTGTTAGTGGACCCTCTGGTGCTGGGAGAGGACGTGGCCGTTCTGCCACATCCACACGTCCTAGTGTACCAACTACCTCAGGTCCCAGTAGCCGCCAGAATTTACAGCGATATATGGTGGGGCCCAATGCCGTTCTAAGGATGGTAAGGCCTGAGCAGGTACAGGCATTAGTCAATTGGGTGGCCGACAGTGGATCCAGCACGTTCACATTATCTCCCACCCAGTCTTCTGCAGAAAGCGCACAGATGGCGCCTGAAAACCAACCCCATCAGTCTGTCACATCACCCCCATGCATACCAGGGAAACTGTCTCAGCCTCAAGTTATGCAGCAGTCTCTTATGCTGTTTGAAGACTCCGCTGGCAGGGTTTCCCAAGGGCATCCACCTAGCCCTTCCCCAGCGGTGAAAGACATAGAATGCACTGACGCACAACCACTTATGTTTCCTGATGATGAGGACATGGGAATACCACCTCAGCATGTCTCTGATGATGACGAAACACAGGTGCCAACTGCTGCGTCTTTCTGCAGTGTGCAGACTGAACAGGAGGTCAGGGATCAAGACTGGGTGGAAGACGATGCAGGGGACGATGAGGTCCTAGACCCCACATGGAATGAAGGTCGTGCCACTGACTTTCACAGTTCGGAGGAAGAGGCAGTGGTGAGACCGAGCCAACAGCGTAGCAAAAGAGGGAGCAGTGGGCAAAAGCAGAACACCCGCCGCCAAGAGACTCCGCCTGCTACTGACCGCCGCCATCTGGGACCGAGCACCCCAAAGGCAGCTTCAAGGAGTTCCCTGGCATGGCACTTCTTCAAACAATGTGCTGACGACAAGACCCGAGTGGTTTGCACGCTGTGCCATCAGAGCCTGAAGCGAGGCATTAACGTTCTGAACCTGAGCACAACCTGCATGACCAGGCACCTGCATGCAAAGCATGAACTGCAGTGGAGTAAACACCTTAAAACCAAGGAAGTCACTCAGGCTCCCCCTGCTACCTCTTCTGCTGCTGCCGCCTCGGCCTATTCTGCTGCTGCCGCCTCGGCCTCTTCCTCCGCCTCTGGAGGAACGTTGGCACCTGCCGCCCAGCAAACAGGGGATGTACCACCAACACCACCACCACCACCTCCGTCACCAAGCGTCTCAACCATGTCACACGCCAGCGTTCAGCTCTCCATCTCACAAACATTTGATAGAAAGCGTAAATTCCCACCTAGCCACCCTCGATCCCTGGCCCTGAATGCCAGCATTTCTAAACTACTGGCCTATGAAATGCTGTCATTTAGGCTGGTGGACACAGACAGCTTCAAACAGCTCATGTCGCTTGCTGTCCCACAGTATGTTGTTCCCAGCCGGCACTACTTCTCCAAGAGAGCCGTGCCTTCCCTGCACAACCAAGTATCCGATAAAATCAAGTGTGCACTGCGCAACGCCATCTGTAGCAAGGTCCACCTAACCACAGATACGTGGACCAGTAAGCACGGCCAGGGACGCTATATCTCCCTAACTGCACACTGGGTAAATGTAGTGGCAGCTGGGCCCCAGGCGGAGAGCTGTTTGGCGCACGTCCTTCCGCCGCCAAGGATCGCAGGGCAACATTCTTTGCCTCCTGTTGCCACCTCCTCCTTCTCGGCTTCCTCCTCCTCTTCTTCCACCTGCTCATCCAGTCAGCCACACACCTTCACCACCAACTTCAGCACAGCCCGGGGTAAACGTCAGCAGGCCATTCTGAAACTCATATGTTTGGGGGACAGGCCCCACACCGCACAGGAGTTGTGGCGGGGTATAGAACAACAGACCGACGAGTGGTTGCTGCCGGTGAGCCTCAAGCCCGGCCTGGTGGTGTGTGATAATGGGCGAAATCTCGTTGCAGCTCTGGGACTAGCCAATTTGACGCACATCCCTTGCTTGGCGCATGTGCTGAATTTGGTGGTGCAGAAGTTCATTCACAACTACCCCGACATGTCAGAGCTGCTGCATAAAGTGCGGGCCGTCTGTTCGCGCTTCCGGCGTTCACATCCTGCTGCTGCTCGCCTGTCTGCGCTACAGCGTAACTTCGGCCTTCCCGCTCACCGCCTCATATGCGACGTGCCCACCAGGTGGAACTCCACCTTGCACATGCTGGACAGACTGTGCGAGCAGCAGCAGGCCATAGTGGAGTTTCAGCTGCAGCACGCACGGGTCAGTCGCACTACAGAACAGCACCACTTCACCACCAATGACTGGGCCTCCATGCGAGACCTGTGTGCCCTGTTGCGCTGTTTCGAGTACTCCACCAACATGGCCAGTGGCGATGACACCGTTATCAGCGTTACAATACCACTTCTATGTCTCCTTGAGAAAACACTTAGGGCGATGATGGAAGAGGAGGTGGCCCAGGAGGAGGAGGAGGAGGAGGAGGAAGAGGGGTCATTTTTAGCACTTTCAGGCCAGTCTCTTCGAAGTGACTCAGAGGGAGGTTTTTGGCAACAGCAGAGGCCAGGTACAAATGTGGCCAGCCAGGGCCCACTACTGGAGGACGAGGAGGACGAGGATGAGGAGGAGGTGGAGGAGGATGAGGATGAAGCATGGTCACAGCGGGGTGGCACCCAACGCAGCTCGGGTCCATCACTGGTGCGTGGCTGGGGGGAAAGGCAGGACGATGACGATACGCCTCCCACAGAGGACAGCTTGTCCTTATCCCTGGGCAGCCTGGCACACATGAGCGACTACATGCTGCAGTGCCTGCGCAACGACAGCAGAGTTGCCCACATTTTAACCTGTGCGGACTACTGGGTTGCCACCCTGCTGGATCCACGCTACAAAGACAATGTGCCCACCTTACTTCCTGCACTGGAGCGTGATAGGAAGATGCGCGAGTACAAGCGCACGTTGGTAGACACGCTACTGAGAGCATTCCCAAATGTCACAGGGGAACAAGTGGAAGCCCAAGGCCAAGGCAGAGGAGGAGCAAGAGGTCGCCAAGGCAGCTGTGTCACGGCCAGCTCCTCTGAGGGCAGGGTTAGCATGGCAGAGATGTGGAAAACTTTTGTCAACACGCCACAGCTAACTGCACCACCACCTGATACGCAACGTGTTAGCAGGAGGCAACATTTCACTAACATGGTGGAACAGTACGTGTGCACACCCCTCCACGTACTGACTGATGGTTCGGCCCCATTCAACTTCTGGGTCTCTAAATTGTCCACGTGGCCAGAGCTAGCCTTTTATGCCTTGGAGGTGCTGGCCTGCCCGGCAGCCAGCGTTTTGTCTGAACGTGTATTCAGCACGGCAGGGGGCGTCATTACAGACAAACGCAGCCGCCTGTCTACAGCCAATGTGGACAAGCTGACGTTCATAAAAATGAACCAGGCATGGATCCCACAGGACCTGTCCGTCCCTTGTCCAGATTAGACATTAACTACCTCCCCATAACCATATATTATTGGACTCCAGGGCACTTCCTCATTCAATCCTATTTTTATTTTCATTTTACCATTATATTGCGAGGCTACCCAAAGTTGAATGAACCTCTCCTCTGCCTGTGTGCTAGGCCTAAATATATGCCAATGGACTGTTGCAGTGGTGGGTGACGTGAAGCCTCATTCTCTGCTATGACATGCAGACTGATTCTCTGCTGACATGAAGCCAGATCCTCTGTTACGGGAGCTCTCTCCTCTGCCTGGGTGCTGGGCCTAAATTTATGACAATTGACTGTTGCAGTGGTGGGTGACGTGAAGCCTGATTCTCTGCTATGATATGAAGACTGATTCTCTGCTGACATGAAGCCAGATTGTCTGTTACGGGACCTTTCTCCTCTGCCTGGGTTCTGGGCCTAAATTTATGAAAATTGACTGTTGCAGTGGTGGGTGACGTGAAGCCTGATTCTCTGCTATGATATGAAGACTGATTCTCTGCTGACATGAAGCCAGATTGTCTGTTACGGGACCTTTCTCCTCTGCCTGGGTTCTGGGCCTAAATTTATGAAAATTGACTCTTACAGTGGTGGGTGACGTGAAGCCTGATTCTCTGCTATGATATGAAGACTGATTCTCTGCTGACATGAAGCCAGATTCTCTGTTACGGGACCTCTCTCCTCTGCCTGGGTGCTGGGCCTAAATTTATGACAATGGACTGTTGCAGTGGTGGCTGACGTGAAGCCTGATTCTCTGCTATGACATGCAGACTAATTCTCTGCTGACATGAAGCCAGATTGTCTGTTACGGGACCTCTCTCCTCTGCCTGGGTGCTGGGCCTAAATATATGCCAATGGACTGTTGCAGTGGTGGCTGACGTGAAGCCTCATTCTCTGCTATGACATGCAGACTAATTCTCTGCTGTCATGAAGCCAGATTGTCTGTTACGGGACCTCTCTGCTCTGCCTGTGTGCTAGGCCTAAATATATGCCAATGGACTGTTGCAGTGGTGGGTGACGTGAAGCCTCATTCTCTGCTATGACATGCAGACTGATTCTCTGCTGACATGAAGCCAGATTGTCTGTTACGGGACCTCTCTGCTCTGCCTGTGTGCTAGGCCTAAATATATGCCAATGGACTGTTGCAGTGGTGGGTGACGTGAAGCCTCATTCTCTGCTATGACATGCAGACTGATTCTCTGCTGACATGAAGCCAGATTGTCTGTTACGGGACCTCTCTGCTCTGCCTGTGTGCTAGGCCTAAATATATGCCAATGGACTGTTGCAGTGGTGGGTGACGTGAAGCCTCATTCTCTGCTATGACATGCAGACTGATTCTCTGCTGACATGAAGCCAGATCCTCTGTTACGGGAGCTCTCTCCTCTGCCTGGGTGCTGGGCCTAAATTTATGACAATTGACTGTTGCAGTGGTGGGTGACGTGAAGCCTGATTCTCTGCTATGATATGAAGACTGATTCTCTGCTGACATGAAGCCAGATTGTCTGTTACGGGACCTTTCTCCTCTGCCTGGGTTCTGGGCCTAAATTTATGAAAATTGACTCTTACAGTGGTGGGTGACGTGAAGCCTCATTCTCTGCTATGATATGAAGACTGATTCTCTGCTGACATGAAGCCAGATTCTCTGTTACGGGACCTCTCTCCTCTGCCTGGGTGCTGGGTAGTGTTGAGCGCGAATATTCGAAAAGCAAATTTTTTTCGCGAATATCGCAACTTCGCGATTTCGCGAATATTTCGAATATAGTGCTATATATTCGTAAAAACGAATATTCGTTTTTTGTTTCCCCCCCCCCCCCCCACAAAATTACAGTACACATATAATTGATTGTTTCCCAAAGGTCCAACAGCTCAGCTCTTACTCACATTGCCTAGAAAGTGATTGAGGCGCGAATCTTCGTAAGGCGATTTTATTAGCGCACATGCGAATATCGGCACGTCCCAGAACAGAGGCAAAGGGCTTTGCATTCATACATTAGTGAATTGAGTTGCGAATCTTCGTAAGGCGATTTTATTAGCGCACATGCGAATATCTACACTTGTCCCAGAACAGAGGCAAAGGGCTTTGCATTCATACATTAGTGATTGAATTGAGCTGCGAATCTTCGTAAGGCGATTTTATTAACGCAAATGCAAATATCTACACTTGTCCCCAGAACAGAGAGGCAAAGGCCTGTGCATTCATATAGTATAGCACCATATTCGCGAATACGTAGAACTTCGTAAAATTCGATTTACGAATATTCGTATTTTTTATTTTACTTTCCACCTTACAGATTACATTGATCTGTACTCTGTCAACTACTGTCATCACCCCCCACTGTATCTCGATTGATTCCCAAAAGTCTCACATTCCCTAGAAAGTGATTGAGGTGCGAATCTTCGTAAGGCGATTTTATTAGCGCACATGCGAATATCTACACTTGTCCCAGAACAGAGGCAAAGGGCATTGCATTCATACATTAGTGATTGAATTGAGTTGCGAATCTTCGTAAGGCGATTTCATTAGCGCACATGTGAATTTTGCATAGCATATGTATTATGCGATAATTCGAATTATCGCATATGCGAAATAATAACGAATTTGAATAATCGCGAATATTTTACGAATATTCTTTCGAATATTCACAAAATTTCGCGAATTCGAATATGGGACATGCCGCTCAACACTAGTGCTGGGCCTAAATTTATGACAATGGACTGTTGCAGTGGTGGGTGACGTGAAGCCTGATTCTCTGCTATGACATGCAGACTGATTCTCTGCTGACATGAAGCCAGATTGTCTGTTACGGGACCTCTCTCCTCTGCCTGGGTGCTGGGCCTAAATATATGCCAATGGACTGTTGCAGTGGTGGCTGACGTGAAGCCTCATTCTCTGCTATGACATGCAGACTAATTCTCTGCTGACATGAAGACAGATTCTCTGTTACGGGACCTCCCTCCTCTGCCTGGGTGCTGGGCCTAAATATATGCCAATGGACTGTTGCAGTGGTGGCTGACGTGAAGCCTCATTCTCTGCTATGACATGCAGACTGATTCTCTGCTGACATGAAGCCAGATTCTCTGTTACGGGACCTCTCTCCTCTGCCTGTGTGTGTGCTGGGCCTAAATATATGCCAATGGACTGTTGCAGTGGTGGCTGACGTGAAGCCTCATTCTCTGCTATGACATGCAGACTGATTCTCTGCTGACATGAAGCCAGATTCTCTGTTACGGGACCTCTCTCCTCTGCCTGTGTGTGTGCTGGGCCTAAATATATGCCAATGGACTGTTGCAGTGGTGGCTGACGTGAAGCCTCATTCTCTGCTATGACATGCAGACTAATTCTCTGCTGACATGAAGACAGATTCTCTGTTACGGGACCTCCCTCCTCTGCCTGGGTGCTGGGCCTAAATATATGCCAATGGACTGTTGCAGTGGTGGCTGACGTGAAGCCTCATTCTCTGCTATGACATGCAGACTGATTCTCTGCTGACATGAAGCCAGATTCTCTGTTACGGGACCTCTCTCCTCTGCCTGTGTGTGTGCTGGGCCTAAATATATGCCAATGGACTGTTGCAGTGGTGGCTGACGTGAAGCCTCATTCTCTGCTATGACATGCAGACTGATTCTCTGCTGACATGAAGCCAGATTCTCTGTTACGGGACCTCTCTCCTCTGCCTGTGTGTGTGCTGGGCCTAAATATATGCCAATGGACTGTTGCAGTGGTGGCTGACGTGAAGCCTCATTCTCTGCTATGACATGCAGACTAATTCTCTGCTGACATGAAGACAGATTCTCTGTTACGGGACCTCCCTCCTCTGCCTGGGTGCTGGGCCTAAATATATGCCAATGGACTGTTGCAGTGGTGGCTGACGTGAAGCCTCATTCTCTGCTATGACATGCAGACTAATTCTCTGCTGACATGAAGACAGATTCTCTGTTACGGGACCTCTCTCCTCTGCCTGGGTGCCGGGGCCTAAATATCTGAGAATGGACTGTTCCAGTGGTGGGTGACGGGAAGCCAGATTCTCTGCTATGGAACCTCTCTCCAATTGATTTTGGTTAATTTTTATTTATTTAATTTTTATTTTAATTCATTTCCCTATCCACATTTGTTTGCAGGGGATTTACCTACATGTTGCTGCCTTTTGCAGCCCTCTAGCTCTTTCCTGGGCTGTTTTACAGCCTTTTTAGTGCCGAAAAGTTCGGGTCCCCATTGACTTCAATGGGGTTCGGGTTCGGGACGAAGTTCGGATCGGGTTCGGATCCCGAACCCGAACATTTCCGGGATGTTCGGCCGAACTTCTCGAACCCGAACATCCAGGTGTTCGCTCAACTCTACTCAACACTAGTGATAAGGAATTGGCCTGACCTGTCACCTCTAGACAAGTAAAGTCACTGATGGGAATGGTGGGCTATTATATGAGCTCTATTGACAGGGCTCTTGAAGGGACGGAATGACCAGGCAGAAGAGGCTTTCTCCGCTTTGAAGTCAGCCCTGTGTGGGTCCCCGGTTTTGGTGACACCTAACTTCAAAAGGAAGTTTATATTACAAACTGATGCCTCTGAAGTGGGCCTCGGTGCTGTACTGTCTCAGGAAGTCAACAGAGAGGAGCATCCCATTGTATTCCTCAGCCGTAAGCTCACTCCAGTCGAGAAATGGTACAGTATAGTTGGGAGAGAGTGCCAGGCCATCAAGTTAGCACTCAAGTCTCTCTGCTATTATCTGTTGGGGAGAAAGTTCCATCTGGTAACTGACCACTCCCCTCTGAAGTGGATGAGCCAGGCCAAAGAGAGGAGTGCTCGGGCCACCAGATGGTTCTTGTCCTTGCAAAACTTTAAGTTTACAGTAGAACACAGGGCAGGCCAGTTACAAGGAAACGCGGATGCCCTGTCCCGGGTACACTGTCTGGCGTGTGTTCATCCCCTCAGGGTTGAACAAAGGGGGTGGGGTATGTGACATAGCAAGGGGTTTTGTTTGGGAAGGCAGGTATTTTCCTCCCAACATGGGCGGCTGGGCTGAGCGAATCCTCACAGCCTCCAAAGCAGAATGGTGACTGATCGACGGCAAACTGATGCATTCTGAGCGGATCCTTTTCCATTCAGAATGTATTAGGGCAAAACTGATACATTTTGGACATAACTAGGACCGCCACTGAAATCCGGGACTGTCCTGCCGGATACTGGAAGGAGGTATGGCTTTAGGCCTCATGCACATGACCATAGCCTGCCTGTGCCTGTATTGTGGCCTGCGCACCGTATCAAGTGAAGTGGTCTGAAATCCGAAAGATACGGTGTGGTGCGGAATGGAAGTGTATGTGTATGTATATTCATGTGTATACATATATATATATATATATATATATATATATATAAAAAAATATATATATATATATATATATATATATATACAGTACAGACCAAAAGTTTGGACACACCTTCTCATTCAAAGAGTTTTCTTTATTTTCATGACTATGAAAATTCTAGATTCACACTGAAGGCATCAAAACTATGAATTAACACATGTGGAATTATATACATAACAAAAAAGTGTGAAGCAACTGAAAATATGTCATATTCTAGGTTCTTCAAAGTAGCCACCTTTTGCTTTGATTACTGCTTTGCACACTCTTGGCATTCTCTTGATGAACAGTCTTGAAGGAGTTCCCAGAGATGCTTAACACTTGTTGGCCCTTTTGCCTTCACTCTGCGGTCCAGCTCACCCCAAACCATCTCGATTGGGTTCAGGTCCGGTGACTGTGGAGGCCAGGTCATCTGGCGCAGCACCCCATCACTCTCCTTCATGGTCAAATAGCCCTTACACAGCCTGGAGGTGTGTTTGGGGTCATTGTCCTGTTGAAAAATAAATTATGGTCCAACTAAACCCAAACCGGATAGACTAGCATGCCGCTGCAAGATGCTGTGGTAGCCATGCTGGTTCAGTATGCCTTAAATTTTGAATAAATCCCCAACAGTGTCACCAGCAAAGTACCCCCACACCATCACACCTCCTCCTCCATGCTTCACGGTGGGAACCAGGCATGTAGAGTCCATTCGTTCACCTTTTCTGCGTCGCGCAAAGACACAGTAGTTGGAACCAAAGATCTCAAATTTGGACTCATCAGACCAAAGCACAGATTTCCACTGGTCTAATGTCCATTCCTTGTGTTCTTTAGCCCAAACAAGTCTCTTCTGCTTGTTACCTGTCCTTAGCAGTTGTTTCCTAGCAGATATTCTACCATGAAGGCCTGATTCACACAGTCTCCTCTTAACAGTTGTTCTAGAGATGTGTCTGCTGTTAGAACTCTGTGTGGCATTGACCTGGTCTCTAATCTGAGCTGCTGTTAACCTGTGATTTCTGAGGCTGGTGACTCTGATGAACTTATCCTCCGCAGCAGAGGTGACTCTTGGTCTTCCTTTCCTGGGGCGGTCCGCATGTGAGCCAGTTTCTTTGTAGCGCTTGATGGTTTTTGTGACTGCACTTGGGGACACTTTGAAAGTTTTCCCAATTTTTCGGACTGACTGACATTCATTTCTTAAAGTAATGATGACCACTCGTTTTTCTTTACTTAGCTGCTTTTTTCTTGCCATAATACAAATTCTAACAGTCTATTCAGTAGGACTATCAGCTGTGTATCCACCTGACTTCTCCACAACGCAACTGATGGTCCCAACCCCATTTATAAGGCAATAAATCCCACTTATTAAACCTGACAGGGCCCAACTGTGAAGTGAAAACCATTTCGGGTAACTACCTCTTGAAGCTCATCAAGAGAATGCCAAGAGTGTGCAAAGCAGTAATCAAAGCAAAAAGGTGTCTACTTTGAAGAACCTAGAATATGATATATTTTCAGTTGTTTCACACTTTTTTGTTATGTATGTAATTCCACATGTGTTAATTCATAGTTTTGATGCCTTCAGTGTGAATCTACAATTTTCAAAGTCATGAAAATAAAGAAAACTCTTTGAATGAGAAGGTGTGTCCAAACGTTTGGTCTGTACAGTATATACACACATACTTAGACGTAACTACATACACACACATATATACATATCCACATATATATATATATATACAGACGTGGACAAAATTGTTGGTACCCTTTGGTCAATGAAAGAAAAAGTCACAATGGTCACAGAAATAACTTTAATCTGACAAAAGTAATAATAAATTAAAATTCTATAAATGTTAACCAATGAAAGTCAGACATTGTTTTTCAACCATGCTTCAACAGAATTATGTAAAAAAATAAACTCATGAAACAGGCATGGACAAAAATGATGGTACCCCTAACTTAATATTTTGTTGCGCAACCTTTTGAGGCAATCACTGCAATCAAACGCTTCCTGTAACTGTCAATGAGACATCTGCACCTCTCAGCAGGTATTTTGGCCCACTCCTCATGAGCAAACTGCTCCAGTTGTGTCCGGTTTGAAGGGTGCCTTTTCCAGACTGCATGTTTCAGCTCCTTCCAAAGATGCTCAATAGGATTGAGGTCAGGGCTCATAGAAGGCCACTTTAGAATAGTCCAATTTTTTCCTCTTAGCCATTCTTGGGTGTTTTTAGCGGTGTGTTTTGGGTCATTGTCCTGTTGCAAGACCCATGACCTGCGACTGAGACCAAGCTTTCTGACACTGGCTAGTACATTTCTCTCTAGAATTCCTTGATAGTCTTGAGATTTCATTGTACCCTGCACAGATTCAAGACACCCTGTGCCAGACGCAGCAAAGCAGCCCCAGAACATAACAGAGCCTCCTCCATGTTTCACAGTAGGGACAGTGTTCTTTTCTTGATATGCTTCATTTTTTCGTCTGTGAACATACAGCTGATGTGCCTTGGCAAAAACTTCGATTTTTGTCTCATCTGTCCACAGGACATTCTCCCAGAAGCTTTGTGGCTTGTCAACATGTAGTTTGGCATATTCCAGTCTTGCTTTTTATGATTCGTTTTCAACAATGGTGTCCTCCTTGGTCGTCTCCCATGTAGTCCACTTTGGCTCAAACAACGACGGATGGTGCGATCTGACACTGATGTTCCTTGAGCATGAAGTTCACCTTGAATCTCTTTAGAAGTCTTTCTAGGCTCTTTTGTTACCATTCGGATTATCCGTCTCTTAGATTTGTCATCAATTTTCCTCCTGCGGCCACGTCCAGGGAGGTTGGCTACAGTCCCATGGATCTTAAACTTATGAATAATATGTGCAACTGTACTCACAGGAACATCTAGTTGCTTGGAGATGGTCTTATAGCCTTTACCTTTAACATGCTTGTCTATAATTTTCTTTCTGATCTCTTGAGACAGCTCTTTCCTTTGCTTCCTCTGGTCCATGTCGAGTGTGGTACACACCATATCACCAAACAACACAGTGATTACCTGGAGCCATATATATAGGCCCAATGGCTGATTACAAGGTTGTAGACACCTGTGATGCTAATTAGTGGACACACCTTGAATTAACATGTCCCTTTGGTCACATTATGTTCTGTGTTTTCTAGGGGTACCATCATTTTTGTCCATGCCTGTTTCATGAGTTTATTTTTTTACATAATTCTGTTGAAGCATGGTTGAAAAACAATGTCTGACTTTCATTGGTTAACATTTATAGAATTTTAATTTATTATTACTTTTGTCAGATTAAAGTTATTTCTGTGACCATTGTGACTTTTTCTTTCATTGACCAAAGGGTACCAACAATTTTGTCCACGTCTGTATATATACAAATACATACATACACATATATATACACATACGGTCAGTGCCCATGCATTGTATTGTGCCCATGCATTGTATATACACATATAAATATATTAAACACATCTGTATATATTTTGTATATAAATAAATATGTATGTATATATACACGTGTGTGTATATATATATATATATACAAAGCAAAACACTAGCACTCTCAAATAGAAAAAAGATTATTCACCCATGTGGACGCGATGTTTGTGTATATATATATATATATATATATATATATATAAAAATATATATCATAGTTGCTGGCTAGAGGTCCTGATTTCCCTGTTGGTTGCAGGGGGTGTGTCTGAGCTTTAGGTTTCTAGTCAACCAACTGAAGGTGTGCTATTCATATATCTAAATACCTGTGTACTAAACTTCTGCTTGACAACTAACTCTGATTCTACACAGTCTGAAAACCTGGGGAGTGCCAGGATATTGCCCTCAGAGATAACCCAAACCAGTTAGTTGGTACAGTCCATTACACTCCCACTGTCCATTATATCTGTAAAAGTGTGTTACTATGTTGGTGAGTTTTTGTTGTTGTGTGCCTTTGTTTTGGTCGCAGGGGGTAGCTATTTTTCTTTCTACAATAATATGTGTTTGTACATATATATAGATATATATACTACTTACAAAAAATGTGGGATATTTGGATATCGGATGAAATTTTTGGAAAACATAAAACGTTCACGCTACAGTAATATTATATTATGAAAGTAGGGCATTCAAATAGAAGAATGCAATGGCGATTTCCTCATCTCAAACAATTTATTGAAACAAAAGCCAACAAAAGTGGTGGGTATATCCCACAAAAAATGTCAATGTCTCAAA
This sequence comes from Bufo gargarizans, assembly GCF_014858855.1. Lineage (NCBI taxonomy): Eukaryota > Metazoa > Chordata > Amphibia > Anura > Bufonidae > Bufo > Bufo gargarizans. The sequence continues at coordinate 294,837,259 of NC_058083.1, forward strand.
AACTTGTCATGTGGCCTTGAGTATCAATTACAGCTTGACAATGATTTCTCATGCTGTTCCCAAGATGACTTATTGTCTGCTGCGGCATGGCATCCCACACTTCTTGAAGGGTGGCCCTCAGGTAATTGAGGTTCTGGGGTACAGAGTTACGAGCCTCTACACAGCAACACTCCTGATCCCATAGGTTTTCAATGGGATTCAAGTCTGGAGAAAGTGCATACTTCTCCATTTGAGGTACCCCAGTCTCCAGCAGCTGTTCCCTAATAATGGGACCTCGATGGGCTGGTGCATTGTTGTCCATGAAGATGAAATTAGGCCTGTGGTGTTCATGCAGAGGCACAATGACTGTATTAATGATGTTATTCAAGTAGTATGGGCTTGTCCCTGTACCATTCACAAAGTGTAGGGCAGTTCTGTATTGACTAGACACACTCGTCTGGTGACAACAGTGGCTGATGCATAGTGCCCTACTTGACGTCTCCAACATCATTGGTGGCCATCATTTCTGCTCAGCGTGAATCAAATTTCATCAGTAAACACCACTGAGGCCCACTGGTCCCTTGTCCAGCGTAAATACTCCCTGGTTCATGCAAGATGATGATGCCTTTGGTCAGGTACTTTTGTAGGTCATCTACTGTAGTACACAGACCACAGTGATGTTAACAGTTTCAATTGGTCTGAGGTGACACTGGGTGCCTCTCATCTCCCTTAAATGTGCCCGGAGTTTTGTGGCATTCTTCCTCATCCGGTTATGCAGGGAATTGTTCCCAATGAAGCGGTCATCAGTGTGGGATGTGGCCAAAGGACGTCCACTTCTATGCCTTTCTATACTCTCCCAGTCTCTCTGTATCTCTGTTGAAACCTGCTAATGACACTCTGTGATGCTGTAAGCTTAGTGGCCACTTCCGCCTGAGAACATCCTGCTTGAAGCCTAGCAATGGTGAGGCACTGTTGATCAATTGTTAGGTGTTGTCGTGGTCTCATGATGAAGAGGACTGTTTAACCCTTTCATGACCAAGAGTCATTGATGCCCCAGTGTCCAGGTCAAAATTTACAAATCTGACATGCGTCACTTTATGTGGTAATAGCTTTGGAACACTTTTACTTATCCACGCCATTCTGAGATTGTTTTCTCGTGACACATTTTACTTCATGATAGTCATATATTTGAGTCAATATATTTCACCTTTATTTATGAAAAAATCCCAAATTTACCAAAAATTGGGAAAAATTCACAATTTTCCAATTTTCAATTTCTCTGCTTCTAAAACAAAAAGTCATACCTAATAAAATATTTATTACTTAACATTCCCCATATGTCTACTTTATGTTGGCATCATTTTGGAAATGTCATTTTATTTTTTTAGGACGTTAAAAGGCTTAGAAGTTTAGAAGCAATTCTTACAATTTTTAAGAAAATTTCCAAAACCCACTTTTTAAGGACCAGTTCAGGTCTGAAGTCACTTTGTGGGGCTTACATAGTGGAAACCCCGATAATTGACCCCATTGTTGAAACTACACCCCTCAAGTTACTCAAAACTGATTTTAGAAACTTTGTTAACCCACAAGAATTAAAGGAAAATGGAGATGAAATTTCAAAATTTCACTTTTTTGGCAGATTTTCCATTTTATAATTTTTTTTCTTTAACACATTGAGAGTTAACAGCCAAACAAAACTCAATATTTATTACCCTAATATGTGTATTTTATTTATTTTTTCCTTTTTTGCGGGACGAGGTGACGGTTTGATTGGTACTATTTTGGGGGTCATAAGCCTTTTTGATCGCTTGCTGTTGCACTTTTTGTTATGTAAGGTAACAAAAATAGCTTTTTTTAGCTTATTTTATTTTTATGGTGTTTATCGGACGGGGTCTATCATAAGATATATTTATAGAGACGTCATTACGGACGCGGTGACACCTAATATGTGTATTTTATTTATTTTTTCCTTTTTTTTTATAGAAAAAGGCAATTTCTTTTTTTAATTTACATTTTTATTTATTTATTTATTTTTACTTTTATTATTTTCACTTTTTTTATCAGTTCCCTCTTGGATCTTCAAGATCCAGTGGGGCTGATAGTTGTACTATACTTTGCAATGCTCTTGCATTCCAAAAAATAATACTTCCAGATTGCCTGTAGGTGGCAGCACAGGGGCATTTGCCATGGCAACCGGACGGTTGCCATGGCAACCATCGGGTGCTGCAATCACAGCACTGCAGCCCCGATGGTGGAGAGAGGGAGCTCCCTCCCTCTGTTAACCCCATGGATGCCGCAACCGCGGCATCTATGGGGTTACAGCTGACACTCTCTGCTGATGGCGGCGGCTCAGTAATGGAGCCGCTGCCATCACACACAGAAGGGGGATCGGGGGCAGCGCTCGAAAGGGGGGGTTGGGAGGCTGCCTACAATATTGAGAAAGGATGGGGCAGGAGGGGCGGCTAAAAAATGAATGCATGGGGAGGGGGCGGGCCGCATCAGGGCAGGAGATGAGCGCAGGAGGCAGGAGAGGGGCACAGATCGGGGGGCACAGAGGGGAACCAAGGGCTTGGAGGGGCACAGATCGGGGGGCATGAGGAACACTATCTGCTTTCAGGCTCTGATCTGCAGCATTTTTTCACTGCTGCGATCCGATTGGTTAGTCTGCACAGACTAACCAATTGGATCGATTGCCGGCAAGGGGCCACTCTGATTGGTCCCTTGCCGGCATTACTGCACTGTATGCTGTCCGTGACAGCATACAGGGCAGGGGCAGAGCTTTAATCCAAGCACTTTGCAGCGCTTGGATTAAAGAGCTGCCAGAACGTTTATATACGCGGTAGCTACACGGGGTATGTGCAGCTATCACGTATATATACACAGATTGCGGTCAGGAAGGGGTTAAATACCAACTCGATTTGAATCAGGAAATTTATTGGGCGATTCAGGGATCAAACACCAGTTGTGAATTTTGCCATTAAGCTCCTTGTTAGGGTTCATTCACACGGATTCGCAATGCACGGGGCCAGCACCCCTATAGAAATGTCTATTCTTGTCCGGAAGTACTGGAAGTACCGATCCGTGGACCGGAAATGTGGATGCGAACAACACATTGTGTGCTGTTTGCATCCTTTCTGTCCCCATTGAGAATGAATGGGTCCGCACCCGTTCCGCAGAATTGAAGAACGGATGCTGACCTATTCTACGGACGTGTGAATGGACCCTTAGAGAACAGCAAGTGGTGCAAAAACAACTGAAACATTGAACAGTTGGACATGTGCATTCAAAGGTTTAGAGAAGGTCACATTAAGTTCACCTGTAAAGGTTAGAGTACGATCCTGCATATATATGTATGCAAAGGTTTTAGGGTACTTTCACACTTGCGTTTTTCTTTTCCGGCATAGAGTTCCATCACAGGGGCTCTATACCGGAAAAGAACTGATCAGGCATATCCCCATGCATTCTGAATGGAGAGTAATCCGTTCAGTTTGCCTCAAGATGTCTTCAGTTCAGTCGTTTTGACTGATCAGGCAAAAGATAAAACCGTAGCATGCTACGGTTTTATCTTCGGCAAAAAAAACTGAAGACTTTCCTGAATGCCGGATCTGGCATTTTTTCCCATAGGAATGTATTAGTGCCGGATCCGGCATTCAGAATACCGGAATGCCAGATCCGTCCTTCCGGTCTGCGCATGCGCGGACTTAAAAAAAAATTGGTGAAAAAAATAAATGTCGGATCAGTTTTGCCAGATGATGCCGGAAAGATGGATCCGGCATTCCAATGCATTTTTTCGACTGATCAGGCATTTTTAAGACTGATAAGGATCCTGATCAGTCTTACTAATGCCATCAGTTGGCATACGTTTTGCCTGATCCGGCAGGCAGTTCCGGCGACAGAACTGATTGCCGGATCTCTCTGCCGCAAGTGTGAAAGTACCCTTAGGCAGTTGTGGGGAAAAATGCTGTAAAGTAAGAATGCTTTCAAAAATAGAAGTGTTAATAGTTTATTTTATCAATTAACAAAATGCAAAGTGCATGAGCAAAAGACCAGTCGAAATCAAATAAATATTTGGTGTGACTATCCTTTTCCTTCAAAACAGCATTAACTATTCTACTTACACTTGCACACAGTTTTTGAAAAACTAATCACAGATCTTCTGTGGATGTAGGCTTTTTCACACTCTCTTCATGTAATTCCAGACTTGATGATGTTAAGATTAGGGCTGTTGCATTGTTAGTAGAGTTGAGCGGACACCTGGATGTTCGGGTTCGAGAAGTTCGGCCGAACTTCCCGGAAATGTTCGGGTTCGGGATCCGAACTCGATCCGAACTTCGTCCCGAACCCGAACCCCATTGAAGTCAATGGGGACCCTAACTTTTCGGCACTAAAAAGGCTGTAAAACAGCCCAGGAAAGGGCTAGAGGGCTGCAAAATGCAGCAACAAGTAGGTAAATCCCCTGCAAACAAATGTGGATAGGGAAATGAATAAAAATAAAAATAAAATAAATAAAAATTACCCAATATCAATTGGAGAGAGGTCCCATAGCAGAGAATCTGGCTTCACGTCAGCCACCACTGCAACAGTCCATTTTCAGATATTCAGGCCCCGTCACACAGGCAGAGGAGAGAGGTCCCGTAACAGAGAATCTGTCTTCATGTCAGCACAGAATTAGTCTGCATGTCATAGCAGAGAATCAGGCTTCACGTCAGCCACCAGTGCAACAGTCCATTGGCATATATTTAGGCCCAGCACACAGGCAGAGGAGAGAGGTCCCGTAACAGAGAATCTGTCTTCATGTCAGCAGAGAATTAGTCTGCATGTCATAGCAGAGAATCAGGCTTCACGTCAGCCACCAGTGCAACAGTCCATTGTCATATATTTAGGCCCAGCACCCAGGCAGGGGAGAGAGGTCCCGTAACAGAGGATCTGGCTTCATGTCAGCAGAAAATCAGTCTGCATGTCATAGCAGAGAATCAGGCTTCACGTCAGCCACCACTGCAACAGTCCATTGTCATATATTTAGGCCCAGCACCCAGGCAGAGGAGAGAGGTCCCGTAACAGAGGATCTGGCTTCATGTCAGCAGAGAATCAGTCTGCATGTCATAGCAGAGAATCAGGCTTCACGTCAGCCACCAGGGCAACAGTCCATTGTCATATATTTAGGCCCAGCACCCAGGCAGAGGAGAGAGGTCCCGTAACAGAGGATCTGGCTTCATGTCAGCAGAGAATCAGTCTGCATGTCATAGCAGAGAATCAGGCTTCACGTCAGCCACCACTGCAACAGTCCATTGGCATATATTTAGGCCCAGCACCCAGGCAGAGGAGAGAGGTCCCGTAACAGAGGATCTGGCTTCATGTCAGCAGAGAATCAGTCTGCATGTCATAGCAGAGAATCAGGCTTCACGTCAGCCACCACTGCAACAGTCCATTGTCAGATATTTAGGCCCAGCACCCAGGCAGAGGAGAGAGGTCCCGTAACAGAGGATCTGGCTTCATGTCAGCAGAGAATCAGTCTGCATGTCATAGCAGAGAATCAGGCTTCACGTCACCCAACATTGGAACAGTCCATTGGCATATATTTAGGCACCCAGACAGAGGAGAGGTTCATTCAACTTTGGGTAGCCTCGCAATTCAAATGGTAAAATGAAAATAAAAATAGTATTGAATAAGGAAGTGCCCTGGAGTACAATAATATATGGTTAAGGGGAGGTAGTTAATGTCTAATCTGGACAAGGGACGGACAGGTCCTGTGGGATCCATGCCTGGTTCATTTTTATGAACGTCAGCTTGTCCACATTGGCTGTAGACAGGCGGCTGCGTTTGTCTGTAATGACGCCCCCTGCCGTGCTGAATACACGTTCAGACAAAACGCTGGCCGCCGGGCAGGCCAGCACCTCCAAGGCATAAAAGGCTAGCTCTGGCCACGTGGACAATTTAGAGACCCAGAAGTTGAATGGGGCCAAACCATCAGTCAGTACGTGGAGGGGTGTGCACACGTACTGTTCCACCATGTTAGTGAAATGTTGCCTCCTGCTAACACGTTGTGTATCAGGTGGTGGTGCAGTTAGCTGTGGCGTGTTGACAAAACTTTTCCACATCTCTGCCATGCTAACCCTGCCCTCAGAGGAGCTGGCCGTGACACAGCTGCCTTGGCGACCTATTGGTCCTCCTCTGCCTTGGCCTTGGGCTTCCACTTGTTCCCCTGTGACATTTGGGAATGCTCTCAGTAGCGCGTCTACCAATGTGCGCTTGTACTCGCGCATCTTTCTATCACGCTCCAGTGCAGGAAGTAAGGTGGGCACATTGTCTTTGTACCGTGGATCCAGCAGGGTGGCAACCCAGTAGTCCGCACACGTTAAAATGTGGGCAACTCTGCTGTCGTTGCGCAGGCACTGCAGCATGTAGTCGCTCATGTGTGCCAGGCTGCCCAGGGGTAAGGACAAGCTGTCCTCTGTGGGAGGCGTATCGTCATCGTCCTGCCTTTCCCCCCAGCCACGCACCAGTGATGGGCCCGAGCTGCGTTGGGTGCCACCCTGCTGTGACCATGCTTCATCCTCATCCTCCTCCACCTCCTCCTCATCCTCGTCCTCCTCGTCCTCCAGTAGTGGGCCCTGGCTGGCCACATTTGTACCTGGCCTCTGCTGTTGCAAAAAACCTCCCTCTGAGTCACTTCGAAGAGACTGGCCTGAAAGTGCTAAAAATGACCCCTCTTCCTCCTCCTCCTCCTCCTCCTGGGCCACCTCCTCTTCCATCATCGCCCTAAGTGTTTTCTCAAGGAGACATAGAAGTGGTATTGTAACGCTGATAACGGCGTCATCGCCACTGGCCATGTTGGTGGAGTACTCGAAACAGCGCAACAGGGCACACAGGTCTCGCATGGAGGCCCAGTCATTGGTGGTGAAGTGGTGTTGTTCCGCATTGCGACTGACCCGTGCGTGCTGCAGCTGAAACTCCACTATGGCCTGCTGCTGCTCGCACAGTCTGTCCAGCATGTGCAAGGTGGAGTTCCACCTGCTGGGCACGTCGCATATGAGGCGGTGAGCGGGAAGGCCGAAGTTACGCTGTAGCGCAGACAGGCGAGCAGCGGCAGGATGTGAACGCCGGAAGCGCGAACAGACGGCCCGCACTTTATGCAGCAGCTCTGACATGTCGGGGTAGTTGTGAATGAACTTCTGCACCACCAAATTCAGCACATGCGCCAGGCAAGGGATGTGTGTCAAACTGGCTAGTCCCAGAGCTGCAACGAGATTTCGCCCATTATCGCACACCACCAGGCCAGGCTTGAGGCTCACCGGCAGCAACCACTCGTTGGTCTGTTGTTCTATACCACGCCACAACTCCTGTGCGGTGTGGGGCCTGTCCCCCAAACATATGAGTTTCAGAATGGCCTGCTGACGTTTACCCCGGGCTGTGCTGAAGTTGGTGGTGAAGGTGTGTGGCTGACTGGATGAGCAGGTGGAAGAAGAGGAGGAGGAAGCCGAGAAGGAGGAGGTGGCAACAGGAGGCAAAGAATGTTGCCCTGCGATCCTTGGCGGCGGAAGGACGGGCGCCAAACAGCTCTCCGCCTGGGGCCCAGCTGCCACTACATTTACCCAGTGTGCAGTTAGGGAGATATAGCGTCCCTGGCCGTGCTTACTGGTCCACGTATCTGTGGTTAGGTGGACCTTGCTACAGATGGCGTTGCGCAGTGCACACTTGATTTTATCGGATACTTGGTTGTGCAGGGAAGGCACGGCTCTCTTGGAGAAGTAGTGGCGGCTGGGAACAACATACTGTGGGACAGCAAGCGACATGAGCTGTTTGAAGCTGTCTGTGTCCACCAGACTAAATGACAGCATTTCATAGGCCAGTAGTTTAAAAATGCTGGCATTCAGGGCCAGGGATCGAGGGTGGCTAGGTGGGAATTTACTCTTTCTCTCAAATGTTTGTGAGATGGAGAGCTGAACGCTGCCGTGTGACATGGTTGAGATGCTTGGTGACGGAGGTGGTGGTGGTGTTGGTGGTACATCCCCTGTTTGCTGGGCGGCAGGTGCCAACGTTCCTCTAGAGGCGGAGGAAGAGGCCGAGGCGGCAGCAGCAGAAGAGGCCGAGGCGGCAGCAGCAGAAGAGGCCGAGGCGGTAGCAGCAGAAGAGGTAGCAGGGGGAGCCTGAGTGACTTCCTTGTTTTTAAGGTGTTTACTCCACTGCAGTTCATGCTTTGCATGCAGGTGCCTGGTCATGCAGGTTGTGCTAAGGTTCAGAACGTTAATGCCTCGCTTCAGGCTCTGATGGCACAGCGTGCAAACCACTCGGGTCTTGTCGTCAGCACATTGTTTGAAGAAGTGCCATGCCAGGGAACTCCTTGAAGCTGCCTTTGGGGTGCTTGGTCCCAGATGGCGGCGGTCAGTAGCAGGCGGAGTCTCTTGGCGGTGGGTGTTCTGCTTTTGCCCACTGCTCCCTCTTTTGCTACGCTGTTGGCTCAGTCTCACCACTGCCCCCTTCTCCGAACTGTGAAAGTCAGTGGCACGACCTTCATTCCATGTGGGGTCTAGGACCTCATCGTCCCCTGCATCGTCTTCCATCCAGTCTTGATCCCTGACCTCCTGTTCAGTCTGCACACTGCAGAAAGACGCAGCAGTTGGCACCTGTGTTTCGTCATCATCAGAGACTTGCTGAGGTGGTATTCCCATGTCCTCATCATCAGGAAACATAAGTGGTTGTGCGTCAGTGCAGTCTATGTCTTCCACCGCTGGGGAAGGGCTAGGTGGATGCCCTTGGGAAACCCTGCCAGCAGAGTCTTCAAACAGCATAAGAGACTGCTGCATAACTTGAGGCTCAGACAGTTTCCCTGATATGCATTATACACCAGCACAGAAGGATTTTTTTCTGACACTTTTAAAACTAGTGCTAGAGGAAAATTACTTCTTATTTCAAGATACCTTTTTCCAACAGCGCCGCGGGACCGCGATGGGATCGAACGTCGCGCCGCCGTACACAAACAGTTATATGTCATCGTTTGAAAGTGAATTTGTTTACTCCAATTCTTTATATTTAAAGCATTGTATATTCTGGCGTCGTTTTATAGATGACGTGTTTTGCGTATGGCGAGGCGACGTTCGATCCCTCATGGAATTTAATAGTCATCTTAACTCCATTTGGAGCGAGCTTCAATTTACCATACACTTCGATTTCCAACAAATATCCTTTCTTGATACATGGGTAAAACGTAAGGATGATGGTACAGTGTATACTGATCTATATATCAAGGATACAGATCGAAATAGTCTACTTACCTACACTAGTAGCCATCCCCCAGCTATCAAGAAAGCGATTCCTTTTTCACAGTACCAAAGGGTTAAAAGGATCGTGACTGATCCTGATACCTGGTGAAATTAGGTTGCAGGAGATGACTAAAAAGTTCCTTAATAGAGGCTATCCCCTACATTTATTACAATCTCAAAAGAATAAGTTAGATCAACCGCAGGGACAGAAGATCACCAAACCAACACGTATTCCATTAATAGTGAAGTACCATCCTTGGACACAGAGAATAAGGGGCATAATTAATAAGCATTGGCACATCATGTCCAGATCATATCCTCATATGGAGATATTTCAAAATTCTCCGATGATGTGTTTCAAAAGAGCGGACAATATTCGCGATAAAATTATTAGAGCAGATATAGGCACTAATAAACCTATAGTCAGACAAACCACACTGACTACTCCGCGTCAGGGCACATTTCCCTGTTTAAATTGTAACAACTGTTCGAGTGTCATTAGAGGTCCAACCATCACCCACCCTCATTCTGGTGAACAAATTCCTATTAAAGGCATGTTCACATGCGACAGCAAAAATGTCATTTATATTTTGAAATGTCCTTGCGGTTTGGTCTATGTAGGGGAAACCTCAATGCGCATTAAAGATAGGCTAAGTAAACATAAGTCCACCATCCGTACTGAGAACTTGTTGTTACCCCTTCCATATCATTTTCATGAGAAGCGTCATGCGATATCGCAGTTGCGGGTTCAAGTGATCGAGAGTGTTTCTTTACCTCGTCGCGGTGGCGACAGGAATAGTTTGCTTCTCAAGCGTGAGGCCTATTGGATCCATCGGTTACAAACTTTGGATCCAAGGGGGCTCAATCGCGAGTACAATATTTCTAGTTTCACCTAGTCTCTTGATTATATTATTCCCATTATAAGAATTTATATTATAATAACATATATTTTATTTGTCTCTTTCAGCGGACTTGATTCCTGAATTGTTATTACCCGTTTCATTGTTTCATCAATGTATTTACATTGATCTGAATGTTTATTGCACCTTTCATTATTATACCTGTGTCAGCCCTGAAGTGGGCGGAGCTATATATCATGATGTCATTTCCTTCTTTTTTTCTTTTTTTTTTCTGTTACTCCTCCTTTCCTCTGTGTATAAAAGGGATGTGATAGGGGTGTATTGTATAGTCTGATGAAAGCACGTGTTGTGCTGAAACGCGTCACTATATGCTTATAATATGTGACTGAATAAACGCAACATTCATCATCATCGCGAGTGCCGGACTTTTTTCCTTCTATTGCAAGTATTGGGACGTCTACCCACTGACTCGTGCACCGCGTCCATCCAGCAGTGCCGACCCTTCTCTATACAAGAATGCATGGTGGTGATGTGACAGACTGATGGGGTTGGTTTTCAGGCGCCATCTGTGCGCTTTCTGCAGAAGACTGGGTGGGAGATAATGTAAACGTGCTGGATCCACTGTCGGCCACCCAATTGACTAATGCCTGTACCTGCTCAGGCCTTACCATCCTTAGAACGGCATTGGGCCCACCATATATCGCTGTAAATTCTGGCGGCTACTAGGACCTGAGGTAGTTGGTACACTAGGACGTGTGGATGTGGCAGAATGGCCACGTCCTCTCCCAGCACCAGAGGGTCCACTAACACCACCACGACCATGTCCATGTCCGCGTCCCTTACTAGATGTTTTCCTCATTGTTATCGTTCACCACAACAACAAAAATATTATTTGGCCCAATGTATTGAATTCAAATTCAGCTGATTATAAATTTGAGGCCTAGTATTTAGGCGCTGGGTGACAGGTATAGGTTTACTGACAGAATTAGACTTGGAAATGCACAGTAGCGGGTGTGTGAAGTTATTCTGAATGACCCTATGTGCACCTTGAATATGATATACCCTTTTAGGGATAGATTTCAAATAGCTCTGATATAGCAGAAACCACTAAATTATGAAATTGCTAAATTGGGAATTGTATTTCAACCCAGAACAAAAACTGTGATTGGACGGACACTAAATAACTTGCCCAGCCACAACAGTACAGCAGTAACGACAGATTTAGCAGGATATAAATTTGAGGCCTAGTATTTAGGCGCTGGGTGACAGGTATAGGTTTACTGACAGAATTAGACTGGGATATGCACAGTAGCGTGTGTGTGAAGTTATTCAGAATGACCCTATCAGCACCTTGATTCTGATATACCCTTTTAGGGATGTTTTTAAAGTAGGCCTGATACAGCAGAAACCACTAAATTAGGAAATTGCTAAATTGGGAATTGTATTTCAACCCAGAACAAAAACTGTGCTTTGACAGACACTAAATAACTTGCCCAGCCACAACAGTACAGCAGTAACGACAGATTTAGCAGGATATAAATTTGAGGCCTAGTATTTAGGCGCTGGGTGACAGGTATACGTTTACTGACAGAATTAGACTTGGAAATGCACTGTAACGTTTGTGTGAAGTTATTCAGAATGACCCTATGTGCACCTTGAATATTATATACCCTTTTAGGGATAGATTTCAAATAGCTCTGATACAGCAGAAACCACTAAATTATGAAATTGCTAAATTGGGAATTGTATTTCAACCCAGAACAAAAACTGTGCTTGAACGGACACTAAATAACTTTCCTAGCCACAACAGTACAGCAGTAACGACAGATTTAGCAGGATATAAATTTGAGGCCTAGTATTTAGGCGCTGGGTGACAGGTATAGGTTTACTGACAGAATTAGACTTGGAAATGCACAGTAGCGGGTGTGTGAAGTTATTCTGAATGACCCTATGTGCACCTTGAATATGATATACCCTTTTAGGGATAGATTTCAAATAGCTCTGATACAGCAGAAACCACTAAATTATGAAATTGCTAAATTGGGAATTGTATTTCAACCCAGAACAAAAACTGTGCTTTGACGGACACTAAATAACTTGCCCAGCTACAGCAGTAACGACATATTTAGCTGGATATAAATTTGAGGCCTAGTATTTAGGCGCTGGGTGACAGGTATAGGTTTACTGACAGAATTAGACTTGGAAATGCACAGTAGCGGGTGTGTGAAGTTATTCTGAATGACCCTATGTGCACCTTGAATATGATATACCCTTTTAGGGATAGATTTCAAATAGCTCTGATACAGCAGAAACCACTAAATTATGAAATTGCTAAATTGGGAATTGTATATCAACCCAGAACAAAAAATGTGCTTTGACGGACACTAAATAACTTGACCAGCCACACCAGTAACGACAGATTTAGCTGGATATAAACTTGAGGCCTAGTATTTAGGCGCTGGGTGACAGGTATACGTTTACTGACAGAATTAGACTGGGATATGGCCAAAAAATAACCACACTATTGATGGTTAAATGCACTTGGTGTGACAGCTTGACCAACCACACTACTGAGGGTTAAATGCACTTGGTGACAGGCGCAGCTTGCCCCTGATGTAGTATATGGCCAAAAAATGAACAGACTATTGCTGGTTAAATGCACTTGGTGTGACAGCTTGACCAACCACACTACTGAGGGTTAAATGCACTTGGTGACAGGCGCAGCTTGCCCCTGATGTAGTATATGGCCAAAAAATAAACAGACTATTGCTGGTTAAATGCATTTGGTGTGACAGCTTCACCCTGATGTAGGATTTAGCCAAAATACAACCTCACCATTGAGGGTTAAATGCACTTGGTGACAGGCGCAGCTTGCCCCTGATGTAGTATATGGCCAAAAAATAAACAGACTATTGCTGGTTAAATGCACTTGGTGTGACAGCTTCACCCTGATGTAGGCTTTAGCCAAAAAACAGCCACACCATTGAGGGTTAAATGCACTTGGTGACAGGTGCAGCTTGCCCCTGATGTAGTATATGGCCAAAAAATAAACAGACTATTGCTGGTTAAATGCACTTGGTGTGACAGCTTCACCCTGATGTAGGCTTTAGCCAAAAAAGAACCACACTATTGAGGGTTAAATGCACTTGGTGACAGGCGCAGCTTGCCCCTGATGTAGTATATGGCCAAAAAATAAACAGACTATTGCTGGTTAAATGCACTTGGTGTGACAGCTTCACCCTGATGTAGGCTTTAGCCAAAAAACAACCACACCATTGAGGGTTAAATGCACTTGGTGACAGGCGCAGCTTGCCCCTGATGTAGTATATGGCCAAAAAATAAACAGACTATTGCTGGTTAAATGCACCTAGTGTGACAGCTTCACCCTGATGTAGGCTTTAGCCAAAAAACAACCACACCATTGAGGGTTAAATGCACTTGGTGACAGGCGCAGCTTGCCCCTGATGTAGTATATGGCCAAAAAATAAACAGACTATTGCTGGTTAAATGCACTTGGTGTGACAGCTTCACCCTGATGTAGGCTTTAGCCAAAAAACAACCACACCATTGAGGGTTAAATGCACTTGGTCGCAGCTTGTGCTGGCGCACCACAAAACACAAAATGGCCGCCGATCACCCCAGAAAAAAGTGACTGACAAACGGTCTGGGCAGCCTAAAAACAGTGAGCATTGAGTATCAGCAGCTCAATGATCCACAGCTGCAGATCGATCAATTAATCAAGTCCTTTGGAGGAGTTAATCTGCCTAATCTCGCCCTACTGTCGCAGCCGCAACCTCTCCCTATGCTGATCAGAGCAGAGTGACGGGCGGCGCTATGTGACTCCAGCTTAAATAGAGGCTGGGTCACATGGTGCTCTGGCCAATCACAGCCATGCCAATAGTAGGCATGGCTGTGACGGCCTCTTGTGGCAAGTAGTATGACGCTTGTTGATTGGCTGCTTTGCAGCCTTTCAAAAAGCGCCAAGAAAGTGACGAACACCGAACCCGAACCCGGACTTTTACGAAAATGTCCGGGTTCGGGTCCGTGTCACGGACACCCCAAAATTCGGTACGAACCCGAACTATACGGTTCGGGTTCGCTCATCCCTAATTGTTAGGATTCAACTATATGCTTTTATATTTTTGTATTAAATTATACTTAGTCACTTATAGCCAGAAGTGTTCTTGGGGTTATGCATTTTGTATGTATGTTTTTTGTTTTGGAAGAGGTACTGTATGTAAAAAGGGTAATTATTTATCCATAATATTTTTTCTAATAAGATAAGAATTCCAATAAGGAATAAGCAGTGCATTTCATAGACAGTTATGTAAATTATGTAATGTGCTTAATTCTGTTATGTGGCCTGTTATCTGTTGCTGACCTGGTAATACAACTTCAATGATTTACGCCATCAACATTTACTTATCCCAAGGGCACTCTCAGTAAAGCATCATTATTTCTTTATTAAATAGTCCTTTTGCCTTTTTGCACTTGACAAACAAATCTAAGGGCATGAAAGAATTCAATTTCAGAGCTGAATGATAATTTGTCAGCCGCTGTTAAATCACATAATTCAAAGTTAATTATGTTGGAGATATTAGACTGTACGATAATTTGGTTTACTTTAACAGTAGATTCTAAGCAATTTAACATGGCTGATAATGACAACACGATGTGTTTGTTAGCATGGCCAAGCATGTAAGTGGAATAAACAACATTCTCACACTCCTTAACTGCTTTTCACTTGACTGCGCTGTGCCCTGGCATTCCCAATGACATTATTTCTTTATATATAATAACAATAGAGACTTACTTTTTGAAATATTTTCATTTTGAATTTGGCCTCATGCACACGACCGTTGTTGTGTTCCATTCCGCAAAATGGGGTTCCGTTGTTCCGTGATCCGTTTCCGTTTTTGTTTCCGTGTGTCTTCCTTTATTTTTGGAGGATCACCAGACATAAAGGAAAGTAAAAAAAAAAAATCTAAGACAGGTTTGCCATGCAAATAATAGGAAAAAAACGGACGCGGAATACAATCTTGTGTGCCTTTAGCGGTCCCATTGACTTGAATGGGTTCGCAAAACGTTTTCCGTGAAAATAATAGGACAGGTTATATTTTTTTGACGGACTGAAACCACGGATCACGGACGCAGATGACAAACGGTGCATTAGCCAAGTTTTCAATGGACCCATTGACTTTCAATGGGTCCGCAGAAAATCACAAAAAACGGAACAACGGACACGGAATAAAACAACGGTCGTGTGCATGAGGACTTTTGGTGATATTGTTTTTTGTGAGAAAATTATTCTTGTATTAGAGGATTTGGTTTCAAAATACCATTACGTTCAGCATTGTCATTAATTTCCATTGATATGTTGTTTTTCTCTGCTTTCAGTCCTTTACATACAGGTGAAACTCGAAAAATTTGAATATCATGCAAAAGTTCATTTATTTCAGTATTCTAATTTTCTGAGATTGTGAATTTGGGGTTTTCATAAGCTGTAAGCCATAATCATCCAAATTATAACAAATAAAGGCGTGAAATATCTCGCTTTGCATGTAATGAGTCTCTCATATATTAGTTTCACCTTTTAAGTTGCATTACTGAAATAAATGAACTTTTGCACAATATCCTAATTTTCCCAAAGTTTCACCTGTAATTAAGATCTTTTTCCCCTTGTGATGACTATTAAAACATTCAGATATAAATTTTCATTCAATACTTTTTTATGATATATAAACCTACATATGTATTATGTAACCTAGTATGAGAGCTAACTAGGTACAGCTCAAAATCCTTCATCCTCATTTTTAATTCTGTATAATCTGACAAAGATGTCTGTAATACAGCAAAGAAAAAAAATAATCTAAAAAAATAATCTATCCTTTGACTATACAATAAATGTCTATGGCAGGAAAGCCACATTGGGGTAGAATAGTTATCGAAAGGGTTTAGTAATGTTTAGTAAAGGGGCTGTCCCATGATTATATAGTAATTTACACTATTTTATCAGTAAACATATTTTCATTTGGAATCCTTTAAAATGCTCCTGTGTGCAGATATTGCTATTACAGATTTTATGGTGATCCCTTACTGTTATTTTGATTCCCTCTAAGAAGATTCACCTTCTGATAGTGGGCATGGAGGGTCTTAATTAGGAGAGGCTTAGGTATATAGAAATGTATTTCGTCTTGAGAAGAGGAGTCTAAGAGGAGACATGATTATCCTAAATAAATATACAGATGGCCCATACAAAAATTGTAAAAATATGTTCCATATAAAATTCCCTCAAAAGACAAGGGCACTGCCTTGGTCTGAAGAAAAAAAAGTTCAGTCTCCAGTGGAGTAGTCTACAGCCATTTTTAGAACCAATTGAAGTCAATAGGACTATTCACATGGCTGTTTTTTTTTAACAGCCAGTGAATATTGGCAATCAAAAAGTAGAATATGTCCTACTTTTTTTTCACAGACAGACAGACCCCATTGAAATCAATGGGACCATTTTTAATGGTCGTTAGACAGAAGTGCACCCATCTAATAAATCTCACCAAATCCACATATGCAGAGGCAATCGCTTCTCTCTTGATGCAGATGGACCTGCGCTCTCACTATGGGGGAAATTAGGTATACTGCAGCAGTTGGGATTTAAATAAAAATAAATAAATAAGAAAACCATGCATTTTTAATGGCTGTTTTAAAAAGGCCATTAAAAATTGCCAGGCAGCCAGAAAATGGATACAAAAATGGTTGAAGAATGACCATGAAAACGATGTCCAGTTTCATGGCAATTTTTTCACTGTTGTGTGAATTTTGCCTTAGATGAATTCCTAGAACAAAATAATATTAATGCTTACGCAAATGTGTAGAAACCTGGTTTCCCACTCCACTTACTTTTATTCACATCCCTTTCTATCACTTGGTTGAATTTGATGGACATACATGTATGTCTTTTTCAAACATACTATGGGACTATGTGTCTTGTACTGGTGAGAAAAGTTTTTTCTAATGTGATGATTCTCACTGGATGGCATGCATAGCAGTAGTAATTGCTCTGACACATGTGTACAAGAGGATCCGGACATTGGAACTGAGCATTTGTGCTGGACACATGAGGTGGAAATGCTGAGTGGGACACCAGGGGGTGGCACAGCAAGTATGTAGCAGCAGTACTTACATATATGAGCATTTTATAATGATTTCAATGCTTAAAAAAAGTTTGTGTGATCTCACAAATTAAATTAATATTATTTATGGGATGACGCCTTTAAAACTAGTGTAAAGAAGATGTACTGTACAACTCAACTCACTGCTTTAATTTCTAAACAGCCCCTTAAATTGAGAGCTGGCGCAATCTCTACTATGGTTATGATTATGGTGGATCAATGTGTCTCAGTGGTAATATGGACCCTTAAAAGCTATGTTGGCAGTATATAGAAACATTTCTATAGTTAGGTGACAAATACTGCAAAATGCATACATAAGAGTATCTACATCAAATTAAAAAAGGTTTTCTGGATTTTTATAATTTTATTCAATTTATGTGGTTTTTGGAGAAGAATGGGAGATTGTTGTAATATGTAATAGGAAATTACTTTTTTTGCACGTTGAAATACAATTTACTGCTGATTTTACCACTGGCTCAAGTCATGTTGCAGTTATGTATATTTTATGAAACTACTTCAACAGACCCCCCCAGCCTCTATACCAATAGAGGTTGGAGGAGTCTGATCTCAGGCTCATGGAGGCTGGGGGGTCTGATTTTGAAGTCGGATCTGAGGTCTTATGAGGATTGGGGGTCTGATGAGAGTCTGATCTGAGGTCTGATAAAGAATGGGAATCTGATTTAAGGGTCTGCTCTGAGGTCTGGAAAATATTTTTCTTATTTTCCTCCTCCAAATTCTAGGTGCGTCTTATAGTCTGAAAAATATGAGAATTTCTGGAATAAGCAAACTCTCATAAATCAATAGTTATTTTTGCAGAATTGTTTGAATTAAATGGTCTTTGTATTTTTCACACAATTTAAGCCTATTTCATAACCAATGTCTAAAATAGTAAATGGAAATTACTTTACTTCCTGCTAAGTTGCTATCCACTGCTGAAGAGGAAGAGAGCTGTATAGCAGGGATACTGGGAGCGTAGACTGGGGAATGATGAGATTACTTGGCTGTCTGCCCGCTAACTGTTCTCTCCTTCAGATTATCATCATCATAATCTTCTTCTTTCCTACTCCTGTTCTTCACTGCACACACAGCCTCCACTAAGTAAATGGGTTGTGGCTCTAATCACCTATCTTTGTCTCTGGACATTCCACAATAAAACAAAGCACATACAAGCATGACAGAGGATGATTTATCTTTTAGGTCATTAATCTGAATAACTAGTGAGCACTATGGGAGTTAAGGGCAGGAAATCCAATCAAGCAGTGCTGGCAGACATCAGATCTTTGGCCCTGACACCAGAACTTCAGTGAAGTGCAAGTAAGGATGCTGCAGGAACATGGCTGTCAGACAAAAAAATATAAAATGTATGAGTGCTAAAACACCTTTCTAAGCCCGGAGGACAATACATATATACTACATGCCTATGTGAGAAGAGAAGCATTTCAAATTTATAGTAATCTTTGCATCATCTTTTATTCAGGTTCTTGAAGGCCCTGTGCAAGATTTTGACTTTTATTATACAAACTGGAATATGCATTATATATAAAATTATCCA
This sequence comes from Bufo gargarizans, assembly GCF_014858855.1. NCBI lineage: Eukaryota > Metazoa > Chordata > Amphibia > Anura > Bufonidae > Bufo > Bufo gargarizans. The sequence goes on from NC_058083.1 coordinate 294,856,076, forward strand.
CTGGAGGATAAATTATATATTTGATACGGTTGAAAAAAGAAATAAGTCCATGAAGTTCAACCAAGGAACCAGCTCAACCTTATATGTGCCACAATTCTTTATTATGTTCTAGTAGAGGAAGAGAACACTGGAATCACCGGACCTGGCATATGCTGGACACTTCTGAAGTGTGAAGGATTCCTTTGACTATAATGGGGAACACTGGGCACAAATTCTCCTTTGGGCACAAATTGAAGGTAGCGCATAATTGCCAACTGTCCCGAATTTGGCGGGACTGTCCCTGATTTTCAAAGACAGTCCTGATAAATTTGCGCTGCCTGTGCAGGACCAGGTTGTTCCCAGGGGCAGGGCTTACATGCCCTGATTTTACCGACTGATATGTTGGCAAGTATGTGTGCATACTGTACAGAATTCTGAAGAAGTTCCTGTTTTCAAGAGAGGGGGAGATTTATTAAAACTGGTGTACAGGAAAACTGCCTTAGTTGCCCATAGCAGCCAATCATATTCAACCTTTTATTTTTCAAAGGGGCTCTAAAAAATGAAAGGCAGCATCTGATTGGTTGCATTAGGCAACAAAGCCAGCTTTCTATTACACCAGTTTTAATTAATCTCCCTTAGTGAGGGAATGTGATTTAACATTTTCTTGATTTTTTTCTTTATATATAATGCTTTACTTTATCTGTATTAATCTGCTTTTTGCTAGTTTGGTCTCAAGCTTCAATATGTTAGATGACAATAATCTTCTCAAAAGGAATTACGGTTACGTTATGTTGCAGTCACTTCTAATAATACGTGTGATGTAGTAGGTAAGATAGACAACAATGTATAATATGGTCCATTTTAAACAGTCTGCAATATTTGTCTACTATCATATATTCATAAATGGTGGAAATGCTGCAGATTGTATCTAGATTTACAGTGGAGATTTTACATCAGAATATATTTGCAGCAATGTGAGTAATAGTTACACACACCGAAGAAAGTAAATCCTCAGGGAAATCGACCATTGGTGCAGATTTAAATTCCATAGCATTTCAGTTCTTTCTGCAGATTTTCACAATGCATTTCATTTATTTCAGTGTAGTGGGTTGCCCGAAAATGTGTCAAAATCGATCAATATTCTCAGTGGTTTTGTGATAAAATCCACAATGAATTTTGTCGTAGGACTTACACAGAGGCCACTTTCGCATCTTCAGTATTTAGTTATCATTTTTTTCAGCATTTGCAAGACACAAACAGGAGGAGCTGGTCCTTAGCACAGTAGAGGCACAAATCTTTACACAAAAAATTTCTTTATAGATTCCACAGATTTTGGTTTACAAATACTGATACAAAACACTGACCAATTACTGATTACTAGTATTAAAGTGGCCTAATGGTCCTTTTACATGGAACAATATTACAGGCAATTATTGGGGACTAGCCAAATGTTCCTGATTAGAGTTGAGCAAACTTGTGTTTTGCGTTCGGCGTACAAAGTTCATGTTCGGGTTATCTAAGAATTGCGTTATGGATTCTGCTACTGCGGACCATAACTTATGGACAGCAGATTTATGTTTAAAATTGATAATCTGCTGCCCAGAAACTATGATTTTGGGTGCCAGCCAAAACATATTATCACACAACCAGAGTTGCTTGTTTGTCAGTTGATCACTGGCATCATTGTACAGACCGGTTGTCGGGAATGAACATTTGTACAAACACTCATTCCAACAGCTTTGGGCCCCTAAAACCTGATTTTGTGGTGGATAATCGATACATCGCCCATCTGCACTTTGAGCGGGACAGAGACCCTTTTACTTTCTCTTGGTGACCTGTAAAAAGTATCTCTTGGTTTTGACATCTGGCCGCAAAGCTAAGTATCACAATTGTATGACAAATTACTCATTTATGACCTTACCCCCTGATGAGCCTGATAAATTTTGAGCGAAACGCGTCGGGGACTTGCGTTTATAATTAAAAAATCTTTTTGGGTTGGAGAGAGTAACGGTACTATTTATCTATTAGGATCACGACTTACTCTCCACCATATCATCATTTTTTGAATATCTTCCTGTGTAGGGATTTCTAGGGACCGGGTAGCACTAGGTTCGGGGACAGGGAACCTCCACCAGAAGGGGGCCGCCCTGGGCATAGCAGACCTATAGGGCCTCCAGGGGAAGTTCTATTATGTTCTTCAAGCCTGTAATCTCTTCAGGTTTTGACGGAAAAAAAGGGGAAAAAATATAAAAAAAATTCTCCTTTTCATCACCCGTAATCGAGTGTTTACCCCGTCACCATGTTCGTTTTTCATCTTGGGGGCTACTACTCCCCCACTGATTAATTTCAGTAATTGTAGTTTTTTCACTGTTGGTTTATACATACCTATACCCGCTTAAATATTAAAGGTAATTTTAAAAAGTCACTCTTTTTATATGTGGAAGGCTGAAAAGTCAGCCTGAATTTGTGGGAGGGGCATATTACCTTCTTAAGCCCCAGCCCCCAGCTCCTCAGGGCGCTTCTGTTCACATTCTGGATAGGGAGTCGCCTGCTCTGGTGCTGCATCTGTGCATGTCGCGAGTAGCTTTCATCTGGTTCGGTTCGTTTGGTTTCGTTGTCATACACTGCCGTCACGTCTTCAGGAGAGGTAATTTTGCGCAAACAATGCGCCACAAGGGCTCCATCAGCCACGGTCACATACTCCCGGCTCCCAGAGTTGGCATGCGTTCCAGCGTGGAACGCATGCCAATTCTCATGTCCGCACCAAATTGCTTCTTGTCTCCTTCCTTGGTTCCCTCCCTGTGTTCCCCTCCAACTTCCTCCCGAGACAGCAGGGGGGGCAGGGTCTGGCCCGCAGATCCCCCTCTCCACACGGCCTCCCCGTCCTCACCTCAGGCCCCACTGCAGGCCGGCGTGCGTTCCAGCGTGGAGCGCACGCCGGAAATCCGCCGCAAGGCATGGGCCGGGTCACGTGGTCGCGTGCGTTCCGGCTTGGAGCGCACGCCGGAGTGCTTCCGTCAGGCCTGGGCCCATAAATGTACATCAGAAACCCTGTCAAAGTTAAAATCACTATGCATCATGACACTTTTGTTAAGGGAATTAAGCTCTAATTGTTGGGTCATTTTTCCTGTGGATCCTTCTTCATGATAGACAGGCTATCAGCAGATGTTTGTTTATAGTATATATTCATAGTGTAGAATGATGTCACAGAAGCTTGTGTCTATACTGCTGAAATCTGGATCCTGGTGAATATATTTTATTGTATTTAGTGTTCCCATTAGGTCTACGGCCAAAGCAGGGGTATCTAACCCCTGGGCAACGTCAGGCCAAAAAAAAAGAGAAACTTAAATTTTTATTTTTTTTATTTTTTTTTATTGTATAAAGAAATTTAAATATATCTACAAGTTAATCGGTAGGTTCCAATCTCCAGCCATTTCATACGCACTCCCGCCGTGCGGGAGCGAGGCAGTCATCCTTGGTTCCTCATTCCGCTGGGCTGGAAGGGACCAGGTTAGCACGGGTTAAAAAAAATAAAAATAAAAAAAAACGGGGGTCTCACCACGAGTAGGCCAGGCCATCATTGCACGCCATACCCATCCAGCGGTCACTAAACACTCACTGCAGTCATCTATTCTATGGGGGCGACAGTGCCATGTGTTATATGTATGTACTTCACGTTATATGCTGCTGTCTCATCTACTGGTTCGCCAGGCTCACACCTACTTCTGTCTCCTGGATCACCCAGGCTCACACCTACTTCTGTCTCCTGGATCACCCAGGCTCACACCTACTTCTGTCTCCTGGATCACCCAGGCTCACACCTACTTCTGTCTCCTGGATCACCCAGGCTCACACCTACTTCTGTCTCCTGGATCACCCAGGCTCACACCTACTTCTGTCTCCTGGATCACCCAGGCTCACACCTACTTCTGTCTCCTGGATCACCCAGGCTCACACCTACTTCTGTCTCCTGGATCGCCCAGGCACGCACCTACCTCTGCCTCCTGGATCGCCCAGGCACGCACCTACCTCTGCCTCCTGGATCGCCCAGGCTCATACCTTCCTCTGCCTCCTGGTTCGCCCAGGCTCACACCTACCTGTCTCGTGGTTCCCCCAGGCCTGTCATCCTCCCCAGTTATGTTCTCTTTCCCTTCTGAACTTTATGGATTTGTCCTCTCAGGAACGTGTTCTGACCGTTCACTTGTACGACATTTGGACCAAGGTCAGGTAACCCAAGACATCAGCACAGGTAGTAGCCTCTAATCCCAGGTACGTTACTCAGACCGACACAAGCCTTCTCGCAGTCATACTACGTTCCGGTCACATATAGTTATTGCATATTTTTCCAGGAACAGTCTGGTTATGTATTCCCCTGAATCGCTCAGGCGTCTGTATTTTCCCGGGTCTCTCAGTGGGTAGGTGGTGGCCAGGTCCACCCAGGTTCAGGGTAATGCCCGACGCACCCAGGGTCCGTCATCTTCACGAAAGGTGTAGGTAAGTGCCTGATTCGCTCAGGATTCAATGTATTTGCCTGAATCGCTCAGGTTCCATGCGTCTGCCTGGAACGCTCGGGGGTTTCTCAGCAGGGTCCGGCTGGTTCCTGGTTACCCGGTTCGTGTCCGGCATGTCTGGGTTTCTGTTTCCCGCAGGTCTTGTTGCATGCAGCGCGAACTCGGGCCCTGATTCTGGCAGTTCAGGGTCATCCAGCAGTTGGCCATGACGCCCAGGCTGCATCCTGGTTCTCCGTCACTTCATTCCAGTGCCTCCAGATCACACCTCTCTCCGGGTCTCGTACCAACGCTAGTTTATTTCAGGTAAGCAGGGCCTCAGGCCACCGGAATTTCGATCCATCCTCAATTGTGTCGCAGGGCGTCTCCGTGTCCGGTCATTCCACAGTGCCAGGTTTCAGGTAAGGTCCAGCCGAGTGGCGGCTTTACGCACCTCCGCAGCTCAGAGCCTTCCTTCATTCATCACGAGCCTCCATTCCTAGGTCTTCAGTGTCGCCGGAGAGTGGGCAGCGCTGTCCGTGGATTCCGGTAGGTTGCGATCCTTTTTATACCATGGTCAGTCCTGTTTCCTTTCCGCTCTCACCCGGTCACTCGGCCACCGCTTAAAAAAAAAAAAAAAAAAAGGGGGGAAATATATATTTTGGGGTTTTTTTCCGGGGGGGGGGGGGGGGGGGGTTCTGACACAGTATTAATATTACAGGCTATAGCTACTAGAGAGAGATCGTTGATCCAGGGAGTTATTCTGATTGCCTGATTGGAGTCGGGAAGGAATTTTTATTCCCCTAAAGTGAGGAAAATTGGCTTCTACCTCACAGGGGTTTTTTGCCTTCCTCTGGATCAACTTGCAGGAAAAAATAAATAAAAAATAACCTGGATCGCCCAGGAACGCACCTACCTCTGCCTCCTGGATCGCCCAGGCACGCACCTACCTCTGTCTCCTGGTTCGTCCAGGCTCATACCTACCTCTGCCTCCTGGATCGCCCAGGCACGCACCTACCTCTGTCTCCTGGTTCGTCCAGGCTCATACCTACCTCTGCCTCCTGGATCGCCCAGGCACGCATCTACTTCCGTCTCCTGGTTCACCCAGTCCCGTCACCCTCCTCAGTTATGTTCTCTTTTTCCTCCGAACCTTAGGATTTGCTCCCTCAGGAACGTGTCCTGTTCGTTCACTTATGCGACATTCGGATCAAGGTCAGGTGACCCATCACATCGATACAGGTAGTAGCATCTAAGCCGGGTACGTTGCCCAGACCGACTCAAGCCTTCTCGTAGGCACCAGTCGTACTACGTTCCGATCCCGTATCCCTCCTTGCTCACGCCAGGAACCTGGTTCAGCACTCCCTCCTCCAATACCATCAGGAGCTACCAAGCCGGTGTCAGGGTTTACGAGGGTTTCGCCAGGTCCCACCCGCTGGGTGGCTTGGACAATGTCTCCTACACCCTGGCGTTTATAGCCCACTGTCACCGCAATCTCAGGCTGTCATTCAACCCCATCAAGCTGTACCTAGCGGGGAGACAGCACTGCGCCATGCGGGTAGGTGGCGCGCAGCCTGTCTCCGGTGAGATGTTTGGGCGACTCTCGTCCGCGCTGGATGGATTTCCTTTTTTGGCCACTCCCCTAGTTTGATTGTTAGGGCAGCCGTGTATCTCGGGTTTTGCGGGTTCCTCGGGCCAGGTGAGTTCACCAGCACCTCCCCTAAACGTCAGGGGTCGCAGGTGCGACAGTTGTCCTGGGCCCACGACCATTGTGGCCTCTGGCTCCCTTCCACGAAGGCCAATCAGCATGGACCATCCTCGGAGGTCAGGTTTTAAAACCTCCAACGATTGGTGCCCAGTCATGGTCCCCCGTCAATTGCTGGCCCCGTTGCAAGGGCCTCCCCAGAGGCCCCGCTGCTTCCTTGGCGTGGGGGGCCCCTGTCGTCAATCCAGTTTTGTGTCCCACATCAGAACGCTGGCCTCAGGTCTCGGTCGTAACCCGCTGGCCGTCTCGGGACACTCGCTCCGAACCGGAGCCGCGTCCTCAGCATCAAAAACGGGGTCCCGGCTCACGGGCTTAAATACATGGGTAGGTGGCGCTCTTCTTGCTTCACGAGATACATCCCGAACCCGCATGTTGAGATTTCCCAGGCATTTTGTAATCTTGCTCTCTGGGTGGTTTTGAAGGCTTTTGGTCACTACTCTGCTCTCCTCGTTTATTTTGCCCACTACTAGGCTTACCCTCGCTCCTGGCTTCCGGCACAACACAGCCAGCTAGGTCAGGGGAAGCGCTTCACCCACTCATCACAGTTAAGCCTCTCCCATAAGTGGAAGGCTGAAAAGTCAGCCTGAATTTGTGGGAGGGGCATATTACCTTCTTAAGCCCCAGCCCCCAGCTCCTCAGGGCGCTTCTGTTCACACCCACCCACCCCCCCCGTTCTCAAACACTCCCTTTTAGGGTATGCCCACTACTAGGCTTACCCTCGCTCCTGGCTTCCGGCACAACACAGCCAGCTAGGTCAGGGGAAGCGCTTCACCCACTCATCACAGTTAAGCCTCTCCCATAAATGTAATTTACAACAATTGGCCTGATGTTCAGCTGATGTAAAAGGACTTTAAGGCATAATGGATGTTTCGCATTGACCTTTTTCCTCTTCTATATATCGGACTCTGAATTTAAATTCTTGCCATATTTTAATGTGAAATGTACCAATTACATATTTATTTAAATGTGCAGTTTTACCTTTCATTGACTTATTTTTTCATATTGGCATTTAGCAACACAGCTGTATTTTACTAGAGGTGTCTTGCTTACAAAAAACTGATGAGACAAGCGGATTTATACCTGTATGTTTTTGTTCTATGTCAGCCTTTTCCACCGCCTTTCCTCCATAACTCACATATCGCATTTACACAGCTCAGCACATAACATGTTTTTTTCTTCAATGCTTTGTTCACCACTATTGTGCTGACTGCCGCTCTTGTCTACCCATATCCTGCACACCTAATAGGAATCTCTGCCAGGTAACATTGAGAGGAATGGATGAATCAGCAAGCAGATGTTACCTTTTCATACTTCTACTTAACCCCTTCATAACCAAGATCATTCTTATGCCATGTTATCCATTACCTCAGGAAATTGTACATGATCTTTACACATATTGGGGCAGATGTACTAATAGTGTCTAAAATGTAGATAGTGTACACTTGGCCTGTCTAAAGATGTGTTGAATTTTTCAAAGTGGCTCATTTTATGCTTCTAATTAAGAATGAGTAAATAACAGTATGTAAGATCTTAATAAGTCTATACATAATGACTATCCTTCTGATATGTGCTCCTTGAGTTCCCAATGTTATAAATGATGCTTAATATATCAGTTAAACCTACAGTAGGTAACAGGCTCAAGAATTTCTCTCTACTTAAAACAAGTCTCTTCACATCACATTTATAGCCTCTCTTTAACATATACATGGGAAAGTATACAATAAATGGATGCCACTAGTAGATGTCATACAGTGGAATCTGTAGAAAATTCTATGGCACTCTAAATTATTTTAAATGCTTTTAATCCATAAATTTACACAATTACTTCATATCCAAAAAACCCTTTTGAGGTCAATATAACTAACTACCAAGTTCCGTTATGGAAAATTTTATTCTGCATCACTCTTAAAGCCACAACAAATTTTAAATAAATTCTATATTACTGTGCAGTGCAATGATATTTTAGCTTGTGTGGATTCTTCCATAAGGTCTGGGATACCTCCATACTATATCCATGGTATTTTGGTTTCAACATGTATTTGGGTTAAAACCAGATGGGCCAAACTTGCTTGATTTATCAAACATGGCAGCTGGATTATTGCCATATAGAAACATAGAAACAGAATGTGTTGGCAGATAAGAACCATTTGGCCCATCTAGTCTGCCCAATATACTGAATACTATGAATAGCCCCTGGCCCTATCTTATATGAAGAATGTCCTTATGCCTAGCCCATGCATGCTTAAACTCCTTCACTGTATTTGCAGCTACCACTTCTGCAGGAAGGCTATTCCATGCATCCACTACTCTCTTCCTGATATTACTTTTAAACCTTTGCCCCTCTAATTTAAAACTATGTCCTCTTGTAGCAGTTTTTCTCCTTTTAAATATTCTCTCCTCTTTTATCGTGTTGATTCTCTTTATGTATTTAAAAGTTTCTATCATATCCCCTCTGTCTCGTCTTTCTTCCAAGCTATACATGTTAAGGTCCTTTAATCTTTCCTGGTAAGTTTTATCCTGCAATCCATGTACTAGTTTAGTAGCTCTTCTCTGAACTCTCTCCAAAATATCAATATCCTTCTGGAGATATGGTCTCCAGTACTGAGCACATTACTTCAAATGAGGTCTCACTAGTGCTCTGTAGAGTGGCATGAGCACCTCCCTCTTTCTACTGGTAATGCCTCTTCCTATACACCCAAGCATTCTACTAGCATTTCCTGCTGCTCTATGACATTGTCTGCCTACCTTTAAGTCTTCTGAAATAATGACCCCTAAATCCCTTTCCTCAGATACTGAGGTTAGGACTATATCCCTGATTTTATATTCTGCTCTTGAGTTTTTACGCCGCAGGTGCATTATCTTGCACTTATCAGCATTACATTTTCGTTGCCAGATTTTTGACCATTCCTCTAGTTTTCCTAAATCCTTTTCCATTTGGTGCATCCCTCCAGGAACATCAACCCTGTTACAAATCTTTGTGTAATCAGCAAAAAGACACACCTTACCATCGAGGCCTTTTGCAATTTCGCTGATAAAGATATTAAACAATATGGGTCCCAGAACAGATCCCTGAGGTAACAAGACCACTGGTAACAAGACCATGGTCTGAATATACTCCATTGACTACAACCCTCTGTTGTCTGTCTCTCAGCCACTGCCTAATCCATTCAACGGGAGGAGCGTCATTGGTTATTGAAATGAACCACACAAATCACTCTACTGACTCTACCAAGCTGCAGTGGAGTAGACAAAAAATCAGAGGCTCCCCCTGCTCCCTCTTCCTCCCCCTCTGGAGCTACAGGGCCACCTGGCTCCCCACAAAGAGAGGATGTGACAGCACCACCACCACCAACAGTAGTGCCACGAGCATCTCCACACTGTCCCATGGAAGCATTCAGCTGTCTATCCTCCAAACACTGGAGAGAAAATACCCCCCTACCCGTGAGCCCTGGCCCTGAATACCAGCATCTCAAAGTTCCTGGTCTTTAAAAAAAGCTGCCATTTCATCTGGTGGAGATGGACAGTTTAAAAAACCTTATAGCCGTGGCTGTCCCACAGTACGTGGTTCCCAGCCACTACTACTTTTGTACTTTTGCACAAACAAGTGGCGGACAAAATCAGGTGTGCGCTGTGCAATGCAATCAGTGGCAACATCTACATAACTACCGATACGTGGACCAGTAAGCACGGGCAGGGACATTATATCTCCCTAATTTCCCACTGGGTAAATATAGTGGGGGTTGGGCCTTAGGTAGAAAATGGTTTTGGCGCATGTCCTACCTCCACCGAGGATTTCTGGATGTCTCTCGTTGCCTCCTGTTGACTCCTCCTCCTACTCCACTTCCTCCTCTACTGCCTCTTCATCCGGTCAGCATAACACCTTCACCACAAACTTCAGCACAGCCAGGGGGAAAACGACAGCAGGCTGTTATGAAACTCATCTGTTTGGGGGACCCCACACCGTGCAGGAGCTGTGGATGGGCATCAGAGAACAAACTGATGAGTGATTCTTGACACTGTGCCGAAGCCTGGTGGTACACAATAACGAATTGAAATCTCATAGCAGCCCTGGACCTAGCCGGTTTGATGCACATCCCTTGCCTGGCGCATGTGCTGAATTTGGTGATGCAGAGCTTCCTGAAAAATTACCTCGATATGTCAGAGCTGCTACAGAAACTGCGGGCCATCTGTGCGCACTTTTAGCATTCTCACCCTGCTGCTGCTCGTCTGTCTGCGCTGTAGAGTAACTTCTGTATTCCTGCTCACTGCCTCATATGCGACATACCCACAAGGTGGAACTCCACCTTGCTTATGCTGGAGAGACTGTGTGAGCAGCGATAGTGGAGTTTTAGCTGCAGCACGCATGCTGAGTCTGTCTGTGAAACCGCACCACTTCACCGCCAAGTGTGCCTCCATGCGGGACATGTGTGTGTGCCATGTTCTGCTGTTTTGAGTACTCCACTAACATGGCCAGCCTTACTATGACTATTTTCCAGCCATTTTACAGTACCAAAGTCCCCATTTACTTCTATGGAGTTCGGGTTCTTGAACTAAAGTTTGGCCGAAACCATTGAACCCAAACATCCACGGGTCCGCTCATCTCTAGTAGACTATGAAGCAATTTTATATGAATATTGTGCCTCAGTGCGGATCACTAGAGGATGGGTCTTGCAGGCATTACATTCCACTTTCGCCAGCCACTCTAGAGGAGTGACTGTGTTTATACATAAAAATATTAATTTTGTCTGCGATGCATCCTCTATTGATAAACAAGGGAGATTTGTTTTTCTGTATGACTTCTTGGAAGACAATGTATTTTAGCTTTTATTTACATCCCTTCCCCTTTTTCTTTTGATGTACTCAACTGTTTATTAACGTTTTTGGAGAAATGGCCAGACTGTCTTACCCTAGTAAATGGGGATTTTAATTGTGTTATCAACCCCAAGACCGACCGGACTTCCATGGTGGGAGACATTCATAATTCTGTATTTAGTTAGGAGTCCCCTTTGGCTCGATTCTGTCAGGAGTCGGTCTTTGTAGATGTCTGGAATGTTCTGGAATGGGGGAGAAGAGCCTACTCCTACTCTAGATCTGGGAACTGCATGTTCAGGATTGACCTTGCTCTAATAAATAAAAAACATTTGAGATTTATTAAACAAATGAAATATGAAGCCAGATTGCTCTCGGATCATGTGCTGGTATCCCTTGAGCTTTGTATCTCTGATGATAGGGGAAGGATAGTACCTTCCTTTCGATTAAACCCCTATTAGCTGTCGTTAATAGATAAAAATGATTGGATGAAACAGGGGATAGTGTGTTTTTGGGAGATAAATTACAAAACAGCAAAAATCCAATTAGTATGGGATACGTTTAAGGCTTTTGTCAGGGGGCTGTGTGTTAGCAATATTTCTAATATAAGAAGGTGGTATGAGAGGAAAGCGAGAGCCTAGGAAAAAAACAGAGAAGAGGAGGGCGATGCAGAAAGCAAGTCAGGAATATTCCGATTTTCTACTGGATAAGGCCAGGCAGAGGCTCTTTTTTAGCAGACAAAAACAACTTTGTGAATCTGGGCATCCAGGGATAGAAATGGCCTTGCTGTTCGCCCGGCGGTCGTTTCGCGGCGAACTTTGAGCGCTCACGATTCGCCGAACATGCGAACATATGGCGATGTCTGCACATATGGCGATGTCCGCCAACACCATATTCTTTTGCATTGCGCCGAACTTTGACCCATGACACATCCATCAGGTACAGATACCTCCTGATGAAGCCTACGTGGCGAAACACGTGTCGAGGTTGAAGCAGTGGGGGAGTCGTGTTACCATTCTACAGCAGCAACATGGGTAGGTAACTTGGTAGCTGGATCAGGGTGGGACGAGAGGTTTGCAGTTCATTGTTATATGCCATCTTTATTAGTAGTACTGCACCGTCCATTGACACCTCACAGCATCCCCGGACAGAGGTTGTGAGCAATAGTCAGTAGTTGTTTTATACTAGGGGATCAGCATTTGCACCCGCAACTACACTTTTGCTCACGGCCTCTGGTAAATTGTTGTTCTCTGCTGGGTATGGTCACATTATCCCCCATTGTGATTCTCCACATTGTATAGCCCCTTGTGGCTCAGTCTCCATGTCCTGTCCCATTTGAGCAATACCTGTAATGATCATGTGATTTATATTGAATAAAATGAGATTTTTTACCTTGAAAAAATCCTTGCTCTTTTTTTTTGTACATCCATCAGGTGGGACAGGACAGCCAATTGAGATGTTTCAGCACATGGAAACACTCCCACCCAATAAAACAACCCGATCTAGCAGCCATTTTACATTCTACGTTTTGCCAGTGTAAGGAGAGGTCGCTTTGTGGAGCAGAAAAGGCAGTTAGGGAAACAAAATGCTAGCTAATAGGGCCACAAAAGTCCTTTTAAGGACTGGTATAGGTGTGCTATCGATAGGTGTGATATACTGAGAGTTGTGATATACTTATAATATACTTTCTAACATAGAAATTATATTATTGTATTGTGCAGCAGTTCTGTGCGGTTCTGCTGTGATACCGCAGCTATATAGAGGGACAAACGCTATTGGAACAACTAATTGCAATGGGTGTGATATACCTGTTTCCCCCCAAAAAAACTTATTGAGGGGTTTGATATACCTGCTTCCACAAAATACTAATTAACGGGTTTGATATACCTGCTTCCACGAAATATTGATTGAGCCTTGCGATATACCTGCTTCCACAAAATACTGATTAAGGGGTTTGATATACCTACTTCCACAAAATACTGATTGAGGGCTGTGATATACCTGCTTCAACAAAATACTGATTAAGGGGTTTCATATATTTGCTTTCACTAAATATTGATTGAGGTCTGCGATATACCTGCTTCCACAAAATACTGATTGAGGGGTGCAATATACCAGCTTCTACAAAATACTGATTAAGGGGTTCAATATAACTGCTTCCACAAAATACTGACTGAGGGGTGCGATATACCTACTTCCACCAAATATTGATTGAGGCCTGCGATACACCAGGTTCCACAAAATACTAATTGAGGGGTGCGATAAACCTGCTTCCACCAAATATTGATTCAGGTTTCTATATACCTGTTTCTACAAAATGCTGATTGAGGGGTACGATATACCTGCTTCTACAAAAAACTGATTAAGGGGTTCTATATACCTGCTTCCACAAAATACTGATTGAGGGGTGCGATATACCTGATTCCACCAAATATAGATTGAAGCCTGCGATTCACCGGTTTCCACAAATACTGCTCTTCCCTAGGGACTTTGGCACAGGGTCATTTTGAAAATGACAGGCAGAGGAAGAGGCAGGCCATTCCGCAGGGGTGGTAGATGTTGGGCAGGTGCACCAGGACGGGGCCTAGGTGTGAAGTTGGAGAAGGTGTGTGCGATTACATCAAAGGACGCACCAGAGTTGGTTGAGTGGCTCACTCAGCCTTCCGCTTCTGCACCCTCCTCATCCTCTGTATCTGCACCCTCCTCACTCTCTGCTGTATGCACCCCCAAATACACCACGACCACCATCATAGCCCCTCTACTCGAGTCAGAGGAATTATTTTCCCTTACCTTACCAATGCGCAGCCATTTAGGAAGAGGAGGTAGCAACGGCCGCCACCCAGCGGTCTGACGACAGTACCCAGATTAGCCGAAGCAAAGTGGTCCCCGCTGTTACTGCCTACTCCGAGATCTCTAATGTCAGTGGTGGTGAAGGTGACGATGATGATGTGTCGATTGACGTCACGTAGGTGCCCACAAGAGAGGAAGAGGAGGGGAGTTCAGAGGGAGAGACGGAGCAGCATATAGGGAGGAGAAGGAGGAGAAGCAGGCAGAACTCGCAGTGCACAGGAGGCAAAAAGCAGACTGCAAATGTATCTGGAGCGAGCCATCCACCATGCACAGTCACATCTTGCACACGAAGGATGCCGGCACATGGCTCCGCAGTGTGGGCTTTTTTTATCATGTCAGTTGCTGACAATAGTGTTGCAATCTGCAGCATGTGCTGTCAACGCATAAGTCAGCCCAACACGACTGCCTTAAGAAGGCACCTGGCCTCCCATCCCGGGCCCAGTGGGAGCAATGCCATCAGAACCCCAAACCATACTCTCGGCGCTCCACGTCCTGCCTCTTCTCCTTCTCCTCCCATTTGTCCTCCACTCCACCTTCCACCGTGCCGTCGTCACGTTCATCTGGCAGAAGGCAGGCTTCCGTGGCCCAAGTGTTCAAGCGTAAAAAGTTGATGACGCTGGATAACACTCTTGCTCAACGGCTGACCGCTGGCTTGTCGGAACTGCTAACCTGCCAACTACTGCCATATAAACTAGTGGACTCGGAGGCCTTTAGAACATTTGTGGCGATTGGCACACCGCAATGGAATGTCCCTGGAAGGAAATATTGCTCCCAGAAGGGCATCCCAGAGCTATATGGCCATGTTCAGCAGCAAGTGAATATATCTCTGGCACACAGTGTTGGTGCCAAGATACATCTGACCACAGACATGTGGTCTAGTAAACACGGGCAGGAAAGGTACATAACTTTTACTGCCCACTGGGTGAACCTTCTGACTGCTGTCAAGCATGTAACCTGTGGCACCCGTGTGGATTTGGTGTTACTGCCACAGATTGCATGCAGGCCTGCCTCTTCTTCTCCTACTCCATCCTCCATCTCCTCCTCGGCTGACTTTTCCTTTTCGACTACTAATGCTTCTTCCCCTGCACCCCCCAGCTCACCAGAACCTACTCAACGTGCCAGGTGAGACGTTGCCATGGTGTGCTGTGGCTGTTGTGCCTGGAAGCCAAGAGCCACACCGGTCCTCCACTGCTTTCAGCTCTGCGGTCACAGGCCAATCAGTGGCTAAACCCGCTCAATTTGACAGTTGGTAAAGTGGTGTGCGACAATGGTGGCAATCCGCTGAGCTCGCTGAAACAGGGCAAAATGACACACGGGCCTTGCATGGCACACTTCCTGAACTTAGTCGTGCAGCGACTCATTGCCAAATATCCCGGGGTCCAGGATGTCTTGTGGCAGGCCAGGAAAATCTCTGGCCATTTTAGAAGATCTTACACGGCCAGGTCTCGCCTTCCTGACGTTCAGCGGAGACACCACCTGCCCGTCAGATGTCTGATTGGTGACACCCCGAAGTGCTAGAACTCTACCTTGTATATGCTTGATAGGCTGCTCCAGCAGCAACATGCAGTTAACGACTACCTGTACGAACTCTGCGGCAGGACAGGTACTGGGGAGATTGGTTTCTTTTCACTGCTTCAGAGGTTGCTCATGCGTGAAGCAGGCTGACTTCTGCGGTCATTTGATGGGATCACCAAACTGGTCAGTCGCAGCCAGGGCGCCATCAGTGACATCGTACCTTACGCCTTCTTTTTGGAGCGTGCATTGCGTTGTGTAATTGATGAAGCCGTCGAGGAGCAGGAGCTGAAAGATGAGGAAGTCGCAATGCTGAATGAATTCCCAGGGGGGCTACTCCATCTGAGACAAGTCAGCAGAAGTCTGAAGAGGAGTCAGAGGAGGATGGTGGCTGGGGGAGGAGGAGGAGGAGCAAGAAGAGCAGGCTTTATAGGAGACTAAACTTTTTGGCGATACCTGGTGTTGACCGTGGCAGGGAGGAGGAGACCGAGGACGACATTCTCCTGGGTGATAAGCAGGAGCTCCACCGCTTCCAATTTAGTGCAAATGCTCCAGTGTTTGAAGATGGACCCCCATATAAAAAGCATAAAGGGCAAGGACAAGAACTGGATGGCACCGTACTTAGACCCTCGGTACAAACGCAAAATGGCGGACATGTTACCAGCATCATAGAGAGCTGTCAGAATGCAGTATTTCCAGGCCTTGCTGCGAGAGATGCTGCATTCTGCTGTTGCGGGGGCTGGAAAAGGAATTTCCACCCATAGCGAAACAGATGCAGGTACCAATCCTACCGTGCCTGCAAGAAGAGGGCGGTTTGAAGATGTATTGGTCCCTTCGGATATGAGATTATTCTTGCAGCCAACCCATTGACAGCCGCCCACCGAATCCAGCCTCAAGGAACGCCTATGCCGACAGGTGTCTGACTACATCAGGTTAACGGCTGATGTGGATGCTCTGAGAAGCGAGGAACTCCTGGACTACTGGGTGTGTAGACTTGATCTGTGGCCAGAGCTGGCACAATTTGCCATGGAACTCTTGGCTTGCCCCTCGTCGAGTGTCCTGTCCGAAAGAATGTTCAGCGAAGAAGGGGGGATCATGACCGATAAGCGCACTCGCCTAGCTCTGGGAGGAATTCAACACATATGACGACACGTGTAATTGAATTTCCTCATGCCAGCCCACACATATCTGCCACCCCCCAGAACAAATAATGGTCCTTGTCTTATGTATACAGTACACAGCGGCATAAAAGGACTTTTCTGTCAGGTGAATGCCTAATTTTTGGGCCCTGTACTCCACTGGTCTACAGTATAATTGTTATTCAGTGACAGACTAATATACCTCCAGCCACATAATCACTTGTTTGTTTCTGTTCAGTGAATGCATAATTTTTGGGGACTGTACTCCACTGGCTTACAGTAAAATAATTGTCCAATTACCGTCTAATATACCTCCAGCCACATAATCACTTGTTCTTTTCTGTCAGGTGAATGCCAAATTTTGGGGGCCTGAACTACACTGGTCTACAGTAAAATTGTTATTCAGTGACCATAAAATGTACCTCCAGCCACATAATCATTTGTTCTTTTCTGTCCGGTGAATGCCTTATGTTTGGGGCCTGTACTCCACTGGCCTACAGTAAAATTGTTATCCAGTGTCCGCCTAATGTACCTCCAGCCACATAATCACTTGTTCTTTTCTGTCCAGTGAATGCCTAATGTTTGGGGCCTGTACACCACTGGCCTGCAGTAAAAATGTTATCCACTGACCGTCTAATGTACCTCCAGCCACCTAATCACTTGTTATTTTGTGTCCGGTGAATGCCTTATGTTTGGGGCCTGTACTCCACTGGCCTACAGTAAAATTGTTATCCAGCATCCGCCTAATGTACCTCCAGCCACATAATCACTTGTTCTTTTCTGTTCAGTGAATGCCTAATGTTTGGGGCCTATACTCCACTGTCCTACAGTAAAATTGTTATCCAGTGACTGCCTAATGTACCTCCAGCCACATAATCACTTGATCTTTTCTGTCAGGTGAATGCCGAATATTTGGGGCCTGTACTCCACTGGCCTGCAGTAAAATTGAAATCCACTGACCGTCTAATATACCTCCAGCCATATAATCACTTGTTCTTTACTGTCCGGTAAATGCATAGTTGTAACGGGGTTCCGAAGGTACACTCGGTCTCCCATTAGCCACAGACCTGCTGCTTAGCTTCGGGAGCGAGGATCTGTGTTTGACCTTGTTCCCAGGACGGCTTTTCTAGCTGGGAGGTTCCCTGCTCCCAAGTCTGCCTTGAGCGCCGAGCTGATCACTCGGTGCTCGACTGGTTGGTCTGTCGGTCATGTGATGCTGGCCACGTCACATAACCCTCACTCCCCACTATAAATACAGGCAGCCTGCTGGCCACAGGTTGCCTGTTAATTTAGGTTCCACCTGTAATTTTGTATTTCCTGGCGTACTTACCTCCTGCTGAATTCCTGACGATCCTCTGCCTGCTCCTTGTGTACTTTGCTGCTCTCCTGGTATTCTGACCCCGGCCTCCTCCTGACGATCCTCTGCTGACTCCTTTGGTACTTCACGACTCTCCTGGTATTTATGACCCCGGCTTCTCCTGACTATTCTCTGCTTGCTCTATTTGTACTTTGTAACTTTCCTGGTATTGACTCGGTCCGTTCATGTTCTGTTGTTTGTCTGTCTGTCATCCCTGCACTTATTTCAAGCTAGGGATTGCCATCCAGTTGTCCCCTGTCATTAGGACTCACGAGGCAAGTAGGCAGGGCCAGGGGTAAGGGTGGAGCACAGTGGTCACTTCCCTTCCCCCTGTGTGTGTGTACTCGACCTTTACAATAGTTTTTGGGGCCTATACTTCACTTGCCTACAGTAAAATTGTTATCCACTGACCATCTAATATACCTCCAGCCACATTATCATTTGTTCTTTTCTGTCCGGTTAATGCCTAATGTTTGGGGCCTGTACTCCACTGACCTACAGTAAAATTATTATTTAGTGACTGCCTAATGTACCTCCAGCCACATAATAACTTGTTCTTTTCTGTCTGTTGAATGCCTATTGTTTGGGGCCTATTCTTCACTGGCCTGCAGTAAAATTGTTATCCACTGACCGTCTAATATACATCCAGCCACATAATTACTTGTTCTTTACTGTTCGGTAAATGCATAGTTTTTGGGGCCTATACTTCATTGGCTTACAGTAAAATTGTTATCCACTGACCGCCTAATATACCTCTAGCCACATATTCATTTGTTCTTTTCTGTCCGGTGAATGCCTAATGTTTGGGGCCTGTACTCCACTGGCCTGCAGTAAAATTGTTATCCACTGACCGTCTAATATACCTCCAGCCACATAATCATTTGTTCTTTTCTGTCTGGTGAATGCCTAATGTTTGGGGCATGTACTCCACTGGCCTGCAGTAAAATTGTTATCCACTAACCAGCTAATATACCTCCAGCCACATAATCACTTGTTCTTTGCTGTCCGGTAAATGCATAATTTTTGGGGCCTATATTTCACTGGTCTACAGTAAAATTGTTATCCGCTGACCGTCCAATATACCTCCAGCCACATAATCACTTGTTCTTTTCTGTCCGGGGTGAATGCCTAATGTTTGTGGCCTTCACTACACTGGCCTGCAGTAAAATTGTTATCCATTGACCGCCTAATATACATCCAGCCACATAATCATTTGTTCTTTTCTGTCCAGTGAATGCCTAATATTTGGGGCCTGTACGTCACTGGCCTGCAGTAAAATTGTTATCCACTGGCCGCCTAATATACCTCCAGCCACATAATCACTTGTTTTTTTTCTGTCAGGTGAATGCCTCATTTTTGAGGCCTGTACTCCAGTGGCCTAAAATAACATTTTTCGAGACTCAGACAGCAGGGCACATTTTGAGAGTTTCCCTTTAAGACACATAAAAATGGCCCCTGATAAAAATACATATTTTTTGTGCTAATTTTTGCCATTGATCCCCCTCTGGTATGTCACTGTCCATGTTGCGGGACTATTTGTGCACTTCTTGTAAGTATTTGATGGCTGCAATTATACCCTAAAGGTTTTTCAGGTTCGCCTGCCATTAAATTGAATAGGGCCAACCGAGAACGCGCGGTCCACGAACATTTGATCGTGAACAAGCTTTCGCAAACCGTCCCGCCTATGTTTGTCTATCACTACCTGCTTCCACAAAATACTGGTTGAGGGCTGCGATATACCTGCTTCCACAAAATACTGATAAAGGGGTTCGATATGCCTGATTAATGGGTTTTATATACCTGTTTCCACCAAATATTGATTGAGGCCTGCAATATACCTGCTTTCACAAAATACTGATTAAGGGGATTGATATACCTGTTTCTACCAAATATTGATTGAGGCCTGCAATATACCTACTTCCACAAAATACCAATTATGGGGTTCGATGTAGCTGTTTCCACCAAATATTGATTGAGGGGTGTGATATACCTGCTTCCACAAAATACTGATTAAGGGGTTCGATATACCTGTTTCTACCAAATATTGATTGAAGCCTGCAATATACCTGCTTCCACAAAATACTGATTAAGGGGCTCGATATACCTGTTTCCACCAAATATTGATTGAGAGGTGCAATATACCTGCTTCCACAAATACTTTTCTAGGGACTCAGGCACAGGGTTATTTTAAAAATGACAGGCAGAGGAAGAGGCAGGCCATTCCACAGGGGTGGTAGAGGTCGGGCAGGTGCACCAGGCCGGAGCCTAAGTGGGAAGTTGGAGAAGTTGCGTGCGATTACTTCAACGGGCACACCAGAGTTGGTTGAGTGGCTCAGTTAGCCTTTTGCTTCTGCACCCTCCTCATCCTCTGTATCTGCACTGTCCTCCCTCTCTGCTGTGTGCACCCCCAAAGACACCACCACCACCATAGCCCCTCCACTCGAGTCAGAGGAATTATTTTCCCATCCATTTCCAGACTTTACCGATGCATAGCCATTCTTGACATCGGATGAGGAAGAGGAGGTAGCAACGGCCTCCACCCTGCGGTTTGATGACAGTACCCAGTTCAGCCCAAGGAGGGAGGTCCCTGCTGTTGCTGCCTACTCCAAGATCTCAAATGTCAGTGGTGGTGAAGATGACGATGATGACGTGTCAATGGACATCACGTGGATGCCCACAAGAGAAGAAGGGGAGGGGAGTTCAGAGGGAGAGACGGAGCAGCAGAGAGGAAGGAGAAGGAGGAGAAGCAGACAGATTTCACAGGGCGTAGGAGGCAAAAAGCAGACTACAAATGCATCTGGAGCGAGTCATCCACCATGCACATTTATTTATGGCGCTCCAAGGACACCGGCAAATAGCTCCGCAGTTTAGGCATTTTTTTTACATGTCAGCTGCTGACAATAGTGTTGCCATCTGCAGCCTATGCTGTCAATGCATAAGTCACAGTAAGCCCAACTGTCACCTGGGGATGACCGCCTTAGAAAGACACATGGCCTCCAATCACCGAGCCCAGTGGGAGCAACACCATTAGAACCCACAAAGCCACACCCCTGGCACTCCACGTCCTGCCTCTTCTCTTTCTCCTCTCTACCCCCATTTGTGCTCTACTTCACCTTCCACTGTGTCATCTTCGCATTCATCTGGCAGAAGGCAGGCTTTCATGGCCCAAATGTTCGAGCATAAAAAGTTGATGACACCGGATAACCCTCTTGCCCAACTTCTTCCCGTCTGACCGCTGGTTTGTCAGAACTGCTAGCACGCCAACTACTGCCATATAAGCTAGTGGACTCTGAGGCCTTTAGAAAATTTGTGGCAATTGGCTCACCCCAATGGAAGGTCCCCCGAAGGAAATATTGCTCCCAGAAGGGCATCTCAGAGCTATATGGCCATGTTCAGCAGCAAGTGAATATATCTCTGGCACACAGTGTTGGTGCCAAGATACATCTGAACACAGACTCGTGGTCTAGTAAACACGGGCAGGGAAGGTACATAACTTTTACTGCCCGCTGGGTGAACCTTCTGACAGCTGTCAAGCATGTAACCTGTGGCACCTGTGTGGATTTGGTGTTACCGCCACAGATTGCATGCAGGTCTGCTTCTTCTTCTCCTACTCCATTCTCCAACTCTTCCTCGGCTGACTTCTCCTTTTCCACTGCTACTGCCTCTTCCGCTGTGCCCCTCAAGCTCCCCAGAACCTATTTGACAACCCAGGTGAGACGTTGCCATGCTGTGCTGCGGCTGTTGTGCCTGGAAGCCAAGAGCCACACTAGTCCTGCACTGCTTTCAGCTCTGCGGTCACAGGCCGATCAGTGGCTAACCCTGCTCAGTTTGACAGTTGGTAAAGTGGTGTGCGACAATGGTGCCAATCTGCAGAGCGCGCTTAAACAGGGCTAAATGACATACGTGCTGTACATGTCACACGTCCTTAACTTAGTCATGCAGCGATTCATTTCCAAATGCCCCTGCTCCAGAACGTCTTGTGGCAGGCCATTAAAATCTCTGGCCATTTTAGTAGATCTTACACGGCCATGGGAGTAGACCGAGGACGACATTCTCCTGCACAATGAGAAGGAGCAAGGGCGCTCCACCGCTTCCAATTTAGTGCAAATGGGGGACTTCATGATAGTGTTTGAAGAGGGACCCCTGTATAAAAAGCATAAAGGGCAAGGACCAGTACTGGGTGGCAACGAACTTAGACCCCCGATACAAACACAAAAATGGACATGTTACCAGCATCACAGAGGGCTGTCAGAATGCAGCATTTCCAGGCCTTGCTGTGAGAGATGCTGCATTCTGCTGTTGCGGGCGCTGACAGAGGAATTTCCACCCACAGGGAAACAAGTGCTGGTATCAATCCAACAGCGCCTGCAAGAAGAGGGTGGTTTGAAGATGTGTTGGTCACTTTGGATATGAGATCATTCTTGCAGCCAATGCATCAGCAGTCGCCCTCCAGATCCATCCAGTGCCAGGGAACCCCTAGACCGACAGGTGTCTGAGTACATCGGGTTAACGGCCGATGTGGATGCTCTGAGAAGATGCCAAAAATTACAAGAAACTGGCACTACAATACACACTTTTTGTTACACATAAAGAAGGGCATCATACACACCCTTTAAAAATTATGATTGATGGCCTGCTGGTGACCCTTGAAAACATTTGGAGCAAGGGCCTGCTGATCTGACCATCTAAAACATTAGGGGCGAGGTCCTGCTGCTGATCTAACCCTCTAAAACATTAGGGGTGAGGGTCTGCTGCTGAGCTGACCATCAAAAAAATTATGGTTGAGGGCCTGCTGGTTAGCTGACCCTCTAAAAGGTTGTAGGTGAGGGCCTGCAGGTGAGCTGACCCTGTAAAAGATTGTAGGTGTGGACCTGCAGGTGAGCTGACCCTGTAAAACATTATATGTGAGGGCCTGCATGTGAGCTGACCCTGTAAAACATTATATGCAAGGGCTTGCAGGTGAGCTGACCCTGTAAAAGATTGTAGGCGAGGGCCTGCTGGTGAGCTGACCCTCTAAAAGGTTGTAGGTGAGGGCCTGCAGGTGAGCTGACCCTGTAAAACAGTATATGCGATGGCCTGCAAGTGATATGAGCCTGTAAAAGGTTGTAGGTGATGGCCTGCAGGTGAGCTGACCCAGTAAAACATTGTATGCGAGGGCCTGCAGGTGAGCTGACCCTGTAAAACATTATATGCGAGGTCATATATGTGACGAATAAGCATGTTGATAAGATGGAAGAGGAGTAGGAAGATGAGAAAAGGAAGATTCAACCAAATACCATTTTTTGTGGTAAAAGGGGTGCATGAGAATACAATGTATTCAGTACATTATAAACAACACATTTAAAGAGCCTTTATGTTCATCAGCTTTCCTCTGGTGGAGTCGGGAAGTCAGGGTCAATCCAGGCTTTGTTAATTTTTATAAGAGTCAACCTGTCAGCAAATCTCAGTTGATAGGCGGATACGCTTATCTGTTATAATGCCACCAACAGCACTAAATACTCGCTCAGACAAAACGCTGGCGGCAGGGCAGGCCAGCACCTCCAAGGTGTAGAGCGCCAGTTCGTGTCACATGTCCAGCTTGGACACCCAGTAGGGTTTTAAGACACTGAAGGATCATCGAGGACGCTGACACTGTCTTCTATGTACTCCTTCACCATCTTCCCTCCTTGTGACAGTAGGCCGCGCATCAGGGTGAGGGTGCTGGCGGGGTGTCATGAAACTGTCCCGGGCTTTGGAGAGTTTTGCCATGCCTCTGTTGGAACTTCTGTGTGTTCCCCTTGTCTCCCCTCCATGGTTGCCCAAGGAACTACGGACTCTACAGAATTTTTGGAGCAATTTTTCAACAAGTACCTACTGGTATTGCATTGTTTTTGTAGCGAGGGTCGAGAAAGGTAAACAACAGTAAATCCGTGTTGCCTAAAATGCGTGTAACGCACGGTTCGCCGGAAAGGCAGCCTAACATGAAGTCAGCCATGTGTGCCAGAGTACCAACAGGCAAGACTTCGCTGTCGTCATCAGGAGGATGACTCTCAATATCCTCATCCTCTTCCTCCTCTTCTGCCCACCCATGCAGAACAGATGGATTTAAACTTCCATGGGTGCTACCCTCTGTAGCGGAGGCAACAGTCTCCTGCTCCTCCTCCTTCTCCTCTTCCTCATCATCCAATTCGCGCTGAGAAGACGAACTGAAGGGGGTCTGGCTATTACTCTGTGTAATGTCTTCTCCCATTTCCACCTCTTCCACATGCAAAGCGTCGTTCTTAATTGTGAGCAGCGAGCGTTTGAGTAGACACAGAAGTGGGATGGTTACGCTGATAACAGCGTTTTCAACGCTCACCATCTGTGTTGATTCCTCAAAGTTTCTTGAAACCTCACAGAGATCAGACATCCATGCCCACTCCTCGCTTGTGAATAGTGGAAGCTGACTGGAAAGGCGACCATGTTGCAGCTGGTATTCCACTACTGCCCTCTGCTGCTCACAAAGCCTAGCCAACATGTGGAACGTCGAGTTCCAGCACATGCTCACGTCGCACAACAGCCGGTGAGCTGGCAATTTCCAGTGCTGCTGCAGCGTTCACAGACCGGTTTAAGCTGTCGATGACTTGTGGAAATGTCCACACACGTGGAGCACCTTCACCAGTAGCTCAGGCAAATTGGGGTAGGTTTTGAGAAACCGCTGAACCACTACGTTTAAGATGTGGGCTAGGCATGGAATGTGTGTGAGCTTGCCGAGCTCCTATGCCGCCACCAAGTTACCGCCATTATCAGACACAACCATGCCTGGTTCTAGGTTGAATGGCGAGAGTCTGGTCTCCTATCCCCTGCCACAGCTCTGCGGCGGTGTGCTGTTTGTCCCCTAAGCATATCAGCTTCAGCGCGGCCTGTTGCCGCTTCCCCACTGCAGTGCTACACTGCTTCCAGCTAACGACTGATGGCTGACTGGGGCTGCACGCAGATAATTCGGAGGTGGAAGTGGAGGAGGAGGTGGAGGAGGAGAAGTGGGGGTTGGAGCCACTAACGTAGGTGTTGCCGGAAACCCTGATCGATGTAGGGCCCCCAATCCTTGGCGTCGGTAGCACCTGTGCTATCCCAGGGTATGACAAGCTCCTGTCCTCCACAACGTTCACTCAGTGTGCCGTCAGGGAAATGTAGTGTCCCTGGCCGAATGCATTTTTCCATGTGTCCGTGGTTAAGTGGACCTTCCCAGTAACTGTGTTGGTCAGGGCACGTGTAATGTTACGGGACACATGTTGTAAGGTGGGGACGGCACACCTTGAAAAATAGTGGAGGCTGGGGACTGCGTAACACTGGACGACCTCTGACATCAAGCAGCGAAAGGTCTCAGTGTCCACAAGCCAAAATGGATACATTTCCAGGGCCAGTAATTTGGAAAGTTGCGCATTCAGTGCTATGGCCTGTGGGTGGGTGGCTGGATATTTGCGCTTGCGTTCAAAGGCCTGGGGTAAGGACATTAGGATGCTGCACTGGGACACGGAAGTGGATGTGGTTGCTGATGGTGCTTGAGAAAGTCCAGGTGCAGGGTGGGAGGCATCCGGGCCTGCGCCTTCGACAGGGGATTGGTCAGCACGTAACACAGGGGAAGTGAAGGCAGTGGTGTGACCTGCAGATTGTGAATCCAGGCATTCGTCTCACTTATTATGGTGCTTGTATGCCATGTGGCGGATCATGCTGGTGGTGGGGAGGTTGGTAGTGTTCACGCCCCGGGTCATTTTGGTACGACACAGGTTGCAAATTACTATTCTTTTGTCGTCCGCACTTTCCTCAAAAAGCGCCATACTGCGGAACACCTACCCCATGGCAAGTGAGATTTCAGTAAGGGGGTGCTCCGTGGAAGAGTTGCCTGTTTGGTGTGGCCCGCCTTCTCCCTTTTGCCACCCCATTGCCTCTTCCAGCCTGTTGCGGTGCTGCAGATCCCTCCCTCTGTACTGCTGTCCTTGCTCGTCTTTCCACCTTCCCAGGTTCGGTCAGTGACTTCATCGTCCACCACCTCCTCTTGCACTTCCTCACTCTTCTCATCCTTTTGACTTTTTGACCTAACCACAACCTCAGTGATTGACAACTGTGTTTTATCATCATCCACCACATTAAACAGTAATTGTCGTTCCCCGCGGTCATCTTCTTGTGACTGTGGATGCTCAAGAGTTTGGGAATCAGGGCACAAGATCTGTCCCTCTTCAAGCGTGCTTGGCGAGAGGGTCAAATCAAGGAATGGCGCTGAAAATAGGTACTCGGAATATCCAAGTTTGGGATCACTTGTTTGCCCAAACACTCCATGGTGGGAGGAAGGAGGATCAGGGTGAGGATTGTTTTGAGCAGACTCTTGGGTACTAAGACTGGAATTTGTGGAAAAACAGGATGGTGCTTGACCGACTGGAAAAATTATCTGCTGCAATCCAACCCACCACCTGGTCGCACTACTTGTGCTGCCCTGCAAGTAGTTTTTCTTGTGCTCTGGCAGCAGACACAGTTTCAACGCGCCCATGGCCACGGCCTCTGCGTGCACCATCAGCATCACGGCCACTTCCCCATCCCTTACTGCTCACCTTCTTCATATTAAATGTTATATATGCTTGAAAGTATGTCACACGTACAGTAGCGTAGGATTTGGAAGTGTATGTGCAAACAAGTTTAAAAAGGTATTTGGGATGTGGAAACATCATACAGGAGATATCCTGCAGAAAATGTCAATGCTGTCACCAGTGGCTAATAAAAAATTACAGGGAATGTCACAGGTGTTTTGGATAAGGAAACGTTATACAGGAGAGGTACCACCGGTAATGTCACTGTCTGCAACGTCTACGGAAAAAGTACACTATATGTCACAGATACATTTTTTAAGCGCACACGTTACACTGCAGATGTAGCACTGGTAATGTCACTGTCAGAAGCGGACACCGTCTACGGCAAAAGTACCCTGGATGTCACAAATCTTTTTGTATGCGCACACTTTACACAGGATATATAGCACAGCTAATGTCACTGTCCGCAGCGGACACCATCTACGGAAAAAGTACACTGGATGTTACAGATATTTTTGGGATGCGCACAATTTACACAGGAGATGTGGCACAGCTAATGTCACTGTCTGCAGCGTCTACGGAAAAAGTACACTATGTCACAGATACATTTTTTCAGCGCACACGTTATACTGCAGATGTTGCGCTGGTAATGCCACTGTCAGCAGCAGACACCGTCTACGGAAAAAGTACACTGGATGTCACAGATATTTTTTGGATGCGCACACTTTACACAGGAGATGTCGCACAACTAATGTTACTGTCCACAGCAGACACGTCTACGGAAAAAGTACACTGTATGTCACAGATACAGTATCTTTAGGATGGGCACACTTTACACAGGAGATGTGGCGCAGCTAATGTCACTGTTCGCAGCAGACACCATCTACTTAAAAAGTACACTGGATGTCACAGATATTTTTTGGATGCTCACAGTTTACACTACATGGTATGGGAGAAGGACACAATAGGTGAGGGTAAAGTTGGTCATGGCAGTATAGAGGCAGCAGGGTCACTGGTTGTAGGTTTGTATGAAGAGGTGGGTTTTCAGGTTTCTTTTGAAAGATTCCACTGTAGGTGAGTGTCTGATATGTTGGGGTAGCGAGTTACATAGTGTGGGGGATGCACAGGAGAAATCTTGGAGGCGATTGTGGGAAGAGGTAATAAGAGGAGAGAAGAGAAGGAGGATCAGAAATTGCTTGTCGGGATGTATCGGGAAAGTAAGGAGGGGACAGTTTCTGGACAGTCTTGTATGTATTTGTAAGTATTTTGAACTGAATTCGCTGGGCAATGGGAAGCCAGTGAAGGGATTGGCAGAGGGGAGAGGCAGAGGAGTAACAGGGTGAGAATGGCAGCAGAGTTGAGGGGTGCGAGAGTGCTGGATAGAAGGCCACAGAGGATGATGTTGCAGTAGTCTAGGCGGGAGATGATGAGGGCATGTACAAGCATTTTCGCAGACTCAAAGTTAAGGAAAGCGCTGATGCAGGAGATGTTTTTGAGTTAAAAGCGGTAGGTGGTGGAAAGGGCTTGGATGTGCGGTCGGAAGGAGAGGGCAGAATCCAAGGTCACTACAAGGCAGTGGACTTGGTTGATGGGGAGAGTGTGCAGCCATTGATTGTGATAGATAGGTCTTTTAGGGAGGTTGTGCAATATGGGGGAAAGATGATGAATTCTGTTTTATCCATGTTAAGTTTTAGAAAGCGAGAGGAGAATAAGGAGAATATGGAAGATAGGCATTGTGGGTTTCTGGATAGTAAGGTGGTGATGTCTGGACCAAAGAGGTAGATTTGTGTGTCATCAGCATTAAAGTGATACTGAAAGCCATGGGACTCTATGAGTTGTCCCAGGCCAAAAGTGTAGATAGAGAAGAGCCGGGGTCCTAGGACAGAGCCTTACGGGACACCAACAGAGAGGGAATGAGACAAGGAGGTGGTGTGAGAGTGAGAGACACTAAATGTCAGCTTTGTGAGGTATGATGTGATCCAGGAGAGGGCCAGGTCAGTGATGCCAAAGGTAAAGAGAGTTTGTAACAGAAGGGAGTGGTTGGCAGTGTCAAAGGCAGAGGACAGGTCAAGGAGAAGGAGGACAGAGTAATGTTTTTTGGTTTTGGCTGTTAGTAGGTCATTGGTGACTTTGGTGACGGCAGTCTCAGTTGAGTGGTGGAGTCGTAAGCCAGATTGTAGCCGGTGTTCTAAAAAAAATCCTTACTTCGTGAAAATACCTTACTCCTCGTGACTTCCGGGGGTGTGAGGCTTAACTTCAGGGGTGCGTAAAAGCGCACTACCATGGCACGGGTAAGATAAAATGACATGGAGCGCTGACTCGCAGTCACCTCACGTGCGCCGTCAGGGGTAAGGTGATCTGACAGTCGTTTCTCCTTACCCTCACACGGCGCACAAGCGGATTGTTAAATCTCCTTACCCTCACAAGGGTTAGGGTTAATGTTTAGGGTTATGCCCCCCAATATGCTGAACCCACCACCCACCCCACGGATGGCTGAGTGTTCGTGGGTCAGAGCTGCATGTAATTTTATCTTACCTGTGCCATGGTAGTGCGCTTGTGCTGAGGCGCACACCCACGGAAGTTGAGGCGCACACACACGGAAGTCACGAGGGGTAAGGTATTTTCATGAAGTAAGGATTTTTGTTAGAACACCGGTCAAAAAGGGAGCAAGAGGACAGTTAAGAATGGACATGTTGCTCAAGTAGCTTTTAGGCATATGGAAGAAGTGATATGGGGCGATAACTGGACAAAGAAGATGAGTCAAGTGCAGACTTTTTATATACAGTTATATGTGCTGAAAGCGTTTAGTGGCCTATTTCAGTACAGAAAGAAAAACATATACGCACTTCACTATTGCCGTTATTTGTAGTGAAAGCGTTTAGTGGACTATTTCAGTACAGAAAGAAAAATATATCCTCAGTTCACTTCTGCAGTTATATGTGTTTAAAGCGTTTAGTGGCCTACAGTATTTCAGTACAAAAATAAAAAAGTATTTCACTGTTGCAGTTATTTGTGGTGAAAATGTTTATCGGCCTATTTTAGTGCAAATAGAAAAACATATTCATCGTTTTTAGGGGTGTTTTAATTTGCTTTTAATTTATTTAATTCAGCTATAAGCATGTGAAGCAGAGAAGTGCCAGACCATGCACAGAGGAGTGGCAGAGGCATAAATGTTTCTGGCGCAGGCAAAGGTCGCAACAGAGTAAGGGGGTGTGGCAGCAGGAGTCGCAGCGAGAGGCCTGAGCTCCCGGTGTCATCTAGTGTCTTGACCAGCAACCCAGCAGTTCTTGATTAGTTAACTCAGTCATCCACTTCATCCCAAGTGACATCAGACACCCGGATCCAACAGTCGGTGAGTTCGTCAGACACAAGCCTTAGTTGGCATGGCCCGGGGCCACCCTGTGCCCTCACCTGTCCTCAACCTGCCTCTGTCCTTTTCTGTTTCCTCACCGCAAGAAGTATTATATACTGTAGGCTCAGCTCCACTATACAGCGAGGATGAGCTCTGGAGGAGCCATCCACCGCTTCCTCCGCTAGGCGGGCAAGTAGTGATGAGGAGAGTGGTATGGGAGGTGGTGTTGCAAGCGGTCAGGCTCCTTTCCCAGAGACTGTTGAGGAGGACATCAGTGACGTGCAGACACTACTCGATGATGATGAAGCTGATCGCACTTGGGAGCCGGTTGCAGAAGGGGCTTCATCATCATCACTAAAAGAGGGTGGTAGCTTGCCCGTGAGGCAGCGGCTGAGCCAGCAAGGTAGTAGCATGGTTGGGAGTCAGCAGGGTGGCAGCAGTGGGAGGTCGGGAGCCGAACATGCCCGGGGTAGACCACTTGCTTCGTAGCAGCCTACCAGCCCAGGAAGTAGTGGTGCAGGGGTTCACATAGGCATCAGCGGTAGCAGTCAGTCAGTGCAAACTGTTGGGTAGAAAATCACCTACTCAGCGGTGTGACAGTTTTTTGTTAAGCCGCCGGAGGAGTTAACATTTCCATATGTAGAATATGTGGGCAGAAGGTGAAGCGTGACAAGGGTGCCAATGTTGGCACCACGGCCCTGCATCAACATATGCAGCATCACCATAAAGTGGCCTGGGAGAACCGTGGCTCCGATGTGGTGGTCCAGCCTGCCACAGCTATCGCTGCATCACCCAGTGGCATGCACCCGGTTTCAGACAGTCAAGGCTCCACCACCTCAGCCGAAGGGTCATTCCCATCTTCTGCTGGTCTAGATGCTTCTGCTCCTCCTCCTCCTCCTCCTCGTCAGTCATTCCATCAGCAATCGATTACCGAAGCGATTGCCAAGAGACAGCAGTATGCATGCATCCAACGGCGCAGAAGCTGAACATGCTCCTGTCCAAGTTGCTGGTGCTGCAGTACCTCCCTTTCCAAGTGGTGGAATCTGCACCTTTCAGAGAACTGATGGCTTGTGCCGAGCCGAGGTGGAGAGTCCTAAGCTGTCATTTCTTTGCGAAAAAGGCAGTACCAGCCCTGCACAAATATGTAGAACAGAAGGTGGGCCAGTCCTTGAGCCTGTCGGTGTCTGACAAAGTGCACGGCAGCACCGACGTGTGGAGCTGTAACTACGGTCAGGGACAGTACATGTCCTTTACAGCCCACTAGGTGAATGTGGTTCCTGCACAGCCACACCAGCAACTTGGCCAGGTCACGCCGCTACCGCCTCCACGTTGTCACGCCGTTAGTCCTGTGTCAATGTCCGCCTCTGCCTCCTCATCCTCCACCATATGCTTAGCCTCCACTGAAGAGACAAGTCACAGTGCCCCCCCAGTATAACACATGGCCAGGGCACGGCGGTGTCACGCTGTTCTGCACCTCATTTCTCTGGGTGAACTGAGTCACACAGGGGAGGAACTGCTCCGTGTCCTTCGTCAAGAAATCGGAACCATGCTGACCGACAATGGGAAGAACATTGTGTCGGCCGTTGGATGGCATGCCGGTTCAATCTAGTTGTCAAGTGGTTCCTGAAGTCTTCCACCCATCTGCAAGACATCCTAAAAATGGGCAGGAAACTTTGCATGCACTTCAGCCATTTGTACACTGCAAAGCACACCATTCTTGAGCTGCAGGGGTAGAATGGCATTCCCCAACATAGGCTGATAAAATGCGACATTTCCACCCGTTGGAATTCTACCCTCCATATGTTGGACCGACTATACGAATAGAGAAAGGTCATTAACGATTTCTTGATGATGCAAGCGGATAGGAATACTCCCTTGTGCAAATTCAATGTCAGCCAGTGGCAGCTCACGCATGCCACCTGCCGTTTGCTCAGGCCTTTTGAGGACGCCACATTATTTGTCAGTCGCCAGGACTACGGGATAAATGACGTCATTCCACTGCTTCATGTCCTGGAATAGATGGTGGTAACAATGGATGGTCAGGGGACTGGAGATGTGGCCCCTAGATCTCAAGGACACATGAGGCCTGTGGGTGCTGAACTGGAGGAGGGGGGGGGGGAGGGGACCTTCGAGCACAGGCAATGTGTAGCCAAATGGGTGGTTTTTCTACTCAGGTGACAGGAGAGGAGGAGCAGGAGCAGCCATAGGAGCTACAGGGTGATGAGGAAGATGAGACAGAGGATCCAGACACACCGTGGCAATATGCAGTGGAGATAGAGGCAGGGAGTCCCTCTAAGTCACTTGCACAAATGGCCCGATGCATGCTCACTTGCTTGTGTAGTGACAGCCAAATTTTCACCATTCGGCAGAGGGATGACTTCTGGCTCTCCACCTTGTTGGACCATCGCTACTGGTCCAGAATGGGGGCCTTTTGAGAGAGAGGAAAAACTGAACTACTACAGAGACATCCTATGCTGGCTGCTGCCTATGTGCGCCATTGTCCATCCTCTAGCAGGTCTGACCAGGGGGGCCCTCTGTGCTCACGTTCCACTGCCATGGCTGCTGAGGAGGGTGGGGTGGCAGGAGTAGTACCAGCTCCATCAGCAGCAGCCTGAGTCTACAGTCGCTGATGAGTAACTTTCTTCACCCGCATACTGAAGAAACTACTCACCAGCAGCAGCAGGTAGACCTGGTGCAGGACCTGAACCAGCAGGTGGTGGCATACTTGGACAGCACCCTGCCAACCCACATTGAAGATCCACTGGACTACTGGGCAGCCAAACTGGATTTGTGGCCGCAACTAGCAGAGTTTGCTCTGGAAAAGCTGTCCTGCCCGACCAGTAGTGTGGCATCAAAGCGGGTGTTTAGTGTGGCGGGGGCCATAGTTACCCCAAGGAGAATTCACCTGTCCACCCAAAAGGTAGAGAGACTGACCTTTGTCAAGATGAATCAGGCATGCATCAGCCAGGGTTTCCACCCACCAATGCCTGATGGTGGACATCTGATTAGATCATCCATGCCGCCTCTCCGAAACCTACTGGCTACCTGCTTCAGCTACTACTCTGATGCTGCCACCCGCCTGATGCCACACATCAGATGCTAAGTGCTCCTTTTTTCACCCACCTTTGTCAGCGGGTACTGGTATTGCCACCCACCGCCCCACACTGTCACCTTCACACTCTGTGGTATCCTGCTGCTGCTGCCATCTCCACATTATGTCACCTTGCTACCTTGTTGTATCCTGATGCTGCTGCCATATCCACACTATGTCACGTTGCCACTCTGTAGTAATCTGATGCTGCTGCTGCCATCTCCACACTATGTCACCTTGCCACTCTGTGGTATCCTCCTGATGCTGCTGCTGTCGCCACCTGCAGACTCTGTCATTGTGCCACTCGGTGGCCTTCCCATACTGCTGCTAACGCCAAACTCTGTCTCTGTGCCACACAGGGGCCTCCTCATACTGCTGCCAACTCCAAACTCTGTCATTGTGCCACTTGGTGGCCTTCTCCTGATGCTGCCAACTCCAGACTCTGTCATTGTGCCACTCGGTGGCCTTCTCCTGATGCTGCTGCTACCGCCACCTCCAGACTCTGTCATTGTGCCACTCTGTGGCCTTCTCCTGATGCTTCTGCCACCTCCAGACTCTGTCATTGTGCCACTCGGTTGCCTACTCATACTGCTTCCACCTCTAGACTCTGTTATTGTGCCACTCGGTGGCCTCCTCATACTGCTGCTAACTCCAGACTCTGTCATTGTACCACTCGGTCGCCTTCTCCTATCATTGTTCCACTCAGGGGCCTTCTCCTGATGCTGCCACCTCCAGACTCTAAGGTTACGGCCACAGGGTGAGAGAGGCGCTCATAGGGTAAATAAGTCAAGATACAACAGCTTCCTTCAAAAGCAGGTGGATACGATAAACTCCCCTGTTTTGGTTGCACCGAGATCAGGTGCAACCGTATTGAAGGTAGGCTGTGAGATTTGTAGGTCACAGTTGGTGCTGCCAGATGCGTCAGGGAACCCTTAGGGCGAAGGCCAGGTCGCCACTCGGGTAAAAATTGGAAAAACGTATCTCAGCTTGTCACGATGGGGTGATCCAGTTAATAGACGACTAAGGTGCATTACCACAACCCGATGCAGGATACAACAAAGTTTACTACGAGTTAACGCATTTCGGGGTCTCGACGACCCCTTTATCAAGTCTGGGTCACCCTAGTTTAAGTGCAGCTGGGTGTATACTGCCTGGTTCCTTCTAAAAGTGGCACGTGTCGGTGCCTTGTTTCAATTGTGGATGGAATTTGTGTAGCGGTTTATTGCAACGTCCTCGCTACAGTCTTGCACGTGGCACATGTGGAAAGGGTGTGCAGGCAGGGTGACACAGACTTGATAAAGGGGTCGTCGAGACCCCGAAATGCATTGTCTCGTAATAAACGTATCCTGCATCGGGTTGTGGTAATGCGCCTTATGGTCGTCTATTAGCTGGATCACCACATCGTGACAAGCTGAGATATGTACCTCCCGACTCTTTCATTGTGCCAATCAGTGGCCTCCTCATACTGCTGCCAACTCCAGACTCTGTCATTGTGCCACTCGGTGGCCTTCTCCTGATGCTGCCAACTCCAGAATCTGTCATTGTGCCACTCAGTGGCCTCTTCATACTGCTTCCACCTCCAGACCCTGTCATTGGGCCACTCTGTGGTCTCCTCATGCTGCTTTCACCTCACCACTATGTCATAGGTCCACTCTGTGGACTTCTCATGCTGTTTCCACCCTCTCTACTTCATGACTGGTCCACTATTTTGGCTTTCGGCCGGGCTGACATCATCATTTCTTTGAACTTTCTTGTCATCTGTCAGAAGGAAGGAAAAACGAGATGCACAAAGGATCCTGTCTGTGTAGCAGCTGTAAGGCCATTATGGTCCCATCAGAATTGGCTTATGATTTGGTAACCAAAAGCAGGAGTGGGTACAAAACGCAGAAGACATGCAAATATTCCATTCACGTGTCATCTCTGTTTTAGATCCACTCCTGTTTTTTTTCGGCATTAGCAATACTGATGGATTATTGAGCAAATTTAGACCGAGTGAAGGCGTATGCTACACAGACAGGATCCGTTTTTTGTAGGTTATTGTTCTGACGGATCAGAGGAAGGAGAAATGAATCAGTGATGTCAACACAAACTTACTGCTGACACCCTATCAACTCTGTCAGGGGGACTCTACTTGTATAAGCGTTTAATAGAAGAGGTTCTGTTGACATCTATGTGGAATCAGCTGATGACGGTGTAAAATGACTGTGCTTCTTCTTGGCACTAACATTGACCTGTAAGGCTGAGTTCATACTTGAGTTGTTTGGTCAGTTTTGGTGCTGTGACTGCATAAATAAGTGAAGTGTGCAGTGATTCTAAGAGTGACGCCTGTCATCTGCATGTCATACGGACTCACAGTAATATTCCGCTTCCAAAGCAGATTCCCTATAGACTTTTAAATAGACTTTTTTTTAATGTAGTTTGCTGTGAACATATTTGGATCAAACCAAATTTTTTTTTTTTTATGTGACGAACTTACAAATCAAATTTTTGAAAAATCTCTAGTTATGACACAGGAGTGGGGAAACATATTTAGTAATCTAAAATTAGTATCGCACAACTTCAATCATATATTGATACAGTTTAATATTATACATCAAGCGTATATTACGCTAATATGGCTTAATAAATGTGGTTTACGAGAATCCTCGAATTGCCCTCAATATCTTTTGGTTGTGTCCAGATCTAACACTCTATTGGGGTTCAATTCATAATTTTATCACTCAAAAACTTAGAGTAGTAATCCCACTTATACCTGAGTGCTGGATATTGACTGATTTATCTATGGTAAACTGCCATAAGTATCAAAGGATCCTTTTGGCCAAAATTATGTTCTTAGCCAGACTCTTAATTACTCGAGTCTGGATTTCACACAACACTCCAAAGTTAAAAGAGTGGTTATATCTGGTAAACAAGGTCAAGAAATATGAGAATGTTTTATATAGCCAGAGAAATTCCGAAGAAAAATGGTCTAGGATATGGGGGGATTGGAAGTGGTAGACTTTTTCCAGTGACCCGTCGCTCCACTTCGATCATCATTTTTTATTAGTTTTTCTTCTTTTATATATTTATTTTTACTACCAATTTTGGAGGGATTAGAGCTGCATTGTTAGTGAGGGAGGGTAGGCCTGGGTTGAGTGAGTTGGAAATAAGGGATAAAAAAAAAAAAAAGGGGGTACGAACTAATCATTTTACAGATTTATTATGTATTTGTTATATTGAATTTTGAATAGAAATGATATTAAACAGAAATATTGTGCATCATTTTTATTTCACGCACTTAAGGTTTATATTAGAAGATTAATTCAAACATGGATATTATGCCACACATTCAGGGTATGGCAGAAACAATGCAAATGGTCAATGAAAAGCGTGTTATGAATTTCAAAGGAATACATTGTTATTTTGAAAACCAACATGATACAGTATTAAAGTGTTCTATAGCATACATGGTTCATAAATTGGAAAATGTTCCATTAACTTCTCAGGGAGCCAGTATGCAGAACTTTTTAAAGAGTGACTAAAGTCATTTGTAATTACAAATCTCAAAGCAAGATTTAACAGGCTTTTCTCGCACTACAAAATTGATAGCCCATCCCTAACACATCAATATCAGATCATTGGGGGTCTGACTGCCGACACCCCTGTTGATGACCAAAGGGCCTTAGCGCTGCATACTTTCCATCATTATTTGCTAGGCATAGTTCCTGGTATTGTCTGTGTGTGATTTTGCAGATCACTGCAACTCAGTCCCAAGCACAGCTACTGCTATAGATACTTCTCTGTGCCTCTTTAGTCAATTTAATTGTAAATACTTCTTTAAGCAACATTACAAACACAATTGCAACTAGCTTTCAGATTATACTATGGTCAAAGAACAGGTGTATTATACCTAAATGAGAGTCACAGTGCTGCTTTCCCATCTGCTTCCGTCAATATACTAAGGTTGACTTGTCTTTTAATTATTCTGCCAAATTATCATGGTGTCTTGGTTCCCATGCTATTTCACAATGAGCTAATCTAGTGTTCTCCATGCTAAAATGAACACAGCTTGCCATGTTAACCAAATACTAAGACCTGTGGAGGTCATGGAAAAAAAAATATAATATCACCCCAATACCCCAAAAGTTGTGACACTGTGTAAAATGTAAATAAATGTAAAAAAAATAAAATTGCAAATCTCATAGACCCATATTTTATTCACAATAGATCATAGAAGTCAGATGTTGAAAGTGAGACATTGTACCATTTTATGAAAATAAAATTAACTTTGAGACAGGGCAACAAAAGGCTGGAAAAGTAAGTGGTACTAATAAAAAACAACCGGAGGAACAATTTGCAACTAACTCACATGACTGGGTAGAAAAAGAGCATGTTAGAGAAGCATAGTCTATCAGAAGCAAAGATGTGCAAAATACTGTATCTAAAAATTGTGGAACTTTTATTCAACATAAAATTGTGAATACTTTGAATATCCCACCATCTACAGTACACAATAACATCAAAAGACTCAAAATAGAATCTGGAGAAATGTTTGCATGCAAGGGACAAGGCCCATTATTGGATGCTCGCTATCTACGGGCCCTCAAATGATTGAAATCTCTCCTCCAAGCACTGGTCTCTAACTGCAGAACACTAAGGGCCCTGACTGCTCTCCTTATATACCATTTCTAGCTAAACTAGAACCTTCTAGTGGGAGGGGTGGAGTTGGGAAGCTAAGCACAAACAGATACATTGTAACACTTTCTGTCTCTCATAGACTTACATTAGAGCTTCAATAATACCCAATGGCAATGACACTGCAGTTTTTCCAGACAAAAACAGGTTTCCAGACATAACAACAGAGATAAAAGCAGACATTCAAAAGGTCAGTCTATCTGGTTTTGGTGGTAAACAAGTCTGGCTTTTTCCCTCTAAAACATGCTTTTTTAAACCCTATGGCAGCTGTGGAAAATTACCAGCTTCTTATTTAAAATCCAAAAAGTCTCTCAGTATTCATTAACACTTTCCACAAAGCCTTGCAAATACAGTGCAAATGAGCAGGATATACATCACAACTGAGATGAGCGAATTTCTCAAAAATTGTATTTGGTCAGTTTTCCAAAAAGATTTGTTTCGATCCTAATTTCTTTGTGGCGAATCTCGTTAAAAAAAAAAAAAAAGAACATAGTGGGGTGCATAGTGGTGTAGAACAATGTGCCTTGCAGAACAACGTATATGGAGTCTGCTTTGGTAGTGAAACAATACTGTGAGTCAGTATGACACACACATGACATGCGTCGCTCTTAGAATCACTGCACACTTCATGGGGCCAAAACTGATCAAATAACTCAAGTGGGAACTCAACCTTACAGGTCAATGTTAGCGGCAGGTACAAAGAACCATGCAGAGGCCCAAGATCCTACTATAGCGCAAAAGAGCGCACTTCTTTTACATCGTCGTCAGCTGATTCCACATAGATTTCTAGAGAACCTGTTCTTTTAAACGCTTATACAAGTAGAGCGCCCCCCCAAAAAAAAGCAGGAGTGGATCCAAAACAGAGATGACACGTGAATTAAATATTTGCATGTCTTCTGCTTTTTGTACCACTCCTGCTTTTGGCTATCATATCATAAGCCAATTCTGATGCAAAATAGGGATCATGTCATACAGGCCTTACAGCTGCTGCAGCCATCGGGCACATGGCAAGGGGTCCCTGAAAGTACATGTTTGTCATGACGCAGTTGCAGTGAAGCAACAAGGGCAAAGGGCCTCTTTTAGTGATATGGTAGATTGTACCCAGGTGTAGGAATGCCAGAGTGGTGTAGGGAAGCCTATAATGTCCCTTAATGTTGGCTTTGCCTTCCTGAAAGCAGAAAAAAGGGGTAGTAGTAGTAGAAGATAAAGAATAAATTGAGTTCAGACCTTGTATATATAGTTGAACAGCAGCTTTACTTGAATAAACGTTCATCAGAAACAGTCTTCAAACTTTATCTTGGTCCCAGCATGCGTTAGCATGAACTGTGGCAGGCAAACTCCTCTCTGCTGCGTCTGTTGCTCTCTCGTTTGCTGTGCTGACAGGATACCTGTATAACTTAGCTTTCTCTGGGTGCTGCAACTTCTCTCTATAGTCTGACTCTAAACTGTCAAGAGAACTTTGCTCCTGGCTTCAAAGGTTTCCAGCTGTGGACTTCACATACAGCACAGCTGAAGGTGCTCTAACTGGTCCAGACAGGGCTCGTCCAACAGGGACATGCTCCGGGCTTCCTTCCCCTAGTAGGGGGTACTCTTCACTGTCTTCTAACTAGAACTCTACCCTCCCTGTAGCAAGTGGGACATGCCCACCACACCACAGAGGTGTGGTTAGAATGGAATGAAAAGCTCCATTCTCTGTGATATAGCGTTGCCTGGTTTGCTGCCACCTGCTGGTGAACCAGGCATATTACATGTAAACAGTTACATAACAAGATTATCAATGCACATTGTACAGGACCTGGAAAAAAATACACAGAATGAAATTAGGTTAACCATAGGAGATAGTGGCGGGGTGCAAAAGTGGTAATGCTACTCTGGGGCATTACACTGCTACATTGTGTGTCTCATTTTTCCTTTTCCTATCAGTAAAAGGGTCAAATAAATGGTGATGTCATCCAGGCCAAAAAGGAAAAATAGTGACCCATTGATAAAGTGGGGAGGATGGGAAAAGCATAAGAAGTCCACAGAGTGGCCCAGTGACAGAGTAGTGAGGTGGCAACAGCATGAGGAGACCCCAGAGTGACCCAAAGATATAGTTATGAGCTGGAAGCAGCGTAAGGAGACCACAGAGTTGCCCATAGGCACATAGTGGCGAGGGGTGGGGCAATACCAGTACCAGCTGAAGATGGTGGGTGGAAGTAGGAGCACCTGAAATCAGGTGGGTGGGATCAGACGGGTACCTGTACAGTACCTCTGTCAGCCTGTATCATAAAGAAAACGTTTATGGTCTTTCTCTGTTCATATAACATATGGAGGGTGGAATTCCAACTTGTGGAAATGTAGCATATCAGCCTTTGTTGGGGGCGCCGTTCTGCAGCTGCAGCTCGACGACGATGTGCTTTGCGGTGTGGCTGAAGTGCATGCAAAGTTTCCTGGCCATTTTCAGGATGTCTTGCAGATGGGGTGCAGACTTCACGATCCACTTTACAACCAGATTGAACACGTGCGCCATGTAGGTTGCATTGCTCATCCCTCCTTGATGCAGCACCGACACCATCTTCTTCCTGTTGTCGGTCACCATGGTTCCGTTTTTGAATTGTCGAGGAGAAAGCCAGGATTCGATTTCTTGATGAAGGACACAGAGCAGTTCCTCCCCTGTGTGACTTCCCTTTGAAGGGCCTGTCACTTGTCTGTCTGAAATACTGTATAAAAAAAATAATTTCAATAACATTTTTATAATACACCCCAAAAAAGGCTGTAGTACCATGCAACTTCACCGCAGAATGGCAATTAAGACAAATTATTTTTCCTATAAATACACCATCCAAAAAATATAGAATAATCAAAATTCACCACAGAACGACTAATATGAAGTATGTATATTTCCTAATAATACATCCTGTAAATGGCTGTAGTACAATAAAACTTCACAGCAGAAAGACAATTAAGAAAAATTATT
This sequence comes from Bufo gargarizans, assembly GCF_014858855.1. Classification (NCBI taxonomy): domain Eukaryota; kingdom Metazoa; phylum Chordata; class Amphibia; order Anura; family Bufonidae; genus Bufo; species Bufo gargarizans. The sequence continues at coordinate 294,896,584 of NC_058083.1, forward strand.
TTTCTTTTTTTTTTGGGGGAGTATTAATAGGAAATATACATACGTCCTATTAGCCGTTCTGCAGTGAATTTTGATTGTTATAATTTTTTTGGGGGTGTATTAATAGAAAAAAGAATACGTCTTAATTGCCATTTTGCAGTGAGGTTACATTGTACTACAGCCATTTATGGGGTGTATTAATAGGAAATATACATACAGTACAGACCAAAAGTTTGGACACACCTTCTCATTCAAAGAGTTTTCTTTATTTTCATGACTATAAAAATTGTAGATTCACACTGAAGGCATCAAAACTATGACTTAACACATGTGGAATTATATACATAACAAAAAAGTGTGAAACAACTGAAAATATGTCATATTTTATGTTCTACAAAGTAGCCACCTTTTGCTTTGATTACTGCTTTGCACACTCTTGGCATTCTCTTGATGAGCTTCAAGAGGTAGTCACCTGAAATGGTCTTCCAACAGTCTTGAAGGAGTTCCCAGAGATGCTTAGCACTTGTTGGCCCTTTTGCCTTCACTCTGCGGTCCAGCTCACCCCAAACCATCTCGATTGTGACTGTGAAGGCCAGGTCATCTGGCGCAGCACCCCATCACTCTCCTTCATGGTCAAATAGCCCTTACACAGCCTGGAGGTGTGTTTGGGGTCATTGTCCTGTTGAAAAATAAATGATGGTCCAACTAAACGCAAACCGGATGGAATAGCATGCAGCTGCAAGATGCTGTGGTAGCCATGCTGGTTCAGTATGCCTTCAATTTTGAATAAATCCCCAACAGTGTCACCAGCAAAGCACCCCCACACCATCACACCTCCTCCTCCATGCTTCACGGTGGGAACCAGGCATGTAGAGTCCATCCGTTCACCTTTTCTGCATCGCACAAAGACACGGTGGTTGGAACCAAAGATCTCAAATTTGGACTCATCTGACCAAAGCACAGATTTCCAATGGTCTAATGCCCATTCCTTGTGTTCTTTAGCCCAAACAAGTCTCTTCTGCTTGTTGCCTGTCCTTAGCAGTGGTTTCCTAGCAGATATTCTACCATGAAGGCCTGATTCACACAGTCTCCTCTTCATAGTTGTTCTAGAGATGTGTCTGCTGCTAGAACTCTGTGTGGCATTGACCTGGTCTCTAATCTGAGCTGCTGTTAACCTGCGATTTCTGAGGCTGGTGACTCGGATGAACTTATCCTCCGCAGCAGAGGTGGCTCTTGGTCTTAATTTCCTGGGGCGGTCCGCATGTGAGCCAGTTTCTTTGTAGCGCTTGATGGTTTTTGTGACTGTACTTGGGGACACTTTCAAAGTTTTCCCAATTTTTCAGACTGACTGACCTTCATTTCTTAAAGTAATGATGGCCACTCGTTTTTCTTTACTTAGCTGCTTTTTTCTTGCCATAATACAAATTCTAACAGTCTATTCAGTAGGACTATCAGCTGTGTATCCACCTGACTTCTCCACAACGCAACTGATGGTCCCAACCCGATTTATAAGGCAAGAAATCCCACTTATTAAACCTGGCAGGGCACACCTGTGAAGTGAAAACCATTTCAGATGACTACCTCTTGAAGCTCATCAAGAGAATGCCAAGATTGTGCAAAGCAGTAAGCAAAGCAAAAGGTGGCTACTTTGAAGAACCTAGAATATGACATATTTTCAGTTGTTTCACACTTTTTTGTTATGTATATAATTCCACATGTGTTAATTCATAGTTTTGATGCCTTCAGTGTGAATCTACAATTTTCATAGTCATGAAAATAAAGAAAACTCTTTGAATGAGAAGGTGTGTCCAAACTTTTGGTCTGTACTGTACGTCCTATTAGCCGTTCTGCTGTGAATTTTGATTGTTATAATTTTTTGGGGGGGTGTTTCATTAGTAACATAGTAACATGTACTATGTTACTATGTTACTAATTAAATACCCCCCCAAAAAATTATAACAATCAAAATTCACAGCAGAACGGCTAATAGGACGTATGTATATTTCCTATTAATACACCCCATAAATGGCTGTAGTACAATGTAACCTCACCGCAGAATGGCAATTAAGACGTATTCTTTTTTCTATTAACACACCCCCCCAAAAATTATAACAATCAAAATTCACTGCAGAACAGCTAATTGGACGTATGTATATTTCCTATTAATACACCCCATAAATGGCTGTAGTACAATGTAACCTCACCACAGAATGGCAATTAAGACGTATTCTTTTTCCTATTAATACACCCCCCAAAAAAAGTAAAACAATCAAAATTCACTACAGAACGGGTAATAGGATGTAGGTATTTTTTCTATTACTACACCCCGTAAATGGCTGTAGTACAATGTAACTTCGCTGCAGAACGGCAATTAAGACGTATTCTTTTTCTTATTAATACACCCCAAAAAAAATATATAATAATCAAAATTCACTGCAGAACGGCTAATATGAAGTACGTATATTTCCTAATAATATATCCTGTAAATGGCTGTAGTACAGTGTAACTTCACTGCAGAAAGGCAATTAAGACATATTCTTTTTCCTAATTAAACACCCCCCAAAAAACTCTAACAAGCAAAATTCACTGCAGAATGGCTAATATGACGTATGTATATTTCCTATTAATACACCCTGTAAATGGCTATAGTACAATGTAACTTTGCCGCAGAACGGCAGTTAAGATGTATTCTATTTCCTATTAATACACCCCCCCAAAAAAAGTATAACAATCAAAATTCACCACAGAAATGTTAATAGGATGTAGGTGTATTTCCTATTAATACACCCCGTAAATGGCTGTAGTACAATGCAACTTCACTGCAGAACGGCAATTAAGACAAATTATTTTTCCTATTAATACACCCCTCAAAAATATATAATAATCAAAATTCACCACAGAACGGCTAATATGAAGTACGTATATTTCCTAATAATACATCCTGTAAATGGCTGTAGTACAATGTAACTTCACAGCAGAAAGGCAATTAAGACAAATTATTTTTCCTAATTAAAAATTATAACAATCAAAATTCACCGCAGAACGGCTAATAGGACGTATGTATATTTCCTATTAATACACCCCATAAATGGCTGTAGTACAATGTAACCTCACCGTAGAATGGCAGTTAAAACGTATTCTTTTTCCTATTAATACACCCCCAAAAAAAGTAAAACAATCAAAATTCACTACAGAACGGGTAATAGGATGTAGGTATTTTTTCTATTACTACACCCCGTAAATGGCTGTAGTACAATGTAACTTCACCGCAGAACACCAATTAAGACATTTTTTTCTTATTAATACACCCTCAAAAATTATATAATAATCAAAATTCACCACAGAGCGACTAATATGAAGTACGTATATTTCCTAATAATACAACCTGTAAATTGCTGTAGTACAATGTAACCTCACCGCATATTGGCAATTAAGACGTATTCTTTTTCCTATTAATACACTCTCAAAAAAAGTATAACAATCAAAATTTACCACATAACGGGTAATAGGATGTAGGTGTATTTCCTATTAATACACCCGTAAATGGCTGCAGTACATTGCCACTTTACCGCAGAACAGAAATTGAAACGTATTATTTTCCTTTGTTAAAAGATATCAAAACTATCCACTATAACAGTGACATCTACAGCACCCCGTCCCCAAAACAGTGACTTCCACAGCCCCTACCCCTTAACACTGACCCCCCACAGTGCCCCGTCCCTTAAAATTGGACCCCCACAGCAGCTCACCCCCTTAACTTTGACCTTTACAGCAGCCTTTGCCTTTAACAGTGACTTTCACAGCATACCACCCCCTTTACAGTAACCTCCACAGGGGCCTGCCCCCTTAACAATGGCCTTTACTGGATCGGGGGTGAGTTCTTTAGAACAGCTCACTCTAAGACAGCAGCACTGTACTGTCTAAATGTGAGCTGCAGGGAGAAAGTCACTCTCCCTCCCTGTGAGCTTCTATTGGCTGATAAGGGTCATGTGACCAAGCTTCTATTGGCTAATGCATTTTTTTTAGAATATCTCAGTAACGGAATGTCCTAGACATCTGATGTACCTGTGTGCCAAATTTCGTAATTGTAAATACGACGGTACAGATTCCTTTAGAGGACATACACACACACACACACACACACACAAACACTCAGCTTAATATATTAGATGATGCCTCCCTATCCTTTACCTACACTACTAATAATCTTTCCCTGAACTTCTAAATCGTTTTTCAGCAAAATAAAGTCTTTCTTACCACTGTCCCTAGCGCCTGTCTCATCTTTCCCTGCACTAAGTACACTGGAAAAAGACAGAATCCAAGATGACTGAGGTTATTTATAGAGCTGTGACATCACAGGGGCTGGCTGCTGATTGGTTGCATGCATGGCATTGTGGGTGATCCCTCGGTCCCAGAGTTCTTTGCTCCATGTCCTAACATGTGCAGCAGCCATTTTAGGAAAAAATTTGATTCACTACCACGAAGCGTGAGGAAATTAGGCTAAAATTCGGATCGAATTTCTACTTCGTCAATTTGGTTCGCTCATCTCTAATCACAACATACATATAAAATGCAGGTAATCAGTATTAAACAGTGCAAGTTAACCCTTTCAAGTGAAATAAAGTAAGAAGTTTATAACTTTGCATAGGAGTAACAGGGGCAAATATCCACAAATGTCCAGACTTCACAAGCTTAATATGGTTGACTCATTTGTTTGATTTGGTTACCTTGATCTACATTTAAGAAAAGTCAAAAGTCAAATGAATTCAGAAATATAGAAAATTCTGAAGGGTTCACAGACTTTCAAGCACCACTGTATGTCGCATACAGGAAAGAAAAAGTTTTTCTAATTTTTACATGCATCCAATTTCTGAGATACACATCAAAAATATTATTTGAATTTGTAAGGTTACAGAAGCACATATACATTTACTCTTTATTCATTAAAATAGTTATGGAATATGGAGTCAATTTAAAAGTAATAATGCAACAATGTATGAAAATATTTAAAAAAGCATCACCCATACAAGTGTGTCTCTTACTTTTCTTTGAGTCTGTATCAGACTTACAAGTGTAGCATGCTAGATAACTTGTCATTTGTTACCACATTTTACCTTTCATGTTTCTTTCTTATATATCCATGGCCACTATTTACTAATGTAATGTAAAGATAACAAGACTGCTTCTATATGGTAACAGCAGGGTTAAAGGGAATCGGTCACCCTGATTTTAGACTATTATATACAGTAATATATGCATACTACTGTAGATATAGAGTCCACATCAATGTTTTTAATTTTCCTACTGCCCCCTGTTCTCTGCTGTCAGTGCTGAGATCTGCACTGAAATACAGTCTGGACTGCTTTTCTATGCTAACATAATGGAGAGGACTCATGTGCGCATGCACGGCAGTCCTGCAAAATGTATTGAAAAGCAGCTCTGAGCACTGACAGCAGGGGGATGGAGGGTAGTAGGAAAAAAAAAATAGCTATCTGAACTCCAGATCTGTATTACTAGTCATGTATTGCTTTGGAACATTGTCCAAAATCGGGGTGACAGACTCTCTTTAATTTCTTGTGTAGAAGAATGAATTGGAACTGTTTATAATTGTTTATTGCGGTGGTGTAGATAATGGACTACGTATGCTTATTTAGTGACAAGGGGAGAAAAATGGATAAAAGAGGTCTCCTCCAAAGTCTTTCTACTGCCACTTTCTGGAAGTGGCTCCCTATAGGTCAATGTTCAACTTTTTAACAAGCCTTGTAGCATAACAAGGAAAAATAGCCAAGTCAGAATACTAGAGATCCCTATAGGAATTATTGATAAATAAAAGTCCTTCAAATTGTACTATAATTGGTTTTCTGGCTGTACAGCCATCTAACAGTGAGCCAAATGTGTTTGGGCTACTACTTAGTGAATTCAGGCACCACTAGTACTTGACACATATAGACACATATCTAAACTCTTATAAAAAAAAAAAATCGAATATACACTGTTTCCATTTGCTTTGGCATAAAGAAGGGAATACCATGGCCACTCCTCACAACATTGAAGAGGAAAATTAGATAAAATGCCTGTAAGTTTCTAATAACATGTGCATGTAGGAAGCCATGTAAAAAACGGAAGGGGCTTCTCATCTTCATTTAGGAATTCTTCATACAAATACCTTAAATGATCTAGGATTGGGCACGTGTTTAGGAGGAGGTCATCATAAAGGTTTCTATTTTTACACTCCATCTGCTGTGTATGGAATATTGTTGTGTACTATATCTATTACACTCTACAAATGTGTTTATTTAGTGCTGCAAGACTTATGCCGACTTATTTGTAACTATGAATAGTAAGAAAAGCAGATGGTAGAGAACATTTATAGACATCTTCAATTGTCAGAAATTCAGCTGCAAAACAGAAAACTAGTGGCATTCCTATAAATCACAAGATGTGGAGCACAGACTATGCTTGCTGCGTGCATGGTTCTCTTGAGTTCTTCATTTCTGCCACAATTACAAGAGGAATTATAGAAAATCCAGCCCCATTTATAGATTTCTACTAAGGACTACAACATTATATACATATACCATAAAATTAACAGTATACACATGTTTATAAGTAAAGTTGAGTACAGATTATTAATATTGTTACTCGCAGACTCCAAAGAAGATACAATACCAGCACATAAGAGGAAACAGCATGCAATGTTGTAATGTTGTATTGCTAGGAGAAATGTTCTAATTTGCTGTATTTGTGTACCAACAGCATAGTACAGACAAACAGAGGCTTGCTCATCCCCTTAGGTTACAAGGAAATGAACCTGGGTCCACAACTTAGTTGGAGAGAGCCTGTGCCTAGCTGATGAAGACAGAGGAATCATGTTGTATGAGCTCCCCAGAGCTAGGCCCCAGTTTCAGAGAACCATCATCTCTGAGATTACAACTACCTAAGCAAGCTACTTTACTACAAAAGTGCTCCTGAGAGAGAAAGGAAACTAGAAAGTCCAGTATCTACAAGGCCATGCATTGGAGTCAGTCAGCAAGGTATTGTACACGATTATGGCACAGAGAGACTTTGCTGCTGTGAGAAGGAATATTGCTAATGCTCTCTTCCAAACTTTGATATGGTTTGGCCAGCTGTACCTTAATTCTCTACCCCTTAGTCTGACAATTACAGAACGTTTACCCAGAAAGTTCTGCAGGGAGACTTTAGAGAAAGAGGAAAGGAGTACTCCAACCTCCATCATTGCTGCTGTCCATACATTGCTACTGGGAGGAACTGCACTTCTTAGGAAACTGTCTTGCTACAGTGAAAGGTACTCCTCATAGTATTAAAGAGAGACTTATTTATTTACTACAACTGGTCTGGTTATTGATGCTATATGCAGGCCAGTGAATCTACACCTCCAGCCTTCAAGATCAAGGGCACCCCAACTACCACCAGGCAGGAGACCCAACATCAGGGTGTGTCCCAAAGGTAGAAATGTGTACCCTCCTGTCACTGCATAGCCATGGGGGGTATCAGTGTGAGGATTGCCATTGTGATCCTTGTGTACAACTATGATTGCCAGAGTTACTACCACTCCCAATCTCTACTCACTTCTCTTGGGATTGCTGCATATACAGGTGAAACTCGAAAAATTTGAATATCGTGAAAAGTTCATTTATTTCAGTAGTGCACCTTAAAAGGTCAAACTAATATATGAGATAGACTCATTACATGCAAAGCGAAATGTTTCAAGCCGTTATTTGGTATAATTTGGATGATTATGGCTTACAGCTTATGAAACCCCAAAGTCACAATTTTGAGGTACCCTTTGCTCAGGGGGTATGGATTAATTAGCTGACTAGAGTGTGACACTTTGAGCCTAGAATATTGAACCTTTTCACAAAATCCTAATTTTAAGCTGCATTAATGGAATTCCTTTTAATTTGCATTACTGAAATAAATAGACTTTTGCACAATATTCTAATTTTTTCGAGTTTCACCTGTATAACATTTTGCCATGTGTTCATGGGCAGACATATCATACATTTCATTATGAACAGTATCCATTATGCACAGTGTCACGGATTCCACTTATGACTGAAACCACAACGCAGATGTGAACAGAGCCTAAGAAGAAAATGAATATTGGTATTGCTACCCACTACAGCTCCAGAGTACACTTCACAGTCTTGCGGTGCTCCGGGACTATGCATTTGCAATGATTTATTGAAGTGTCTAAGAAACAAGACGGAGCAAAGCAATTAACTCCTACAGGACAGACAGTTTGATGAAGTCTAACCATTGTGAGTCACCATAATGCATTTGATTACATTGTATCCTTCAAAAAATACAAATGCCTTGTGAGGTCATGGAAAAAAGAGGACAACTCACAGGCAAAACTTGAAACTTTTGTCCCGAGTAGAAACTCAGCAACAGGGCTCCCTATCTACGATGTGCCATCTCGTCACCTTATGTGATATGGTGTCACCTTATGTGATAGGGAAGCCTTTGAGATATGACTGCTACCAGTGTACCAACTGCCCAGGGCAAGATCTGTCACATAACTGATACCTATAGTTTACCCCCCTGGGGGTGCAGTTAGAAGCTAGTGTATTTTTGTCATTGGGTAAATTATTTGTCTTGACTTGGCCTCATCAAGGGATACAGTCTTTACCAAAATTAGAAATATTAATCATGTTTCTCTTGGACCGAGTATAAAATTTTAATTTCATTGAAGCTGGCTCAGTAGTCAATATATTGCATGCTGACCGTATGGGTGTTCTAGCATCAGTTGGTTAGAGCACTGACCAGCAATCCTTACACAACAGCACACTCAAACTAACTCCTTGTTACCGTGTACTTTAATTGTTGATGCATCATGGAAGCTGAATGTATAATTATGCTTACATATATGTTATGCCCTAGTGGTGTTATATGCCAATTCCATATATTTATTTTCCAGATACTGCACTGTTCAACGTTGAACTAGTGGGATGTATGGTCATGTGTGCAGATGCAGTAACATGGCACTGCATCCACCAATGTGGAGCCATAGTGTATAATGAGGTGTTTTGGTTCTTGAGAGAGAGAAGTGTGTACAGTATATTGAGAAAGTACAGAGAGCCTGTCAGGTGCAAGAAAAGTACAGCACAGGACTAACAAGGCAGTCGCCCTGTGTTCTGCCAAAACTGATCATTGAAATGGCAGGACCACTTCCAGCATGTTCCTGTGCTGAGAGCAACTAGAAGTGCTAAGCCCATTTTGGCCCTGTGTTCATTAAAGATCATGAGTTTCTCTGTGAGCACAATAGAGATTTTAACCATAAAGCTGTGTACTGAATAGACACTGAAACTGGCAATTTGTGTTGGTTACCATGTCATAGTCTACAGTCACACACTAAAAACTGAACATTTATGCAGATTTACACACACACACACCACAATTTAAATTATTTTTATTATATTTACTAGAAACATTACGGGCGAGTTCCTGCTGCTGATCTTACCATCTAAAACATTAGGGGTGAGGGTCTGCTGCTGAGCTGACCCTCTAAAACATTAGGGGCGAAGGCCTGCTGCTGATCTATCTATCTAAAACTTTAGGGGATGAGGGACTGCTGCTGATCTGACCATCTAAAGCATTAGGGGTGAGGGCCTGCTGGTGACACTCTAAAACATTAGGTGTGAGGGTCTGCTGATGAGCTGACCATCTAAAGCATTAGGGGCGAGGGCCTGCTGGTGACACTCTAAAACATTAGGTGTGAGGGTCCGCTGCTGATCTGACCATCTAAAACATTAGGGGTGAGGGCCTGTTGCTGAGCTGACCCTCTAAAACATTAGGAGCGAGGGCAGCCTAATAAGCATGTTGATAAGATAGAGGAGGAGGAGTAAAGGAAGATTGAACCATATACCCTTTTTTATGGTGGAAGAGGTACATGGGAATAGAGTGTATTCAATACACCATAAAAGCCACATTTAAAGTGCCTTTAGATACAACCTGTCAGGAGCAATCCAGGCCTTGTTCATTTTGATAGGCCGATGCACTTATCAGTTATTATGCCCCCAGCAGCACTAAATACCTGCTCTGACAACTCACTGGCGGCAGGGCAGGCCAGCACCTCCAAGGTGTAGAGCGCCAGTTCGTGCCATGTGTCCAGCTTGGACACCAGGCTGCGCATCAGGGTGAAGGTGCTGCCAGAATGTCATGAAACTGTCCCAGGCCTTGGAAAGTGTTGCTCTGCCTCTGTTGGAACTAATGTTTGTTCCCCTCATCTCCCCTCGTCGGTTGCCCAAGGATCTACATACTCTGCAGCCAGTGTTGTGAGCTGGAAATTTTTTGAGCAGTTTTTCCACAAGGACCTTCTGGTATTGCATCATTTTGCTAGTCCTCTCCACCACAGGAATGAGAGATGAGAAGTTATCTTTGTAGTGAAGGTCGAGAAGAGTGAACAACCAGTAATCGGTTTGGGCCAAAATGCGTATAAAGGCAGCATAACATGAAGTCAGCCATGTGTTCCAGAGTCCCAACAGACAAGACTTTGCTGTCCTCATCAGAAGGATAACTTTCAATCTCCTCATTCTCTTCCTCCTCTTCGGCCCATCCACGCTGAACAGATGGAATAAACCTGCTATGGGTGCTACCCTCTGTAGCGGAAGCAACTGTCTCCTGCTCCTCCTCCTCATCATCATCATCAAATTTGCGTTGAGAAAACAAACGGAAAGTGGTCTGTCTATCACCCTGTGTACTGTCTTCCCCCATTTCCACCTATTCCACATGCAAATCACCTGCTTTCAATGTGAGCAGCGGGCGTTTCATTAGACACAGAAGTGGGATGTTACGCTGATAATAACGGCATCGCCACTCAGCATCTGTGTTGGTTCCTCAAAGTTGTGTAAAACCTCACAGAGGTCAGCCATCCATGCCCACTCGCTGCTTATGAAGAGCAGAAGCTGACTGGAAAGGTGACGACCATGTTGCAGCTGGTATTCCACTACTGCCCTCTGCTGCTCTCAAAGCCTGGCCAACTTGTGGAACGTGAAGTTCCAGCGCGTGCTCACGTCGCACAACAGTCGGTGAGCTGGCAATTGCAAGGGCTGCTGCAGCGTTGCCAGACCGGCGGCAGCTATAGATGACTTTCAGGAAATGTGCACACACACGGCGCACCTTCACCGGTAGCTCAGGCAAATTGGGGTAGGTTTTGAGAAACTGCTGAACCACTAAGTTGAAAACGTGGGCTAGGTATGGTATGTGTGTGAGCTTGCCGAGCTCCAAAGCCGCCATCAAGTTAAGGTCATTATCAAACACCACCGTGCCTGGTTGTAGGTTGAGTGGCGAGAGCTAGAGCTTAGTCTGGTCCCTTATCCCCTGCCACAGCTCTGTGGCGGTGTGCTGTTTGTCACCTAAGTAAATTAGTTTATGCACGGCCTGTTGCCGCTTCCCCACTGCAGTGCTACACTGCTTCAAGCTACTGACTGATGGATGACTGGTGCTGCAAGATGAGAATTCAGAGGTGGAAATGGAGGAGGAGGTGGAGGAGGAGAAGGGTGGTTGCAGCCGCTAATGTAGGTGGTGGCGAAAATCCTGATGGAAGTAGGGCCCGCAATCCTTGGCGTCGGTAGCACCTGTGCCATCCCAAGGTACGACTTGCTACCGACCTCCACAACGTTCACCCAGTGTGCCGTCAGGGAAATATAGCGTCCCTGGCCAAAAGCACTTGTCCATGTGTCAGTTGTTAAGTGGACCTTTCCAATAACTGCGTTGGTCAGGGTACGGGTGGTGTTACGGGACACATGCTGGTGTAAGGGGGGGATGGCACAACGGGAAAAATATTGGGGACTGAGTAACGAGGGACGGCTGATGCCATCAGGCCGGGTAAAGCCTCAGTTCCCACAAGACAAAATGGCAACCTTTTCAGAGCCAGCAATTTGGAAAGGTGCGCATTTAGTGCTATTGCCTGTGGGTGGGTGGCTTGGTATTTGCGCTTTTGTTGAAAGGCCTGGGGTATGGACATCTGTATTCTGCGCTGGGACAAAGAAGTGGATGTGCTAGCTGATGGTGCTTGTGAAGGTCCAGGTGTAGGGCGGGAGGCATACAGGCCTGTGTCTTGGACAGGGGATTGGCCAGCATGTAACACAGGGGAAGAGGAGGCAGTGGTGTGACCGGCAGACACTGATTGTGGATCATGCTGGTGGTGGTGGTGGTGAGGTTGCTAGTGTTCACGCCCCTGCTCATTTTTGTATGACACAGGTTGCAAATGACAATTCGTTTATCAACCGCACTTTCCTCACTTTTGCCACCCCACTGCCTCTTCCAGCCTGTTGCGATGCTGCGGATCCCTTCCCCTCTGTACTGCTGTCCTCGCTCGACTTGCCACCTTCACAGGTTGGGTCAGTGACTTCATCATCCAGCTCCTCCTCTTCCAGCTCCTCACTCTGGTCATCTTTCTGACTAGTTGATCTAACAACAACCTCACTTATTGACAACTGTGTCTCATCCTCTTCATCAACCTCTTGAGACAATAATTGCCGTTGAAATATTGGCAACTGTGTCTCATCATCATCCACCTCGTGAAACACTAATTGCTGTTCCCAACTGTCATCTTCTTCTGACTGTGGATGCTCAAGAGTTTGGGAATCAGTGCACAAGATCTCCTCATGTCCCTCTTCAAGCAGGCTTGGCGAGAGTCCCAAATCAAGGAAGGCGCTGAAAAGAGCTCCTCGGAATATCTGAGTGTGGGATCACTTGTTTGCCAAGACTTTATGGTGGGCGGAAGGAGGATCAGAGTGAGGATTCTGTTGACCAGACTCTTGGCTACTGAGACTGGACTTTGTGGACGACAGGGTGGTGCTTAACTGACTGGAAGCATTATCTGCTGCAATCCAACTGACCACCTGGTCGCACTGGTGTGACTTCGAGTGTAGTTACCTGCGCCGCCCTGCAAACTGGGACATGAAGCTAGGTATCATGGATGAGTGTGTTTCTTGTGATCTGGCAGCAGGCACAGTTTCACTGACATCAGCAACACGGCCAATTCCCCGTCCCTTACTGCTCGCCTTGAACATAATAAATGGTATATATGCTTGCAAGTACGTCACATGTACAGTAGCGCAGGTTTTGTTAGTATATGCGCAAAAAAGTTAGACTGAATGTCACAGATATTTAGGATGTGCAAATGTTATACAGGAAAACCAGATGTTTTGCAGAGGTTAAAACGGTAGTTTGTTTAAGTGGTTAAAAATACATCCAGTATAACCAGTCTTCGTCTACGCGTTTCGGGCTACCAGAAATGTAAGCCCTTACTCATGACATGATAAGACACAACTGAGTGCTGCAGATATAGTGGGTCCACACCTGTGCCCCTGATTGGGCTGTTCTGTGACCCAGAATAAATGCTGCCATTCACATGTATCAAATCTTCAAATAAAAAGCCATATGCTTAATTTACTAAAAACATGTCTATATTCGACAATACATCTAAGGTGGGAAACATACATTATTGTATCTGATTACATTATTGCTGTAAGATTAAATCCAGTCTTTTATTAAGCCCCTTTGGCTGATGAAAAATCCAGAACGACTCTCTGTTCAGGAGTATCCTCCTGTGATCACCTCCTCTCATAGGTGTTTTAACCCTCTCTATCCCTTGTACTAGCACGCCGGACGTGTCCCCACCATGGGAAACCGCAAAGTGTAAGCTGGCCGCAGACACCCCGCGGCTCCCATGGTGCGGCACGTCCGAGATTTCTTTGCGTATTCTCACCTTGATGGCGTTGGTGGTGCAGCCCACATTCTGTAAGTTACAAATCCCACATGTAATTAAATATACTGCATACATAGTGTTACAATTAAGATAGGATTTTATTTGAAAATCCTTATCATTGGCAGTGGACTTAAATGACCTAGCTACCCCAATATGGTCACAGCACACACATTTAGCATGTCCACATCTATAACTACCCTTTGTTTTCAACCAATTTGGCTGCGATCTTTTTCTATCTTTGTAGAGACTAGTGATAGGGAAAAAGGATTGCGCTGCAAGAGAGGATTTTTTTAAAGGTTCCTATTATTTTCTCTTTCTTATATTCGGAAAATCTTCAGTTAGATGGATCACATTCAATCATAAATTCAACAGATGCACGGAAACCTAAAATGCTGTGAAAAAAACTCACTATGGTGTAGTATGTTCAGACACCAAACGCATCAGATGTATGAGATATACTCACAAGGATCACTTGTAATGCGCATAGAAGGAGATCGGTGTGTCCTCGGTCAAGGAGCTCAGGTTGTAGGACAGGTCAGACCTGCCCTACAAGCTGAGCTCCTTGACCGAGGACACACCGATCTCCTTCTATGTGCATTACAAGTGATCCTTGTGAGTATATCGCATACATCTGATGCGTTTGGTGTCTGAACATACTACACCATAGTGCGGTTTTTTTCAAAGCATTTTAGGTTTCCATGCATCTGTTGAATTTATGATTGAATGTGGTCCATCTAAGGCCCCTTTCACACTTGCGTTGTCCGGATCCTGCATAGAGTTCCGTCGTCGGGGCTCTATGCCGGAAGAATCCTGATCAGGATTATCCCCATGCATTCTGAATGGAGAGAAATCCGTTCAGGATGCATCAGGATGTCTTCCGTTCCGGAACAGAATGTTTTTTGGCCGGAGAAAATACCGCAGCATGCTGTACTTTTTGCTCCGGCAAAAATCCTGAACACTTGACGCAAGGCTGGATCCGGAATTAATGCCCATTGAAAGGCATTGATCCGGATCCGGCCTTAAGCTAAACGTCGTTTCGGTGCATTGCTGGATACGACGTTTAGCTTTTTCTCAATGGTTACCATGGCTGCCGGGATGCTAAAGTCCTGGCAGCCATGGTAAAGTGTAGCGGGGAGCAGCATACTTACCGTCCGTGCGGCTCCCGGGGTGCTCCAGAGTGACGTCAGGGCGCCCCAGGCGCATGGATGACGTGATCGCATGTACACGTCATCCATGCGCCTGGGGCGCTCTGACGTCACTCTGGAGCGCCCCAGGAGCCGCACGGACTGTAAGTATGCCGCTCCCCCGCTCCCCGCTCCTACTATGGCAACCAGGACTTTAATAGCGTCCTGGCTGCCATAGTAACACTGAAAGCATTTTGAAGACGGATCCGTCTTTAAATGCTTTCAGTACACTTGCGTTTTTCCGGATCCGGCGTGTACCTCCGGCAAGTGGAGTACACGCCGGATCCGGACAACGCAAGTGTGAAAGGGCCCTAACTGAAGATTTTCCGTATATAAGAAAGAGAAAATAATAGGAACCTTTAAAAAAATCCTCTCTTGCAGCGCAATCCTTTTTCCCTATCACTTTATCTAACAGACTTTTACCCACATTGTCTTGGGATCTGCAGCGCTTGAGTGGACTGATTTTCTATACAGAGACTTTGTGTTTTTATTCTATTTGTAGAGACTAGGACTAACGTACATGGCTACTGCGGGAGCTCTCATCAGGGCCGCACACCTGACACCTCCCGCTGCTATTTTCCCACATTGTTTGTCAAAAGCCAGAACCGGAAAGTGTCGTTTAATGATCTTGCAAATTTCGAGATACTCCACACTGTATTGTGTTACAAAAGTACTCTGGGGAAACATATCTGCCGATATCTGTGACTTAGTATGTTCCTGTTTCATTCCCGGATAAACTAGCAGGTTCCTATTTATATCTAATGTCTGTTGTATGCCAACATGTTTTCGCGGATATGCCCTCTGTGCCAGCCTACCCATAATGTCACCTGCTTTCACCATAAAGGAATTTACATATGTACAGTTCTGTCTGGCGTGGATCATCTCACCCTTAGGTATATTATGTACAGTCGTGGCCAAAAGTTTTGAGAATTACATAAATATTGGAAATTGGAAAAGTTGCTGCTTAAGTTTTTATAATAGCAATTTGTTGAAGAGTGATCATATGAATTGCATAGTCCTTCTTTGCCATGAAAATTAACTTAATCCCCAAAAAACTTTCCACTGCATTTCATTTATGTCATTAAAGGACCTGCTGAGATCATTTCAGGAATCGTCTTGTTAACTCAGGTAAGAATGTTGACGAGCACAAGGCTGGAGATCATTATGTCAGGCTGATTGGGTTAAAATGGCAGACTTGACCTGTTAAAAGGAGGGTGATGCTTGAAATCATTGTTCTTCTATTGTTAACCATGGTGACCTGCAAAGAAACACTGAAGGAGATTTAAACAAGAATTGAGATATTGGGCAAAAGGCGGTATGTCCTCCAAATCACCAGACCAGATAAAAATCAGGTCATCGATGTAGCAACCATACCACCTTATTTGCTCCCAAAATGGATGGGTGTCGATGAGGAGAAAGCTCCCCTCCCACTATGCCATAAAGATATTAGCTATGGAGAGAGAGAACTTAGCCCCCATCGACACGCCGGACACCTGTAAATAAAACCTGTCATTACCATGAAGAAATTGCGCCTGAGGAGGATTTCCACCACCAAGACTACATACTCCTGCAGTCCCACAGGAATATGAAATCACCATACGTTTTTAAAAACCATAGTAGGGATCTAAGGGCCAGATCATGTGGCAAGTTCGTATATAATGAAACCACATCAGCTGGATTTTTGCTCTTCATTTGGAATTCAAGTTATCTGCATCATGGTGCCGTAATTCCGTGCTCACAGCAGAGAAGGGGCAGGTGAGAGCCGCATTTTTATTTATTACATGGTTATACAGGAGATGTAACGCAAATAATGCCCTGTCACCAGCAGCGAAAAAATTAGACTAAATGTCACGGATATTTAGGATGCGCAAATGTTATACAGGAGATGTAGCGCAGGTAATGTCGCTGTCACCAGCAGTGAAAAAATTTTAACTGAATGTCACAGATATTTAGGATGCACAAACGTTATACAGGAGATGTAGCGCAGGTAATGTCGCTGTCACCATCGGCGAAAACATTTGACTGAATGTCACAGATATTTAGGATGCGCAAACGTTATACAGGAGATGTAGCGCAGGTATTTTGTAGCTGTCACCAGCGGCCAAAAAATTGCGCTGAATGTCATAGATATTTAGGATGTGCTACTGTAACACAACAGATGTAGCAGAGGTTGTGTCATTGTCAGCAGCGGCCAAACAATTGCACGCAATTTAGCGCAAGTTGCGCTAATAATATATATTGCAGCCAGTTAAAACAATAGTCCTTAAAAGGACTTTTGGGTTTCTAACACCTTTCAACACTGAACAATTCCTGTCCCTTTGAAGCAAGCCAGGACCGCAGGGGGAATAAATTGTGAGGTGATGGTGGACCGAGGAATGATGACAGATAGTTCTTTACTCACAATTTTGACGCTCCCTGGGATGGGCTGCAGTTAATGGGAGAACAGTACCAAATTCTCTGGGGCATGCTCTATTACAGGATTTTCTGGGTGCTTGTGCGTCTGGGCCCCTAAATTAGGTAATGTCATGACGCCAGCACCTTGGTGGTGCAAAATGATGAGAGTGGTTTTAGTATGGAGATGGAAGAATGAGGCAGGGTTTGAATCCAACTAAGAACTTTACTGTAAACAGGGACAGTAGTTTACATCCAGATATAAACAGTCTTTTATGAATATGGATGTTGGATGTTGTAAATCCAGGTAACAGGCTGTATATGTGGCTATATCTCAGGCTATAGTAGGAGGTTGTATACTCACTGGTAGTTATCTCTTTGCCTTGTTCATAGGGACACACACAATTGTTGATTGTGTAGAATAATTGTCCCATTACCTTCTTAGTGGAACACCATCCCACAAAGTGTTTTGGTGCTTCTACTATCTATTGTCTCTCCAATAGGTGAAATTTCTAACTCTTCTCACTTCACCCCCCCCCCCCCTTTTACCCCCTTCCTTTTTTTTTCTACTCTTTAACCTCCCTTCCATTCTATTTATTTTCTCCTTCCTAGCTTTCCCATTCATATGTCACAACCAGACAGCTGAGAAGCTCTGACAGAGGCCTTTCAGAACCTCCTCTTTGAGTTTCTGTGTTGTGGTATTCAGCTCCTCCTCTCCTTAGCCTCTCTCAGCTGTCATGTGTTGGACTAATTGCTTCCCTTTAAATTCTTCCCCAGAAGGCTTTTCTGGGCGGCTTATATTTCTTCCTGGAGTATGTGTGCATGCCCATCTGGTTCTCCTCTCCTCTACAAAGTTAAGTGTTATACTGTTATCTGTTATTTTCCGTTTGCTGGATCCCAGGTGACCCTGACTCCCTCCGTGTCTGGTGTAGGGAGCCGGTGGTCGTGTCCCCTCACTATTGTAGGGTGCTCAGGGGTTATATAGTCAAGGTACGTGGATATGCATACCTCCACCATTCGGATCTATGCATAGGCTAAGCAGCCAGGGAAAGTGCCAGGTCTTCTACAGGGGTCTCCCTTTTGTTCCTTAGCTGTTGGATCCAGCGAGTCATTTATGCATGTTGTTTTGCCTTGTTACCTGTACACATTCCGTGACATTATAAGCCGCCAAAACCGTTTTAAGCATGGATCCGGTTTCACTTTTGGCTGAACGCTTCCAGGGTCTTTCATTGGAGGTAGCTGACCTCCGTAAGACTTTTTCTCAGCTTCAAGTGACCGGTTCAGCTTGCGTTCATGGAGCTTGTTCTGAGCCTAAGATCTCGCTCCCGGATACGTTCTCCGGGGGTAGTGAGAATTTTGTGCGTTTTAGAGAGGCTTGCAAACTCCATTTTCGCCTTCTTCCCCTTTCCTCTGGAGATGAGGAACGGAGGGTGGGGATCATTATATCGCTGCTCAGAGGTAACGCTCAGTCCTGGGCCTTTTCGCTGCCGGAGGGGGCACGGCCTCTCCGTTCAGTGGATGAATTCTTTTTAGCCCTGGGTCAGATATATGATGATCCGGATCGTATTGCTCTGGCGGAGTCTAGACTACGTCTCTTATGCCAGGGTAAACAATCCGCAGAAATATACTGCTCAGAATTTCGGAGATGGGCAGCTGATACTGGTTGGAATGATGCTGCACTCCGAAGTCAATTTTGCCATGGTCTTTCAGAGGGATTGAAAGATGCATTTGCCTTTCATGAAAGGCCTATTTCTTTGGACTCTGCTATGTCTCAGGCCGTTCGTATTGACAGGCGTCTTAGAGAGAGAGGAGAGATCTCTCCTTCATGTCATACTCGGTCCCAGGACTGTGCAGCGGTCCCATTCTGTGCGCAGGGGTCTCAGTCGCTGTCAGCCCCTTCTGAGCAGGAGCCCATGCAGCTGGGGTTGATTGCTTCTGACAATAGAAGATTCAGCCCGCATGGGACGGTTTGTTTTTGTTGTGGAGGTATTAATCATTTGGCAAATATTTGTCCCTCTAGGAGATTCAGGCAGTTCTCTGGGTATAATAAAGAAACAAAGAGGAAAAAATCTTTGAAAAATGTTCCGTCTGTTACTATTGGCAGGGTTGAGGCGGAAATTGAAGGTTTTCCGTTTGCTTGTAGTTCCCGTTTTGTCCTGCCGGCTAGGGTGGTGCTAGAGAGCAAGAACATTTTTTGTGAGATTTTTGTGGATAGTGGAGCAGGGGTCAATCTCATTGATAATCAATTTGCGATAACTCATGGTTTCCAGGTGTGCGCTTTGAGAAAGGATATTCCGGTTTTTGCTATCGATTCCGCTCCACTTTCTCAGAAATCATTAAAGGGCATAGTTCACAATATCCGTTTGATTGTGAGTGATGCTCATGTTGAGGATGTGTCATGTTTCGTCCTTAGCGGTTTGCCCACCCCTCTGGTGTTGGGGCTGCCCTGGCTCACTAAGCATAACCCCACCATTGATTGGCAAGCGAAGCAAATAAATGGTTGGAGTGACTTTTGCAGAGAGAATTGCCTCATGACATCTGTTTCTGAGGTTGCTACTAAGACTATACCATCTTTTCTCTCTGAATTTTCGGATGTCTTCTCTGAGAGTGGAGTTCAGGATTTGCCCCCGCACAGGGAGTACGATTGCCCTATTAATCTCATCCCAGATGCCAAGCTGCCTAAATCTCGTTTATACAATCTTTCCCAACCTGAGAGGATCGCTATGCGTGCTTATATCTCTGAGAGTCTGAGAAAGGGACACATACGACCCTCGAAGTCACCTGTTGCCGCTGGTTTTTTCTTTGTTAAGAAAAAAGATGGTTCTTAGAGACCTTGTCTGGATTTCAGGGAGCTGAACAATATCACAATTCGTGACCCTTATCCGCTTCCTCTGATCCCGGACCTATTTAACCAGGTTGTTGGGGCTAAAGTCTTTTCCAAATTAGATTTAAGAGGGGCATACAACCTGGTCAGGGTCAGAGAAGGGGACGAATGGAAGACGGCCTTCAATACCCCTGAGGGCCATTTTGAAAACTTGGTTATGCCTTTTGGTTTGATGAATGCCCCAGCCGTTTTTCAGCATTTCGTGAACAGCATTTTTTATCATTTGATGGGAAAATTTGTATTGGTGTATTTGGATGACATTTTGATTTTTTCTCCCGATTTTAAAACTCATAAGGAACATTTACGTCAGGTCTTGCTCATTCTGCGGGAGAATAAATTATATGCAAAACTGGAAAAATGTGTGTTTGTGGTTCCAGAAATTCAATTTCTGGGGTTTCTTCTCTCCGCTTCTGGTTTTCGCATGGACCCCGAGAAGGTCCGCGCTGTGCTTGAGTGGGAGCTTCCTGAGAATCAAAAGGCGCTGATGCGTTTTTTGGGCTTTGCCAATTATTACAGGAAGTTCATTTTGAATTATTCTTCTATTGTTAAACCACTCACTGATATGACCAGAAAGGGGGTAGATTTTTCTTCTTGGTCAGTAGAGGCACGCAAGGCTTTTTCTGATATCAAGGAGAGTTTTGCTTCCGCTCCCATCTTGGTGCAACCTGATGTTTCGTTACCCTTCATAGTTGAGGTTGATGCTTCTGAGGTGGGTGTGGGGGCGGTCTTGTCTCAGGGTTCCTCTCCTGTCCAATTGGCGACCGTGTGCCTTTTTCTCAAGAAAACTCTCCTCCGCAGAGAGAAATTACGATGTGGGAGATAGGGAATTGTTGGCCATCAAGTTGGCTTTTGAGGAATGGCGCCATTGGCTAGAGGGAGCCAGACACCCTATTACCGTATTTACTGACCATAAAAATCTGGCCTACTTGGAGTCAGCCAAGCGTCTGAACCCGAGACAGGCCAGATGGTCGTTGTTCTTTTCTAGGTTTAATTTTGTTGTCACGTTCTGCCCTGGAGTTAAGAATGTGAAGGCAGATGCCCTGTCACGTTGTTTTCCGGGAGGCGGGAATTTTGAGGACCCGGGTCCCATTTTGGCTGAAGGTGTGGTGGTCTCTGCTCTTTTTCCTGAATTGGAGGCAGAGGTGCAGGCAGCCCAGTCAGAGGCTCCTGATCTTTGTCCTCCTGGGAGGTTGTTTGTGCCTCTCGCTTTAAGACACAAGATTTTTAAAGAACACCACGATACGGTCCTTGCTGGGCACCCGGGGGTAAGAGCCACACTGGATCTCATCGCTCGGAGATTCTGGTGGCCTGCGCTTCGTAAGTCGGTTGAGGGTTTTGTGGCAGCCTGCGAGACTTGCGCTCGTGCCAAAGTCCCTCATTCACGGCCATCAGGTCCTCTCCTTCCCTTACCCATTCCTTCCCGTCCTTGGACACATCTGTCCATGGACTTCATAACGGACCTGCCTCGTTCCTCGGGGAAGACTGTGATTCTGGTGGTGGTGGACCATTTTGGCTGAAGGTGTGGTGGTCTCTGCTCTTTTTCCTGAATTGGAGGCAGAGGTGCAGGCAGCCCAGTCAGAGGCTCCTGATCTTTGTCCTCCTGGGAGGTTGTTTGTGCCTCTCGCTTTAAGACACAAGATTTTTAAAGAACACCACGATACGGTCCTTGCTGGGCACCCGGGGGTAAGAGCCACACTGGATCTCATCGCTCGGAGATTCTGGTGGCCTGCGCTTCGTAAGTCGGTTGAGGGTTTTGTGGCAGCCTGCGAGACTTGCGCTCGTGCCAAAGTCCCTCATTCACGGCCATCAGGTCCTCTCCTTCCCTTACCCATTCCTTCCCGTCCTTGGACACATCTGTCCATGGACTTCATAACGGACCTGCCTCGTTCCTCGGGGAAGACTGTGATTCTGGTGGTGGTGGACCGTTTTAGCAAAATGGTGCATTTCATCCCTTTTCCTGGTTTGCCCAATGCTAAGACGCTGGCGCAGGCATTTGTTGATCACATTGTCAAATTGCACGGTATTCCTTCAGACATAGTCTCTGATAGGGGCACGCAGTTTGTTTCCAGATTCTGGAAGGCTTTCTGTTCTCGCTTGGGGGTTCGGTTGTCATTCTCTTCTGCTTTCCACCCGCAGTCGAATGGCCAGACAGAGCGCGTCAATCAGAATCTGGAGACATATCTGCGTTGTTTTGTGGCGGAGAATCAAGAGGATTGGTGTTCTTTTTTGTCCCTTGCTGAGTTTGCTTTAAATAACCGTCGTCAGGAGTCCTCTGATAAGTCACCATTTTTTGGTGCATATGGGTTTCATCCACAGTTGAGGACTTTCTCGGGAGAGGGGTCTTCTGGTTTACCTGATGAGGACAGATTCTCCTCGTCTTTGTCATCTATTTGGCAAAAGATTCAAGATAATCTAAAGAGCATGAGTGAGAGATATAAGCGTGTGGCTGATAAGAGACGTGTGCTTGGTCCGGACCTGAATGTTGGTGATCTGGTGTGGTTGTCTACCAAGAATATCAAATTGAAGGTTCCCTCCTGGAAGTTGGGTCCTAGGTTTATTGGGCCTTACAAAATCCTGTCTGTCATCAATCCTGTTGCATACCGTCTTGATCTTCCTCAGACTTGGAAGATCCATAATGTTTTTCATAAGTCCTTATTGAAACCTTATGTTCAACCCATTGTACCCTCGCCTTTGCCTCCTCCTCCGATTATGGTTGATGGGAATCTTGAATTTCAGGTCTCTGGGATTGTGGATTCTCGTCTTGTCCGCGGTTCTCTTCAGTACCTTGTTCACTGGGAGGGGTATGGTCCTGAGGAGAGGATGTGGGTCCCAGTGACGGACATTAAAGCCTCTCGTCTCATCAGGGCTTTCCATAGGTCCCATCCTGAGAAGGTGGGTTCTGAGTGTCCGGAGTCCACTCGTAGAGGGAGGGGTACTGTCACAACCAGACAGCTGAGAAGCTCTGACAGAGGCCTTTCAGAACCTCCTCTTTGAGTTTCTGTGTTGTGGTATTCAGCTCCTCCTCTCCTTAGCCTCTCTCAGCTGTCATGTGTTGGACTAATTGCTTCCCTTTAAATTCTTCCCCAGAAGGCTTTTCTGGGCGGCTTATATTTCTTCCTGGAGTATGTGTGCATGCCCATCTGGTTCTCCTCTCCTCTACAAAGTTAAGTGTTATACTGTTATCTGTTATTTTCTGTTTGCTGGATCCCAGGTTGACCCTGACTCCCTCCGTGTCTGGTGTAGGGAGCCGGTGGTCGTGTCCCCTCACTATTGTAGGGTGCTCAGGGGTTATATAGTCAAGGTACGTGGATATGCATACCTCCACCATTCGGATCTATGCATAGGCTAAGCAGCCAGGGAAAGTGCCAGGTCTTTTACAGGGGTCTCCCTTTTGTTCCTTAGCTGTTGGATCCAGCGAGTCATGTGGATTTGCATGTTGTTTTGCCTTGTTACCTGTACACATTCCGTGACATCATATTTCCTTTCCCTGTCCCTATCCACTTCCCTTGAAGAATGAGTACTTTTAAGGTGGCATCCTTGAATTTCCGGGGGTTCAGTACCCCGCAAAAACGATCTCAGGTCCTCTATCATATGCACAAACAAAAGGTCAATGTTTTACTGTTGCAGGAGACTCACTTTGGAGTGGGACATGTGCCAACGCTTATGAATAGATATTTTTCTCAGTGGTATAATAACCCTAGTCCTGATTCACGTTCTAGAGAGGTTTCTGTGGCTCTACATAGATCATTTCAGGGTACCATTGTTGATGTCTGCATGGATGGAGAGGGGCGTTATATCTTTATCAAATTGAAGATCAACTCATCACTATTCACGATAGTAAACTGGTATTGTCGGTGGAGATTTTAATTTCACTCTGAATCCAGCTTTGGACTCTTCGGCAAGACAGAACACTGCTCCCTGTAGACAATTACGATCATTACTCACCCGCTTTCACTCTCTCCAACTCACTGATGTTTGGAGGATTTTACATCCTCAAGGTAGGGACTACACTTTCTTTTCATCCCCCCATCACTCATACAGCCATATTGACCTCTTTCTTGTTAGCCATCCCAACCCTTGGCTTGGGATCCCGAAGCCTCCATTGGGGACATTTTATTATCTGACCATGCACCCATATTTTTTTTCAGTTAAGTTGCCCAATACATTGGCTAAACCGTGGAATTGGAGATTGAACAATAATCTTCTGAAAGATGTGGCTTGCATGGTGGATATACGAAATGTTATCAATGAATTCCTACAAATTCACTCCTCCGACCCCACTCCCCTCCCAATCCAGTGGGAGCAATTGAAATGCTTCCTTAGAGGCACATTCATAAAGCATGGTTCCAGATTAAAAAAAGAAAAGGCGTTGTCACTTATGAAGTTGCTAGCTCGAGCACATGAGCTTGAAACACTACATAAACAGACACTTTCCAACATCACACATGTTGAACTGCTTAAGGTTAGGAACTCCATTAAATTCCTATTAGACCAGCAATTTAGGAAATATCGGCAGGCCCTGGCGAGTTGGTTGGTTCGCTATCTGTCTCGGCGTCATCATCTGAACATCTCCAGTCCACCGATTCGGGTAGTGGTCTGTACACCGCCGTGGCGTATGGGCCTCGCATGCCCTCGGCGGGGGTAAACTCCACTGACTCTCCCACCTGAAGATTGTGTAGCCTGCTGGGTAGATAGCTCCTCTTGACGGACCGGCGGTTCACATAGTAGTCTCTGCCTGTGTCTTGATCTTTCAAGAACCCAAAGCCTCTTTCCTTGTCGAAAACTAACACGACTCCCACTCACCTCTCCAACTGGGGATGGCTGTCGGCTGGGTGTTCCATTAGGCGTTTGGTCAGCTCTTCAAAATAGATTTTGGTTTGGTTGTTTTTTTTCACCGCGGCCTCTTGGTTCTCTGCCATAAGAGCAGACCATAATGGATTAGGCGGGGCGAACCCTCCTCGCGGTCGTGGTGATGGCGGTTCGCATGCAATAGGCTCGTAGATGCCTTGATGGTAATTTCATGGTCTTTCACGCGGCCATGGGCAAGGGTTGGGCAGCAATCCTTCACCTTGGCTGTATGCCGGCGGTGCACTCATCTCACACTACAGGGAGTGCAGAATTATTATGCAAGTTGTATTTTTGAGGATTAATTTTATTATTGAACAACAACCATGTTCTCAATGAACCCAAAAAACTAATTAATATCAAAGCTGAATATTTTTGGAAGTAGTTTTTAGTTTGTTTTTAGTTTTAGCTATTTTAGGGGGATATCTGTGTGTGCAGGTGACTATTACTGTACATAATTATTAGGCAACTTAACAAAAAACAAATATATACCCATTTCAATTATTTATTTTTACCAGTGAAACCAATATAACATCTCAATATTCACAAATATACATTTCTGACATTCAAAAACAAAACAAAAACAAATCAGTGACCAATATAGCCACCTTTCTTTGCAAGGACACTCAAAAGCCTGCCATCCATGGATTCTGTCAGTGTTTTGATCTGTTCACCATCAACATTGCGTGCAGCAGCAACCACAGCCTCCCAGACACTGTTCAGAGAGGTGTACTGTTTTCCCTCCTTGTAAATCTCACATTTGATGATGGACCACAGGTTCTCAATGGGGTTCAGATCAGGTGAACAAGGAGGCCATGTCATTAGATTTTCTTCTTTTATACCCTTTCTTGCCAGCCACGCTGTGGAGTACTTGGACGCGTGTGATGGAGCATTGTCCTGCATGAAAATCATGTTTTTCTTACCTTGCAGACTTCTTCCTGTACCACTGCTTGAAGAAGGTGTCTTCCAGAAACTGGCAGTAGGACTGGGAGTTGAGCTTGACTCCATCCTCAACCCAAAAAGGCCCCACAAGCTCATCTTTGATGATACCAGCCCAAACCAGTACTCCACCTCCACCTTGCTGGCGTCTGAGTCGGACTGGAGCTCTCTGCCCTTTACCAATCCAGCCACAGGCCCATCCATCTGGCCCATCAAGACTCACTCTCATTTCATCAGTCCATAAAACCTTAGAAAAATCAGTCTTGAGATATTTCTTGGCCCAGTCTTGACGTTTCAGCTTGTGTGTCTTGTTCAGTGGTGGTCGTCTTTCAGCCTTTCTTACCTTGGCCATGTCTGAGTATTGCACACCTTGTGCTTTTGGGCACTCCAGTGATGTTGCAGCTCTGAAATATGGCCAAACTGGTGGCAAGTGGCATCTTGGCAGCTGCACGCTTGACTTTTCTCAGTTCATGGGCAGTTATTTTGCGCCTTGGTTTTTCCACACGCTTCTTGCGACCCTGTTGACTATTTTGAATGAAACGCTTGATTGTTCGATGATCACGCTTCAGAAGCTTTGCAATTTTAAGAGTGCTGCATCCCTCTGCAAGATATCTCACTATTTTTGACTTTTCTGAGCCTGTCAAGTCCTTCTTTGACCCATTTTGCCAAAGGAAAGGAAGTTGCCTAATAATTATGCACACCTGATATAGGGTGTTGATGTCATTAGACCACACCCCTTCTCATTACAGAGATGCACATCACCTAATATGCTTAATTGGTAGTAGGCTTTCGAGCCTATACAGCTTGGAGTAAGACAACATGCATAAAGAGGATGATGTGGTCAAAATACTCATTTGCCTAATAATTCTGCACGTAGTGTATGGCCCAGATGGGGTAGATATATCCGCAGGCACATCGTATCTCTGCATGTCCAAAAACAGCAACTCCTCTAGCGGACTGATTCATTGATCATGCACGCTCCGCCTATCCTCTTGCACCTCCCCAAGGTTCTGCAGCATAGGGGAGGCGACGCTCATATTTTAATCCATGTAAATGAGATGATGGCGCAGCAGAAAAACTTTTTCCGCTCTTTGAAAAGGGGTGGCACTCAATTTTCCCACCAAGCAGGGTGTTCTGCACAAGGATGGCACCGTAGATTAAACAAGAAGGCATCCGACAGCCATTTTGGGTGCAAGGAAAAAGTCAATTCAGTCACAACAAGCAGTTTTAGTGACATAGAAATCAGCGATTTAACCAGTTTTAACGGTGCAATTTTAGGGTAGGCTATTGGTACAGCACATTGATTCATGTTTTAAGTAGCTTGAACAGTTCTTTAGTCCAATAAAACAGTCAAACAAATGGGGCTAATTCACATAAGGCACAAAGGATTTGTATCCTGTTTGTGATGCCAATTTTAATTGCAGCGAGTCGGGACAGCAAGGGGAATAACTTGTGAGGTGACGGTGGACCAAGGAATAATGACAGATAGTTCTTTACTCACAGTTTTAATTCGTCTTTGGCCCGGCTGCAGTGAAGGGGAGAACAGCACCAAATTCTCCGGGGCACGCTCTATTACAGGGGACACCGGCCAGGTGGTGACCGAGGTGCCCTTGATGGTGATTGGATTTTCTGGGTGCTTGTGCAACTGGGCCCCTGAATTAGGTAATGTCGTGACGCCAGCACGTTGGTGGTGCAAAATGATGAGAGTGGTTGTAGTATTGAGATGGAAGAAAGAGGCAGGGTTTGAATTCAACTAAAAACTTTACTGTAAACAGGGACAGTAGTTTACATCCAGATATAAACAGTCTTTTATGAATATGGATGTTGGATGTTGTAAATCCAGGTAACAGGCTGTATATGTGGCTATATCTCAGGCTATAGTAGGAGGTTGTATACTCACTGGTAGTTAGCTCTTTGCCTTGTTCTAATCTCCGTAAAGGTGGTTCATCTCCTTATCTTCTACACACAAGTGATGCAACAGATGGCCTGTCTGTCCTTGAAGTAACGGTGAGGCTGCCAGAAGCTGATAAACCCTCACCCTGGTACAAAGGCGCCTAAAGCCTAGAATAATGGCTATTGTCCTTCCTTTGTCTTTCCACGTAGAAAATTGTAAAATCCACTTTGCACTCCGGAAGAGTAGACGGTAGAAAAAAAGGTTTCACCTCTGCCATCTTTCCTAGCTTGACACTGAGACAAAAGAATTGGCTCCTCTGGGCCGTGGAGCCCAAAAGAGAGCTGAGAGGAGGGGGTCCTCTCCTTCCCTCTTGCCTCTCACTCCATTCGCTCCAACTTCCACACTCTAAATTCACTAACTAGGCCTGAACTGTGGTATATATACTGTGGTGCTAACTCCATCTAGTGGTGGAATAGGCGTAGTGCACCTAACAGCCTGTTAACAGGGATCTTTATACAAGAGTGCAATACAACATGGTACATAAATTTGCAGTGCCCAGGTATACTAGTGGGACGCTGCACCTACACCATCTGTCCCTTATGCTGCAGCTCTCCCTGACTAAGACTGAGCCAAACCACATGTCATCGGGAGCTAAATAGCACCCAATGACGCATTATGGACAGACAATCACTGTAATGGAAGTAACCATTGGCTTGTTTATATGCTGCAAATGTGCGGGGAGGAGACTCGAGCATCGCGCTCGAGCACACATGTGAAAATAGTGTTCGGCCGAGTCAGCTCGCCCAACACTAATCTTGACAAAGGTCAGTCTCCTTACTTTTTAGGTGGATAGGCGAGTTCTCCTTGGAGTAACTATGACCACCGATGCACTAAACACCCAGTCTGATGCCACACTACTGGCCGGGCAGGACAGCTTTTTCCAGGGCAAACTCGGCCTGTTGCGGCCACAAATCCAG
The DNA here is from genome assembly GCF_014858855.1 of Bufo gargarizans. Classification (NCBI taxonomy): domain Eukaryota; kingdom Metazoa; phylum Chordata; class Amphibia; order Anura; family Bufonidae; genus Bufo; species Bufo gargarizans. The sequence continues at coordinate 294,925,415 of NC_058083.1, forward strand.
TTTGGCTGCCCAGTAGTCCAGCGGATCTTCAATGTGGGGTGGCAGGGTGCTGTCCAAGTATGCCACCACTGCTGGTTCAAGTTCTGCTCCAGGTTTAGCTGCTGCTGCTGCTGGTGAGTAGTTTCTACACTAGGTGGGTTAAGAAAGCTGCTCATCAACGACTCTAGACTCAAGCTGCTGCTGATGGAGCTGGTGCTGCTCCTACCCCGCCCTCCCGCCACTGCATCCATGGCAGTGAAACGTTATCGCAGAGGGCCCCTTGGTCAGACCTGCGAGAGGATGGATGATGGCACAGATAGGAAGAGGCCAACTGACTACATAGGATGTCTCTATAGTTTGTCCTCCCTCTCAGCGGGTGCAAAAAGGGCCCTCATTTTAGACCAGTAGTGAGGGTTCAATAAGGTAGAGACCCAGAAGTCATCCCTCTGCCGAATGGTGACAATTTGGCTGTCACTACCCAAGTGAGCATGCAGCGGGCCATTTGCGCAAGTGACTTGGAGGGACTACCTGCTTACATCTCCACTGTATCCTGCCACAGTGTGTCTGGGTCATCAGACTCGTCTTCCTCATCTCCCTCTTGCTCCTCCGACTGCTCCTTCTCTCCTGTCATCTATGCAGAAAAACTACCCATTTTGCTACACATTGCTTGTGCTCCAATATCCTTTTCATCTTCCTCCAGTTCAGCCCCCACAGGGCTCATGTGGCCGTGAGATCTAGGCGATATGTCTCCAGTACCCTGACCATCCAGATGTACCAGCATCTGTTCCAGGATATGAAGCAGTGTAAGGACATTGTTTATCCTATAGTCCAGGTGACTAACAAATAACGTGGCATCCCCAAAGGGCCTGAGCAAACAGCAGGTGTCACGCATGAGCTGCCACTAGCTGGCATTAAAGTTACACAGGGGAGTACTCCTGTCCGCTTGGATCATCAAAAAATCGTTTATGGCCTTTCTCTGTTCGTAAGGTCTGTCCAACATATGGAGGGTTAAATTTAAACAGGTGGAAAAGTTGCATATCAGCCTATGTTTGGGGACCCTGTTCTGCCACATGGCTCAGCCCTCCTTGATGTAGCACTGACATCATGTTTTTCCCGTTGTCAGTCACCATGGTTCCGATTTTGAGTTGTCGCTGAGAAAGCTAGGATTCGATTTCTTGATGAAGGACACGGAGCAGTTCCTCCCCTGTGTGACTCAGTTCGCCCAGGCAAACGAGGTGTAGAACAGTGTGACACCGCTGTGTCCTGCACATATGGTATGCTGGAGGAGCACTGTGAATTGTCCCGGGAATGTAGGCTGAGGACACAGTGGAGGATGAGGAGGCAGAGGCGGACATTGTCGCTCGACCAACGGCATGAGAACATCGAGGCGAAAGAGGCGTCATCTGACCAAGTTGCTGGTTTGGCTGGGCAGGAACCACATTTACCCAGTGGGCCGTAAAGGACATATTTTGTCCTGGACTGTAGTTACAGCTCCACACATCGGCGCTGCCGTGCTCTTTGGCAGACACTGACAGGCTCAAGGATTGGCCCACCTTCTGTTCTACATGTGTATGCAGTGCTGGTACTGCCTTTTTGGCAAAGAAATGACGGTTTGGGACTCTCCACTTCGGCTCGGCACAAGCCATCAATTCTCTGAAAGGTGCAGAGTCCACCACTTGGAAAGGGACGGACTTCAGCACCAGCAACTTGGCCAGGAGCATGTTCAGCTTCTGCACCGTTGTATGAGTGCACACATACTGCTGTCCCTTGGAAATTGCTTTGGTGATCATCGTCAATTGCTGACAGAATGACTGACGAGAAGTAGGAGGGCGAGGAGCAGGAGCATCAGGACCGGTAAGTGATGGGAAGGACAGACAGCTTCCTTCGGCTCAGGTGGTGGAGCCTTGACTGCCTGAAATCGGGTGCATGCCACCAAGTGATGCAGCGGTTGCTGCGACAGGCTGGAGTACGACATTGGAACCACGCTTCTCCCAGGCCACTTTATGGTGACACTGCATATGTTGACACAGGGCCGTGGAGCCAACATTGGCACCCTGGCTGCGCTCACTTTCTGCCCACAGATTCGTCAAATGGCCATGTTTCCCTTCTCTGGTTGCTTAACAAAAAACTGCCATACCGAGTAGGTGATTTTTACTCTGCACTGACTGCTACCGGCGCTTCCTCCGTGAACCCCTACATCACTACTTTCCGGGCAGGTAGGCTCCTGTGAAGCGCGTGGTCTATGTCGGGCACATTTAGCTCCCCACCTCCCACTGATGCCACCCTGCTGACTCCCGGCCATGGCTTGCCATCGACTTGCTGGCTCCCTCACTGCCTCATGCGCAATCTGCCACCCTCTTATCCCGATGATGATGAAGCCCCTTCGTCACCCGGCTCCCAATTGAAATCGGCTACATCATCATCGAGTACTGTCTGCACGTCACTGATGTCCTCCTCAACGGTCTCTGAGCCAGGAGCCTGAGCGCTCGCAACACCAGACACTCTGCTCATCACTACTTGCCCACCTATCGGAGGAAGCGGCGGATGTCTCCTCCACATCTTGGCTAGCCAGTAGCTGCTGACTGTCCTCTAGTAGCTCATCATCGCTGTATAGTGGAGATGAGCCCACAGCATATAATACTTCTCTGTCTGAGGGAACAGAAAAGGACAAAAAGAGGCAAGTTGAGGACAGGCCTACACCCGGGCCATGCCAAATAAGGGTTGTGTCTGACGAACCCACCAACTCTTGGCTGGGGGTGTCTGATGTCACTTGGGATGAAGTGGATTACCGAGTCAACCATTCAAGAACCACTGGGTGGCTGGTCAAGACATGATCGCTAGCTGGCACTGGGAACTGAGGCCTCTGGAAGTGACCCCAGCTGCCACGCCCCCTTACTCTGCTGCGACCTGTGCCTGCACCACAAACATTTAGGCCTCTGCCCCTCCCCTGTGCAGGGCTTGGCACTTCTCTGTCTGACATACTGTTAGATCAAAAAAGGAAATAAAAAGGAAATTAATACACCCCAAAAAATTCTGTAATTTTGTCACTTCCCCACACAACGGCAAATAATATTTTTTTTTGCCACTAATACACGATACATGCCAAAAAGGGCTTTAGAACATATAACTGCACCGCTGAATGGTAAATAATATATATATTTTTGCCACTAATACATGCCAAAAAGGTCTGTAATTTTCTCACTTCACCACACAACGGCTAATAAGCCCTTTTTGTTGGCACTAATACACGCCAAAAAAGGCTTTAAAACATAAAACTGCATGCTGAACGGCAAATAATATTTTTGTGCCACTAATACATGCCAAAAAGGGCTGTAATTTTCTCACTTCACCAAACAATGGTAAATAATACTTTTTTTTTGCCACTAATACACGCCAAAAAAGCTTTGGAACATATAACTGCACTGCTGAACGGCAAATAATACTTGTTTTGCCACTATTACACGCCAAAAAGGGCTGTAATTTTCTCACTTCATCACACAGCGGCTAATAAGCCCTTTTTTCCCACTTATAGACACCAGAAAAGGCTTTAGAACATATAACTGCAACACTGAACGGTAAATAAAACTTTTTTTTACCACTAATACATGCCAAAAAAGGCTTTAGAACATATAACTGCACCACTGAATGGCAAGTAATACTTATTTTTTTGCCACTAATACACGCCGAAATGCTTTAGATCAAATAACTGCACCGTGAACGGCAAATAAGCAATTTTTTCCCACTAATACACGCCAAAAAAGGCTTTACAACATATAACTGAACCGCACAAGTAATACACCCTGTTAATGGCTGTATCATACAAACTGAAAAGAATGGCGTGGTATTAGCAGGAGATGCTCAAACCCACATGCAGTCGGGCATATATATATAGGGGAGCAAATCCTGCACTTGTGGCCCGTTGCTAATGGTGATCCCCAGCAAAAATGCATACAGTGGAGGATGCCCGCAGCGAACCACAAGTACCACAATAGACATCCTCCACAAGAAAGCAATTATGTGGATGTGATAATCAATATAACAATATAACAAAATAATAGCAAAGACAGGTGCACTCTGCGGTCTTACTAAACCCTCAAACTGATTTTAAAATTGAGAGATTAGTCAACATGTCCTACGGTGTAGGACATGTCTAAGCACGGGCACCACGCCAAGGTTTCTCAAGTAGCCCGGGACCTAACACTCTCCTACCTGAGCCGTATGGGCAATACCAGGAGCCAGCGGGCAAATTACAGGAGCATAAGGCCGACTCACAAACAACTCACCAGTTACCTCCAGCATGTAACCATGCGTGCAATGGGAGGAGAGAGGAGTCTGCGAGTTCCCCTCAAGACTGGCTGATATGGCCCAGGCCTCACAGGTGCACCTAAATGTAGCCTGTAGATGGAAAACAGGCACATTTAAATTGGAGTTTATACACCTCCAAGAATCTCTATATATACAAACTGAAAAGAATGGCGTGGTATTAGCAGGAGATGCTCAAACCCTCATACACGCCGAAATGCTTTAGATCAAATAACTGCACCGTGAACGGCAAATAAGCAATTTTTTCCCACTAATACACGCCAAAAAAAGGCTTTAGAACATATAACTGAACCGCACAAGTAATACACCCTGTTAATGGCTGTGTCACACAGCACTTTCACCCCAATAAAAAGAATGGTTTGCTGGAATTACAGATGTATAATCTATTGAAAACCTGAAAGCAGCAGTATAATGGCAATTTAGATCCCCAGTCAGTGCAGCAAGGTGTAATAGGAATGTTCCTAAAACCCAGGCTGTAAACTCCCCTATCGAACCCTGTTCTGCTTCAATACTGTGGAATTATTCCTCCCTATCCTTAACCTACAGTTCTAATGTTCTTTCCCTATTCAGCAAAATAAAAGTTTTCAAGTCTTTCCTAGCACTTTCCCTAGCGCCTGCTGCCGTCTCTCCCTTCACTAAGTACACTGGAAAATGGCTGAATCCAAGATGGCTGAGGCTATTTATAGGGTTGTGATATCACAGGGCTAGCTGGCTGCTGATTAACTGCATGCATGGCATTGTGGGTGATCACCCGTTCTCAGAGTTCTTTGCTCCTTGTCCTAACATGTGCAGCAGCCATTTTAGGAAAAAATGTGATTCGTTACCACGAAACGCAAGTAAATGGTGCAAATCAAATTTTTACTGAAATTCGGATCGAATTCCACTTCGTCAACTTGGATTCGCTCATCTCTAATATTTACTATTGAAACTTATTTTGAAAGGGACAAGCTCAAATCAACTGCTGCTCCACTCACCTGTCCTGGGTCTCAGACCCCCAGTGGCCTGGCCCTGGTCACTTTCTCCTACTCTTCTTTGTGCGCTCAGCCACTGGGGTAACACCCCTCCTGTTTGCAGGCTAAAGCCTGTTAGGCTGCGCTATCTGCATCCGTAGGAAACATGCACTTCCTCCAGTTCTTTAAGGGCCAGCAGGTGCGGTACCACTGGCCAATGTCTGACAACCATTGGCCCAGTGGGAAGGTGCCTTTGCAATAAAGTCCCTAGATTGCTAGTTTGTTGCAAGGGTGGTGTTACTGTTACCTGTCTGTGTACCAACAAATGCCAATTTCTTGACTCTAATCCTCTGCTGCCTGGCCTGATCAGACTAGTTCCTGTTTTACCATACTGACCCTGTGCTACTTGCCTTGACCTGGGTTCTTTTTAATATATTTGCACAAACTCTGACCTCCCTTATCTCAGCCTGTTACTGACTATGAGATTTACATATCCCTTTGATGATACTCACCAGTGTCTCCTGACTTCATAGGTCAGCAGCCAACCACACAGATACCTCTCAAAGAGGTCCATCCTTGCGTGTTCCCTGCAGTGAAGTCCAGATCCCTGTATAGGAGTTAAAGGATGAATATCAGGCGAAGCTAGGATAACGCCCTTAACTTTAGCCCTAAATCAAATCTGTTGGTTGTCACAATGGTTCCATGCCCACTGCAACAGAGGTGATTAGATTTAGTTTTTATACATTCTTCAAAAAGGTAGAACAGTGCACAACATGCATATTTGTAGATTGGAAGTTTTTTCAAGCTACCTTGCTGGCATGAAACTGTTTATTTAAATCATAAAGATATTGTGCCATGAGCTCTGTTCTACTTCCTAAACTTACACACACTACTAAGCATGCATTGACCCTTCTGGCATTTTACAGTGAAAATAATTTCATCTTATTCCACACATTTCTTGAACACCTGGTAGGATAAGAAAGCCCAAAGTGGTATTCTTATCTGACTATGATGTGATACTCCATTGACTCACATCATTACATAGGGGATGTTATCTGTGTATTTTATCTTGTACAATTTATGAAGGCTATATATATCTTTAAGGACAACTTATATGCAGCCAAATATTTTTTTTAGATCTCTTATAACTGTATGGTTAGTTTGGTAGATTGTACAGAAAGGGTAAATAAATGCTAAACTGTTGGAAGTAATCTGCATGACTTCAAGACATTCTGTGCATTTAAGCAGAGTTAATGGATCAATTATAAAATTAAATAACGAGGAACTCCCTGAAAAATGTACTTATTGAATAATTCCACTGAAATAGTAGAGAGGTTGAACTTATGAAATGTCTTCTCAGCAGTGGACACTCGTTTAAAAGCACCAATAAGAACATTGTAATGCATATTTGATAAAGCACATTTTGTTGTAGTTTTCGCTATAATTTTTCTTATTTCTTTTAAAGAGGACCTTTCACCTGGAAAAACATTGTGAACTAAGTATCATTACATATACAGCGGCGCCCACGGATCTCACTGCACTTACTATTATCCCTGGGCGCCGCTCCGTTCGGCTGCTGTGCCCTCTGGTATCTTCACTCACTTGGTTATAGTAGGCGGCGACTGCTCTTGTTCTGCTAGGCGTCTCCTTCTCCCATGCTGTAGTGCTGGCCAATCGCAGCGCAGAGCTCACAGCCTGGGAGAAAAAAAACTCCCAGGCTGTGAGCTCTGCGCTGCGATTGGCCAGCGCTACAGCCTAGGAGGAGGAGATGCCCAGCAGAACAAGGGCAGACCCGCCTACTACCAAGTCCCCTAAGTCTCCGCCTACTATAACCAAGTAAGCGAGGTTACCGGAGGACATTGCGGCCGAACGGAGAGGCGCCCAGGGATAATAGTAAGTGCAGTGAGATCCCTGGGAGCCGCTGTATATGTAATGATACTTAGTTTGCAATGTTTTTCCAGGTGAAAGGTCCTCTTTAAGCTATAAAAGTTCAATAGGATAATAAATACTGAGCTTTCAAACTGCCATAGACTAAAATGCAATCATCACACACAGCAAATAATTAAAAGTCCCTACTTAACCCAACCCTAAAAAAAAAAAAAAAAGGTATCTATCACAACACCGAACGTGAATGTAATCAGACTAGGAAACCTCATGAGATACCGATTGGTTTAAGGGTCACTGAACTTTAAAAAAAAAAAGATATGTCATAGGTAGGGATGAGCGAACTCGAACTGTATAGTTCGGGTTCGTACCGAATTTTGGGGTGTCCGTGACACGGACCCGAACCCGGACATTTTCGTAAAAGTCCGGGTTCGGGTTCGGTGTTCGTCGCTTTCTTCGCGCTTTTGTGACGCTTTCTTGGCGCTTTTTGAAAGGCTGCAAAGCAGCCAATCAACAAGCGTCATACTACTTGCCCCAAGAGGCCATCACAGCCATGCCTACTATTGGCATGGCTGTGATTGGCCAGAGCACCATGTGACCCAGCCTCTATTTAAGCTGGAGTCACATAGCGCCGCCCCTTACTCTGCTCTGATTAGCGTAGGGAGAGGTTGCGGCTGCGACAGTAGGGCGAGATTAGGCAGATTAACTCCTCCAAAGGACTTGATTAACTGATCGATCTGCAGCTGTGGATCATTGAGCTGCTGATCCTCAATTGCTCACTGTTTTTAGGCTGCACAGACCGTTTGTCAGTCTCATTTTTCTGGGGTGATCGGCGGCCATTTTGTGTCTTGTGGTGCGCCAGCACAAGCTGCGACCAAGTGCATTTAACCCTCAATGGTGTGGTTGTTTTTTGGCTAAAGCCTACATCAGGGTGAAGCTGTCACACCAAGTGCATTTAACCAGCAATAGTCTGTTCATTTTTTGGCCATATACAAAATCAGGGGCAAGCTGCGCCTGTCACCAAGTGCATTTAACCCTCAATGGTGTGGTTGTTTTTTGGCTAAAGCCTACATCAGGGTGAAGCTGTCACACCAAGTGCATTTAACCAGCAATAGTCTGTTCATTTTTTGGCCATATACAAAATCAGGGGCAAGCTGCGCCTGTCACCAAGTGCATTTAACCCTCAATGGTGTGGTTGTTTTTTGGCTAAAGCCTACATCAGGGTGAAGCTGTCACACCAAGTGCATTTAACCAGCAATAGTCTGTTCATTTTTTGGCCATATACAAAATCAGGGGCAAGCTGCGCCTGTCACCAAGTGCATTTAACCCTCAATGGTGTGGTTGTTTTTTGGCTAAAGCCTACATCAGGGTGAAGCTGTCACACCAAGTGCATTTAACCAGCAATAGTCTGTTCATTTTTTGGCCATATCCCAGTCTAATTCTGTCACTAAATCCATACCGGTCACCCAGCGCCTAAATACTAGGCCTCAAATTTATATCCAGCTAAATCTGTCCCTAGTGCTGTAGCTGGGCGAGTTATTTAGTGTCCGTTCAAGCACATTTCTTGTTCTGGGTTGAAATACAATTCCCAATTTAGCAATTTCATAATTTAGTGGTTCCTGCTATATCAGAGCTCTTTGAAATCTATCCCAAAAAGGGTATATAATATTGAAGGTGCACATAGGGTCATTCAGAGTAACTTCACACACACCCGCTACTGTGTATTTCCAAGTCTAATTCTGTCACTAAATCCATACCGGTGACCCAGCGCCTAAATACTAGGCCTCAAATTTAATTCCCTCTAAATCTCTCGTTACCCACCGCTGTACTGTTGTTGCTGGGCAAGATATTTAGTGTCCGTCAAAGCACATTTTTTGTTCTGGGTTGAAGTACAATTCCCAATTTAGCAATTTCATAATTTAGTGGTTTCTGCTATATCAGAGCTATTTGAAATCTATCCCAAAAAGGGTATATAATATTGAAGGTGCACATAGGGTCATTCAGAATAACTTCACACACACCCGCTACTGTGTATTTCCAAGTCTAATTCTGTCACTAAACCCATACCTGTCACCCAGCGCCTAAATACTAGGCCTCAAATTTAAATCCCTCTAAATCTCTCGTTACCGTTGTCCTGTTGTAGCTGGGAAAGTTATTTAGTGCCCGTCAAAGCACATTTTTTGTTCTGGGTTGAAGTACAATTCCCAATTTAGCAATTTCATAATTTAGTGGTTCCTGCTATATCAGAGCTATTTGAAATCTATCCCAAAAAGGGTATATAATATTGAAGGTGCACATAGGGTCATTCAGAATAACTTCACACACACCCGCTACTGTGTATTTCCAAGTCTAATTCTGTCACTAAATCCATACCGGTGACCCAGCGCCTAAATACTAGGCCTCAAATTTAATTCCCTCTAAATCTCTCGTTACCCACCGCTGTACTGTTGTTGCTGGGCAAGATATTTAGTGTCCGTCAAAGCACATTTTTTGTTCTGGGTTGAAGTACAATTCCCAATTTAGCAATTTCATAATTTAGTGGTTTCTGCTATATCAGAGCTATTTGAAATCTATCCCTAAAAGGGTATATAATATTGAAGGTGCACATAGGGTCATTCAGAATAACTTCACACACACCCGCTACTGTGTATTTCCAAGTCTAATTCTGTCACTAAACCCATACCTGTCACCCAGCGCCTAAATACTAGGCCTCAAATTTAAATCCCTCTAAATCTCTCGTTACCGTTGTCCTGTTGTAGCTGGGAAAGTTATTTAGTGCCCGTCAAAGCACATTTTTTGTTCTGGGTTGAAGTACAATTCCCAATTTAGCAATTTCATAATTTAGTGGTTCCTGCTATATCAGAGCTATTTGAAATCTATCCCAAAAAGGGTATATAATATTGAAGGTGCACATAGGGTCATTCAGAATAACTTCACACACACGCTTCTGTGCATTTCCAAGTCTAATTCTGTCACTAAATCCATACCGGTGACCCAGCGCCTAAATACTAGGCCTCAAATTTAATTCCCTCTAAATCTCTCGTTACCCACCGCTGTACTGTTGTTGCTGGGCAAGATATTTAGTGTCCGTCAAAGCACATTTTTTGTTCTGGGTTGAAGTACAATTCCCAATTTAGCAATTTCATAATTTAGTGGTTTCTGCTATATCAGAGCTATTTGAAATCTATCCCTAAAAGGGTATATAATATTGAAGGTGCACATAGGGTCATTCAGAATAACTTCACACACACCCGCTACTGTGTATTTCCAAGTCTAATTCTGTCACTAAATCCATACCGGTGACCCAGCGCCTAAATACTAGGCCTCAAATTTAATTCCCTCTAAATCTCTCGTTACCCACCGGTGTACTGTTGTTGCTGGGCAAGATATTTAGTGTCCGTCAAAGCACATTTTTTGTTCTGGGTTGAAGTACAATTCCAAATTTAGCAATTTCATAATTTAGTGGTTTCTGCTATATCAGAGCTATTTGAAATCTATCCCTAAAAGGGTATATAATATTGAAGGTGCACATAGGGTCATTCAGAATAACTTCACACACACCCGCTACTGTGTATTTCCAAGTCTAATTCTGTCACTAAACCCATACCTGTCACCCAGCGCCTAAATACTAGGCCTCAAATTTAAATCCCTCTAAATCTCTCGTTACCGTTGTCCTGTTGTAGCTGGGAAAGTTATTTAGTGCCCGTCAAAGCACATTTTTTGTTCTGGGTTGAAGTACAATTCCCAATTTAGCAATTTCATAATTTAGTGGTTCCTGCTATATCAGAGCTATTTGAAATCTATCCCAAAAAGGGTATATAATATTGAAGGTGCACATAGGGTCATTCAGAATAACTTCACACACACGCTTCTGTGCATTTCCAAGTCTAATTCTGTCACTAAATCCATACCGGTGACCCAGCGCCTAAATACTAGGCCTCAAATTTAATTCCCTCTAAATCTCTCGTTACCCACCGCTGTACTGTTGTTGCTGGGCAAGATATTTAGTGTCCGTCAAAGCACATTTTTTGTTCTGGGTTGAAGTACAATTCCCAATTTAGCAATTTCATAATTTAGTGGTTTCTGCTATATCAGAGCTATTTGAAATCTATCCCTAAAAGGGTATATAATATTGAAGGTGCACATAGGGTCATTCAGAATAACTTCACACACACCCGCTACTGTGTATTTCCAAGTCTAATTCTGTCACTAAATCCATACCGGTGACCCAGCGCCTAAATACTAGGCCTCAAATTTAATTCCCTCTAAATCTCTCGTTACCCACCGGTGTACTGTTGTTGCTGGGCAAGATATTTAGTGTCCGTCAAAGCACATTTTTTGTTCTGGGTTGAAGTACAATTCCCAATTTAGCAATTTCATAATTTAGTGGTTTCTGCTATATCAGAGCTATTTGAAATCTATCCCTAAAAGGGTATATAATATTGAAGGTGCACATAGGGTCATTCAGAATAACTTCACACACACGCTTCTGTGCATTTCCAAGTCTAATTCTGTCACTAAATCCATACCGGTGACCCAGCGCCTAAATACTAGGCCTCAAATTTAAATCCCTCTAAATCTCTCGTTACCCACCACTGTACTGTTGTTGCTGGGCAAGATATTTAGTGTCCGTCAAAGCACATTTTTTGTTCTGGGTTGAAGTACAATTCCCAATTTAGCAATTTCATAATTTAGTGGTTTCTGCTATATCAGAGCTATTTGAAATCTATCCCTAAAAGGGTATATAATATTGAAGGTGCACATAGGGTCATTCAGAATAACTTCACACACACGCTTCTGTGCATTTCCAAGTCTAATTCTGTCACTAAATCCATACCGGTGACCCAGCGCCTAAATACTAGGCCTCAAATTTAAATCCCTCTAAATCTCTCGTTACCCACCGCTGTACTGTTGTTGCTGGGCAAGATATTTAGTGTCCGTCAAAGCACATTTTTTGTTCTGGGTTGAAGTACAATTCCCAATTTAGCAATTTCATAATTTAGTGGTTTCTGCTATATCAGAGCTATTTGAAATCTATCCCTAAAAGGGTATATAATATTGAAGGTGCACATAGGGTCATTCAGAATAACTTCACACACACGCTTCTGTGCATTTCCAAGTCTAATTCTGTCACTAAATCCATACCGGTGACCCAGCGCCTAAATACTAGGCCTCAAATTTAAATTCCTCTAAATCTCTCGTTACCCACCGCTGTACTGTTGTTGCTGGGCAAGATATTTAGTGTCCGTCAAAGCACATTTTTTGTTCTGGGTTGAAGTACAATTCCCAATTTAGCAATTTCATAATTTAGTGGTTCCTGCTATATCAGAGCTATTTGAAATCTATCCCAAAAAGGGTATATAATATTGAAGGTGCACATTGGGTCATTCAGAATAACTTCACACACACCGCTACTGTGTATTTCAAGTCTAATTCTGTCACTAAACCCATACCTGTCACCCAGCGCCTAAATACTAGGCCTCAAATTTAAATCCCTCTAAATCTCTCGTTACCCACCGCTGTACTGTTGTTGCTGGGCAAGATATTTAGTGTCCGTCAAAGCACATTTTTTGTTCTGGGTTGAAGTACAATTCCCAATTTAGCAATTTCATAATTTAGTGGTTTCTGCTATATCAGAGCTATTTGAAATCTATCCCTAAAAGGGTATATAATATTGAAGGTGCACATAGGGTCATTCAGAATAACTTCACACACACCGCTTCTGTGCATTTCCAAGTCTAATTCTGTCACTAAATCCATACCGGTGACCCAGCGCCTAAATACTAGGCCTCAAATTTAAATCCCTCTAAATCTCTCGTTACCCACCGCTGTACTGTTGTTGCTGGGCAAGATATTTAGTGTCCGTCAAAGCACATTTTTTGTTCTGGGTTGAAGTACAATTCCCAATTTAGCAATTTCATAATTTAGTGGTTTCTGCTATATCAGAGCTATTTGAAATCTATCCCTAAAAGGGTATATAATATTGAAGGTGCACATAGGGTCATTCAGAATAACTTCACACACACGCTTCTGTGCATTTCCAAGTCTAATTCTGTCACTAAATCCATACCGGTCACCCAGCGCCTAAATACTAGGCCTCAAATTTATATCCCGCTGAATTTGAATACAATACATTGGGCCAAATAATATATTTGTTGTTGTGGTGAACCATAACAATGAGAAAAACATCTAGTAAGGGACGCGGACGTGGACATGGTCGTGGTGGTGTTAGTGGACCCTCTGGTGCTGGGAGAGGACGTGGCCGTTCTGCCACATCCACACGTCCTAGTGTACCAACTACTTCAGGTCCCAGTAGCCGCCAGAATTTACAGCGATATATGGTGGGGCCCAATGCCGTTCTAAGGATGGTAAGGCCTGAGCAGGTACAGGCATTAGTCAATTGGGTGGCCGACAGTGGATCCAGCACGTTCACATTATCTCCCACCCAGTCTTCTGCAGAAAGCGCACAGATGGCGCCTGAAAACCAACCCCATCAGTCTGTCACATCACCCCCATGCATACCAGGGAAACTGTCTCAGCCTCAAGTTATGCAGCAGTCTCTTATGCTGTTTGAAGACTCCGCTGGCAGGGTTTCCCAAGGGCATCCACCTAGCCCTTCCCCAGCGGTGAAAGACATAGAATGCACTGACGCACAACCACTTATGTTTCCTGATGATGAGGACATGGGAATACCACCTCAGCATGTCTCTGATGATGACGAAACACAGGTGCCAACTGCTGCGTCTTTCTGCAGTGTGCAGACTGAACAGGAGGTCAGGGATCAAGACTGGGTGGAAGACGATGCAGGGGACGATGAGGTCCTAGACCCCACATGGAATGAAGGTCGTGCCACTGACTTTCACAGTTCGGAGGAAGAGGCAGTGGTGAGACCGAGCCAACAGCGTAGCAAAAGAGGGAGCAGTGGGCAAAAGCAGAACACCCGCCGCCAAGAGACTCCGCCTGCTACTGACCGCCGCCATCTGGGACCGAGCACCCCAAAGGCAGCTTCAAGGAGTTCCCTGGCATGGCACTTCTTCAAACAATGTGCTGACGACAAGACCCGAGTGGTTTGCACGCTGTGCCATCAGAGCCTGAAGCGAGGCATTAACGTTCTGAACCTGAGCACAACCTGCATGACCAGGCACCTGCATGCAAAGCATGAACTGCAGTGGAGTAAACACCTTAAAACCAAGGAAGTCACTCAGGCTCCCCCTGCTACCTCTTCTGCTGCTGCCGCCTCGGCCTATTCTGCTGCTGCCGCCTCGGCCTCTTCCTCCGCCTCTGGAGGAACGTTGGCACCTGCCGCCCAGCAAACAGGGGATGTACCACCAACACCACCACCACCACCTCCGTCACCAAGCGTCTCAACCATGTCACACGCCAGCGTTCAGCTCTCCATCTCACAAACATTTGATAGAAAGCGTAAATTCCCACCTAGCCACCCTCGATCCCTGGCCCTGAATGCCAGCATTTCTAAACTACTGGCCTATGAAATGCTGTCATTTAGGCTGGTGGACACAGACAGCTTCAAACAGCTCATGTCGCTTGCTGTCCCACAGTATGTTGTTCCCAGCCGGCACTACTTCTCCAAGAGAGCCGTGCCTTCCCTGCACAACCAAGTATCCGATAAAATCAAGTGTGCACTGCGCAACGCCATCTGTAGCAAGGTCCACCTAACCACAGATACGTGGACCAGTAAGCACGGCCAGGGACGCTATATCTCCCTAACTGCACACTGGGTAAATGTAGTGGCAGCTGGGCCCCAGGCGGAGAGCTGTTTGGCGCACGTCCTTCCGCCGCCAAGGATCGCAGGGCAACATTCTTTGCCTCCTGTTGCCACCTCCTCCTTCTCGGCTTCCTCCTCCTCTTCTTCCACCTGCTCATCCAGTCAGCCACACACCTTCACCACCAACTTCAGCACAGCCCGGGGTAAACGTCAGCAGGCCATTCTGAAACTCATATGTTTGGGGGACAGGCCCCACACCGCACAGGAGTTGTGGCGGGGTATAGAACAACAGACCGACGAGTGGTTGCTGCCGGTGAGCCTCAAGCCCGGCCTGGTGGTGTGTGATAATGGGCGAAATCTCGTTGCAGCTCTGGGACTAGCCAATTTGACGCACATCCCTTGCTTGGCGCATGTGCTGAATTTGGTGGTGCAGAAGTTCATTCACAACTACCCCGACATGTCAGAGCTGCTGCATAAAGTGCGGGCCGTCTGTTCGCGCTTCCGGCGTTCACATCCTGCTGCTGCTCGCCTGTCTGCGCTACAGCGTAACTTCGGCCTTCCCGCTCACCGCCTCATATGCGACGTGCCCACCAGGTGGAACTCCACCTTGCACATGCTGGACAGACTGTGCGAGCAGCAGCAGGCCATAGTGGAGTTTCAGCTGCAGCACGCACGGGTCAGTCGCACTACAGAACAGCACCACTTCACCACCAATGACTGGGCCTCCATGCGAGACCTGTGTGCCCTGTTGCGCTGTTTCGAGTACTCCACCAACATGGCCAGTGGCGATGACACCGTTATCAGCGTTACAATACCACTTCTATGTCTCCTTGAGAAAACACTTAGGGCGATGATGGAACAGGAGGTGGCCCAGGAGGAGGAGGAGGAGGATGAGGAAGAGGGGTCATTTTTAGCACTTTCAGGCCAGTCTCTTCGAAGTGACTCAGAGGGAGGTTTTTTGCAACAGCAGAGGCCAGGTACAAATGTGGCCAGCCAGGGCCCACTACTGGAGGACGAGGAGGACGAGGATGAGGAGGAGGTGGAGGAGGATGAGGATGAAGCATGGTCACAGCGGGGTGGCACCCAACGCAGCTCGGGTCCATCACTGGTGCGTGGCTGGGGGGAAAGGCAGGACGATGACGATACGCCTCCCACAGAGGACAGCTTGTCCTTACCCCTGGGCAGCCTGGCACACATGAGCGACTACATGCTGCAGTGCCTGCGCAACGACAGCAGAGTTGCCCACATTTTAACCTGTGCGGACTACTGGGTTGCCACCCTGCTGGATCCACGCTACAAAGACAATGTGCCCACCTTACTTCCTGCACTGGAGCGTGATAGGAAGATGCGCGAGTACAAGCGCACGTTGGTAGACGCGCTACTGAGAGCATTCCCAAATGTCACAGGGGAACAAGTGGAAGCCCAAGGCCAAGGCAGAGGAGGAGCAAGAGGTCGCCAAGGCAGCTGTGTCACGGCCAGCTCCTCTGAGGGCAGGGTTAGCATGGCAGAGATGTGGAAAACTTTTGTCAACACGCCACAGCTAACTGCACCACCACCTGATACGCAACGTGTTAGCAGGAGGCAACATTTCACTAACATGGTGGAACAGTACGTGTGCACACCCCTCCACGTACTGACTGATGGTTCGGCCCCATTCAACTTCTGGGTCTCTAAATTGTCCACGTGGCCAGAGCTAGCCTTTTATGCCTTGGAGGTGCTGGCCTGCCCGGCAGCCAGCGTTTTGTCTGAACGTGTATTCAGCACGGCAGGGGGCGTCATTACAGACAAACGCAGCCGCCTGTCTACAGCCAATGTGGACAAGCTGACGTTCATAAAAATGAACCAGGCATGGATCCCACAGGACCTGTCCGTCCCTTGTCCAGATTAGACATTAACTACCTCCCCATAACCATATATTATTGGACTCCAGGGCACTTCCTCATTCAATCCTATTTTTATTTTCATTTTACCATTATATTGCGATGCTACCCAAAGTTGAATGAACCTCTCCTCTGCCTGTGTGCTAGGCCTAAATATATGCCAATGGACTGTTGCAGTGGTGGCTGACATGAAGCCTGATTCTCTGCTATGACATGCAGACTAATTCTCTGCTGACATGAAGCCAGATTGTCTGTTACGGGACCTCTCTCCTCTGCCTGGGTGCTGGGCCTAAATTTATGACAATGGACTGTTGCAGTGGTGGCTGACGTGAAGCCTGATTCTCTGCTATGACATGCAGACTGATTCTCTGCTGACATAAAGCCAGATCGTCTGTTACGGGACCTTCTCTGCTCTGCCTGTGTGCTAGGCCTAAATATATGCCAATGGACTGTTGCAGTGGTGGGTGACGTGAAGCCTCATTCTCTGCTATGACATGCAGACTGATTCTCTGCTGACATGAAGCCAGATTGTCTGTTACGGGACCTCTCTGCTCTGCCTGTGTGCTAGGCCTAAATATATGCCAATGGACTGTTGCAGTGGTGGGTGACGTGAAGCCTCATTCTCTGCTATGACATGCAGACTGATTCTCTGCTGTCATGAAGCCAGATTGTCTGTTACGGGACCTTCTCTGCTCTGCCTGTGTGCTAGGGCCTAAATATATGCCAATGGACTGTTGCAGTGGTGGGTGACGTGAAGCCTCATTCTCTGCTATGACATGCAGACTGATTCTCTGCTGACATGAAGCCAGATTGTCTGTTACGGGACCTCTCTGCTCTGCCTGTGTGCTAGGCCTAAATATATGCCAATGGACTGTTGCAGTGGTGGGTGACGTGAAGCCTCATTCTCTGCTATGACATGCAGACTGATTCTCTGCTGACATGAAGCCAGATCCTCTGTTACGGGAGCTCTCTCCTCTGCCTGGGTGCTGGGCCTAAATTTATGACAATTGACTGTTGCAGTGGTGGGTGACGTGAAGCCTGATTCTCTGCTATGATATGAAGACTGATTCTCTGCTGACATGAAGCCAGATTGTCTGTTACGGGACCTTTCTCCTCTGCCTGGGTTCTGGGCCTAAATTTATGAAAATTGACTCTTACAGTGGTGGGTGACGTGAAGCCTGATTCTAGGCTATGATATGAAGACTGATTCTCTGCTGACATGAAGCCAGATTGTCTGTTACGGGACCTTTCTCCTCTGCCTGGGTTCTGGGCCTAAATTTATGAAAATTGACTCTTACAGTGGTGGGTGACGTGAAGCCTGATTCTCTGCTATGATATGAAGACTGATTCTCTGCTGACATGAAGCCAGATTCTCTGTTACGGGACCTCTCTCCTCTGCCTGGGTGCTGGGCCTAAATTTATGACAATGGACTGTTGCAGTGGTGGCTGACGTGAAGCCTGATTCTCTGCTATGACATGCAGACTGATTCTCTGCTGTCATGAAGCCAGATTGTCTGTTACGGGACCTCTCTGCTCTGCCTGTGTGCTAGGCCTAAATATATGCCAATGGACTGTTGCAGTGGTGGCTGACGTGAAGCCTCATTCTCTGCTATGACATGCAGACTAATTCTCTGCTGACATGAAGCCAGATTGTCTGTTACGGGACCTCTCTCCTCTGCCTGGGTGCTGGGCCTAAATTTATGACAATGGACTGTTGCAGTGGTGGCTGACGTGAAGCCTCATTCTCTGCTATGACATGCAGACTAATTCTCTGCTGTCATGAAGCCAGATTGTCTGTTACGGGACCTCTCTGCTCTGCCTGTGTGCTAGGCCTAAATATATGCCAATGGACTGTTGCAGTGGTGGGTGACGTGAAGCCTCATTCTCTGCTATGACATGCAGACTGATTCTCTGCTGACATGAAGCCAGATTGTCTGTTACGGGACCTCTCTGCTCTGCCTGTGTGCTAGGCCTAAATATATGCCAATGGACTGTTGCAGTGGTGGGTGACGTGAAGCCTCATTCTCTGCTATGACATGCAGACTGATTCTCTGCTGACATGAAGCCAGATTCTCTGTTACGGGACCTCTCTCCTCTGCCTGTGTGTGTGCTGGGCCTAAATATATGCCAATGGACTGTTGCAGTGGTGGCTGACGTGAAGCCTCATTCTCTGCTATGACATGCAGACTAATTCTCTGCTGACATGAAGACAGATTCTCTGTTACGGGACCTCCCTCCTCTGCCTGGGTGCTGGGCCTAAATATATGCCAATGGACTGTTGCAGTGGTGGCTGACGTGAAGCCTCATTCTCTGCTATGACATGCAGACTGATTCTCTGCTGACATGAAGCCAGATTCTCTGTTACGGGACCTCTCTCCTCTGCCTGTGTGTGTGCTGGGCCTAAATATATGCCAATGGACTGTTGCAGTGGTGGCTGACGTGAAGCCTCATTCTCTGCTATGACATGCAGACTGATTCTCTGCTGACATGAAGCCAGATTCTCTGTTACGGGACCTCTCTCCTCTGCCTGTGTGTGTGCTGGGCCTAAATATATGCCAATGGACTGTTGCAGTGGTGGCTGACGTGAAGCCTCATTCTCTGCTATGACATGCAGACTAATTCTCTGCTGACATGAAGACAGATTCTCTGTTACGGGACCTCCCTCCTCTGCCTGGGTGCTGGGCCTAAATATATGCCAATGGACTGTTGCAGTGGTGGCTGACGTGAAGCCTCATTCTCTGCTATGACATGCAGACTAATTCTCTGCTGACATGAAGACAGATTCTCTGTTACGGGACCTCTCTCCTCTGCCTGGGTGCCGGGGCCTAAATATCTGAGAATGGACTGTTCCAGTGGTGGGTGACGGGAAGCCAGATTCTCTGCTATGGAACCTCTCTCCAATTGATTTTGGTTAATTTTTATTTATTTAATTTTTATTTTAATTAATTTCCCTATCCACATTTGTTTGCAGGGGATTTACCTACATGTTGCTGCCTTTTGCAGCCCTCTAGCTCTTTCCTGGGCTGTTTTACAGCCTTTTTAGTGCCGAAAAGTTCGGGTCCCCATTGACTTCAATGGGGTTCGGGTTCGGGACGAAGTTCGGATCGGGTTCGGATCCCGAACCCGAACATTTCCGGGATGTTCGGCCGAACTTCTCGAACCCGAACATCCAGGTGTTCGCTCAACTCTAGTCATAGGGACATCAAAGGTTTTGATCAGTGAGGGTTTGAGTGCTGAGACCTCCACTGATTGCTAAGACAAGGAGAGAGAAGCTCTTACATGCCACAGTCTTTCTCCAAGCTGCAGGAGATGGAATTGAGACAGGCCCATAGACTTTCCATTCACCAAATCTCTTGCAGTGAAGAGAAAGGTGGTGTGTGGGCTCTTCTGTCTCCTCGTTCTTGTAACTGGTGGGAGTCTCAGCACTCGGACCCCCACCAATAAAAAACTTTGATATGTCACTGAATGGTTAGTGATACTTTAATTTAAAACAGCACTGCCTACAACTTATATGTTGCCATATTTTGCAGCTGACGTGTGTTTGCATATTATATTTATTTTTAAGTTTGTGGTTATTTTTTGTTTGTACAAATATGAAAATTTTTGGGGGTCATTTATCAAACTGGTGTAAAGTAGAACTGGCTTAGTTGCCCATAGCAAACAATTAGCCTCCTCCTTTCATTTTACAAAGGAGCTGTCCAACATGAAAGGTGGAATCTGATTGGTTGCTATGAGCCAATTTGATAAGTAGCAAGGCCGATTCATTGGCCTGTATTTGTGGGAGGGGCGTCCTGGCCTATATCTGGCTCATACCTCTCTCCATGTGACGACGGACGGCAGCAGTGTTCCTGTTACAGCCGACGGCGTCAGCGTCTCCTAGGTAACACAGCGTCACTTCCGGTCGGCGCTTCCTCCGGCAGTCCGGCGTCCTGGTCCTCCTCGTGCGGCGGGTAAGTAGCTGCTGCCTCAGCGCAGCTTCGGTTCGTCAAGTCCGGTCGGTGGGGTCGGTCCCTCTAAGGTAAGAGAGGGACATCCCCACACCGGAGCGGCAGTCTGGCAGCACGCCCCGCTCCCACGTGACTCGCACGCAGGTAGCAGGAGTCAGCGAGACTCCGATTCCTTCAATGTTCCTCCGTCCAGTTCGTTTTTATTTTCTCAGGGGGATATTGCTAGAGGCCTGTGAGAGAGAGGGGGGGCATCAATAGCTCGACTCTTATAGAAGGAAGTATGTGTGAAGATGTCTTTCCAATTCTTTCCTGATTGGCCTGGAATCCTCCTGACTCAGTAGTCCCATCATCCTGGCAGATGCCATACCTAACACATAACCTTAGGAGCACAATTGCCAGCTTGCAGTAGTTTATGCAGGTGTCTAAGCAGATGTACCTTCAGAGACGGCAGAAACACATTTGGGTTCTGGTGGTATTAATATTCACGTTTACTTCTACACATGTTTTTTCCCTGGAAATTGACTCTATCATACACTGGCAGAAATGTAGGAAAATGTGACAGTTTTGAGTCCCGTCTCATCAACCATAGACATCACATTAAGAATTGTATTTTATCAACAGAATGTTCACCTTGGGGCTCAAAATGTTAACCCCTTGAAGGGGTTATCCCATGATGAAAAAAAAAAAAAAAAAAAAGGGAGCTTGCAGACAGCATTTTGTGGGGGGCAAAGTCTGGCACGGGCCGCCGTGCTGTTAGTTAGGTGGGGGGGGGGGTCTATGCCATGCAGTGTGGTGGTGATGAGTTGTTTGGGTGCCGTGCCCCCAGTAACAAGCGCCCCTAAAACGTTTGGCAGCAGGGGCACGCCGGACCCTTCACATTGCATGGCATTTAATTCATTGTTCTGTGGTAGTTGGGCAGGTTTTTTCAGTTGCCTGTCTTCATACACCTTCAACACTTTGCTTACCATTTAGATAGCCGTGTTTTTTCTGGCGCTGGCTCGTCAGCCGTTCAGCCAACTCCGCGATTTCTCCCGGTAATCAGACAGTCGTACCTCATCACCCAGCCTGGGTCATTTGTACGCTGGCGCTAGTAAAAAATAAAAAATAAAAAATAAAAAAACTAATTTTGTTTAATTCATGCGTACAGGTCTACTTCTGCGGTTGATCCCTTTGTGTTCCTCTCATACCAGCATCTTGTCCTGTCTAGGTAAGGTCTTTGGCTCCAAATTCGTCCACTGTCACACGTCTCTTCTTTCTCCATACCTCAGCTGTCAGGTGGTCACCAGGGTCGGTTTTCTTTGCATGACGGTTTCTGCAGTGGCGGTGGTGGTGTCAAAGCATGGGTGTTAGTCAATCTTGGCACTCAACAGTGGTAGTGACGGTTCATCATTTTGCTTGTTTCAACAGTCTGGTCATGTCTTACGGGTCAGATATCGTGGATGCTTCTGGCGAAGACCTGGGTTCTAGGGCATCGGAATCCGGCAGTATTCCATCTCTGCGCAATTGGACTGTGCCAAGACTCATGTCTGAATTAGCCAAAAGAGGCATTCCTTTCCCGGCCGCTGCCCGGAAGGCGGAATTATATAGGCTACTGGTGTCCACCCTGGCAGAACCTGGCCAGCAAGAGGTCTCCATGGCCACGGTTCAGACCTCATTAACTCAGCTCCACGTCATGCTGAATAGCCTCACCTCCTCCGTGTCCGGTGTGCAATCCAGATTGGAGTCGGTGGAGGCTAGGGTCGCTGGCTTGTCCTCACCCGCCACTCTGTTGCCAGTCGTAGCGGCACCCATTGCCAGTACTTCAGGTAACTTTGTTACAGTGCCCAACGGCACTCCAGCTCATTTCATTCCGGCTAACATCAAGAAGGACATCCTCGATGGCAGAGACGTGAACTTAGCCTCCCTCCTAATTGCCACTCGTGACTGATCGGACAATAGGGTCATTGCGTGCGGCGATGTTTCTGTCGTCCTGAAGGGACGCGATCTTAGGCTTAGCAGGAAGTTGACAATTCCGGAGTTTGTACTTGCCTTTAGTCTCTACCGAGATATCATCTGTTCGGTACGACCAGATAGGAGAGAAGAGTTGGACCTGTATCTCTTCAGGGTCACTGAGTTGGGCTACAAGTACGGAGGCTTCGGGTTTTATGATTACCATTGCTCGTTTTCTGCTAAGGCAGCAGCTGCGCTCAGTCAGTTCCAGTTTACTACCAACTGGGCCAACATAGACACAGAAATATTCTGTAGGCACTTCGCTGGGCTTAAAGCACCGGCATGCTCTTCATGCCAGTCTATCTATCATACTGGAGAATGGTGTCATAATGCCGCAAGCGCCCCAAGGTCCAATCCTTCTCCTCCTATTCCTGGTCCATCGACTGGCATCCAGCAGAATTCGGCGGTTGATAAACTCGGCCGGCCAATCAAGTATCTGGGCAGGTCGCAAATCTGCAACAACTACAATTTTGCCACTTGCAATTATAGTCAGTGCCGTCTGTTGCACATTTGCGCCAACTGTTTTCGAGCCCACCCGAAAGTTGCCTGCTCATTAAAAACCGATAAACATTGCATGAGCGTGGTAAATGTAGACCTCTTGGAATTATACTTACAGGGGCATGAGGATGCTTCCTTCTGCGACTTTCTTGTGTCAGGTTTCACCTATGGTTTCCACACAGGTCTTGTGGCGTTACCGGACCACACCCATGAGTGTAGGAACTTGCAGTCCGCATCCCTCAACCCCGGGTCCATAGATAGACTCCTCCAGTTGGAGCTAGACAAGGGATACATCATCGGCCCCTTCTTGTCATCCCCATTCGAACGCTGGAGGGTCAGCCCCATAGGGGTGGTCATGGGAAAGTTCAGCCGCAAAGAGAGATTGATTTTTGATCTGTCAGCACCTCACGGGTTAGCTACTCCCAGTATGAATTCCAGCGGAGGAGGTCAGCATGGTGTACGCCTCCATCGATCAGGCTATTGCACTCATCCTTGCCACAGGCCCTGGGGTGATCTTGTCCAAAGCGGACATATCAGACGCCTTCAAGTTGATGCCAATCAGGCCAGAACTTTGGCGGTGGCACGGGATCAAGTGGAATTCCCTTTATTATTTCGCCACAAAGTTGACTTTCGGATCCCGTAGCAGCCCTTGGATTTTCGATCAGCTGGCGAAAGCCCTGCACTGGATACTCAAGAACAGGTTTTGTTGCGAACACGTGATACATTACTTGGACGATTTTTTGCTGATCGAATCTCCACAGGGCTCGCGTCGCGATCTTCAAAGCTTGTTAGCTTGTTTCGCCCAACTAGGGGTTCCCGTTTCCCCCAAGAAGGTGGATGGTCCTGCGACCACCATCACCTTCCTGGGCATCGTGTTGGACACAGAGACCATGTCAGCAAAGTTGCCAGAAGACAAGTTGGCTAGGGTCCGGGCAGTTATTTGCAGTTTCGTCACTGGGAGGATCACCACCAAGGTGGAACTACAGTCGTTGTTAGGCATGTTAAATTTTGCTATGCGCGTCATTCCCCAGGGTAGGTCTTTTGTAGCCAGATTGTTACCACTCCTCTCAGCAGCTCCCTGTCAGGATAGTCCAGTATTCCTGGACAGTCAAGCGCAAGCGGATTTGAGCATGTGGGACCACTTCTTGAGTCATTGGAATGGCGTGTCCATGTTTGTCCCGGCGGTCTCTCATAGCTCCCCCGTCATATTCTCCAGCAGCGGGGTCAGCACTGGTTTCGCTGCTATTTTTGGCCCCCATTGGCTGAACGGGGCATGGCCGGAGGAGATTTGCGAGACCACGGGAGTTTCCCAGACAACGGAGGCTAGGGACTTGTATCCCGTAGTGGCGGCGGCTCGCGTTTGGGGTAACCAGTGGACAGGCCGTACCGTGGTCTTCGCCTCTGCTAGTCCCTCCTCCCTGGACATCCTTGACAGTGGCAAATCCAGGTCTCAACTGGTCATGTCTTTGATGAGACGTCTGGTACAGTTGTCGCTCCTACACAACTTCTTATTCTGTGGTTCCCTCATGTGTGATGCGCAGGTAGTAGCAGTTGACGCTTTAGCTAAGCTGAATTACTTTTTATTTTCCCAGGTTTGCCCCGAAGCCGACACATCGAGAACCCCGTCTCCTCGTCCGGCCACGCTCTTTCTCAGTTAAACCAATACTTGACCACGGCCCATGGGCTGTTTGCCAGGTCGCTCTTGGCTAATACTACCAGAGCGTACAACACTGGCTGGCGGTTGTGCTGCAAATTCCAGCAGGAACACCCCCGAGGCGGCCTGGGCCACATAGACTTCATATTGGCATTCATCGGGTACTGCCATGAGCACATGCACCTTTCTCCAGGCACCGTCAAAACTTACCTGGCAGGGGTCCAACATCATTTGTCTCGCTCTCAGCCAGAAATAACGTCGTTGTTTTCCAGTCACGTGGTCAAGGCCACGTTTAAAGGTTTACAGAACTGTACCCCAGGTGTCACCTCCCGTAGACAGCCCGTGTCCGGCCCTATCTTCAGAGGCATGTCCGATTTGCTAGACCTTAGGCCCTTCGGGGTTCTGCAAAGCTTAGTACTTAAAGCTAGCATTTACTTGGCCTTTTATGGCTTCATGAGGCCGGGGGAGTTCACGTCACTGTCACTTAGCGGCCCCTTCCTATCCCGCCGACAGTTGGTTCCCAGCCCAGAGGGCTTTGTCTTGTCTTTGCCTGTGACCAAGACCTCCCAGTCGGGTCCCCCTACCCAGATCAAATTCTTCCCCACCTCACACAAATGGTGTCCGGTCCACGTTCTGCAGGAATTGTCAGAGGCACTGGCCAGTCGCGGCACTGACACCCCACTGTTACCCTTCGGGACAGCAGCATTGTCCACATCCCAATTCATAGCGCACAGCACGCATACTGGCGGCCAATTTAGGTTTAGACCCCCTCACGGTGTCAGGGCATTCGTTCAGGATAGGAGCAGCCTCTGCCGCTTCCAGGAATCAGGTGCCAGCTCACATTATTCGTAAGTTGGGCCGATTGCGGTCATCTTGTTACAGCCGGTATGTTCCGGACCCTGTCAGTGAGATTTATTGTGCCTTTCAGAATTTGGCGTTGTAATATGTCAATAAACACGTTTGTATTTTAATGCTGGGTTTTTGGCCTCTTTCAGGTGTACTCTCGACGGAAGCGGTTATGCCACAACTCAAGCCGCCAGTTCTGTTTGGGGGGTGTTTCAGGGCGGTAGGTTCTTTCACACATAGCCCCGGCCACAAATGTAAATTGTAAGCTTTGCAAATATACAATGGAAATAAGTCAAAATGTGCAGTAGACCACATTTTTGTATTCCTGTGGGCATATTTTTTAAAACAGAAAGAAATAGAAAATCTTTACAGCAGAACTAGGGATGAGCTAACCCATGGAAGTTCAGGTTCGCCAGGTTCTGTCAAACTTCAGATCAAAGTTCGGGTTTGGGACCGAACATTATTCCTAACCTGGACCCCATTAAAGTCAATGAAGACCCGAGCTTCACTTTATTATTTTCCGTTATAACATAGTTATAATGGAAAATAATAGCATTCTTAAGACAGAATGCTAAATAAAATGGCCATTGAGAGGTTAAAAATAATTTAAAAAACTCACCTCATCCACTTGATCGCACAGCCGGTATTCTCTTCTTTCTGCAGGACCTGCAAAAGGACCTGCGATGACATCACCTGGTGAGCGCGGTGATGTCATTGCAGGTCCTTTTGCAGGTCCTGCAGAAAGAAGAAAGAAGAGGATACCTGCTGCGCGATCAAGTGGATGAGGTGAGTTTAAAAAAAAAATATTTTTAACCCCTCAATGGCCATTTTATTTAGCATTCTGTCTTAAGAATGCTATTATTTTCCGTTATAACTAGGGTTAAGCGAACCCGAACTGTAAAGCCCTACTAATGGCATGGCTGTGATTGGCCAATGCAGCATGTGACCCAGCCTCTATATAAGCTGGAATACGTATAAAGGCAAGTTGTTTACTGTGTAAAGAAAAGAGAGAGGGCGCACCATAGGGTAAAAACGTTTGGAAATTCGGATTAAATCCCAATTTGGGAGGCTCACCTTGCAGAGTTGCGCAATTATAGGCACAACGCTATTGTAGACATGTGGGAGATGATTTAATCCCCAATATGAAGGTTGGTATGCAGCCACGGATGTAGATGTCCTTGGATAAGCGTGTCTAGGCCCACACGGAGGATTAAAATGACAGGAAGAAAAGGAACATCCCTCGGCGCAAGGAACCAACCAGAGGTAGACGATGAATCTTCAAGAGTTTTATTGCAATCACAAAACGCGTTTCGGGGAAAGGGTCCCCTTCATCAGGTGAAGAATATTGCATAGAAAGTGGACAAACATGCTGGATATATATACACAAAAATGGTCACATGCAAACAAGGTCAGAGGGGAGGTGGGCGTTACCTCAAAGCAGAAACAAAGTCATTGATACATAAAATAATGCAAATAGGTACACAAATGAACAAACTAACCCTTTGGGTTTACAGACTAATTCATAAGTGTATTTATAAAACATTAACATGAAGAAGCATCGCCTCTAGATGCAGCCCATGGCTGGGGAGGAGAAACAGCATCACACAGAGTCACATGATCGCAGTTCCGATCATGTGACTTGTGATGCAATGCTTGTTGCTGGGTGACAGGACGCTGAACAGCCGGCTTAGAAGGAAACCCGGCATACTGAAAGGTCCTGCGTCATGCTGCTTTCTTGATATGATCGACAGCGCTACAGAAAGAAGAGATGTGACGCCCTACTTCACTAAAAATAAAAATAAAAACATTAGCAGAAAGATTACGATAGATAGATAAATAAATGAATACATGAATGCATGAATGCATGAATCTAACAGCATTAGTCCAAGAAACAAATTAATGATTTGAATGCAGAAAAAGGAGCGATCCAAAAGCAAATATCTTGGATGTAAATTTATAAAATGACATATATATAAAAAATTTATTAAAAAATTCATTAAAAAATAATTCATTAAAATTCCCACAAATAATTCCACAAACAATTTTCTATTCAATTTTATGGCGTTTGTTTGTGGATTTATTTGTGGGATTAATGAATTTTTTATATATATGTCATTTTATAAATTTACATCCCACCTGTGCTGAATATCTGACAGGGAAAATCTATTAATTAAATCCATCTGTTAGATTCCAGGGGGACAAATTCCCTTGTTATGGTGGTCAAGTACCCCTGCGGCCTGCAGTGAATACCTGCCAGTCTCTTATCCTTTTTGATGACTCTGCTGGCAGGGTTTCCATGGGCCATCCACATAGCCCTGCCCCAGAAGTGGAAGAGATTGAGTGCTCTGATGCCCAACCACTGATGTTTCAAGATGAGGACATGGGAAGACCACTGCAGCACATCTCTGATGATGATGAAACAAAGGTTGAAACTGCTACGGCTTTCTGCAGTCTGCAGACCGACAAGGAGGGCAGGGGTAAAGAGTGGGTGGAAGATGATGTGGAGGACGATGAGGTCCTCGACTCCACATGGAATCAAGGTCATGCGAGTGAAGTGTGCAGTTTGGAGGAAGAGGAGATGGTCGCACAGTGGCACCAGCACAGCAAAAGAGGGAGCAGGGTGCAAAAGTGTCTGTTACATTCTTGGGTGACATTTTACCAGTTTTGCCGTGAATAAACCCCTGCTCTGCATAGGTGACAGGGACCAAAATTTCAAAAAATTGTCTGTTACATTCGTGGGTGACATTTTACCATTTTTGCCGTATACAAACCCCTGATCTGCATAGGTGACAGGGACCAAATTTTTGTAAAATCGTCTGTTCCATTGATGGGTGACATGAACCCAGTTTTCCTGAAATAAACCCCTGCTCTGCATAGGTGACCGGGACCTAAATTTGTAAAAATTGTCTGTTACATTGATGGTTGACATTAACCCATTTTTGCCAGTGAAAAACCCCTGCTCTACATTGCTGACAGGGAACTAAATGTACTAAAAACGTCTGTTACTGATCGGAAGATGCGTGACTACAAGAGCACGCTGGTCGACGCGCTGCTGATGGCATTTCCACCTGACAGCGGGGACTCAGTGGAAGCACAAGGCGAAGGCTGAGGAGGAGGAGGAGGAAGAGGTCGCCTACGCAGCCAGGGCACCGCCAGCACCTCAGAAGGCAGGGTTAGCATGGCCAAAATGTGGAAAATCTTTGTCAGCACGCCACAACAACAAGCACCACCAGCTGATATTGAACATCTTAGCAGGAGGCAGCATTTCACCAACATTGTGGAGCAGTATGTGTGCACACACCTACACGTACTGACTGATGGGTCTGCCCCCTTCAACTTCTGGGTCTCCAAATTGGGCACATGACCTGAGCTTGCCCTTTACGCCTTGGACGTGCTGGGCTGTCCTGCAGCCAGTGTATTGTCTGAATGTTTGTCTAGCACGGCAGGGGGCGTTATCACAGACAAGCACAGCCGCCTGTCCACAGCCAATGTGGACAAACTCACGTTCATTAAAATGAACCAGGCATGGATCCCTCAGGACTTGTCCATACCTTGTGCAGAATAGACATGTATACCGGCCTTACCCAGCCATTGTTGTACTAGAGCACTTTCTCTTTGTTTTATTTTTTATATTTCCCAATGTTTTGGGGTCTACCCAAATTTAAACAAAATAAATAAAATAAAATAAAATAAAAAAACAAAACAAAAAAACTGTGTTGACTACCTCCTCCACCGCCGCTTCCACCTACACCGCCACATCCACCGCATCCTCAACCTCCTACTCCATATGGACCTCGTCCTCCTAGATCAAGATTATTTTATATTTTTACGTATTTTATGTTATTTTAAGCCATTTCCCTATCTACATTTGTTTTCAGAGCACTTGCCGTGCTCTTAACCACATTTTGCTGCGTTTTGCAGCCCTCTAGCCCTTTCCATTACTTTTTTAGAGCCATTTTAGTGCTCCAAAGTTCGGGTCCCCATTGACTTCAATGGGGTTCGGGGTCAAGTTCGGGTCCCGAACTCAAACTTTTTTGTGAAGTTCGGCCAAACCCGTCGTACCCGAACTTCCAGGTGTCCGCTCAACTCTAGTTATAACCATGCTATAATGGAAAATAATAAAATCACCCGAACACAGAACCCGAACTTGAGTGAAAAAGTTCGGGTTCAGGTCCATTACATTGATGGTTGACATTAACCCATTTTTGCCAGTGAAAAACCCCTGCTCTGCATCGCTGACAGGGAACTAAATGTAGTAAAAACGTCTGTTATTGATCGCTTCTTATATGCACACTCAGCTAAGCCTACAAGTGTATGGGTAAGTTGGAAGGAATGGCTGCCAGCTGAATGACAAAGTGTATTACCAGCTTTGAACTATATAAAATCTACCAAAATTGCTGATAAAATGTAACCTACATTCTCAACACTTTTACGTCACATGGTTCTGTGGTAAAAATAGAAAACTTAAATGAACTAACCACAGTGAAACTGTAAAATATTGAATCCGATCTAATGGCTTCAAATAAAGTTGTGCTTTACTGACTTTTGAAATTGAATTTTTCTCAGAGAAAATTAAGTTAAGGAATCAATAGAGATGAATTATTAACAGAAAACATAGAATCGTTTGGACCCACAAACTGCTCATTACAAGTATGTATCTGTTGTTATTGTCAAAATTCAATTCTTCACAGGTGGTGGCACTTCTGCAAGCTATGGATCTGAAATGTACAGTAGTATTCTGAATAAAAATAGTTACTGCCTCGTAGAACACAATAAATCTGTAAATACTTTAGTTCTACTCTGTGAATGATAGCATCTTAACTATAAACTAAATAGATCAAATTACTGTTTTCTCTGTAAACCTAGAAAATATAGGAGTGCTGTACATTTACAAGTCAGCATCCCAGCATGTACCAGTTTCAGATGAATGGGACTGGTACAGGGATTTCAGCAATACATTTGTTGTGTGTGAATATAACCTCAGGGTGTGATACTTCATGAGTTTTTAATGTGTTTTTAATGCCACACTGTGTGGGAACACCCATAGGGCCTGTTCACACAACATTTTATTGGCGCTGTGCTGTCTTTCGCACGTTTTCCGTGCAGAATCCGCACCAAAAGACACCTCTAAAAAGCCTACCATTCATTTCAATGGGAGACAGAAAATGCATTTTTTTTCCATGTTGAGTGGAAAAATAAAGCAGCATGCTCTCTCTTGGAGTGGATTCCATGTTGATTCTCCCATTGATATGAATAGGACGCTGAAAAACGGCACCAAAAAATGCACAGAAAATCAGCGTGGATTCTAAGCTTACTTTTTCAGCGTGTTATCAAAATCCATCATGTGAACAAACCCTTAAAGTCAATGGGTGGAGATTTGGACAGCTGCAGGAAAATTTCCTGACCTTGGGATGGAGCCCATTAACAAGCTATAGGTTGCCTCCTGGAGTTTGTTTGTAGCCTAGGTTCTTTGTTGCATTCTAAGTCTAATGGATTTATCATAGAGCTTTAGCCATTTAAATGAAGACTGTATTAGTTTTATGTATGACATGTATTTTCTTAAACAAGTGTATTATATGGGGAGAGCAGAGAAAGGCTACTGCCAGACACTTCTGATGGTGGCTTATCTCCTGGGAGAAGAAAGGGATCGTGCAAAAATAATAATTTCACTTGATCCTTCTCTCAGAAGCTTCCCATAATCAGGAGCTCCCGATACACACTAGAGCGTCAGCTCGGTCTGCTTTTCAGCCAACAATACCCTAAAAAGAAAGTTTTAAAAGAGCAATTACCTGCTGAATCCCACATTGCCTCAGTGCCCTCTGCCAGTCCAAGTTTACAGTGCTACAGTGGTGACATCATATTGACACAGGTGAACACTTCAGTAAATGGCTGGCCTCAGTGGTTGCACTGGAGCCAGTGATTATACCAAAGCATTAATGAAGCAATCAAATAATCACATTGTGAAGTTCCCTAGTGGGGCAAAAAAAGCACCAGAAAGGATAGAATTTCAATCAGGTGGAATCCACTCAACTTTATATATGCCCCTGAAACTAAGGATAAAAAGCATTTCCTATGTAAGTTGGGAAGTTTAGCTTAGAGTTATGCTTCTTCGTTTTAATACATACTCAAGTGTGTTCACAATTACATAATAATAATGGCAATAATTATGATAATGAAAATAATATATTACCCTAGCTACATTTTATGGTTCAAATTTACAACTCCTTGTTATATATTACTTTCATAAATTTGAAACTTACATTTTGAAACTTAATGTGCCAAAGAAAAAGGCTTATGGTATTTGAGCCACACAAATGTCACCTTTGGAAAAAAAAAATATTATCGTGGTTTCTTATCACACTATATGCTTTCTTGACTTGCTCCTGTCTGTCATGTTTACTTAGGCCTCTTGACAGGGTTAAGAATGGTCAGTGCTGTCAAGAATTCATCTTGTTCCCTTCAAAGAAAGCATAACATCATACGGTCTTACACCTCTTTCCAGAAGTGTCAGTGAGTATAATTTTACTGTATTAAACTAAGAAAAATGCATAGATAGATAGATGATAGATGATGATCATATGGGAGTACTTGTACTATTCTTTTCTTTCATTTTGTTAGAAAGGCAAAGTCTAGCCTAAAGATGCTATTATAATAAATGTTCTTAAAATTGTTCCTGTTGCATGGTCTGGACAAATTGAGAATGCTGCAACTTCATCCCCCCCCCCCCCCACAACTAATATAGTGCCCTGGAGATGGGGGTACTTTGACATTTGGACATTTGCCTTTTTCCCCTATATAAAGTTATAAACTTCTCACTTTATTTCACTTGGAAAGGTTAACTGGCACTGTTTAATACTGTGTAATTGCATTTTATATGTTGTGATTAGGGATGAGCGAACTTCATATTTTGAAGTTCGTGTTCGGGTTGGGGTATATGCTGAATTGAGTTATGGATTCCGTTAACAGGGACCATAACGCAATTCCATGACGGAATGCATAAAGGGATGCCTTTAGAGGCATTCCGTTATTCATTCCGTCATAATAGATGTCTATGGCCAGGATAAGGGATCCGTCCGGTTTTTGTTATGCTGGAGTCCTCTCCTGCATAACGGAAACCGGATGGATCCGTTAAGCAGGCCATAGACTTCCATTATGATGGAATGAATAACGGAATGCTTCTAAAGGCATTCCGTTATGCATTTCATCATGGAATAGTGTTATGGTCCGTGGTAATGAAATCCATAACGCAATTCAGCATATACCCCAACCCGAAAAGGAACTCAAACTTCTAAATAAGTTCGCTCATCCCTAGTTGTGATATATATCCTGTTCATTATCACTGTATTTGCAAGGCTCTGTGGAAAGAGTTAATGAATACTGAGACTGTTAGGACTTTGAATGAGAAGTTCGTAATTTTCCACATCTGCCATAAAGTTAAAAGAATTACCTTTTAAAATGTATGGATTTAGCTATGTTGTTATGTCTGGAAACTTGTTTTTGTATGGAAAAACTGCTGTGTCATTTAGTATCATCGAAGCTCTAATGTAAGTCTATGAGAGTCCAGGGTTGTAACAATGTATCTGTTTGTGCTGAGCTTCTCCACTCCACCCCTCCCACTAGAAGGCTCCAGTCTAGCTAGAAATGGTATATAAGGAGATCAGTCAGAGTGCCTAGTGTTCTGCAGTTAGGGACCCGTGCTTGGAGGGGGAGACTCATGCCAGTCTGCATGAGTGACCAGAAGAAGACGCTGGGATGGGGACACTGAGACACAGACCATGGGTCACCAGCTCTGTGACCAAGGAGCCACCCAGTCTACTGAGCTACAGATCGTGGGCCTCCAGCCATTGGCCAAGGTACCAGCCTTCTGAGAGAGAGAAGGACAGCTATCTTAGGCCTTAACTCAGTAGTCTTCTTCTGCCAGGGATGAGACTGGAGAAGCCAGCCCTATGTCTTGCAGCAGTGTTTTAGTTGACATTCAAATATTTTTATTTGCTTTGCCTGGACTTTGCATATTTTCATATATAACTTGCAAGGAAAACTTACATAAAAAGATATCCTAAAACTGACCTATGTGAACCAGACAGTAGGTGACCATGATTTGTTTGTCATGTCCTCAGCTGGTGCCAGATATTTTGTTAGTATTGATTCACCCATGAACATTTGGAATTCTCTACAGAGGTTTTTTTTTTTTGGAACACTATAGTTATTGTAATAATCTCAGCTGTTTAATGCACTATATTTTTTAGCTAATAATTTACTTTAATAAAATATATCTGCTCAGGTTAAATCACAACAACAATATGAGCACTACCATTATTATCTATTAGTAATGCTGGTGACAAATTGTAAAGTTTTATCTTCAGTGATGAATTTAGCAGAAGGAGTTTGGAACTGAGATTGCTCAGCAGTTGATTGCATTTGTAATAATGCCAATTAAATCTACCAGACCTGCACTGGCACCTCTGCATCTAAATATTACAATAAGCAAAATTAACCTTACCATCACATGAACAACCTTTAAAGGGGTTGTCCCATTAGGACAACATATCCACTATCAACAGTCACACATGGCCACTAGGAAACCATTGTACTCAACAGCCCCATAAAGTTGAATGGAGCAGCAGACTTGCATGAGTGTCGGCCACTTTATTCAAATGGGGTGCACAATCCCCCATTATCGTGCTCTGAGCAGACATATAGTATCCTCTATCCTGTGGGTATGGGAAAAATTGTAATAGGACAATCCATTTAAAGGGCGCCTTTTTATCCATATGTTTTATCCAAATAGTCTTGT
The DNA here is from genome assembly GCF_014858855.1 of Bufo gargarizans. Lineage (NCBI taxonomy): Eukaryota > Metazoa > Chordata > Amphibia > Anura > Bufonidae > Bufo > Bufo gargarizans. Next base: position 294,959,885 of record NC_058083.1, read on the forward strand.
TTCAAAATATCTTACCATTTTGTGTATACTGCTTCAATGCAGACTAGAGATGAGCGAATTTGAAAAAAATTGGGTTCGCCGAATTTTTGGGGAAAAATTCGGTTCGATCTGAATATATTCGCTGCATATCACATTTAAAAACGGCTATTTCCTGGCTGCACAGAGCCTTTATAGTGGTGTAGAACACTAGAGAGGGTGTCAGCAGTAAGTTTGTGTTGACGTCACTGATTATTTTGCCCTTCCTCTGATCTGGCAGAACAATAACTCCCAAAAAACGGATCCTGTCTGTGGAGCATCCGCTTTCACTCAGTCAGCATTTGGTCAGTAATATATCAGTATTGCTAATGGCAAAAAAAATGAGTGGATCCAAAACAGAGATGACATGTGAACCGAATATTTGCATATCTTCTGTGTTTTGTACCTACTCCTGCTTTTGGCTACCAAATCACAAGCCAATTCTGATGGGACCATGCAGACCTTACAGCTGCTACACAGACAGGATCCGTTGTGCATCTAGTTTTTCCTTCTGACAGATCAGAAGAAGGGTCAAATAAATGATGAAATCAGCCAGGCCTAAAGGCAAAATAGCGGCCCAGTCATAAAGTGGGGAGGGTGGGAACAGCATGAGGAGTCCACAGAGTGGCCCTATAACATAGTGGTGAGATGGAAGCAGCAAGAGGAGGCCATAGAGTGGCACAATGACAGAGTGTGAAGGTGGCAGCAGCAGCATCAGGAGGAGGCCACAGAGTGGCACAATGACAGTGTGGAGGTGGCGGCAGCAGCAGCATCAGGAGGAGGCCACAGAGTGGCACAATGACAGTGTGGAGGTGTCAGCAGCATCAGGAGGCCACAGAGTGGCAAGGTGACATAGTGTGGAGATGGCAGCAGCATGAGTGGACCACAGAGTGGCCCAATGACAGAGTCTGGAGGTGGCAGCAGCATGAGGAGGCTATAGATTGGCAAGTTGGCATAGTGTGGAAGTGGCAGCAGCATGAGGAAGCCACAGAGTAGCAAGGTGACATAGTGTTGAGATGGCGGCAGCATCAGGATTCCACAGAGTGGAATGTGCCATTGCACAATGCTGGTAACATTCTAGTGCACCTGGTAGCCTGTGTCACATGGCCTGTTATAGGTGGGGCTTGAACGCCCATCCCTTCTCCCACTGCTTGAGTGATCTCATTATGGAGGTATGTGGGAGCTTGGCTGTGAGTTAGATCTTAGCACCATTCAGACTGTGTTCACACACCATAGTGGTAAGACCCATGCCACACTGAGAAAACTTGACGGTGGTGCAAAAGGGCTCCGTTGTGTTCCTAACTGGAATACATTGGCTAAAGTCAGAGTTTTTAACATCAGCCTGAGGGAGCCAGTATTGTCAGTTGCATATCATTGTGGTGCACCTTTTGCAGTGATTTATGTATTTGTATATTTTCATCCACACACTACTCCATCTTGTGTAGGATGCCTTTGTGGTGCATGTGGTCCGCTGCAGACATCCTCCATCGTATGCATTTTTTGCTAGGAATTGCTGCTAGCAATATATTACATTTCACCTCTCCCCCTTGCAAATCAGCCAAGCAGTCTGAGCCCCAAGTCATGCAGAAGTCTCTTATGATTTTTAATAACTGCTGGCAGGGATTCCGTGGGCTTTCCAATTAGCCCTGCCCCAGAAGTGGAAGAGATTGAGTGCACTGATGCCCAATCACTTATGTTTCAGGATGTGGACATGGGAGGACCACCGCAGCACGTCTCTGATGATGACGAAACACAGGTTTCAACTGCTGCGGCTTTCTGCAGTGTGCAGACCAGCAAGGAGGGCAGGGGTGAAGAGTGGGTGGAAGATGATGTGGAGGATGATGAGGTCCTAGACCCCACATGGAATCAAGGTCATGAGAGTGATATGTGCAGTTTGGAGGAAGAGGTGGTGGTCACACAGCGCCAGCCACACAACAAAAGAGGGAGAAGGGTGCAAAAGCAGATTGGCCGTCCCCTAGCCAGTACGCCTGCTACTGCCCACCGCTCCCAGGGACTGAGCACACCAAAGCCAGCTCCAAGGAGTTCCCTGGCGTGGCAGTTCTTCAGACAATGTGCTGACGACAAGACGCGAGTAGTATGCACGCTGTGCAATCGGAGCCTGAAGCGAGGCATAAATGTTCTAAACCTGAGCACCACCTGCATGACCAGAAATCTAAATGCAAAGCACGAGCTGCAGTGGAGTACACACCTCAAAAACCACAAAAGATCTCAGGCTCCTCCTGCTCCCTTTTATGCTGTGGTCTTCACGTCTTCCTCCCCCTCTGGAGTGAAAGTGGCATCTGCCACCCCGCAAACAGAGGATGTGGCAGCAACACTACCACTGTCACCATTACCAAGCATCTCCACACTGTCCCATGGAAGAGTTCAGCTGTCCATCCTCCAAACACTGGAGAGAAAGAGGAAGTACCCCCCTACCAACCAGCGATCCCTGGCCCTGAATGCCAGCATTTCAAAATTCCTGGCCTTTGAAATGCTGTCATTCTGTCTGGTGGAGACAGAGACTTTTAAAAACCTTATGGCGGTGGCTGTCCCGCAGTACGTGGTTCCTAGCCGCTACTACTTTTCCAGGCGAGCCATCCCTGCCCTACACAACCAAGTGGCGGACAAAATTAGGTGTCCACTGCACAATGCCATCTGTGGCAAGGTCCACATAACCACTGATAAGTGGACCAGTAAGCACGGTCATAGACTTTATATCTCCCTAACAGCACACTGGGAAATGCAGTGGCGCCATGAGCCGGATAGAGGTTTGGCGCATGTCCTACCGCCACCGAGGATTACAGGACGTTTCTCGTTGCCTCCTCCTCCGCTTCCTCCTCTACCACATCTTCATCTGTTCAACATAAAACCTGCACCACCAACTTCAGCACAGCCAGGGGGAAATGACAGCAGGCTGTTTTGAAACTGTTTGGGGGGAAAAACCCACACCGCGAAGGAGCTGTAGCTAGGCATGGAACAACAGACTGATGAGTGGTTGGTGCCACTGAGCCTCAAGCCCGGCCTGGTGGTGTGCGATAATGGGCGAAATCTCGTAGCAGCTTTGGGCCTAGCCGGTTTTATGCACATCAATTGCCTGGCGCATGTGCTGAATTTGGTGGTGCAGTAGGTTCTTGAAAAATTACCCTGATATGTCAGAGCTGCTGCAGAAAGTGCGGGCCGTCTGTGCGGCGCACTTTCTGCATTCTCACCCTACTGCTGGTCGCCTGTCTGTGCTGCAGCATAACTTTGGCCTTCCCGCTCACCGCCTCATATGCGACATACCCACAAGATGGAACTCCACCATGCACATGCTGGAGAGACTGTGCGAGCAGCAGCAGGTGATAGTGGAGTTTCAGCTACAGCACGCACGGGTGAATCACTCTGCGGAACAGCACCACTTCACCACCAATGACTGAGCCTCCATGTGAGACCTGAAAAAAACGCTTTAGGTGATAATGGATGTGGATGTGGCACAGAAGGAAGAGGGATCATTTCCACGTTTATCAGGCCAGTCATTCACAAGTGGCTCGGAGAGTGGGTTCCTACACCAACAAAGGCCAGGTACACAATTGTCCAGCCAGGACACACTTCTGGAGGATGAGGAAGAGGAGGATGATGATGAGGAGGAACCGTGTTCACAGCAGGGTGGCACCCAAAGCAGCTCATGGGCATCACTGGATCATGGCTGGGGGGACACAGAGGACACAGACGATACACCTCCCACAGAGGACAGCTTGTCGTTGCCTCTGGGCAGCCTGGCACACATGAGGAACTACATGCTGCAGTGCCTGCGCAACGACCTCTGAGTGGCCCACATTTTAACTAGTGCTGATTACTTGGTGGTCACCCTGCTGGATCCCCGCTACAAGGACAATGTGCTATCCTTTATTCCATCACTGGAGCGTAATCGGAAGATGCACAAATACAAGCGCATGCTCGTAGATGCGCTGCTGATGGCATTCCCACCTGACAGCAGGGGCTCAGTGGAAGCACAAGGTGAAGGCACAGGAGGAGGAAGAAGTCACCAATGCAGCTGGGGCACCGCCATACCCCCCAGAAGGGAGAATTAGCATGTCCAAATTGTGGAAAAGCTTTTGTCAGCATGCCACAACAACCAGCACCACCAGCTGATACGAAACATCTTAGCAGGATGAAGTATTTCAGCAACATGGTGGAACAGTACATGTGCACATGCCTACGCGTACTGACTGATGGGTCTGACCCATTCAACTTCTGGGTCTCCAAATTGGGCACATGGCCTGAACTTGCAATTAACGCCTTGGAGGTCGGGTGATCACAGACAAGCGCAGCCGCCTGTTCACAGCCAACGTGAACAAGCTCACGTTCATTAAAATGAACCAGGCATGAATCCCACAGGACTTGTCCGTACCTTATGCTGAATAGACAAGTATTCTGGCTGCACCCAGCCATTGTTATACTCCACTGCACTTTCTCTTTGCGTTCTCTTTTCGATTTCCCAATGTTTTGGGGCCTACCCAAATCTATAAAATAAATAAAGGAGAGAAAAAAAACTGCCTTGGCTATCTTCTCCTCCTCCTCCTCCACCGCTGCTTCCACCTACACCGCCACATCTACCACCTCCTCAACCTCCTACTCCACTTTGACCTCCGCCTCCTAGTTCAAGATTATTATTTAAAAAAAAGATTCTATTCTATGTTATTTTAAGTCATTTTCCTTTCCACATTTGTTCGCAGGGCAAATGTCCTGCTCTTGCCCCCATTTTGTTTCCTTTTGCAGTCCTCTAGCCTGTCATGCTGGACAGGATTCACGATACACAGAATACCACCAAACAAGTGTCTAGGCAAGAAGCTGGGGATAAAGGTCACCTCCTGACAAATCCCTACCAGCTCTCCCTAGACTTCTATGTCCACGTTCAGACCCTGAAGGTGGGAATAAGCATGTCCCCGTGCCTAGGCTTAAGATTCCCTAAAATCCCTAAGATGGTGAAAGGGGGGAAGAGGCAGCCTCCTCCCTCAGGACCTGGAGGGGGCAGGTGTCTCTCTAACAGCCTAGACAGACAACCACAAGAAAAACAAAAAAACAACTTATCTTGTACTGAGCCGGAACAGCAAATCCTTCCTTCCACTGAGCAAGACAGAAGCTATAGCCCGGACATGACACTGGGAGTGGGCGTAATTTAAACTCATACCAACGACCCCACCCAGTGCCCCTGAAGGGAGGCGGATACAACTCAACTCCAAAACAAAAACAAAAGGCTACACATGTGCTGCTAACCTGGCAGACTTCTGCACATAACCTGAGCAGGGCATGACAGTACCCCCCCTTCTACGGGTGACCTCCGGACACCCCGGCCCAACTTTATCCGGGTGGGATCTGTGAAAAGCCCTCACCAGTCGGCTGGCACTGACATCCACAGCCGGAAACCCACATCCTCTCCTAAGGGCCGTATCCCCTCCAGTGTACTAGGTACTGAAGGGAACCCCGAAGAACTCTTGAGTCGAGAACCCTAGAGATCTCGAACTCTAAATTTCCATCAACCAGAACAGGGGGAGGAGGCAATGGCGATGGTTCCACCGGTTTCACATATTTCTTCAGTAAAGACCTGTGGAACACATCATGGATCCTCCAAGTCTGCCGAAGATCCAGACGAAACGCTACTGGATTGACCACCGCAGATATTTTGTAAGGTCCAATAAATCTTGGACCCAGTTTCCAAGATGGTACTCTCAGTTTAATATTTTTAGTACATAACCACACCAGATCACCCACACACAGGTCCGGACCAGTCATACGTCTCTTGTCAGCATTCACTTATACCTCTCACCCATCTTTCACTTCTCCAAATTCACTTGGATCATCCGCCAGATAGAAGACAAGGCAGAAGAAAATCTCTCCTCCTCTGGCATCCCAGAGGAACTAGTTCCAGAAAAGGTACCAAACTGAAGATGAAAGCCGTATGCGCCAAAAAATGGCGACTTACCCGTGGACTCCTGCCTACAGTTATTCAAAGCAAACTCTGTTAGGGATAAGAATGAGGACAAGTCCTCCTGATTCTCAGCCACAAAGCACCTCAAGTAGGTCTCCAGGTTTTGATTAGTACACTCTGTCTGCCCATTCGACTGCGAATGAAAAGCCGAAGACCCTATCAGAAACCACATCCGAGGGGATGCCATGTAATTTCACGATATTATCAACACAAATCTGAGCAAGAGTCTTGGCATTGGGCAGACTAGCTAACAATACAAAGTGATCCATTTTACTAAAACTGTCAACAACCACCAAAATTACTGTTTTCCCAGAGGAACTAGGCAGATCCATAATAAAGTCCATAGACAATTGCGTCCAAGGACGAGACAGAATAGACAAAGGAAGAAGTGAACCAGAAGGTCGAGTGTGAGCAACCTTTGACCGTGCACAGGTTTCACAAGCTGCTACGTAGTTCTCAACACTCTTACGTAACCCGTGCCACCAGAACCTCCGGGACACAAGATGAAAGGTGGACTTACCACCAGGATGTCCAGCAAGGACAGTATCGTGATGTTCCTTGAATATCTTTTATCGCAGTCCATCAGGAACAAACAACTTCCCTGGGGGACAAGAACCAGGAGCCCCCTCCTGGGCTCCCAACACCTCCATCTCCAATTCGGGGTACAGAGTGGAGACCACCACCCCATCAGCCAAAATCGGAGCAGGATCCTCTGAATCCCATCCCCCAGGAAAACTGCGAGACAACGCATCTGCCTTGACGTTTTTAACCCCCGGGCGAAAAGTAACCACAAAATTTAACCTGGTAAAGAACAGTGACCATCTAGCCTGTCTAGGATTCAGACGCTTGGCAGACTGCAGGTAAGCCAAATTCTTATGATCAGTATATACTTTAACGGGATGAGACGCCCCCTCCAACCATTGACGCCATTGCTCAAAGGCCAATTTGATGGCCAGCAATTCCCTATCTCCTACATCATAATTCCTCTCGGCGACCGAGAGCTTCTTGAAAAAAAAGCACACGGAACCCATTTGCCAGGAGATGAACCCTGCGACAGCACTGCTCCAACCCCCACTTCTGATGCATCAACCTCCACCATGAAAGGCTGAGACACATCGGGCTGCACCAGAATAGGAGCAGACACAAAACATTCCTTAATAGCCGAAAAGGCCTGCAATGCCTCATCCGACCAGACAGAGACGTCGGCACCCTTCTTAGTCATATCGGTCTGAGGTTTTACAATGGTAGAATAGTTCAAGAAAATTTTTCTATAATAATTAGTAAACCCCAAAAACCGCATCAAAGCTTTCTGATTCTCCGGTCGGTCCTATTCCAGAACCGCCCGGACCTTTTTGGGGTCTATACGAAAACCAGAGTCAGAAAGCAGATATCCCAGAAACGGAAGCTCCTGCACAGAAAACACACATTTCTCCAATTTGGTATATAATTTATTCTCCCGAAGGATCGACAAAGCCTGTCTCACGTGATCCTGATGGGTCTTCAGATCAGGAGAGTCCAAATAAACTACCACGAACCTCGACACAAAATGATGGAAAATGTCATTGACGAATCGCTGAAATACCGCTGGCAGTTAGTTAACCCAAAAGGCATAACCAGATTCTCGAAATGACCCTCGTGCGTGTTGAAGGCCGTTTTCCACTCATCCCCTTCCTTGATTCTGATCAGATTGTAGGCCCCTCTTAAAGGGCTTCTGTCACCCCATTAAACCGTTTTTTTTTTTCTTTACTAATAATCCCTACACTGCGATCTCATCATACATAAGCTAATTAATGATTTTCGTTCAGTAGAATTTGTTAAAAATCGATTTTTAAAATATGTAAATTACCTTGCTACCAGCAAGTAGGGCGGCTACTTGCTGGTAGCAGCCGCATCCTCCGATGGTAATGACGCCCCCTCTGCTTGTTGATTGACAGATCCCGTCCGCTGGCCCTTTCTCTGCTGGCCCTGCCTGTTTTGATTCAATATCTGGCGCCTGCGCCGCAGCCGTACCTCTCTTCAATCTGCGCAGGCGCACTGAGAGGCGGCCGTTCGCTCCTCAATGCGCCTGCACCGGGTGTAGATGTGACGTCATTGGCGCAGGCGCATTGAGGATGGAGCGGCCGAGCGAGTGGCCGCCTCTCAGTGCGCCTGCGCAGATTGAAGAGAGGTACGGCTGCGGCGCAGGCGCCAGATATTTAATCAAAACAGGCAGGGCCAGCAGAGAAAGGGCCAGCGGACGGGATCTGTCAATCAACAAGCAGAGGGGGCGTCATTACCATCGGAGGATGCGGCTGCTACCAGCAAGTAGCCGCCCTACTTGCTGGTAGCAAGGTAATTTACATATTTCAAAAATCGATTTTTAACAAATTCTACTGAACGAAAATAATTAATTAGCTTATGTATGATGAGATCGCAGTGTAGGGATTATTAGTAAAGAAAAAAAAAAAACGGTTTAATGGGGTGACAGAAGCCCTTTAAATTCAACTTGGAGAACACCTTGGCTCCAACAATTTGATCAAAAAGATCAGCTGAGAGAGGGAAACGAGATGACAAAACAAAACCAAAACAAAAGAACCTCAAGCAGGAGGTTCTGAAGAACGTCTGTCAGAGCTTCTCAGATGTCTGGCGGTGACAAGTAGACACACCAGAGATAAATGTGCTAAGACAATTGTCCGAACAAAATTCACTCCAACTAATGATCTGTCTTGCTTGCCAATCTATAATTGGGTTATGTTTTGTCAACCACGGTAAACCTAAGACTATAGGAGCGGGCAAGTCCTTCATGACAAAACGAAACATGATCTCAACATGTGAATCACCCACCCTTAACTGAATACCATGAGCAATATGAGTGAGACTCCTTTGAAAAAGAGGGGAAGAATCAATTGCGAAAACCACAATCTCTCTTTCTAAAGTGCAAGTACTTAGACCCAGATTTTGAAGAAAAGGAAAATCAATAAGGTTTACCCCAGCACCACAGTCAATGAATACTTCAACAAAACAATTTCTTGAGTCTAGCGCCACAATAGCTGGAAGGAGAAAACGAGTATAACAGGCAGCTTGCATACCTGCTTGCTCCACCACCCCATTCACGCTACCAAGAGTGAATAATAACGCTACTAAGAGTGATAATAACATAGTTTATGCATCCTACTAAAGTTCCTACTACCGAAACGGATAGACACCTGACCGAGCTGAATGGGTTCCTCCCCTACCCCAGAGTTACATGTCATGTCACCCTGGAGAGCAGGTGAGATGAAAACACTCACAGAAGGGATCCCTTGCGCGGAGGGAACCTTACACCTCTCTCTAATACGTCTATCTAACCGTACTGCCATAGACATAGCATTCTCCAATGTATCCGGGTACTCATGAAAAGCAAGGGCATCTTTCAATCTCTCAGATAACCCCTGACAAAACTGACTACGTAACGCGGGGTCATTCCACTCTGACTCAGTAGCCCATCTCCTAAACTCAACGCAGTAAGCCTCTGCAGTATGTTCACCTTGTAATAAATTACGCAATTTAGATTCCACCATCGAGACCCGATCTGGATCATCATAAATGAATCCCAAGGCTTTAAAAAAATCTTCCACCGACTGGAGGGCCAGAGAACCGGACAGGCAGAGAAAAGGCCCAGGATTGCGTGTCCCCTTTAAGCAGGGATATGATTATCCCTACCCTCTGACTCTCATCGCCAGACGAAGATGGACGCAGCCGAAAATACAGCTTGCATGACTCTTTAAAGCTGATAAAGTTATCCACACCCCCTGCAAATCTATCAGGGAGAGCGACTTTAGGCCCATAAATTTGACTTCCTCCTATTGCACCTAATGCCAGAGCATTCTGACACTGTGTGACCGAATTACGCAGATCAGCAACCTCTAGGGATAATCCCTGCATGCGATCAACTAGCGCATCAATTGACTCCATCTCAAAACAGCTGAGAATTTGCAGTCAAAGTATTGGCGGGTTATAATGTCACGCTGGACAGGATACAAGATACACAGAATGCCACCAAACAAGTGTCTAGGCAAGAAGCTGGGGATAAAGGTCACCTCCTGACAAATCCCTACCAGATCTCCCTAGACTTCTATGCCCACGTTCAGACCCTGAAGGTGGGAATGAGCGTGTCCCTGTGCCTAGGCTGAAGATTCCTTAAAATCCCTAAGATGGTGAAAGGGGGAAAGAGGCAGCCTTCTCCCTCAGGAGCAGACAGCCTAGACAGACAACCACAAGAAAAACAAAAACCAACTTATCTTGTACTGAGCAGGAACAGCAAATCCTTCCTTCCTTCCCCTGAGCAAGATAGAAGCTATAACCAGCACTGGACACTAGGAGTGGGCGTAATTTTAACTCATACCAACGACCCCACCCAGTGCCCCTGAAGGGAGGCGGATACAGCTCAACTCCAAAACAAAAACAAAAGGCTACACACGTGCTGCTAACCTGGCAGACCTCCACATATAACCTGAGCAGGGCATGACATAGCCCTTAGCATGACTATTTTACAGCCATTTTAGTGCACTAAAGTTCAGGTCCCCATTGACTGCAATAGGGTTCGGGTTTGAGTTCGGGTTAAGTTCGGGGCTTTGACCCTAAGGCAGAACCTGGCAAACCCGAACATCCACGGGTCTGCTCATCCCTACTGATGAACTACCCTCAGGCCATTGGTCATCGGTGGGGAGGGGGCACTGTGAATGGAACAGGAAATACAGCTCCTTTCAAAGAGTAGTGGTCGTGCTGGGTTACTGCAGCTTAGCTCCCAATCACTTCAATGGGCTGATGTATTTGATAAATATCCCCCCGTTTTACGCCGGTCTTTGAAATCTCCTGCACTGCCAAAGGATGCACCTAATGTATGATGAGGTACAGGCCTCATCGTAAATTAGATAGATCCAGAATGAAATCTATGGCAACTCAGAGCGGTCATAGATGTCTGTCTTCATTTGCGCCAGAAAACTGGTGCAAATAAAGATAAATGTGTTGGTCTGACTTTTCGGAAAGTGGCAAGGGCAGTGTAAAAACACCACTTGTGACAAAATATGTCAGAAGTGGTGTTTGAAGAGTTGCAATCACAGAGTTTGTGACTTTCTTGTGCCAGAAAAGTGGTGAAGGGAGATCAAGGGAAGCTGTCTATAGCTGTCCCTTCATTCCCTGCTTCTGTGTATGTGCAGAAATCACTGCACACCGCTTTACTTTACAGCAGGCACGCTCAACTTGTGGCCCTTCAGCTGTTGCAAATCTACAACTCCCAGCATGCTTGAACAGCCTACAGCTATTAGCCTACAGCAGGGCATGGTGGGAGTTGTTGTTTTACAACAGCTGGAGGGCCGCAGGTTGAGCATCCCTGCTTTACAGTAATGAATATTTAGCTTCAGACACTAACAAACGTTTCTTGGAGCTGATTATCATGAAGAAGAAAGAAGGCAAATCTTTTAACATATTCTAATTCTATCACTGAATAAAGGTCCATGGAAATTCTATCACTGGAATAAAGGTCCATGAGTAAAGCAGGCTTGGAGGTCCCCTAGCTTTTTTAAAGGTAACATTACGGCCATAATGCTGCCCAAATAATAGCGCCATATTGTGCATGAAGAATGCAACTACTGCACTGCGACCAAAGGCAGAGGCAGATTTATAACTTGAGTTCAAGACACCCTGACATGGAGGGATTTTAGACAGGGTTGCATAAATTGAATACAAGATGTTTTAGGTGTGGAGTATTCATCCCTTATGCCTTTGTTACGATCCAGCCTGAGTTTAGCATAAAAATAAGATTACAGAAACTCATTGCCTACAACAATAGTCTTTTTTCTTCTGCAGTCATTTTTAAGGTGGATCTTCTCCTTACATAAAGCTTGGTGTAATGAAGCATTGTTATACTTCCCTGTGGAAGATTTTTCTTCAGTCAAGTGTAATCTATTGCTGCATTCCATTATTTTTCCACTGTGTTAACCTTGAATTGGGCAGAGGAAGACTTTCTACAGTGGAATATATGTAAGAGAGTTTGTGGAAACAAAGTCACACATTACACTCAGTTTGGAAACATTAGTCAAACATCTCAGTCTGCATATATTAAATTAGATCACAGCAAAATGACATAAAAACTTACCGCTGATTCAGAAGAACATTTTACAGATTACTGGCTAGCAAAGCTTTAGGCATGACAACCCAGCTTGGAATGTGAATTTTCCCTTCACCTGGTTCCGACACCAGTGACACTGCAGCTTTGAGATATACATTAGGCGATTTAGTAAAATAACTGTAGCCCTATTGTTAGAAAGTTATTTTGTTCTGGTAGACATTCAAAGAAAATACAAATCATTACATTGTGAGAGTAGCTAAACTAGCTAAATACACTAAAAACAGAAAATCTAAGTGCATCAAGATTGGCTGGACAACTGCAGAACTGAACTCCACCTATAGCAATCCCCTTTCCTAAATACTAATAGTATCTGCTGGTACTCAGTTATCCCCATGACTTACAGTAGGACTGAATCTAGCAGCAAAAGAAAATACACACACAAAAAAGAAAGAAAGAAAGAAAGAAAGAAAGAAAAGTAAGCATATATCACAACACTAAGGTAGCAAGAAAATAGGAATTCACTGATAGATGACTGACTGACCAGGAGAGGGTAGGTGTTCACCTAGGGCACCATCTCATTATCCATAAGGTAGGGAGCTATTAACTAATAAGCTCTTCCATTGTGGAAGCGCTCATTAGTACAGGAGGCATAAGGAACAGTGAGCATGGTGCTCCTAGCGCTAGCAGTACTAATCGCTTGTTCTCTTCTCCTGGGCCGCACTGTGTCCAAGCCAGCACAGCGTGTGTACAGAGAGGTGTGGACAGCAGGGAAGAGGACATGTCTGTTGGAGCATGCATGCGTGATGAGGGGCACTGTGAGGGGAAAAGCACAGGGCTCTGAGGGCTGTGTGGAGCGTCATGAGGGTAAGAGGACAGGATTATCTGGGGAGAAGAGATTCACCCAAGAAATAAGATATAACAAGATGGCCACTGACCTGTACGGAACTTGCTTATTACAGTAAGGGTACTTTCACACTAGCGTTTTTCTTTTTTGGCACTGAGTTCCGTCACAGGGGTTCAATACCGGAAAAGAACTGATCATTTTTATCCCCATGCATTCTGAATGAAGAGAAATCCGTTCCGGATGCATCAGGATGTCATCAGTTCAGTCACTGAATTGCGTTTCGGACGGAAGAAATACTGCAGCATGCTGCGGTATTATCTCTGTCCAAAATTCTGTATCAGTTGCCGGCATTAATTTACATTAAAATACTGCAATGCCAGATCTGTCCGGTAAAAATGTGAAAAAAAATAATTGAAACGGATCCGTTTGTCTATACGACAAACGGAGAGACGGATCTGTTCTTGCAATGCATCCGGATCCGTCTTCAAATGCTGTCCGTTTGCATGCAGATTGCCTGATCCGGCAGGCAGTTCCGGTGACGGAACTGCTTGCCGGATCACTCTGCCGCAAGTGTGAAAGTAGCCCTAGTTCATTATGTAAATGTGCCGGATTCTCTGTATGATGGTGCTCAGTGTACAAGGGGATGACACTGTGTGTGTATGTGTGGGGAGTTGCCTAGTGTACAAGGAGCAGATACTGTGGGGGTTGCTATCTGTATAAGAGGCAGATATGGGGGGGGGGGTTGTGTTGGTATCAGGGGAAGATACTGTGGGGGATGCTCAGTGTATGTGGGACAGATACTGTGGGGGTGCTCAGTATATGTGGGGCAGATCCTGAATGAATGAAGATACTGTGGCAGCTCCAGTGCTGCACTATGTCCTGGCATTGCACAGCTCCAGGATGTATTGTGCGCAGAAGCACACTATGACCTAGGCAGCACTGTGCAGCACTGGCACCAGGACACAGTGCTAAACCAACAGTGGTGGCCCCTGTAGGAGGAGCAGAGAGGTTTTCTGGTCTGAGGTCTGCATTTTGTGGACTGAGGAGTGAGATGGGGGTTATAGGAAACGACAGAGGTCTGATGTGGGGTCTGTATAAATTTGACGGCTGATCTGGGGTCTGTATAAGACCAAATGCACACAGCCGTGTTCCATGGCCATGAGCAGTCCGTGGTATCCCGGCCTGGCATCCTGCTGAGAGCAGGAGCGCACAACGTCATTGGTTGCTATGACGCCGTGCGCTTCATGCCGCTGCTGCACTACAGTAATACACTCGCATAGATCATAGGTGTATGTGTGTCTGTCAGTGAGTATGTTTTGTCTGTGAGTTTCTGTGTGCGTCATTCAGTGAGTGTGTGTCTGTCTGTCAGTGAGTGTATGTCTGTCTGTCAGTGAGTGTATGTCTGTCAGAGAGTTTCTGTGTACATAATTCAGTGAGTGTCTGAGTGTGTGTCTGTCTGTCAGTGTGTGTGTGTGTGTGTGTCAGTCAGTGAGTGAGTGACATGAGGGGGCGGCAAAATGGATCTTTGCCTAGGGCGGCAAAAATCCTTGCACCGGCCCTGGGTACATTATACACGGGTAATATAACTGAGGAGGGGTATCAGGGTACATTATACAGTGGTAATATAACTGAGGAGGGCTATCAGGGGACATTATACAGGGGTAATATAACTGCTGAGGAGGGCTATCAGGGGACAATTATACAGGGGTAGTATAACTGCTGAGGAGGGCTATCAGGATAAATAATACAGGGGGTAATATAACTGAGGAGGGCTATCAGGAGACATTATACAGGGGTAATATAACTGCTGAGGAGGGCTATCAGGGGACATTATACAGGGGTCTGCCACTGACTTGGGGTCTAATCTGAGGTCTGTATGAATTTAATTTTGACATCTGGTCTGGAGGACTGGATTAATTTTGAGGTGTGGAGGTTTGTATTAATTTGGCGGTCTCTTCTGGGCTCTGTATTTAGAAGGATTTGTCCAGACATGTAAAATTCTGATACATTTCTGATCCCCACCACACTTCCACTACTTCTTGTGCCCTTGCTGGTCTCTGTACTTCCAAGTACTCCTCTATTTGGACTTGTGTAGCGTCCCACTAGGTAAATGTGGGCACTACACAAGGGTCAATTGGGCCACGTGGTACCCCTACTCCTGAGGGACAGTGGCAGTGTATTTAACAGTCCATTTTGATGTATTTCCATATGTTTTTATGTGTATTCTTCCCTGTGATGTGTGTAGCAGGCCTATTAGGGTGCAGTTCATCATCCTAGACACTAGAGGGAGATAGGGAGCCCCTAGTATATATATTCGGGCCCAGACAGGGAGGAGTTAGTCTGTGTAGTCAGGAGTCTGTAGAGAGACAGAAGTAAGAGGGCACCAGCCAGAGCCAAGCTGAGGGCCTCCTCCTGACATGCAGCTAGACAGCCCAGGCTTCTAGATGCCACCAGGAGGCTAGTGAAGAATTCCAGCCTGCCTGAAGTTCCTGAGCCTCAGTTAGCTCAAAAGATTCACCCCAAGAGAAGAGTTTACCTCCTGGGAGAAACCTGCAGTTCCCACAGAGCAAAGAGCAGAAGAGTATTCCAGCTAGACAAGTAAGCTGAAGGGCAGAAGGATTATTAACTCAAAGCAAGGGATATATACCTGAGGAGGATTGTTACCTAGGATAAAAGCCAGCATTAGGGCATACGGGCCTTGGGATACAGACAGCCAGGATATCTGAGGAATAGTGCAGCCTGGTCTGTGAGTGTTGTTCTTACCCTCTGAGTATCTTGCAAAGAACATTACCTGCCATTGATGTAAAAGCATGCTATTGATTGCTGCTGCAAAATGGAACTGAACTCAAACTGTATAAAGTTGAACTGTTTCCAGTAAAGTTGAACTGTTCCTCACTTCTTATTACTATAAATCGGTGTGCCACCGTTACAGGCACTGGCGTCACAAATCTTAAAGGGACCTCACCCTAGGCACATTAAACACCTGCTACATCCAGGGCACCTTATCGACCATCAGGCCTGGTCCCTATACATTGAGAGTGCCCCAGAGGAACCCTGTGTCAGCCTCTCCATCACTGCTGTACGCCTGCCCAGGGTCTCCCTACAAACTGTGAGTAACCCTCGCTTGGCCATTAACCGTGACCTCACATCGCAATACCCTGCAGGGCGGCGTGCTGCACTTGTGCTTGTTGCAGCGAGTGATTGTGAAGCGAGTAACAAGATCAGTAAGGTATGAAATAATAATAGGTTACTGCAGCACTTAATGTCTTTAATGCAATTTCCAAGTTTATACACCAAGAGATGCAATGTTTCAACTACATGGAGTCTATTTCAAGCAGAGTCACTCTGCTTGAAAAAGACGCAATGTAGTTGAAACGTCAAATCTCTTGATAAATACACTTGGAAATTGCATTGTAGACATCAAGTACTGCAATATCTTCTTCCTATTATTTGTCTGCAAGGGGCCCGCTGGGGTAGGGCCTGACTTTGCTGGCACTGCCACCCAATGGACTCCCTTATTATGACAAAACAGTAGTGCTTTTTAAACTCGGATGTTATCAGTAAGGTATAATTACTTTTATTATTTTATACCATTCTAAGGCCTGTTTCACACTTCCTCTGCTGGATCTCAAAACCAGAAACCAAAATGATTCTGTTTGATGTTAACACATACGGATGCATCCGTTAGTATGTGGTTGTGTTACATCAAAATGGAAAAAAACGTATTTGTGACAGATCTTTTTTTTTTTCGGATCCGAAAAACGGATTCGGTATCATTGACTTACATTAGATTTTTCTGCCGGATACGGTTTGTTCCGTTTCGCAGATTGCACACAAAACTGCAGCTTGCAGCGTTTTTTGTGTCCGGTCAAAACATAACCGAATGCATCCTGATCAGTTTTGTCCCCATTGACAATGAATGAGGACAAAACTAAACTGTTTTGGCCCAGTTTTGAGATCCTCTGCCGGATCTCAAAACCAGAATGTCACAACCCAAGTGTGATACAGCCCTAAGCAGTTTAAAATAAAACTAATGTGGGCACAGGGAGCATCAGCGGGCACAGTATCGATGGAAGTTACAGGCATGACAGTGTAAGGGCTCTTTCATAGTCGCCGGGGCTCTATGCCGGAAGAATCCTGATCAGTTTTATCCTAATGCATTCTGAATGGAGTGAAATCCGTTCAGGATGCATCAGGATGTCTTCAGTTCCAGAACGGAACGTTTTTTGGCCGGAGAAAATACCGCAGCATGCTGCGCTTTTTGCTCCGGCCAAAAATCCTGAAGACTTGCCGCAAGGTCCGGATCCGGAATGAATGCCCATTGAAAGGCATTGATCCGGATCCGGCCTTAAGCTAAACGTTGTTTCGGCGCATTGCCAGATCTGACGTTTAGCTTTTTCTGAATGGTTACCATGGCTACCGGGACGCTAAAGTCCTGGCAGCCATGGTAAAGTGTAGTGGGGAGCGGGGAGCAGCATACTTACCGTCCGTGCGGCTCCCGGGGCGCTCCAGAGTGACGTCAGGGCGCCCCATGCGCATGGATGACGTGATCGCATGGCACGTCATCCATGCGCATGGGGCGCTCTGACGTCACTCTGGAGCGCCCCGGGAGCCGCGCGGACAGTAAGTATACCGCTCCCCCGCTCCCCACTACTACTATGGCAACCAGGACTTTAATAGTGTCCTGGGTGCCATAGTAACACTGAACGCATTTTGAAGACGGATCCGTCTTCAAATGCTTTCAGTTCACTTGCGTTTTTCCGGATCCGGCATGTAATTCCGGCAAGTGGAGTACACGCCGGATCCGGACAATGCAAGTGTGAAAGAGGCCTTAAAGTGGGCAGCTGGATAGGGGGTTATTTGCTATAGAGGGTGGTTACTGCACTGTAGAAACAATGAGTCAAGTCAGAGGTGTAATCTAATCTTCTGGACCCTAACGCTGGGTTCACATGTGAGCGTTCCTACGCGCTGTAAAACGCTCAACAGGCAAAAACCAATGTTTCCCTATGGGCATGGTTCTCACCTGAGAGTTTTACAGCTCGTACGAACGCGCTGTAAAATGCCCTATGCCCCAAGAAGTACAGGAGCTTCTTTGGGGCGCATTATCGCGCGTTCCCGCACAGACCTAGCGGGAACGCGCGACAATGGGCGTTTGCTTGTTCACTCGCACGTATGTAAACGCCCGATAAGCACGCTTGTAAACACCGCTTATCGAGTATGTTTATGTGTGAACCCGGCTTAAAGAAAAATCTGTAACACACCCCCATCTACCATGTGCCATTTATTAATACTGTTGTCTTTTTATATGGCAGAGGGCTGCATATGAGTGTCTGGGCCGAATTGAAAAGAAAAAGAAAGTGAGCATCTCAGATATCTGGAGGCGTCATTTGTAAAGATAAGACGTGGCACTCGTGTCTCTTGAGATCGTGGTGCTGGTTGTGTTGGCTTCCCAGCCACACTAACACATTGAACGGAATAACAACCGCACTCAACTTGAGTTCTGATTTGTTTATTTTTATTTTTATGGCAACTGCACCAATTTGTGACGTTTCGGTCATAGGACCTTTATCAAACACTGTGATAATAAGAAAATATTTCTATAAGTATACATTACAATGGCAACATCAAAATAAATATATATCCATTGTACCTTATTTCATCATATAGTACTAACACTTTACACAATGGGAAATACTCGAATGCAGGTACCAAGAAAATCAAAAAAATCCAGAAAGAAATAAAAATAAAAATAAATAAAAATATAAAGAATGACAAAAGGAAAAAAGACGGATACAGCAATACAAACATTTCATATACATGAATTGTCAGGAAACAAGCATCAAATCGTCGCACTCCATATGTAGTAAATCGACATTCAGGATAATTATTCTATTTGAAAATCGTGAAATAGATATTTGTAAATATATTGATATGCATAGAGGAATAAATCTGCGATCTGCAAATGAAAGGTTGCTATGGGCAACTAAGCCAGTTCTACTTTACACCGGTTTGATAAATTACCCCCTATGTCTGTAACCACAACAAAAGGACAGCCTTTATGTCTAGACTCTAGAGGAAAGAGCGCTTCACCTTTATCTTAGATGAGGATTTTTACTATAAGAACATTGTGATGATGGAACTCTCTGCCATAGGATGTTGTGATGGTTTCTTCACTAATTAATTTCAAGAGAGTTATGGCTACTACATTTCTTGAGATGGGTCATTGTTCTGGGGATTTATTCTCAATATTTGGAGTCAGGGAAGATTTTTTTTCACCCTTAGGCCTCTTTCACACGGGTGTTGCGGGAAAAGGTGCAGGTGCGTTGCGGGAACATGCACAATTTTCCCGCGCGAGTGCAAAACATTGTAATGCCTTTTGCACGCACGTGAGAAAAATCGGCATGTTTGGTACCCAAACCCGAACTTCTTCACAGAAGTTTGGGCTTGGGATTGGTGTTCTGAAGATTGTATTATTTTCCCTTATAACATGGTTATAAGGGAAAATAATAGCATTCTGTATACAGAATGCATAGTACAATAGCGCTGGAGGGGTTAAAAAAAACAATTTAAAATAATTTAACTCACCTTAATCCACTTGCTCGGGCAGCCCGGCATCTCTTCTGTCTTCTTTGCTGTGTGCAGGAAAAGGGCCTATGGTGACTGTCACTCCGGTCATCACATGGTCAGTCACATGATCTTTTACCATGGTGATGGACCATGTGATGAGCGGACCACAGGTCCTTTTCCTGCACACAGCAAAGAAGACAGAAGAGATGCCGGCTGCGCGAGCAAGTGGATTAAGGTGAGTTAAATTATTTTAAAAAAAATTTAACCCCTCCATCGCTATTGTACTATGCATTCTGTATTCAGAATGCTATTATTTTCCCTTATAACCATGTTATAAGAGAAAATAATAATGATCAGGTCCCCATCCCGATCGTCACCTAGCAACCGTGCGTGAAAAATCGCACTGCATCCGCACTTGGTTGCGGATGCTTGCGATTTTCACTCAACCCTATTCATTTCTATGGGGCCTGCGTTACGTGAAAAACGCACAAAGAGGAGCATGCTGCTATTTTCACATAATCCACAAGTGATGCGTGAAAATCACCGCTCATGTGCACAGCCCCATAGAAATGAATGGGTCCGGATTCAGTGCGGGTGCAATGCTTTCAACTCGCGCATTGCACCCACACGGAATACTCGCCCGTGTGAAAGGGGCCTTAGGTTTCGTTCACATCACCATTCAGCCTTTCCATTCTCCTGCTCCGTTTAGGAGCAGGAGAACGGAAAGGACGGAGAAGGCACATAACTGAGCCAAATGGAGTCGTTAGGACCCTATAGACTATAATGGGGTCTGTTAAGTTTCCGCTCAGAAAATGATTTTGAAGCGGAGACAAAAGTCCTGCATGCACAACTTTTGTCTCCGCTCCAAAACCATCTTCTGAGCGGAAACTTAACGGACCCCATTATAGGCTATGGGGTCCGTAGGCTCCGCTCGCCTCAGTTATGTGCCTTCTCCGTCCTTTCCGTTCTCCTGCTTCTAAACGGAGCAGGAGAATGGAAAGGCTGAATGGTGATGTGAACGAAGCCTTATATGGGACAAATGGCACCAATGGTTTTTTGCTTCCTCTGAATCAACAAGGTAGCATTATAGGGTGGACCTCTGTCTTTTTGAACTTTATCAACTATGTAACTAAAAAAGAGGAGAATGGATGAAGGTAAAATGCAGTAACTGTGCATAGCTATGTGGCTTTGGTGGCTCAGTGACAAATGATGGCTTTTTAACTTTGTGAGATATCAAGTGCTGTACGCGATGAACCTGTTACCATGGAGATTCAAGTAGACATTACAGCGATGTATTAATGCTTTTATGTTAGTTTTCTGGTGTAGAAACATTGCAAATTTTTGCTTTTGCGCCTCTTAATTCCTCCTTTTTTTGACACTCTTGTACCAAAAATGAGCAGTGTAGTCTGGAGAGTGTGGTCTGGACGAGGAACCTTTGTGGCCAGACACATTTAACAATACATACACCAGAAGTTTGGTGCACATTACACTAAACATTTACATCAGTTCATTGCTGTCATAAGCTTCATTTTGAGCTACACAGACCTGCTTGTGCTTCTTAAAAGGTAACAGAGGAATTGCCATATCAAAATCAGTGGACACATCTACATAAAAACATTGGCCCAGATTTACAAATGTGTCTGTGCTCAGACGATGTCTAAAAAGTGGTGCAAATTGAGTCATTGGGAAAGGGAGTGGGGCTTAGTGGGAAGGGACAGGGCTTTGTTTTGATTCATGATTCTATGTAACCCTTACAGTTCTGGAATGTATTGGATAACACTGACAGCATTATGTCAGTGTTATCCAATATATTCCAGACCTCTAAGGGTTACATAGCATCATAACCCCCCCCCCCCCCAACCTGTGGACACGCCCCTTTTTACAGATAATGTAGTAGATGTCACCTGAAGTTCTGTGTAACACCACAGATAACACAGTGGTAACTCTGAGTACAAATAATGTAGTAGATGTCACCTGCAGTCCTATGTAACACCACAGATAACACAGTGGTAACTCTGAGTACAAATAGTGTAGTAGATGTCACCTGCAGTCCTATGTAACACCACAGATAACACAGTGGTAACTCTGAGTACAAATAATGTAGTAGATGTCACCTGCAGTCCTATGTAACACCACAGATAACACAGTGGTAACTCTGAGTACAAATAATGTAGTAGATGTCACCTGCAGTCCTATGTAACACCACAGATAACACAGTGATAACTCTCTCAGTACCGATAATGTAGTAGATGTTACCTGCAATCCTATGTAACACCACAGATAACACAGTGATAACTCTCTGAGTACAAATAATGTAGTAGATGTCACATGCAGTCCTATGCAACACCACAGATAACACAGTGATAACTCTCTCAGTACCGATAATGTAGTAGATGTTACCTGCAGTCCTATGTAACACCACAGATAACACAGTGATAACTCTCTGAGTACAAATAATGTAGTAGATGTCACCTGCAGTCCTGTGTAACACCACAGATAACACAGTGATAACTCTCTCAGTACCGATAATGTAGTAGATGTCACCTGCAGTCCTATGTAACACCACAGATAACACAGTGATAACTCTCTCAGTACCGATAATGTAGTAGATGTTACCTGCAGTCTGAAGTAACACCACAGATAACACAGTGACCGATAATATAGTAGATGGGTGTCAGGCCCCAGAATTCAGAACACTCACAGTGTGACCTGAAGTCTGGGGCCAGGCTGCATCATTGTGGGACAAATTCTATATCCACCCCCCAACCCTACCGTGAAACAGATATGTGTATGGACATTACATACATCGCTACAAAATTTACAGTAGAATACAGCACCACATATCTCATCCATCGAGCGACATCTCCTGTGATGCAGACTTTCCTCAACGTCTTCATTCAGAGATTTGACCACCATAATAGAAGTCTTGTCTCGTTTCTGCAGCGTTTCGCAGATTTTTTTTTTAGATTCCTCACTTTACTATCATCCTCTCCCTCCTGGTGCCTCAACACAGTCATCTTGCTGACACCCCTAATACTGTGGTGGAGCCAGACAGATAGGAGGACCGGAGTTGAGGCACACTAATATATACTAATAATACAGAGGGGGGTTACATATATTTTAATAAAACAGAGGGGCCATTATATATACTAATAATATAGAGGGGGCCATTATATATACTAATAATATAGAGGGGGCCATTATATATACTAATAGTATAGAGGGGGCCGTTATATATACTAATAATACAGAGGGGGACATTATATATCATAATAATACAGAGGGGCCCTTATATATACTAATAATACAGAGGGGCCATTATATATATATATATATATATATATATATGCACTAATAATACAGAGGGGGACATTATATATCATAATAATACAGAGGGGCCATTATATATACTAACAATACAGAGGGGGACATTATATATCATAATAATACAGAGGGGCCCTTATATATACTAATAATACAGAGGGGCCATTATATATATATATATATATATATATATACAGTATGCACTAATAATACAGAGGGGGACATTATATATCATAATAATACAGAGGGGCCATTATATATACTAACAATACAGAGGGGGACATTATATATATATATATATATATATATATATACTAATAATACAGAGGGGGCCATTATATATATTATAATAATGCAGAGGCCACCATTATATATTATAATTATATAGAGGGGCCATTATTAATGCCCCTTCTGTATAATTATAATATATAATGCCCCCTCTGTATAATTATAATATATAATGCCCCCTCTGTATAATTATAATATATAATGGCCCCTGTGTATAATTATAATATATAATGTGTTCCCTCTGTATAATATATGTGTCCCCTCTGTATAAGATATAATGTGGCCCCTCTGTATAAGATATAATGTGGCCCCTATGTATAAGATATAATGTGGCCCCTATGTATAAGATATAATATAACTGCCTCCTTTGTATGTTTATTCTTCTATTTATACTGATAATGCCCCCCACCCCCATAGTGCCCCCAGTATGGCCGGCCTTAGGATAGTTACACACACACAAAAAAAATATATATATACTCACCTCTCTTCCTCACTGCATCACTGCTTGTGGCGTCCCGGCACAGGCGATCAGGAACACATCACCATGCCCTCCTGCACTGTGTCAGGAGGTCACGGTGAGGTAATCGCAATCTCCTGCGCCATTGTACTGTCTCATAGGCTTCAGGCCTGGCCTGAAGCCTATGAAGCAGAACGGGGGGCCGGGAGCCACAGGCTCCCGTGGCCCTACTTGAAATCTGGCACCCCCTGCAATTTGGGGCCCGGGGCAACCTCTCACGCTACGCCACTGGGTAGAATGAATGGTGCTGTTGCAAGCAAGAGAATATTTTATTGAAAAAAATACCACCCGCTTATTTATTCACTGCACTATTATCTACAAGGTTCTGGTGAAATCCTGTGAGAAGGAGCAGCAGTTCCATTGTGCAGTATATTCACCTGTCAGGCTCTCAGCACAGTTGTGTCTCTGCCACTTTTTCTGATGAGCATAATCTTCTCCTCTGTTATATATTGACATTCTGCACATTAGAGCGCCTCTTGCCTTTTTCTTCTAAGTTTATACCATCTTGTAAATCTACCCCATTATGTGGGGACCAACCCCCCTTTTGGTTTTTGAACTCCAGTAAATGAGAACGGTTCTAACACAGGTTATAGCTTAAAGAAGAAACTTATGCAGCTATAATGTATTAAATGATAATAGTAGTATTATCACTACAATAGTCCATTGTATGGGATTTGATAGTATTATGCAGTATTCTGCCCAAATATTATCCCTCTATAGCGCTAAATATTACACCATAGCTGTGCCATACAGAGCTCAAATAATGGCATCATTTTATTTGCCTCTACTAGAAATGTTCCTAAGGGCATTATGGTAATCCCTTGATGGTGATGGGCATTTGCCACAGTTGACTTGCTCCTGGGCACAGGAACTATAGTAGGAATACATCTATATCTTAAATGGGTTCTCCAAGAATACTGATTATGTTTAGCAAGTGCCGCCCGCAGCCTGCCTCCGTAAATGGAAGATTCATACTGATCTGCTACCGACTGCCCTGTTCCTCTGCAATGCCTCCGAGGCCTTTACTGTATAAAACTCATATCTAGAATACAAATATTTCGCAACAGTTCTGCAACTGTTTCAGTGTTCAACCACATGTCGCTAGAGCGTTCATAGAATTGTCAACTACTGTGTAATTACCAGAGAGACAATGCAGGCAGGTACAACAATGTCCCCAAGGGTAATCTTTGTTCACCAAGTGACAATAATAATAATAATTAATGAAGTTAAAAAAAGCACTAGATAAGAATAGATCATCTGGGAGGGCGGTTATTAGCAGCACATGCAGTGTTACACTTTGATTGCATAAGTTTTAATTGAGATTGTGCAACTAATAGAAACATATTTATAAGTGCTATAATAATAGCTATTGTAGGAAACATGGTGACAGTTGCAAGAGATTAGCTAATATTGCTGTGCCATGTTGTTGCCTATGCCAGGGTAAGCAAAACATTCTGTGCTATTCTCTGCCAATCTTGATACAGCGAGAAACAGAAGTATTTGAACACCCTGCGATTTTGCAAGTTCTCCCACTTAGAAATCATGGAGGGGTCTGAAATTTACATTGTAGGTGCATTCCCACTCTGAGAGACAGAATAAAAAATAAATAAATTAGGAAATCATATTGTATGATTTTTAAAGAATGTATTTGTCTTGCACTGCTGAACAGAAGTATTTGAACACCTGAGAAACAGCAAGAATTCTGGCTAACCAAGGAGTGGCTCCGTAAGAAGCATATCAAGGTTCTGGAGTGGCCTAGCCAGTCTCCAGACCTAAAACCAATAGAACATCTTTGGAGGGAGCTGAAACTCTGTGTTGCTCAGTGACAGCCCAAAAACCTGACAGATCTAGAGGAGATATGTTTGGAGGAATGGGCCAAAATCCCTGTTACAGTGTGTGCAAACCTGGCCAAGAACTACAGGAAACGTTTGACCTCTGTAATTGCAAACAAAGGCTTCAGTACCAAATATTAACACTGATTTTCTCAGGTGTTCAAATAAATAAATACATTCTTTAAAAATCATACAATGTGATTTCCGGATTTTTATTTTTAATTCTGTCTCTTAGAGTGGGAATGCACCTACAATGTTAATTTCAGATCCCTCCATGATTTCTAAGTGGGGGAACTTGCAAAATGGGTTTTCAAATACTACTGTTTCTTACTGTATCGCCAGGGCCAGATTAACATAGGGGCGGATGGAGCTGCAGCTCCAGGCCCCTGCATGAAAATAGGCCCAGGCCGCACAGCACATCAGGCAGCTCGCAATTACCCCCCTCCCCAAGCTGGCGGCCCGGCCCTGTTCCTGCTGAAAACTTGCGTGCGCGGTGCGGGTGTCGGCACAGGGAGATGAGCGCTTCCATTGTGGAAGCGCTCATCTCCATCTATATTGTGGCAGGGCAAGGGAGAGGCGTGTCCCTCCCCTGTGTCTCTGATAGACTGCAGGCACTAGGCCGGCAGCCTATCAGAGGCCGACGCAGGTGGCGCAATGACGTCCTTGCGCCGCCTTAGCCGTACAGCGCCGGACGCAGGCCAGAAGAGGCCTGCATCGCATCGCTGACATGGAGGTAAGTATACGTTTTTTTTAGTTTTTTTTATGTTTAATACTTTTACTGGCACATGATGGGGCATAGGGGGCGCCCTCCTGTTACTGACACATGATGGGGACCCTCCTGTTACTGGCACATGATGGGGGGCCCTCTTGTTACTGGCACATAATGGGCTATAGGTGGGGCCCTCTTGTTACTGGCACATGATGGGGCATGGGGGCCTCTTGTTACTGGCACAGGATGGGGCATAAGGGGGGCCTCTTGTTACTGGCACATGATGGGGGACCCTTCCTGTTACTGGCACATGATGGGGCATGGGGGGCCTCTTGTTACTGGCACATGATGGGGCATGGGGGGCCTCTTGTTACTGGCACATGATGGGGGGCCCTCTTGTTACTGGCACATGATGGGCTATAGGGGGGCCCTCTTGTTACTGGCACATGATGGGGCATAAGGGGGGGCCTCTTGTTACTGGCACATGATGGGGCATAGGGGGGCCCTTTTGTTACTGGCACATGATGGGGGCCCTCCTGTTACTGGCACATGATGGGGCATGGGGGGCCTCTTGTTACTGGCACAGGATGGGGCATAAGGGGGGGCCTCTTGTTACTGGCACATGATGGGGGACCCTTCCTGTTACTGGCACATGATGGGGCATGGGGGGGCCTCTTGTTACTGGCACATGATGGGGCATGGGGGGCCTCTTGTTACTGGTACATGATGGGGGGCCCTCTTGTTACTGGCACATGATGGGCTATAGGGGGGCCCTCTTGTTACTGGCACATGATGGGGCATGGGGGTGCCTCTTGTTACTGGCACATGATGGGGCATAAGGGGGGCCTCTTGTTACTGGCACATGATGGAGCATAGGGGGGCCCTTTTGTTACTGGCACATGATGGGGGGCCCTCCTGTTACTGGCACATGATGGGGCATGGGGGGCCTCTTGTTACTGGCACATGATGGGGGGCTCTCTTGTTACTGGCACATGATGGGGCATAGGGGAGCCCTCTTGTTACTGGCACATGATTGGGGGGGCCCTCCTGTTACTTGCACATGATGGGGCATAGGGGGGGCTCTCTTGTTACTGGCACATGATGGGGCATAGGGGGGCCCTCTTGTTTCTGGCACATGATGGGGCATAGGGGGGGCTCTCTTGTTACTGGCACATTATGGGGCATAGGGGGGCCTCTTGTTACTGGCACATGATAGGGCATAGGGGAGCCCTCTTGTTACTGGCACATGATTGGGGGCCCCTCCTGTTATTGGCACATGATGGGGCATGGGGGGCCTCTTGTTATTGGCACATGATGGGGCATGGGGGGCCTCTTGTTAATGGCACATGATGGGGGGCCCTTCTGTTACTGTAATAGGGGGCCTCTTGTTACTGACACATGATTGGGGGGCCTCTTGTTACTAGTACATGATGGGGCATGGGGGCCTCTTGTTACTGGCACATGATGGGGCATAGGGGGGCTCTTGTTACTGGCACATAATGGGGGGCCCTCCTGTTTCTGGCACATGATGGGGCATGGGGGGCTCTTGTTACTGGCACATGATGGGACATAGGGGGGCTCTTGTTAATGGCACATGAGGGGGACCCTCTTGTTACTGGCACATGATGGGGGCCCTCATGTTACTGGCATGGGGGGGTTCTTGTTACTGGCACATGATGGGGACCCTCTTGTTACTGGCACATAATGAGGGGGCCCTCCTGTTACTGGCATGGGGGGGCTCTTGTTACAGGCACATGATGGGGGGCATCTATGGGGGTACATTTTACTGGCACATTATTGGGGGGCATCTATGGGAGCACTTATTACTGGCACATTATTGGGGCACTTTTTACTGGCATATTCTTGGTGGGCACTATAGGGGCATCTACTGAGTCCACAAAGAAGGGGTATTTTTATGGGGGGCTCTGTACAGTAGCATTTTATACTGGGGCACATTATGGTGGTTACTGTTGGGGAGAGGAGTACTATGGGCTCATCTACGGGGGCACTAAGAAGGGGTATTTTATACTTGCAAATTATGGGGGACACTGAGGGCATCTACTGGGGCATTTTATACTGGTAAATTATGGGGGCACTAGGAGGAAGGGGAGAGAGGAGCACTATGGGGGCACTATATAGGGGTATTTTATACTGGCACACATTATGGGGGCACTATGGGGACATTAGCTCAACTGGGGGCATTACAAGGGGGTATTTTTTGCACTGTCACATTATAAAAAGAATTATTTGTATGGGGGGGGGGCATTATGGGGGGCTTTATTACTCCCCCATGGTATGAGCATGTAGTAGCACCAGCCTCTCCCTGCTCTGCTATCCCTCTGCCCCTTCTCCAAATCCTTATTATGAAATCTTTCTCATTAGAATAAAAATACAACTTCAGATCCACCTAGCACCCCCCCCCCCCCCCCCAGCCAAAGTGTTGTAGTGGTGTCCGAGATCCCCAAGGGCCAAGCCAAGTAATTGTAAGTTTTCATGTGAAATAGGTTTGTTATACACACAAAGCATACACTGTGCCACACAATATACAGTATACCTCTACACTGTGTAGTCTGTTCTATAAGCACCGTTGTTTTGTGGTGGCGGACAGAAAATAATCTGGAAGTGCCCCTCCCGAGACAAGGCTCTGGATCCGCCACTGCTTCGGCCTTGCTGAAGTCGCCTGGCGGCCGCCACGTTACCCAGTTATGCAGACTGGGCCGACTGTCAGATGATGACAGGGCCGGCGCCACAAGGAGTAATCTCCTAGGCCAGCCCTTTACAGAACTCACCAGGACAGTGACAGGTCAGACTTCTCCCCTGGGTCCTGGGCCCTGCCGTAAAGTGGAAGACCGTGAGTTGCGTTTTTATTTTCTATAAAAAAGGTCCATTTAAAATTTCAGCACCAGGCCCATCATGCACTTAATTCGGCCCTGTGTATGGCAGTAATACCAATAATAACCAATATCAAAATACCTGTAATTCAATATGTGTGTCACTAAACCATAGTATACCAAAATTATTACTCCACACATATAATATAAGTCCATTCTTTATTATTAAAAAGAGAAAAAGTCAATACATATTATAATCAAATACATACAGTGGTAGCAGTGCAGTACAATGCTGCGACAAGTAAAAAATCCACCCTCCCCACAAAACTCCTATAGTTGGCTGTTATACCATCAAAGTTACATAGAGTGTGCACCAGGATCTGAAGCTAATTACAGTGTAATGCAGATGTAAATTACATACCTCACACATCACATATACTAGAGTTATGCTAAAACTGCTCCTGTGCTACCAGTGCGGTTCTCATTACCTATTACATGGAGTCTCCAACAGGATATACTCCCAAGTACAAAGAAAAGAACCTTGCAATGTGTAGCAATCACACCAATGTCCTGAATAGCAGGTTCATTGGTGGTGCAGAATGAGCATAAGGGCTCATACACACAAACGTATGGCTTTTTTAGTGTTTTGCGGTCCGTTTTTTACGGATCAGTTCTTTCTTTTTTTTTGTTTCCGTTGTGTTTCCGTTTCCTTTCCGTTTTTCAGTTCCGTTTTTTCGTATGCCATGTACAGTATACAGTAAATACTTAGAAAAAATTGGGCTGGCCATAACATTTTCAATAGATGGTTCAGAAAAAACAGAACGGATAAGGAAGACATACGGATGCATTTCCGTATGTGTTCTGTTTTTTTTGCGGATCCATTGACTTGAATGGAGCCAAGCACCGTGATTTGCGGACAAGAATAGGACATGTTCTATCTTTTCACGGTACGGAAATACTGAAACAGAATGCACACGGAGACACTTCAGTTTTTTCTGCTGAACCATTCAAATGAATGGTTCAGCATATGTACCGCATACTGAACTAAAAAAATGGCCAGTATACTGAACGCAAAATACTGTCGTGTGCATGAGCCCTAAGGAAAACAAATACTAACCAGGAGCCAAGGGGGAGAGAGGATGAACTTATATTATATGTGTGGAGTAGTACCAATAATGTTTAGAGATGGCAGATATTATAGGATATGCTGTTGGCCAAATTTTTATTCCTGATATGCAAAACATTTTGCAAATGTACAAGCAATATTGATGAAACCTAAGGCACAAATCACACCGGCAGCTTTGTTTTCGGTATTGTTGGTGACAGATGTCTGTATGAGAATTCCCTGCCTGCGAGTTCCCAGATAGAAATTTGTTAGAATGAAATACTGTATCTGACTGAGATGAATCTGAAAGGCAATGAGATGGCTGTAAATATTTACAACACAAGTACAAAAGAATTTGGTTTTTGGAAATACCGTACATATGTTTTCCCAATAACTCAGATATGTATAACTTGCTAAAATGCATGCAGCTTGTTAAACTTTTTTTCATAAATTAGTTTAACATGGCACCCTCCTGATGAGTCCTTTCCATCATGTTCGTCATGGGTGAGAGCGTTCCTTTTTATTTATACTGGCACCATCTTGCAATTGTCTAGGCCCACACGGGCTTGTCTTATATGTTTTTTTGAATAGTTCCTTTTTGCGCCATTTATTCTAACATTTACCTATTAAATATTAAGTTTTATTCCCTCTGTCCCCTTCTTAGGGGATTAGTTATTTGCTTTTGACTCTTGGGAGCATTTTGGACAAGCCTTTATTGAGCTTGACCTCTCTGCATTGATTTTCTTTATTAAGACCGGCGTCTAAAATGCCTGTCTTAATAAATGTGCTCCATAATTTTGTTTTCATATTGCACATCCCCTGGCTAGGCACAAAACATAGTGGACCCACCTAGATAATTACCACCAACTAGTTGCACTATAAGGTTTTAGCCTGTGTTATTGTACTGACTAAAAATCTAAGAACATCCATGCAATCCAAAACTGTGCCAGTCTTCCACTTCAGAAAGCATCTTAAAGAGGACCTGTAACCCCTTCTGACATGTCTGTTTCAGCAGCCCCAGAATTGTTTTTACAGGGAGGAGTGCATCTATTCTTATGACTCTATATTGTGCCAATTCTTTATTATCTCTGCTAGAAGTTATGAATGAATTGCTAGCAGTTTTCAATGATGGTCCAGATGGGTGTTACCAGTAGGGGTGGGTCTCTGCACAGTCTGACACTATCCAATCAGTGCTGCCAGTGGTAGAATGTGCTGGGACACCCCCCCAGCTGGTAACCTCCATCTTCATTGCAAAATTCTAGCAATTCATTTATAACTTCTAGCAGGAATAATAAAGGAATGGCACATCATACAGTCATAATAACTGATGCTTCAATACTGTTATGACATGGGGACTGCAAGTTGTATCTAAAACAGCTATTTCAGGAGGGGTTACACAGGCCCTCTTTAAGGAGTGAAATACTCATTAAAGGGAGTCTGTCACCAACTATTGCATTATATCACAGTTGGCCAACAAAAAATAGTATGTTTATTGTGTCTGTCCCACGCCCAATAGCTAAAAAAAAACAAAAAAGTTATAAATATATGCTAATTAGACCCGTCAAGTGCCCAGGGGTGGCATTATAGCTGCAAGTGCCCAGGCCCCTCTTCGCAAGATTTTGCGTGAGAGACGGTTACCATAGGACCCATGCATGCGCACTGTTAAGATCTAAGCAGTGTGCAAGTGCACACACACACACTCAAAATTGTGCTAATACTGTATCCCCAAGGTCCCATCAATAGTAACAATTCTCTGCCAGAATGCACCTAGTGTTAACACTGCCCCTAGTAGTAATAATGCCCCCATTGTGCCCATACTAATAATCATGTGCCCTATAGTTCCCCCAGTGGTATTAATTCTCCTCATAATGTGTGCAAGTAGAAAAATGCCCCCTTATGTATGCCAGTACAAAAATACATCCCTTATAATGTGTGTCAGTGCAAAAATGCCCCTTATGGTATTTGCCAGTGAAAAAAGGGTCCCCTTGTAATGCTTGCCAATGCAAAGAATGCCCCCTCAAAATGTGTGCCAGTACAAAAATGCTCCCTTCTGTGTGCCAGTACAATCCTCTAGTAGAGTCAAAGATCCCATAGTGCTCCCCATAATATGTGCCAGTACAAAAGAATGCCCCCTTGTGTCTGCCAGTGCAAAATGCCCTTATTTAGCCGCCGGTAAAAACAGTGCCTCCATAGTTCTTCTCTCTGCCCTTCCCCATAGTGCCTAACAGCATGGTGCCAAATAAAAAACTAATGAGCAAATATACTTACCTCCACGCAGCTGTCAGCGATGTGGTGCAGACCTCTTCCAGTCTATTTCCTGAGCTGAATGCTGCCCAGCTCAGGCGGCGGAATGATGATTATGTCACCACGTTGCATGTGCCGGCACTAGGCCTAAAGCCTATCAGAGGGAAAGGCACGGCGACATTGCCCCTGTGCCTTGCCACAGCATCTAACTGCATCACTGTCCTAAGGACAGCAATACATAATTGGCGGTGTGCCACTGGCTTAGGGTTCCAATTGGAATTGCAACCGCTATGACCCCTATATTTAGTTCACTGATTGTTGCGTAGATTGATGGAGCTGATGCTTCTAGCATTGTTTTTCCCTTGATTTATCACTATATGTAGAATACCTAATATACTGGATTACTGTTTACAGTTTAATATGAGAAGAATTCTGCTAGTCATATGTATCACCTACAGGCTTAGATAGAACGGAATATAAGTAGTATTACGTTAAAAATTGCCAATTGTACATACGGGTTTAACAAGGAGCAAATGGCATAACATCAGACATGAACATAACTGCTCTGGAGAAATGCATACTTACTAGTAACCAAAGAGATACAATGATCCTAAGACATTCCATCTCCTAAAGCATTCACTAAATGAATTACGTGTGTGTAGAAATTGGGCTCCTTGGTAGAACCATGAATCTTGTAGGCAATTTATCTTGTTATTTTAATAAGCCTGTCCAGAAAGACTGTTTTACAGGGAAGGAGGAAGAATTCAGAGACCCTGAAAAAGACAAAGAGAATAAATCCTGTTACCACAGTGATAACTGGCAAGAGCATACAGCAACTGAACTCTGGTGACTATTAATTCTGCTTTGATAGAAGGAGCAACTAAGAGAAGTAAATTAAATTGAAGCACACCAAGGACAGATTTAGGAAAAGATTTCTGAAAAAGATTTTTGCACTTTTATCTGTGAAGAGTCCATACTTACTTTTGACATTTTACACTCACTTTGACACTGAAGCATCAGCCGTTCTTGTTTTTAGTGTAGAGAGCTTAAAAAAAAGCTAACAATATTATTTTGGCTGGGAGAAATGCAATTGAAACCTTATGTGCATAGAAACAAATTGAACTGAACATTGAACCACTGGCACCAGAGACATGGCTCTACTATACTTTCCCACTCAAAAAAAGTACTCGCTATAGGGGGCTTCACCAGTAGTGTTGAGCACGAATATTCGAATTTTAATTGCGAATATCGATACTTCGAGAATTTGCGAATATTTAGAATATAGTGCTATATATTCTAATTTGAATATTCTAATCGCAAATTTATCCCGAATATATTACATTGCTGATTTTTCGCAATCAAGTAAACAATGACTGGAAATCACAAATTAGCAAAATTTGCTAATTTATGGAGAATACTCGGCCAAAAATTTGCGAAATATCGCGAAATCGAATATTGCCTATGCTGCTCATCACTATTCACCAGACCCCTGGTGCCTAAGGAAGGCAAAGGCCTCTAGATCAGATAAGAAGTTATTGTTATCTGAAAAACTGTCAGCGTAGTATTTTCTAAAGATATGTCTTAAAGGGAGTCTTTCACCTTAAGTTCTAAAGACAGTCGACCTGCGCATGTGCAATATGAAAAGCTGTTCCTCTGCCCATAATGGGCAGAGCAGTGCACAGGTGCAGGCCAGTTCCCAGCCTAACTTCTTCTCTTGCCGCTCGTGACTTCTGCCGGCTGGAGGCAGAGGAAATAATAGGACAGAAGGGCAGGCTAGAGGGCTGAAAGAGGTGTGTTTTTCTGGGCACATCGCCCAGTAACGCCGCCCCTGGGCACCTTCAGAAGCTCATTTGTATACGTTTAAAAAGTGTTTTTTTCAATATCTGGACAAGGGACACATAAAACAAAGGTAACATTGTAATGAGGGTCAAAGAGTCTATAACCTGATCTGAGCGGTCTAAAACGCTCAGATTAGGTGAAAGACTCCCTTTAATGTTATTTGTGAATGTTTAAGTATAAATCCAGCCCAAATCTCCTTATGTTCTTATATTTCATACATGCATGTGAGATCACATTGAAGACCACCAAGGATTTCCAGAAAATGCTAGCCCTTCGCTAAAGTTGATGCTGAGAGATTCCCCAGAAATTTTACACAAAAACCCTTCTAAAGGATTAATAAAAGAAATGGTAGTATGCTTACAATGGTGTGCCCGATTTTTCCGAGCAGCGCTTATAGGGTTTAAAGCAACACTTTCTTAAAAAATCCACTTTTTTACCACATATAAACAACTTATATGTAAATATTCTATCATGTACCATATTTTTCACTCTATAAGACACCCTGAACCATAAGACGTATGTAGGATAAAGAAGAAGAAAATAAAAAATATATATACTGGACTGGCCATATCTCCTACATGGAAATTTCCTTCCTGGTGGGCCAATGTTAAGTTGCCACCTGGCCCTCCTAATAGCTGCCAGCTATGTTAAGTAATAATTTAACACTCTCCTCCTGACTCCTGCATTGCCATCCTAAGACAACTGGAGGAGAAGGAGGACAAAATGTGGCAGCTGACCCTGGCCACCACAGAGGGGCAGTTTTGGGGGAGGTAGTTTGTATTGCTGGAGCAGTATTTTGTGATTCACTATGATATTAGGGTCTGCTGGGTTGGTATAATGTGCCACATTATAATATTTCTGGCCTGCCTACCTGTGTTGACCCTGCCTTTTTTCAATTTGGGCCCCAGTATAAAATAGAGCCACTTTAAGTTTTTTTTTCCAGGGCTACTTTAAGTTTCCAGTCCGGCCCTGCACCCATAAGACCCCCAGTCTCCATCAGACCTCAGATCAGACCCCCAAGCTCTATCAGACCTCTGTATCATACCTCTATTCCTCATCAGACCTCAGATCAGACCCAAAGTTCCATCCAACCTCAAATCAGACCCCATTCCTCCTCAGACATTAGATCAGACCCCAAATCTCTATCATAACTCAGACCAGACCCCCAAGCTCCATCAGACCTCTGTATCAGACCACTATTCCTCCTCCTAAAAGACCCCCCTCATACTGCCATTCTTCTTCAGATCTCTGTATCAGACCGCCATCACAACCCAATTCTTCCTCAGACCATACCATCAAGGCCATATCATCAGACACCCCATTCCTCCTCAGGCTTCAGGTAAGATCCCCATTCCTCCCCAGACCTCAGATCAGACCCCCAAACTCCATCAGACAAAATAAATAAATAAATAAATGAACTCTTGCTCTGGACTGTGCTAACACTCACCACTCCCTGGGTTTCTATTGGCCTAGTGCTGCACTGTGACCTGATGTCGTACATCAGGTCATAGAACACACCTATGCGTTCTACATTCTGATGCTGTGGACATGTGCGATGCGGCACCTGGAAGAAGACAAGTGTCATGTGTCACTCACTACTCCCAGCTCCCAGCAAAGACAGATGTCACAGGATTCAGCTTTTTAAAAGTACAAATAATGCTTTATTTTCCATCCAACACAACATAGTGGCACTGAGGTTTAACATTCACTCACCTATGTTCTCCGTAACTTTGTAGCTCAGGCTTACACAGCAGACAACTTGCAGCTTCCAGGCAATTACCCTGAATGAGGCTATTAGGCTTGTCTTTGTACCCTCAGTAATGAGCCCAGCAGCTACACTTGGGTCTGCCTCAGGCTAGGGCAAAGTACTGTACTGGATGGCATGGGCATTGATAGGTTAAAATATTTGGGACCTGGGCCCCTGATGTTTTGTTCCAGGCCCTGAATGTACTGCCAGTCAGATAGATACAACTACTGTATATTGTCATCCCCAGGCAGCTGGGGAGGGGTTGATATTATTTACAAGGGACTGTATGTTGAAGGCGGCTGGGGAGGGGTGAGTTATTTACATGGGACTGTATATTGGAGGGGCTGATGGGAGGCAAGTGACATTATTTACATGGGACTATATTTTTGAGGGGACTGTAGATAGACAGGGATGTTATTTACATGGGACTATATATTGGAGAGTACTAGAGATGGTGTGATCCTAATTACATTGGACTCTACGGCAGAGGGAGGGAAATAGTGTTATTTACATGGGACTATATGGCGGAGGGGC
Organism: Bufo gargarizans; assembly: GCF_014858855.1. Classification (NCBI taxonomy): domain Eukaryota; kingdom Metazoa; phylum Chordata; class Amphibia; order Anura; family Bufonidae; genus Bufo; species Bufo gargarizans. Next base: position 294,996,337 of record NC_058083.1, read on the forward strand.
TGAGGAATTATAATTTCTAAGGGACACTAAAGAAAGAAATATAACTTCAGGTGGCACTGCAGTGGGCATTATAAATACTGGGGGTACTTCAGGGTGAGCATTATACCAGTAGGGGGCAATATAAATACTTTGGGCGCTTTAGGGTGAGAATTATAACAGTAGGGGGCAATAAAAATACTGGGGGCACTATAGGGGAATTTTAAATACAGGGGACATTAGGTGCTCTTATTACTGCTGGGGGCTCTATAGGAGTGACTTATAGATCCACTTTATTTCTACTAAGAGCATTATAGGGGCCTGAGGGATCTGTAGAGAGTTTTATTACCACTAGGGGAACAATGGGGACCTTATTTCTACTGGGGGCTCTGTGAGGGCATTATTAATACTGGAGGGCTCTTCAACTAATGGAGGCTCTCTTGGGGAGCATTATCGCTGTTGGGGCACTTTAGGGGGCAGTATTACTAATGAGGGCATTCTAGATAAGAATTTCTACTGTTAGGAGCAATATTACTATGGTGGGGACTATCGTTATGGTACTCATTTTAAAAAATACAATTTTACTTCAATCCGAGGTAAAAGGCAGTGCCCACTAAATTAAAACACCACAACTTCATTTTTTACACTAGCCAGATATGCTGTCCCAGCAGTGCATCACCGGATAACATTATGGGAAGTTTTCAGTGATCTGTTACACTGCACCTTGACCACACAGACAGCTGTCAAATGAGCTTGTTTTTGTATTAGAGATACACATACAATCATTAGATTTTGTTTTATGAAAATACATATTTTAAAAAAATTGAAGGGGTTGTCCAAGAGTTTAGAGTAGGCCATCAATATCTCATCAGTGGGGGTCTGACACCTTGTTCACCTGACGATTAGCTGTTTCAGGATAGCTTTGCCACCAGAAGTCTGAGGCGGTAATACACAGTTCTGTTTATTGTGTAGTAGACAGAGCTGGTTACTTTAGCTCAACTCCCATTCACTTTAATAGGAGCAGCTCTGCAGTAGCCAGCTCCAACCACTACACGGTGGGCTGAGTTTTGTATTCACTACACTGGAACTACCCTAAAAACTGTACCCCACATTATTTCACTGCAGATCTCACAAGTATAATACAATGCTAATGCAGTGTTCCACTCAGTGATAGTAGTAGGAACTTTAAACTTTGTTATGTGTATTTAATTTATTTCTGTATATCCCTGTATGACCTACTAGGCTGTTGTAGGTCATTACATCCATTCGCCCCTAGGTGGTGCTGGCGCCACTTATAGATATATAGGCTTGGGTATGCTAATTAAGTGAGTCTGTGTGATAGTGATAGACAAGGAAGGAAATTGAGTTGAAGTAGTTGTGTGAGGAGCGGTACAGGCCTAGTCCACCATGTTGCTGCCATTTCTAGCCCCTTGGCTCTGGCCAGGTCAAGGGAGCACCAAGAACAAGACCAGCATTACAGCAGCATAGCACAGACCCATGAGTCTATGTCTGGTATAGAGAAAGTCTAGAGGAGATTAGAGCTAATTTAGCCAATGGACTTCACAAGCACCAGTGATCTTGAGGAACCTAAAAGTACCTGGATACAGCTGGATGATTAGTGTGCAGAATTATCCTAGTGTACCTTAATTCTAGTGTACCTTAATTCTTCAGTCAGCATCCTTTCCAAAGAATGGAGAAGAAGACTGATGCCTGCCATTAGGGAGCCGCCCTGTGGATTGCTACTGAACTAGTAAGCACTTATTATGTCCAGTATCTGAGTGCTAGAATGTGGACCTAGTCTAGGCAGATATAGAAAGAAAGTAAAACTCCTCAAAGTAAAATTACCAAGCTTGTTATAAGGAATACAGCGGAATAGAGTAAGTATTTGTGTTATTGCTTTACCATGTAAATGAACTGTACTGACTACCTGAAGACAAGTGCTCTAAGTAAAAGTTCAACTGTTTTATTACGACCGACTCCTCATCCTTTACACTACCAACCTTTGCATCTAATGGTGCTGGCGTCACGTACACCACCGGGATACCAGCCTCAAAAGAATCCCTAAACACCTATACCATCAAGGGCACCTCAACTACCATCTGGCTGGTGATCCCTGTACCAGAGAGTGCCCCGGAGGATTTAGTGCTGTCTTCCCCATCACTGCACACCGGCCCAAGGAGCTACAAAAAAAATCACGATTGCGACTACTACCCCTATCAGCCCACTGTGTGCGCACAGATTGCCCCTGCGGTCTGGTTCGCTGCACTGGGCACTGGAATACAATTAAATCCTGGAGCAAAGTGGATTTTACCTGGTTCTGCGAACAGACAGTTATATTAACGACTAGTTCAGAAGAACCCTCAAACCCTGGATATCTACAAAGTCTACTGGTTGAAACACCTATAAAGAACAGGCCCTCTAACAATCCTCACAGGTGTAGGAGGGAAGATATGAGACCACCAAAGAGGAAAAGTGCACTTTGCGAACATTATACAATTAAAAATATCAGCTTTATTGTACATCATAAGTAAAAATCACACGTATTTGGTAAAGTAAAAAAACACCACATGACAAGACACCTACTAGGTCAGTGATGGCTAACCTACAGCACTCAAGCTGTGGTGAAACTACAACTCCCAGCATGCTCCATTCATTTCTGTAGAGTTCTTAGAACAGCTAAGCAAGTATGCATCTTGGGAGTTACAGTTTTACCACAGCCAGAGTGCCGGCAGTTAGCCATCACAGTACTAGGGTAAAAAAAATGACACAGTTGAATCAATGCAGATATGTCATAAAATTCAGGTAGCAAAAGTAACAAGGCCACAATTTTCCTTCCCTGGAGGGATATCTGTCTTTCACTGTGTTGAAGACCCATAACTGGGGCTCCACAGTTATTTTGTATATTAAGGCCACAATGGAGGGATACAGATATACAGACCCAGTAGGCGCTGCCAACACCAGCCCCGATAGGGGTATCTACTATATCAACTGTATGAGCCACAAGCGTTTCTAATAGTAGACATTGTTTGCTGCAATTTTACATATTTTCCTAATCTTTGTAAAAAATAAAAATAAAAATATTATCTATAGCAACCTGCTTGATTGATTTAAAGATAGAAGAAAAAGTAATCTGAAGCTTTTGCGAGGGTAACGTACCACATCAATCTGCTTAAAGGGAGGAATAATTCAGTGCACTTAGGAAGAGTTAAACCATAAGTACTCTAAACACATAGAGCTGTTAGAAAGATAAGAGCTGTACCAAGCCATTCTAGAATTAATTAAAGTCCATGATTGCGTGTTTTAAGGAAATCAATAACCAAAGAATTACACCAATCAATTTCTGAATATCAAAAACATTAATCAAAGCTACTTTGGGATTCTGATTAGGAGAGGGACCCATATTTTAGACACATTACAGAAATGAAAAGAAATATCTCACACATTTGTATAATGTGCTGAGTTAGCAAAATGGCTTAGCAGCAGACTAAGATGTTGTTATAGAATTCAGAATTCTCTAAGTGCATTTTCATGGGGGAAGAGAATAACTTTTCAAATCTAAAGGTTAATATCTTATTCTAGATTGTTACGCTCTCTACAAAATGTTTCAAGGGAGTAAACATTCATAGGGTGGAATACATTAAATTGCCTTTGAATTTAGAAGCATATGTTTAAATGGGTTGTCCCAAGATTTGAAGTCATCATCTATCCACAGGAAAGGTGATGTGTCTGAACAGTGGGGATCTAATTGCTGGGACCCCCACTGATGGATCACATGAGAATGGGGGTGTCATGAAAGCGGCTTGTGACCACCGAAGATAGCCACTGAGCAATAGGAGTTGTCACCAGTGAAGCATTTTATTCCCATAAGATGGACAGTTCACACATGAAGATGCAGACAACACTACAACAGATATTCCAACTTCTAGTATCACTGGCAAATCCAGGAGGAGAAAACACTTCAGCTTGTTCTCAAAACCCCCAACAACTAACTCACTTTCCCCCCCAACTCCCCAGTTAGGGCTATATTAAACCTGTCGATAGTCGGGCAGATCATCACTAATGAGCGTTCATAGTAATGCTCGTTAGCGCTGATCTGCATGTGGAATACAACCCTAGAAAAAGTGCCGCCGATTACCCGATGAACGAGAAAATGCTTGTTCATCAGGCAATCCCAATTTTTATGCTGCATGTAATAACAGCAATCTCCTCCACTGATGAGCAGGTGATTTCCAGGCAGGAACGCTTCCTTCCCGACAATCGTCAGCTGCATCTGCTGGTATAATATCAGCCTTAAACAGACACAAACACACCCTCTGTGTTATCAGCTAGCAGGGGGGTGTTTTTTTTTACTACCCAAGTAGAGAAGAATACTTTGAGGATCTGGTACCAGGATGATGTGAAAGCTATAAATACAACAGATACTAGCTTAGTAATATGAGCACATTAGCCAGCTATATACAAGGTTATAGGAACATGACATGGTCCACTGTGACAGGGGGTCCTGTGTCTCACCATATGAATGGACAGGAAAGTTGATGTGTCTGATCAATGGGTATCTAACCACTGGGATCCCCACTGACCACAAAAATGGGGGTCCTGTGTCTCACCATATGAGGATCCAATATAAGCAAGGTTCATATTTGCTTTGTGGTCATCTAAAATGAGAAATGGTCTTTGCAGGCTTGTTCAGCAGCTGTTCTGACTGTCACTGTGACGTGCACTGTTCCTGCCTGTCTCCTATAAATGCTGCAATAGATGTCCCCAACATCATTTCCCAACAGTATGTCAGCAGGTAGTTTATCCATTATTCCTATGGTGTGGTTAATGGGTCTTTCTGGCCACTCCAGAATAATCTGGGCAACTGGCACTTCACATTTCTCTCCTCCAGCCAGCACAATCTTTGCTGTCTGTCCTGAGATTATTTTATCCATGGTGACCACATTGGGTTCTCAGGGCCGGCGCTTCCATAGAGGCAAGGGGGGCAATTGCCCCCGGGCCCCCGAGTCCTTAGGGGCCCCCCACGCCGGCCCGCAACTAACTTTAGGCAGGCAGGACAGTCAGTGTCACCCGGAGATGAGCGCTTCCATAGTGGAAGCGCTCATCTCCAGCCATCTGTATCGCCGTCCTCAAGACAGCGATACAGATGGCTGTGCGGCAGGGGACGGAGAGGTGTGTCCCTTTCCCTTCCTCTGATAGGCTGAAGGCACTAGGCCGGCAGCCTATCAGAGGCCGGTGCAGGCGGCGCAATGGCGTCATCCCGCCGCCTGAGCCCAGAGCCGTACACAGCGCGGGACACAGGCCGGAAGAGGCCTGCATCGCACCGCTGCCAAGAAGGTAAGTATAAGTGTTTTATTTTTTTTTCTGTACAATACTGGTGGCTACTGGCAAATGATAGGGGGGCCCTATGGCTAGTGGCACATGATGGGGGGCCCTATGGCTAGTGGCACATGATAGGGGGGCCCTATGGCTAGTGGCACATGATAGGGGGGCCATCTAAAACATTAGAGGCTAGTGCCTGCTGCTGATCTGACCTTGGAAAAAATATGGTTGAGGGCCTGCTGCAGAGCTGACCATTGAAAAAAATATTGTTGATGGTCTGCTGGTGAGCTGACACTCTAAAACATTAGGGGCGAGGGCCTGCTGCTGATCTGACCATGGTAAAAATTATGGTTGATGATCTGCTGGTGAGCTGACACTATAAAACATTAGGGGTGAGAGCCTGCTGCTGATCTGACTATCTAAAACATTAGGGGTGAGGGTCTGCTGCTGAACTGACCATCGACAAAATTATGGTTGAGGGTCTGCTGCTGAGCTGACTCACTAAAACATTAGGGACGAGTGCCTGCTGCTGATCTGACTATAGAAAAAACATTGGGTGAGGGCAACCTAAGCATGTTGATATGTGGAGGAGGAAGATGAGAAAAGGAAGATTGAACCATATACCCATTTTTGTGGTGGAAGAGGTGCATGAGAATACAGTGTATTCAATACACCATAAAAGTCACATTTAAAGTGCCTTTATGTTCACCCAATTTCCTCTGGTGGAGTAGTGAAGTCAGGGGCAATCCAGGCTTTGTTCATTTTGATAAGAGTCAACCTGTCAGCATTTTCAGTTGACAGGCGGATGCGCTTATCAGTTATCATGCCCTCAGCAGCACTAAATACCCGTTCTGACAAAACTCTGGCGGCAGGGCAGGCCAGCACCTCTAAGGCGTAGAGCGCCAGTTCGTGCCACGTGTCCAGCTTGGACACCCAATAGTTGTAAGGCACAGAGGGATCATTGAGGACACTGACACGGTCTGCTATGTATTCATTCACCATCTTCCAAAACTTTTCTCTCCTCGTGACACTAGGCCACGCATCAGGGTGAGGTTGCTGGCGGGGTGTCATGAAATTGTCCCAGGCCTTGGAGAGTGTGCCTTGCCTCTGTTGGAACTGCTGTGTGTTCCCCTCGTCTTCCCTCCTTGGTTGCCCAAGGAACTACATACTCTGCTGCCAGCGTTGTCAGCTGGAAATTTTTGGAGCAATTTTTCCACAAGGACCTTCTGGTATTGCACCATTTTGCTAGTCCTCTCCAACACAGGAATGAGAGATGAGAAGTTCTCTTTGTAGAAGGGATCGAGAAGGGTGAACAACCAGTAATCGGTGTTGTCCAAAATGCATATAACGCGAGGGTCACGGGAAAGGCAGCATAACATAAAGTCAACCATGTGTGCCAGAGTCCCAACAGACAAGACTTTGCTGTCCTCATCAGGAGGATGACTCTCAATCTCCTCATCCTCTTCCTCCTCTTCAGCCTATCCACGCTGAACAGATGGAATAAACCTGCTGTGGGTACTACCCTCTGTAGCGGATGCAACCGTCTCCTGCTCCTCCTCTTCCTCCTCATCATCATCATCCAATTTGCGCTGAGAATATAAACGGAGGGTGGTCTGGCTATCACCCTGTGTACTGTCATACCCCATTTACACATGCAAAGCATCCGCCTTCATTGTGAGCCGTGAGCGTTTCAGTAGACACAGAAGTGGGATGGTTATGCTGATAATAGCGGCATTGCTGCTCACCAACTGTGTTGATTCCTTAAAGTTGTGTAAAACCTCACAGAGGTCAGACATCCATGCCCATTCTTCGCTTGTGAAGAGCGGAAGCTGACTGGAAAGGCGATGACCATGTTGCAGCTGGTATTCCACTACTGCCCTCTGCTGCTCACAAAGCCTGGCCAACATGTGGAATGTGGAGTTCCAGCGCATGCTCACATCGCACAACAGCGGCAAGCTGGCAAATTCCAGTTCTGCTGCAGCGTTGCCAGACTGGCGGCAGCTGTAGATGACTTCCGGAAATAGGCACACACGTAGTGCACCTTCACCAGTAGCTCAGGCAAATTGGGATAGGTTTTGAGAAACCGCTGAACCACTAAGTTGAACACGTGGGCTAGGCATGTTATGTAGGTGAGCTTGCCGACCTCCAAAGCCGCCACCAAGTTACGGCCATTATCAGACACAACCATACCTGGTTGTAGGTTGAGTGGCAAGAGCCACAGCTCAGTCTGGTGCCTTATACCCTGCCACAGCTCTACGGCGGTGTGCTGTTTGTGACCTAAGCAGATTAGTGTCAGCACGGCCTGTTGCCACTTCCCCACTGCAGTGCTACACTGCTTCCAGCTACTGACTGATGGCTGACTGGTGCTGCAAGATAAAAATTCTGAGGTGGAAGTGGAGGAGAAGGTGGAGGAGGAGAAGGGTGGGGTTGCATCCACTAATGTAGGTGGTGGCGGAAATCCTGATGGAAGTAGGTCCTGCAATCCTTGGTGTCGATAGCACCTGTGCCATCCCAGGGTATTACTCGCTCCCGGCCTCCACAACGTTCACCCAGTGTGCCGTCAGGGAAATGTAGCGTCCCTGGCTAAAAGCACTATTCCATGTGTCAGTTGTCAAAGGCCTGGGGTATGGACATCTGTACGCTGCGCTGGGATATGGAAGTGGATGTGCTAGCTGATGGTGCTTGCGAAGGTCCAGGTGCAGGGCGGGAAGCATCCGGGCCTGCGTCTTGGACAGAGGATTGCCAGCAGCACGTAACACAGGGAAGTTGAGGCAGTGGTGTGAACCGCAGACACTGATTGTGCACCCAGGCGTTCGACTTACCTATTAGGGTGCTTTGATGCCATGTGGCGGATCATGCTGCTGGTGGTGAGGTTGGTACAGCACAGGTTGCAAATGACAATTTTTCTATTTTCCGCACTTTCGTAAAAAAAGCGCCAGACTGCGGAACACCTACCACTTGGCAAGTGAGATTGCTGCAAGGGGGTGCTCTGGGGAACAGTTGCAGGCCTGTTTGGTGTGGCCCGCTGTAAAGGGGGACAATTAATTACCAATATTTATGCAAATATCAATAATTAATATTCATAAATAGGAGGAGCCATCTACTGATGACTCCGCTTATTGATACCTTAATATTAATAATACTTTCACTTTGCCTTACGCCAATCACTAAACTAGCTGCAAGCACCTAACTGAGCTAGCTACCGCCAATAATCACACGTTACACAGTAGGTATAATACAAATAATACAAGATATTTATTATCACCTACAGTACACAATATATACAATACAACACCAATAATACAGCACTAAATACACTGCTCAATTCCAAGTTCCACCCACAAACTAACTAATACACACACACATACACACAATAGCAGCCCACCCCACCTGGCTCTAAACTATCCCTATGAACGAAGGGTTAACGGTGGTGCTGCAAGGGTAAATGCAGGACACAGACACAGGATTACAGGGGTACAGCAGGGGTTAACACAGAATTGGGAGCAGGGATGCTCCTGCAGGGTTAGGGTAGGGGATTGGTGGTCAAGGGGTTAATTGCTGGGGATTGGTGGGATAGGGTATAGGGGTAATAAGGCACATTGGTGGGATAGGGTATAGGGGTAATAAGGCACATTGGTGGGATAGGGCAAGTAGGGGTAAATCAGAGAAATGCATTGATGGGATAGCAGGGTAATGTGTAAGGGTTGTGTCACGGCGGACGAGCACTCAGTCACACAGATAAACCAACAACCAGGCTCTAGGTGAGAAGCAGGGGAAGGGTCACCTCCTAGCTAATCCCTGACCTCTCTCCCTGCACTGCTCAGCCCACATTCAGACCTTGGTGGTAGGAATGATGTGTCCCCAAGCCTGGGCTAAAACACCCTAGATTCCCTGAGATGGTGAAAAGGGGAAATAGGAGCAGCCTGCTCGCACAGAACCTGGATGGGAGAGATGACACAAACACAACTTAGACATCAAACAACAAAAACTGAAACCACACTTATCTTTTCTGAGCTGGAACAGACAACCTTCCTTCCTTGCTTGCTTGCTTCCAAGGCCAGACTGATTTCTATAACCCGCTCAGAGTACTGGAATTGAGAGCCATTTAAACTAATGACCCCACCCAGTGTACCTGATGGCAGGCGGATCCAGCATGACTCCAAAACAAACACTAAACACGTGCTGCTATTCTGGCCGACCTCCGCACATAGTCAGAGCAGGGCATGACAGGTTGGTGGTATAGGGAGGGTAAATGCAAGGGAATCGATCGTTGGTGGTATAGGGGGGTTTATATTCGGACCTCCAGTTGCTCGTTGTCCAGGGGTCCTCTTGGGGGGGGGCGGCTCGGCTCTTCTGCCCTAGTGCAGGGCCTGCTGGACATTTATGTCCGGCGGCCCGCACTGCCGACCTGTCCATACTGTGGTGCGCGGGCCCGCGCCCCCGTCTGAGACACGTGGGCCGGCGCAGTGAGATGATGTCAAAGCCAGCCTGCGCGTCCCCGCATGAGCGCATCGGGGCCGCGCCACTTGCTGACAGGTGGGAGAAGCCTTTGATCTTCCACCTGTAGCACTTTGCATTCCGGGCAGCGCGATGGTAATCACGCTGCCGGAATGCGCATAATAGAAGGAGGGGAGGTTCCTCCCTTCTTTCTATCATGCATAATTATCTCCAGCAGCGCTGGAGATAATTACTACAAAGGACTCCGATTCTGTTGAATCTGAGTTCTTTGAAGCATGCAGGATGACCGAACTCTTGTCCGGTCATTCTGATGCAATTAACCAGATGGCATCAGTGTGAATGCTTGGGGCACATTCACACTGATACCTCTGGTTTCAGGTGAATCAGGGGACATAAAATGGGGCCTATGGACTATAAGGGGACTCTAATTTATAAGGGGGCACATGTATAAGGGGGCACATGTATAAGGGGACACATGTATTCCCCACAGTGGCCACAATGAGCCCCTGTGGAAACTTAAGGACAGATGTGCGCAGATGTTGGGCACATCTGCGCACATCATCCCATAATGTGCCTATCTATGTATGTATATATATCATACACGCACACACGTGTTCGCATGCATATATATATATATATATATATAAGAGAAGAAATAGGACTGCACTCCGGATATTCATGAAAAAAATCAAGTGGTTTTATTCACCCATATTTGGCAAATCTTGCGACGTTTCAGCTCTTGCGAGCCTTTCTCAAGCATAGAATAAGTGAAAGTGAACACATATAAAGCGTTACAAAAAGTGTTACACCCATCGGGGTGTGGTTACAATCAACTTAATTACAGACATGTGTTACAATTTAAAGTGCATGTTTGACATAGTAACTAGTGGAATACATTTTTTGATATCAGTGTATAATTCCTAGACATACAGAATAAAAATATATCCAGGACCAGTGTTCCAATTAGAATCATAAAGTGATATAAACATACTGAATAGGGATCCTAGGAGTAGACTCAGCAAGCCATGGAGCCCACACATACCATCGTGTATCCTTAGCGTCCCGGTCTCGTCAATGCGCATGTCCAGAGTGACGACATCATGTACGTCGCCATGCAAGGTAGGTGCGCATGCGTACTATGCAGTAGCATCTCGCCGCACCATCTTCGTTAATGGAACATAGCCCCAAGTGTCAGCTCTATGTCCATCATATAGATGGTAACTAAACGGAGTAAATATCCTCCCAATGTATATAAAGAGCCATAACTATAAGACACAATTCATAAAGGGTGTTAAAGACCGCAGCAGGGATCTCCTGCAGGGACCAGCATCGGGACCGGGGTCCCCACCTCTCGGGAAGGACACCGGACCGTGGGGTCGTCTACGTCAGGGGGGAACATCTCCATGAACCCCACCGACGTATCTAGCCCTCTTGCTGGAAATAAAGCAGTCTGGGAGGGGTAATCCCTCACCTTTACAAGGAGCGAAAACATGCTGGAGCTTAATGAAATATCTGAAATAGCGCATACACCATAGGACACTGTGGTTGGTACAGGGCTGCACCGCTTCCATTGAGTCAAAGTCCAGGGGTCCGTACCCAGCATTGTGAGAGTAAAAAATTCTAAAAAGGCAAGAAGAAGATATATATATTTTAGTTTCCAAATCTGTCAGTTATACAGTTGCATATATTACTTTCACAATTCTGTTGCACCTATTATATATGTGGAAATGGTACATCACATACATGCGTGGAAAGGACGGACAGGCACCAGATCAGCAGACACCTATCTAAACTCAACATTTAATCCTCTGGGGTGCAGAGTATCTAAATCGTAAATCCACCTCAGTTCTCTTTTCTTGAGAATAGCCAAGCGGTCTCCACCTCTCCTTGGGAGCTCAACATGATCAAGTATCCAGCATCTCAAGTCCCGTTCTGAATGCCCAAGGGACGAAAAATGCCTGGAGACCGGTAAATCGGCACGTTTTTTTCTTATTGAATTCCTATGATTATTCAATCTTAATTTTAGTTCAGTAGACGTTTCACCAATATATACTAAATTGCATGGACATGCTAACACGTAAATCACATAAGAAGATGAACAATTTAGGTGAAACCTGATGGGATATTCTTTATGTGTGGTAGGATGTATAAAAGATCTAGATTTACATATATAACGACAGTTAACACAATTGAGACATGGATAACAACCATGTCCTGATTTAGACAATGTACGTTGTATGCTGATTTTTTTGGGGCCTACATCCGCTCTAACCAAATGGTCCTTAATATTTTTACTTTTGCGATATGATAGGAGAGGAGGGGAATTCAATTCAGGTATATCTTTTATGGACCTACTGAGGATGTTCCAATTATCCTTTAGAATACGTCCCATCTCCACACTGCACTCAGAATATGTGGACATGAAAGGTATTCTGCGGGTCCTCTGTAGGTTAGAGATGACTTTTTTAGGGTTGTTCTGCAGAACGTCATTTTTTTGGGCAGACAGCAATCGGTGGGGATAACCCCGTTTCTTGAATTTATCTACCATCATATCCAATGTAGATATTAGCTCGGTCTGCTCGGATACTATGCGTCTAGCACGTAGAAATTGCGAATGTGGAAGATGTTTGATTAAACTACGGGGATGACTACTTTCGTATCTTAACATGGTATTCCTGTCAGTTGGCTTGACATACAGGCCTGTATTGATCGAACCATCAACCAATCTGACATTGGTATCAAGGAAGGATAGTTCAGTCCTGGAGTAAGACACCGTATATTGGAGGTCAGGATCAATGCTATTTAAATATGTATGAAACTCAGTCAGCTGCACTTCTGTGCCCGACCACAGGAGGAAGACGTCATCTATGTACCGCCACCACCCAATAACATACTGAAAGTGGTGGGATACATAGATGAAGTCCTCCTCCATGTGCCGCATGTAAATATTTGCGTACGTGGGGGCCACATTGGACCCCATCGCAACGCCACGTTTTTGATTAAAAAAGGTGTCCTGGAAAAGAAAATAATTATTTTCCAGAATGAGTCTCAGCAGAATATTAATAAAACATTTGGAATTTTGTGTAATGGACGCTCCATCCAGATATTTGTTCACAGCAGAAATGCCCTTCTCGTGTCCTATTGACGTGTATAAAGATACAACGTCAAAGGACACGAGAGTAGCAGTCTGTAACTCAGCTGTATCAACTGCTCTCAATTGCTGTAAGAAATGCCCAGTGTCCTGAATATATGATTTACCGGCCGTCGAGAATTCTCGCAAGATCCTATCAAGAAACATGGCGATTTTACTAAAGATAGAGTCCGTACCAGAAACGATGGGGCGGCCGGGGGGGTCCACAAGAGTTTTGTGGACTTTGGGCAATACATATAGAACCGGGGTAATGGGAGAAGACACCGTTAAATATTCCCTTAGCCCTTCATCAATAATGCCCCCGGCCACAGCATCGGACAAAATATTTTTGATAATATTCAAAATCTGAAATTTAGGGTCATGTTGTAACAAACCATACACATCTGTGTCACGGAGTTGGCGTTCAATTTCTTTAACATAATTACATGTATCGAGAACAACCACCCCACCCCCCTTATCGGCGGGTTTAATGGTTAATTGGGGGTTGCTTCTAAGTTGGGATAGGGCCTCGATTTCAGCAGTCGTCAGGTTAGGTTTATTCAATTTTTCTATATCCCCAAAGCGGGATTTTAACTCTCTAACATCCCTTTTGACTGCGGAAATATAGGCCTCAACAGCAGGTTCATCTACATAAGGAAGAAAATTACTTTTATTCATTAGACCCAATTTCTTGAGTGAAAATTCACTCGTACATGTCAGTGTATCAACAGTGTGATGCTTAAAGAAAACCTTTAGCTTAATAGATCGAAAAAAATCATTTAGATCCATTTCTAGATCAAACCAGTTTACCTTGGATCTTGGGCAAAATGTAAGCCCTTTAGAAAGGACACTATGTTGGGCTACAGTCAATTCAGTCGAGGATAAATTGAAGACTAATGTCTCTTTCTCTGGGATGGTGCTTTCGTCGACTGTAGTCTGGTCCGGTTGTATCGCTGCTTCCCTTTTCCGTTTGTACCTGCGGCCTCCTCGCCTTGTCCTTGATCCTTTCCTTCCTTTGTACCCAGAGTGTCCCCTAAAAAAGATTTATCCTCATCTGGGGGTAGTTGCATAAATCTCCGACTTTTGTTATTGCGGTTAGAGCCCATAGATGGTGTGTCAGATTGCCATGTGTATATATCGCCTCGTTTGTAATCCTCTGCATCACGAACCCATTTATTCCTCTTACCCTCCTCCAACTCCAATTGCAATTTATCGAGTTGATCTTTGCTCTCCTCTTTATATTGTGTAATTTCATCGGCAGATAGCTGTGCTTGCAGGGCACCCTCAACATCCAACAATTCATCCATAAGTGAGGAAACCTCCAATTGTAGAAACTCAATATTAAGTAAAATATAGTCCAAAGAATATCTATTTGATAGTGCTTCAAAACGTTTACAGAACAAATCATTATTAGGAAAAAGGTTGGGGCGCAGATTTGAGCGCATTCCTCTAGGAATCTTTTTTTCTTTAAAATATTGGCCTAATGTGGCCATATGTAATCTCATGGAGATGAGACGTTTGGAGATGGTTAGATACTTGCGTTTAAGTTCCTTAACTGAAGGTGCCTGTGAAATGAAGCATCGCCCTCGATTCCACGCATGATGCGGTCGACCTCCTCCACATAAATTGTAATTGGAGTTGGAGGAGGGTAAGAGGAATAAATGGGTTCGTGATGCAGAGGATTACAAACGAGGCGATATATACACATGGCAATCTGACACACCATCTATGGGCTCTAACCGCAATAACAAAAGTCGGAGATTTATGCAACTACCCCCAGATGAGGATAAATCTTTTTTAGGGGACACTCTGGGTACAAAGGAAGGAAAGGATCAAGGACAAGGCGAGGAGGCCGCAGGTACAAACGGAAAAGGGAAGCAGCGATACAACCGGACCAGACTACAGTCGACGAAAGCACCATCCCAGAGAAAGAGACATTAGTCTTCAATTTATCCTCGACTGAATTGACTGTAGCCCAACATAGTGTCCTTTCTAAAGGGCTTACATTTTGCCCAAGATCCAAGGTAAACTGGTTTGATCTAGAAATGGATCTAAATGATTTTTTTCGATCTATTAAGCTAAAGGTTTTCTTTAAGCATCACACTGTTGATACACTGACATGTACGAGTGAATTTTCACTCAAGAAATTGGGTCTAATGAATAAAAGTAATTTTCTTCCTTATGTAGATGAACCTGCTGTTGAGGCCTATATTTCCGCAGTCAAAAGGGATGTTAGAGAGTTAAAATCCCGCTTTGGGGATATAGAAAAATTGAATAAACCTAACCTGACGACTGCTGAAATCGAGGCCCTATCCCAACTTAGAAGCAACCCCCAATTAACCATTAAACCCGCCGATAAGGGGGGTGGGGTGGTTGTTCTCGATACATGTAATTATGTTAAAGAAATTGAACGCCAACTCCGTGACACAGATGTGTATGGTTTGTTACAACATGACCCTAAATTTCAGATTATGAATATTCTCAAAAATATTTTGTCCGATGCTGTGGCCGGGGGCATTATTGATGAAGGGCTAAGGGAATATTTAACGGTGTCTTCTCCCATTACCCCGGTTCTATATGTATTGCCCAAAGTCCACAAAACTCTTGTGGACCCCCCCGGCCGCCCCATCGTTTCTGGTACGGACTCTATCTTTAGTAAAATCGCCATGTTTCTTGATAGGATCTTGCGAGAATTCTCGACGGCCGGTAAATCATATATTCAGGACACTGGGCATTTCTTACAGCAATTGAGAGCAGTTGATACAGCTGAGTTACAGACTGCTACTCTCGTGTCCTTTGACGTTGTATCTTTATACACGTCAATAGGACACGAGAAGGGCATTTCTGCTGTGAACTAAATATCTGGATGGAGCGTCCATTACACAAAATTCCAAATGTTTTATTAATATTCTGCTGAGACTCATTCTGGAAAATAATTATTTTCTTTTCCAGGACACCTTTTTTAGTCAAAAACGTGGCGTTGCGATGGGGTCCAATGTGGCCCCCACGTACGCAAATATTTACATGCGGCACATGGAGGAGGACTTCATCTATGTATCCCACCACTTTCAGTATGTTATTGGGTGGTGGCGGTACATAGATGACGTCTTCCTCCTGTGGTCGGGCACAGAAGTGCAGCTGACTGAGTTTCATACATATTTAAATAGCATTGATCCTGACCTCCAATATACGGTGTCTTACTCCAGGACTGAACTATCCTTCCTTGATACCAATGTCAGATTGGTTGATGGTTCGATTCAATACAGGCCTGTATGTCAAGCCAACTGACAGGAATACCATGTTAAGATACGAAAGTAGTCATCCCCGTAGTTTAATCAAACATCTTCCACATTCACAATTTCTACGTGCTAGACGCATAGTATCCGAGCAGACCGAGCTAATATCTACATTGGATATGATGGTAGATAAATTCAAGAAACGGGGTTATCCCCACCGATTGCTGTCTGCCCAAAAAAATGACGTTCTGCAGAACAACCCTAAAAAAGTCATCTCTAACCTACAGAGGACCCGCAGAATACCTTTCATGTCCACATATTCTGAGTGTAGTGTGGAGATGGGACGTATTCTAAAGGATAATTGGAACATCCTCAGTAGGTCCATAAAAGATATACCTGAATTGAATTCCCCTCCTCTCCTATCATATCGCAAAAGTAAAAATATTAAGGACCATTTGGTTAGAGCGGATGTAGGCCCCAAAAAAATCAGCATACAACGTACATTGTCTAAATCAGGACATGGTTGTTATCCATGTCTCAATTGTGTTAACTGTCGTTATATATGTAAATCTAGATCTTTTATACATCCTACCACACATAAAGAATATCCCATCAGGTTTCACCTAAATTGTTCATCTTCTTATGTGATTTACGTGTTAGCATGTCCATGCAATTTAGTATATATTGGTGAAACGTCTACTGAACTAAAATTAAGATTGAATAATCATAGGAATTCAATAAGAAAAAAACGTGCCGATTTACCAGGTCTCCAGGCATTTTCCGTCCCTTGGGCATTCAGAACGGGACTTGAGATGCTGGATACTTGATCATGTTGAGCTCCCAAGGAGAGGTGGAGACCGCTTGGCTATTCTCAAGAAAAGAGAACTGAGGTGGATTTACGATTTAGATACTCTGCACCCCAGAGGATTAAATGTTGAGTTTAGATAGGTGTCTGCTGATCTGTTGCCTGTCCGTCCTTTCCACGCATGTATGTGATGTACCATTTCCACATATAATAGGTGCAACAGAATTGTGAAAGTAATATATGCAACTGTATAACTGACAGATTTGGAAACTAAAATATATATATCTTCTTCTTGCCTTTTAGAATTTTTAACTCTCACAGTGCTGGGTACGGACCCCTGGACTTTGACTCAATGGAAGCGGTGCAGCCCTGTACCAACCACAGTGTCCTATGGTGTATGCGCTATTTCAGATATTTCATTAAGCTCCAGTATGTTTTCGCTCTTGTAAAGGTGAGGGATTACCCCTCTCAGACTGCTTTATTTCCAGCAAGAGGGCTAGATACGTCGGTGGGGTTCATGGAGATGTTCCCCCCTGACGTAGACGACCCCACGGTCCGGTGTCCTTCCCGAGAGGTGGGGACCTCGGTCCCGATGCTGGTCCCTGCAGGAGATCCCTGCTGCGGTCTTTAACACCCTTTATGAATTGTGTCTTATAGTTATGGCTCTTTATATATATTGGGAGGATATTTACTCCGTTTAGTTACCATCTATATGATGGACATAGAGCTGACACTTGGGGCTATGTTCCATTAACGAAGATGGTGCGGCGAGATGCTACTGCATAGTACGCATGCGCACCTACCTTGCATGGCGACGTACATGATGTCGTCACTCTGGACATGCGCATTGACGAGACCGGGACGCTAAGGATACACGATGGTATATGTGGGCTCCATGGCTTGCTGAGTCTACTCCTAGGATCCCTATTCAGTATGTTTATATCACTTTATGATTCTAATTGGAACACTGGTCCTGGATATATTTTTATTCTGTATGTCTAGGAATTATATACTGATATCAAAAAATGTATTCCACTAGTTACTATGTCAAACATGCACTTTAAATTGTAACACATGTCTGTAATTAAGTTGATTGTAACCACACCCCGATGGGTGTAACACTTTTTGTAACGCTTTATATGTGTTCACTTTCACTTATTCTATGCTTGAGAAAGGCTCGCAAGAGCTGAAACGTCGCAAGATTTGCCAAATATGGGTGAATAAAACCACTT
Organism: Bufo gargarizans; assembly: GCF_014858855.1. Classification (NCBI taxonomy): domain Eukaryota; kingdom Metazoa; phylum Chordata; class Amphibia; order Anura; family Bufonidae; genus Bufo; species Bufo gargarizans. Next base: position 295,014,493 of record NC_058083.1, read on the forward strand.
GATTTTTTTCATGAATATCCGGAGTGCAGTCCTATTTCTTCTCTTACATATTGGGGACTGCCGTCATCCCTCTTGGATTTTGCACCCACCCTTCAGGCTGGTGCTCCCGCTGGACTTTCTTTTTCTATATATATATATATATACATACATATATATGCATATATTTTAACCCTTCCTCAACACCCGCCTTTTCTCTTTTGCCACCTTACTGCCTCTTCAAGCCTGTTGCGGTGCTGCAGATCCCTCCCCCTCTGTACTGCTGTCCTCGCTCATCTTGCCACCTTCCCAGGTTGGGTCAGTGATTTCATCATCCACCACCATCTCTTCCACTTCCTCACTCTGGTCATCCTCCTGACTTGTTGACCTAACAACAACCTCACTTATTGACAACTGTGTCTCATCTTCTTCATCAACCTCTTGAGACACTAATTGCCGTTGACTTATTGGCAACTGTGTCTCATCATCAGCATCCACCTCGTGAGATACTAATTGCCATTCCTCACCGTCATCTTCTTGTAACTGTGGATGCTCAAAAGTTTGGGCATCAGTGCACACGATCTACTTATGTCCCTCTTCAAGCGGGCATTGCGAGAGGCCCAAATCAAGGAATGGCGATGAAAAGAGCTCCTCGGAATATCCGAGTGTGGGATCACTTGTTTGGCAAGACTCTCCATGGTGGGAGGAAGGAGGATCAGGGTGAGGTTTCTGTTGACCAGATCCTTGGCTACTGAGACTGGACTTTGTGGAATACAGGGTGGTGCTTAACCGACTGGAAGCATTATCTGCTGCAATCCAACCAACCACCTGGTCGCACTGGTCTGACATCAAGAGGGGTGTCCTGCGCCGCCCTGCAAACTGGGACATAAAGCTAGGTATCTTGGATGAGTGTGTTGCTTGTGCTCTGGCAGCAGGCACAGTTTCACCGTGCCCAGGGCCACGGCCTCTGCGTGCACCATCAGTAGCACAGCCACTTCCCCGTCCCTTACTGCTCACCTTCTGCATATTAAATGGTATAGATGCTTGCAAGTATGTCATACGTACAGTAGCGCAGGTTTTGTAAGTGTATGCACAAATAAATGGAACCAGTAGCTAACGTTATACAGGAGATGTAGCACAGGTAATGTCGATGCTATGACCAGCGGCTAATAAAAAATTACAGGGAATTTCACAGCTATTTGAGATGCGCAAACGTCATACAGGAGATGTAGCGCAGGTAATGCCGCTGCTGTCACCAGCGGCTAACGTTATACAGGAGATGTAGCGCAGGTAATGTCGCTGCTGTCAGCAGCTGCAAACATTATACAGAAGATGTAGCTCAGGTAATGTCGCTGCTGTCACCAGCAGGTAACTTTATACAGGAGATGTAGTGCAGTTAATGTCGCTGCTGTCACCAGCGGCTAACGTTATACAGGAGATGTAGCACAGGTAATTTAACTGTCCGCAGCGGACACCGTCTACAGAAAAAGTACACTGGATGTCACAAATATTTTTAGTATGTGTACATGTTAAAAAGGAGATGTAGCGCAGATAATGTCGCTGTCCGTAGCGTCTACGGAAAAAGTACTCTGGATATCACAGATATTTTTAGGATGCTCAGACGTTATACAGGAGATGTAGCGCAGGTAATGTAACTGTCAGCAGTGGACACAGTCTACGGAAAAAGTACACTGGATGTCACAGATATTTTTAGGCTGCACACAAGTTACACAGGGGATGTAGCGCAGATGATAATGTCGCTGTCTTCCAGGGCCAAACAATTGCAAGCTATTTAGCGCAGGTTGCGCTAAAAATATATATTGCTGCCAGATACAACAATAGTCCTTAAAAGGACTTTTGGCTCTCTAACACCAACCCTGCCTAACAAAAAAAATTTAATTCAATTCCCTACACTATCTGTCCCTTCTACAGCACAGCTCTCCCTGACTAAGACTCAGCCAAACCACGTGTCATCGGGGTGCTTTATAGCACCCGATGACGCGTTCCGGCCAGCCAATCACTGTAATGCCAGTAACCAACATGGCTATGGCATCACATTTAGTGGCAGAACTTATCTGCATGCTTAATGGCTGCGTAGCAGCCAGCAAACGTGCGGGGAGGAGACTCAAGCATCGCGCTCGAGCGAAAGCAGTATTCGGCCAAACACCAAGATGTGCCGAACATCGAGATGCTCGAGCCGAACTAGTGTTTGGCCAAGCATACTCGATCAACACTAGTACTGCCGTACCCAATGATAAAAAAATTTAGGTCTACATATTGGTGGTCATTTACAAACGCCAACTTTTTATGCCGATCTGCCCGAGGATTTTTATGAATTTATGAATTTGGCGCACCTCCTTTAGTCCATACGCCAGGACCCCTCAGGCCTCTGACTGAAGTCGTTTTTACTCCTCTTTTACACCTATTTTCAAACTTAAAATATAGTAAATGTGTCAGGGCTGGAGTTCCAGCCCCCAACACACACTTGCCACTCATAAATAGTTGCAAAAAGGGGCTTGCAACTATTTCTATGCCTAAAACAGGCCTAAAAATATTTGTATGGATATTATTAAAAGTTACATTTTAAGCAATTTATCCATAATCCAAAGGTGACTGTGTTGGAATGGGTGAGTATAGTTATGCGTTAGTAGGGAAGGGGGGGGGTTAGTATAAAAATGTTGCAGCGCCACTTATATTGTATATTTGTCAGGTAACTACTGTGACATCACAAACATGTTTATCTGACCTGAGATACAGTGAAATTTTAAGTGGGTATTAGATAAGCTTATGTGACATCATAAGAATGTTTCAGCTACCATAACTACTTTGCCATCACAAATGTCTCAACAGATAAGCTGTTGAGTCATTACAAGTATCTATCAGTCAAGTGTGTTTCTGGCTGTTGTGACATTACAACTGAGTTTCAGTCAGGTAGACTATTGTATCTTACAAGTGGGTTTAATTCAAATAAGTTGTTGTGACATCACAAAGTATTTTTTGACCAGGATAACTGCTGTGACATCACTGCTCTGTTTTGGTTAGGTAGCTATTGTGACATAAATGTGTTACCACCAGGTAAGCAGCAGACATTACCAGTGTGTTTTCCTCAGGTGAGCTTTTATGACCTCATAGGTGTGTTTCTGTCATTTACTGTACTGTGACATCACAAGTTGGTTTTAGTAAGGTGGACTACTTAAACATCACAAGTGATTTTCAGCAAGGTAAGCTATTGTGACATCAAAACTGTGATTTTGACAGGCAATGGCTAGGACATCACAAATATGTTTCCATTTGGAAAGCTTCTGTTAAAAGGTATGTTTCTGTTACGTAAGCTGCTCTGACATCACAAGTGGGTTTCAGTAAGGTGGACTAACATCACATCTGTATCTCTTTGAGGTAACTACAGTAACCTCACAAATGATTTTCCATCAGGTAAGATGTTTTGACATTACAAGTGTCTTTTCTGTCCCTGTAGGTGGAATTTTGTTTGTGGCATTCTCTGGACCAATCATCCATGTGGAAGGCACTCTCAACTGATTTAGGTATTAATTCATTCTTGCAGATCATGTACTCCCATACATTGTCTTCCCTGGGGCAGATGACATCTTCCATAAAGACAATGTGACATGTCACACAACTAGAAATGTCCAACAATGGTTGGAGGAGCATGACCAAGACTTCTAAGTACTACCCTGGCCTCCTAATTCTGCAGATTTGAATCCAATTGAGCATCTGTGGGACCACCTCAATCATCAGTCTCGCTTTATGTGTCCTCCCCAGCACACCCTCTAGCAGCTGTGGAATGCACTGCAATCAGCATGGCTCCAGGTACCTGTGACAGACAATCAGGATCTTATTGAGTTACTCTCAGTCGGTCTACCCTCTGTCCATGCTGCCCATGGCGGTTATTCAGGATATTAGCTGGTGGTCATAATGATGTGACTTGGCTGTATATTATCTTGTCTTTTGCATTGTCTTCTTTAAAGTATACAAAAATGATGTCATATGTGTAATGTAAGTGAAATCGGGTGTGGTCCGGCTATGCCGGATATGGCAGTTTGAGAATTCTGTTCTGCTGGAACAGAATGCTGGAATCCCTGCCACAGGTGAGGACTTACCCTAATACGTTCTCTTCGGTGAATCCCAAGATACAAACCTAGTACAGTGATTCCTCAAGATATAATGTATCTGTGAAGGTTCTCATTTATCCAGGTCATGGTATGATCTGTAAAGAATAAATCAAGGCAACTGGACTTACTGTAGATTTCTTGAAAACGTTTCACTCGTTCTTCCAATGAGCTTTCTCAATTCTGTAGAGTGACTGTACAAGAATTCTCTGGGAATAAATATGTAACTGAATCAACATCTGGTAATTATGCCCAGCATGGGGTCAGAGGTCATTATACAATGGCTTCAGGATACAATATTTTCAACATACAATGGTCTTTTCTAACCCATCGTAAGTTGAAACCAGACTCAACATACAATGTCCCAGATTCAGATCCAAAAAATCAAGGCCACGTCTTTGGTAAAATACCTGTATTAGATGCTAGTTAGCAGCTATTCCTGATTGTTATATGTAAGGACTTGTTTTATCTGTCTTAGTTATCTGCTTATTTTTCTTAAATCTTCATTTTCTCTTACCTTGGATGACATTTTGGGGCTTTGGGACCTATTACTCGAGTTACACTGGTTTGAACATACAATGGTCGTCCTGAAACAAATTAATATTGTAACTTGAGGGACCACTGTATTAACATTTTCCTCTGATTATGACAGTATATCTCAAAGAGGACCCAACAGCACAGCTCATCGCTCATCAATGCAGGCACACAAAGGATCACAAAACAGATCTGTACTTCAAAAAAGTACTTTTCTATTTCTTCCATATTAATACATAGTCCCAATTATGTGCTTGGTACAAAATGTTTTAAGCAGGGCTCCAGCTGGGCTTTGTACAATATACAAGCAAACTGAAGATCTTCTAATATTGAGGGAAGAAAGGCACAGCTTGCCTTTACTAATTATTGTACTCACACATAAAAGAGCACCATATCCCCATGCCCTCTTAAAAATACTATATCATTATGTTAGGAAAAAACAACCACTCTGTAAATAATTTTGACAGATAAAATATATCTAAATATATTGTACATGTACTATCTGAACATAAGGACAATTAGGTTATTTCCTATAGGGGCTTAAGTATGTAAGTAGTCCAGACAATAGACTTCTTGTAAGACAATACTAACTTCCCCAATTGTCCAGTATTTTGGACAACTTACAGCAGCATGTACTAATGACAGACTCATGCAACTTCTTTGGCACTACCCAGCCAATTAAATAACGCCATTATTTAAAAACCAAGTCTATAGTATTGAACTTACATTAAGGAAAAGCCTAATCTGAAAAACTGGAACGGACTGAGTGGATAAATTGTACTATACTTTTGTACTAATAATATCACATTTCATGATAACCAAATATTGTGAGACCATCAAATTCAAGATTTGCTTTGAACTCTACGTTGTGATGTTCCTCTATTATATGTATGAATAAATTGATACCGTTCACATTTCCTTTGTCAATACAAACTTTTCCTACCCAGCCAAGATAGAACAGTCCACAATAAATGTGTTCCACGTTTTATGCCAGTTTTTTTACATAAGTTATTGCTCAAGCCCGAGTTTGCAAACATTTTGCAACGTTATGTCCTGTTATGCCACGCTCACCGCTTTTGGAGTGCTTCCGTGGGCTTCTGATCTGTGCCTCCACTCCACAAAAGATTGGTAAAGTCCTATCTTCGGTCGTATCTTGTGGATTGAAGACTCATTCAAGTCAATGGGTCTGCATCCTCAGCACAGACTGCACACGCCCATTGCCTGTATATTGCGCACACCAGCGTTTATGGTCCGCAATACGGGTACTGAGCCATTATGCATGAGCCCTGACTGTGAGTAATCTTTACAATAAGTGCTACTGGATACCCTATAGGGTAAGACCCTAAGACACATACTGTATATTGAGAATTCTGATAGGACTGGTGCTGTTTTCACAGTTTTTTTTTTATAGCTGTATTCTAGTGTATATATTGTGCATATATTATTGGGCATTTTCTTCCTAGCATCACAATATATACACTAGAATACAATTATTGCAGCTGGTGATCACATAAAAATTTAATAGTCCTACAAATAAAAAAACTTTGAGTCGTTAAACCACCAAACAACCACATGCCCTAAATCACAAAAAGTGTCTGGTCATTAAGGTCTTTTCAGGCCTGGTCATGAAAGGATTACAATTACCAACTCAAAATAAATCTGTCTCTGCTTCGCTCTCTCTCACTCTCTCTATTTTAAGGGACAAGATGCATTTTAAAAAAAATTCTTACTGATTATTTTATTTTTGCATGGACATGCCATTGACTATCTTTTTAAACTGTGCATTAAACAGTGTTTGATTTTTAATTATTTAGTTATAGGTGTATATATTGTGGTGATTCGCTCTGGTAGACAGGACAAGCGGACGCAGTATAGAAGCAAAGACTAGTTTGTAACTCAAAAACTTCAGTGTTTTATTCACACTTATGGCAACAAAACAGTACGCAGTTTTGGTGTTCGTTCACACCTAGACAGTTCATACAGCAAAAGAGTCACCTGAGCAGACCTCCCAAACTCAGGCCTCCAGCCTAGCACACGGCTCAGATCCCAATCCAGTAATTGCCAGAGCTCCTCTGTCAGAGAGAGAGGTAATTGCCACCATCTGACACTGCTGGCTGGGTTTTTTATATATAGGCCAGTCAAGACCCAGCCTGGAACGTGGGGAGTAGTCACCCAACCAGCACTTTGACTACTCCCAGTAAGAACCATCCCCGATCAGCTATTACAGCTATACTAAATAGCAAGGTGTCAAACAGCAACTGCTGCTGACACATGAAAACTGGCTCTTACTCCACCAAGGCCAGGAACCTTGGTGATACATACCTTCCATCAACGAGGGTCCCTTGTGCCTTCCTACAATATATATATGTATATATATATATATATATATATATACATATACACACACAGTATATGGCCTCCCTATCAAACCACATAACTGTGGTTCACGTGATTATAACACTGTTATACTTTTACTGATCTAAGACTCTGTTCTCGAGTTATTATACATTTTTTACTATGCAAAATAGGCCTTTGGTGCAATAAGGGCATCATAATTGCTCTTGTTGCATTCAAACTCCACTCCTTTCTGTGGCCAGACCCTCTCTGGCTACTTTGCCACTGCCTGGCCCTGTCAATCAAAGCAGTGAGGGAGGGTCTGACCACAGAAATTAATGAGCTTGGATGCAACAAGAGCAATGGTAATGCCCTTATTGCAATAAAGGCCTAATTTGCATGTTAAGAAAAAGTATCAGAATTTGGGAACGGAGCCTTGGATCAACAAAAGAAAAACTGTATTTTAATCAGGTAAACTGCAGCTTTTTTGTCTATGCAGTTTGATAGGGAAGTTACTGTTGGCATATTTGCTTCAAAGGTGTATTCCCATTTGTGACATTTTGTCCCTTCAGAGACCAGAAAATCTGAGACAGAGGTGGATATATATGGAGACAGCTATGTGGCCACCTGATCTCCTTTCTGAAAGTCCCAGGAACTGGAACCTCTATCTGTCAGACATTTGTGGTATACCTGTCAAAATGCCATAAATGTCTTAGAATGGAATACCTCCTTAGTATTTTTGTCTCCGTTGAGGAGGCTTACAATATGTTATTGAGGTCCTGAGACCAGAAAATATTGTGCAGTCCTAATAAAAAATTATTGCCGACTTTAAATATGGTAGACTAAAGTAGTGGATCCATGACCAATCCTCAAGCTATTTATGACATACAACATATGGAGATCCATGTCACACTACTATACATGTGTTACAGATAAAAAATAGTAGTCATAATTAGGGATGAGCGAACCCGAACTGTATAGTTCGGGTTCGTACCGAATTTTGGGGTGTCACGGACCCGAACCCGAACATTTTCGTAAAAGTCCGGGTTCGGGTTCGGTGTTCGTCGCTTTCTTGGCGCTTTTTGAAAGGCTGCAAAGCAGCCAATCAACAAGCGTCATACTACTTGCCCCAAGAGGCCGTCACAGCCATGCCTACTATTGGCATGGCTGTGATTGGCCAGTGCAGCATGTGACCCAGCCTCTATTTAAGCTGGAGTCACGTAGCGCTGCACGTCACTCTGCTCTGATCAGTGTAGGGAGAGGTTGCAGCTGCGACTGTTAGGATTAGGCGAGATTAGGCAGTGATTAACTCCTCAAAAACACTTTATTCAGTGAACGATCTACAGCTGTGGATCATTAAACTGCTGCTATTCAATTGCTCACTGTTTTTAGGCTGCCCAGAGCGTTTTTCAGTCACTTTTTTTCTGGGGTGATCGGCGGCCACTTTGTGTCTTGTGGTGCGCCAGCACAAGCTGCCACCAAGTCCATTAAACCATCAATAGTGTGGTTATTTTTTTGCTATATCCTACATCAGGGGCAAGCTGCCACCAAGTCCATTTAACCATCAATAGTGTGGTTATTTTTTAGCTATATCCTACATCAGGGGCTTGGCTGTGTTTGCTATTTTATTGAGGGGTGAAATACAATTGCTAAAATAGCAGTACCCTAAATCTGGTGTTTCAGCTGTGGCCAGCCAATTGTAATACTGTCTGCTGTCTGGCAAAGGATATATTTTTGTTCTGGGTTGAAATACAATTCCCAACATAGCAATTCCCTAAATCAGTTGTTTCTGCTGTATCAGGCCTACTTTAAATCTATCCATAAAAGGGTATATTAGATTGAAGGTGCAGATAGGGTCATTCTCAATAACTTCACACACAAGCTACCGTGCATTTCCAAGTCTAGTTCTGTCCGTAAACGTATACCTGTCACCCAGCGCCTAAATAATAGGCCTCAAATTTATATTCAGCTAAATCTGTGTTTATTGCTGAGGCTGGTCAATTCATTTAGTGTCCTCCAAAGCACAGTTTTTGTTCTGGGTTGAAATACAATTCCCAACTTAGCAATTCCCTAAATCAGTTGTTTCTGCTGTATCAGGCCTACTTTAAATCTTTCCATAAAAGGGTATATTAGATTGAAGGTGCAGATAGGGTCATTCTCAATAACTTCACACACACGCTACCGTGCATTTCCAAGTCTAATTCTGTCTGTAAACGTATATCTGTCACCCAGCGCCTAAATAATAGGCCTCAAATTTATATTCAGCTAAATCTGTGTTTATTGCTGAGGCTGGTCAATTTATTTAGTGTCCGCCAAAGCACAGTTTTTGTTCTGGGTTGAAATACAATTCCCAACTTAGCAATTCCCTAAATCAGTTGTTTCTGCTGTATCAGGCCTACTTTAAATCTATCCATAAAAGGCTATATTAGATTGAAGGTGCAGATAGGGTCATTCTCAATAACTTCACACACACGCTACCGTGCATTTCCAAGTCAAATTCTGTCCGTAAACGTATACCTGTCACCCAGCGCCTAAATAATAGGCCTCAAATTTATATTCAGCTAAATCTGTGTTTATTGCTGAGGCTGGTCAATTCATTTAGTGTCCTCCAAAGCACAGTTTTTGTTCTGGGTTGAAATACAATTCCCAACTTAGCAATTCCCTAAATCAGTTGTTTCTGCTGTATCAGGCCTACTTTAAATCTATCCATAAAAGGGTATATTAAATTGAAGGTGCAGATCGGGTCATTCTCAATAACTTCACACACACACTACTGTGCATTTCCAAGTCTAATTCTGTCTGTTAACGTATACCTGTCACCCAGCGCCTAAATAATAGGCCTCAAATTTATATTCAGCTAAATCTGTGTTTATTGCTGAGGCTGGTCAATTCATTTAGTGTCCGCCAAAGCAGTTTTTGTTCTGGGTTGAAATACAATTCCCAACTTAGCAATTCCCTAAATCAGTTGTTTCTGCTGTATCAGGCCTACTTTAAATCTATCCATAAAAGGGTATATTAGATTGAAGGTGCAGATAGGGTCATTCTCAATTACTTCACACACACGCTACCGTGCATTTCCAAGTCTAATTCTGTCCGTAAACGTATACCTGTCACCCAGCGCCTAAATAATAGGCCTCAAATTTATAGTCAGCTAAATCTGTCGTTACTGCTGTGCCTGTATTAGTGTAATACGGTACCTAAATAGATTGCCAGATAGTGTTAGGTGTCTGTAAAAAAAAGCCTGAATTTGAATTCAATACATTGGGCCAAATAATATTTTTCTTATTGTGGTGAACGGTAACAATGAGGAAAACATCTAGTAAGGGACGCGGACATGGTCGTGGTGGTGTTAGTGGACCCTCTGGTGCTGGGAGAGGACGTGGCCGTTCTGCCACAGCCACACGTCCTAGTGTACCAACTACCTCAGGTCCCAGTAGCCGCCAGAATTTACAGCGATATTTGGTGCGGCCCAATGCCGTTCTAAGAATGGTAAGGACTGAGCAGGTACAGGCATTAGTCAATTGGGTGTCCGACAGTGGATCCAGCACGTTCACATTATCTCCCACCCAGTCTTCTGCAGAAAGCGCACAGATGGCGCCTGAAAACCAAGCCCTTCAGTCTGTCACATCACCCCCATGCATATCAGGGAAACTGTCTGAGCCTCAAGTTATGCAGCACTCTCTTATGCTGTTTGAAGACTCTGCTGGCAGGGTTTCCCAAGGGCTTCCACCTAGCCCTTCCCCAGCGGTGGAAGACATAGAATGCACTGACGCACAACCGCTTATGTTTCCTGATGATGAGGACATGGGAATACCACCTCAGCACGTCTCTGATGATGACGAAACACAGGTGCCAACTGCTGCTTCTTTCTGCAGTGTGCAGACTGAACAGGAGGTCAGGGAGGAAGACTGGGTGGAAGACGATGCAGGGGACAATGAGGTCCTAGACCCCACATGGAATGAAGGTCGTGCCACTGACTTTCACAGTTTGGAGGAAGAGGCAGTGGTGAGACCGAGCCAACAGCGTAGCAAAAGAGGGAGCAGTGGGCAAAAAAAGAACACCCGCCGCCCAAGTTTGGCACTTCTTCAAACAATGTGCTGACGACAAGACCCAAGTGGTTTGCACGCTGTGCCATCAGAGCCTGAAGCGAGGCATTAACGTTCTGAACCTTAGCGCAACCTGCATGACCAGGCACCTGCATGCAAAGCATGAACTGCAGTGGAGTAAACACCTTAAAAACAAGGTAGTCACTTAGGCTCCCCCTGCTACCTCTTCTGCTGCTGCCGCCTCAGCCTCTTCTGCTGCTGCCGCCTCGGCCTCTTCCTCCGCCTCTGGAGGAACGTTGGCACCTGCTGCCCAGCAAACAGGGGATGTACCACCAACACCATCACCTCCGTCACCAAGCATCTCAACCATGTCACACGGCAGCGTTCAGCTCTCCATCTCACAAACATTTGAGAGAAAGCGTAAATTCCCACCTAGCCACCCTCGATCCCTGGCCCTGAATGCCAGCATTTCTAAACTACTGGCCTATGAAATGCTGTCATTTAGGCTGGTGGACACAGACAGCTTCAAACAGCTCATGTCGCTTGCTGTCCCACAGTATGTTGTTCCCAGCCGCCACTACTTCTCCAAGAGAGCCGCGCCTTCCCTGCACAACCAAGTATCCGATAAAATCAAGTGTGCACTGCGCAGCGCCATCTGTGGCAAGGTCCACCTAACCACAGATACGTGGACCAGTAAGCACGGCCAGGGACGCTATATCTCCCTAACTGCACACTGGGTAAATGTAGTGGCGGCTGGGCCCCAGGCGGAGAGCTGTTTGGCGCACGTCCTTCCGCCGCTAAGGATCGCAGGGCAACATTCTTTGCCTCCTGTTGCCTCCTCCTCCTACTCGGCTTCCTCCTCCTCTTTTTCCACCTGCTCATCCAGTCAGCCACACACCTTCACCACCAACTTCAGCACAGCCCGGGGTAAACGTCAGCAGGCCATTCTGAAACTCATATGTTTGGGGGACAGGCCCCACACCGCACAGGAGTTGTGGCGGAGTATAGAACAACAGACCGACGAGTGGTTGCTGCCGGTGAGCCTCAAGCCAGGCCTGGTGGTGTGCGATAATGGGCGAAATCTCGTTGCAACTCTGGGACTAGCCAGTTTAACGCACATCCCTTGCCTGGCGCATGTGCTGAATTTGGTGGTGCAGAAGTTCATTCACAACTACCTCGACATGTCAGAGCTGCTGCATAAAGTGCGGGCCGTCTGTTTGCGCTTCCGGCGTTCACATCCTGCCGCTGCTCGCCTGTCTGCGCTACAGCGTAACTTCGACCTTCCCGCTCACCGCCTCATATGCGACGTGCTCACCAGGTGGAACTCCACCTTGCACATGCTGGACAGACTGTGCGAGCAGCAGCAGGCCATAGTGGAGTTTCAGCTGCAGCACGCACGGGTCAGTCGCACTGCGGAACAGCACCACTTCACCACCAATGACTGGGCCTCCATGCGAGACCTGTGTGCCCTGTTGCGCTGTTTCGAGTACTCCACCAACATGACCAGTGGCGATGACGCTGTTATCAGCGTTACAATACCACTTCTATGTCTCCTTGAGAAAACACTTAGGGCGATGATGGAAGAGGAGGTGGCCCAGGAGGAGAAAGAGGAGGAAGAGGGGTCATTTTTAGCACTTTCAGGCCAGTCTGTACGAAGTGACTCAGAGGGAGGTGATTTGCAACAGCAGAGGCCAGGTACAAATGTGGCCAGCCAGGGCCCACTACTGGAGGATGAGGAGGACGAGGATGAGGAGGAGGTGGAGGAGGATGAGGATGAAGCATGTTCACAGCGGGGTGGCACCCAACGCAGCTCGGACCCATCACTGGTGCGTGGCTGGGGGGAAACGCAGGACGATGACGATACGCCTCCCACAGAGGACAGCTTGTCCTTACCTCTGGACAGCCTGGCACACATGAGCGACTACATGCTGCAGTGCGTGCGCAACGACAGCAGAGTTGCCAACATATTAACGTGTGCGGACTACTGGGTTGCCACCCTGCTGGATCCACGCTACAAAGACAATGTGCCCACCTTACTTCCTGCACTGGAGCGTGATAGGAAGATGCGCGAGTACAAGCGCACGTTGCTAGACGCGCTACTGAGAGCATTCCCAAATGTCACAGGGGAATAAGTGGAAGCCCAAGGCGAAGGCAGAGGAGGAGCAAGAGGTCGCCAACGCAGCTGTGTCACTGCCAGCTCCTCTGAGGGCAGGGTTAGCATGGCAGAGGTGTGGAAAAGTTTTGTCAACACGCCACAGCTAACTGCACCACCACTTGATACGGAACGTGTTAGCAGGAGGCAACATTTCACTAACATGGTGGAACAGTACGTGTGCACACCCGTCCACGTACTGACTGATGGTTCGGCCCCATTCAACTTCTGGGTCTCCAAATTGTCCACGTGGCCAGAGCTAGCCTTTTATGCCTTGGAGGTGCTGGCCTGCCCGGTGGCCAGCGTTTTGTCTGAACGTGTATTCAGCACGGCAGGGGGCGTCATTACAGACAAACACAGCCGCCTGTCTACAGCCAATGTGGACAAGCTGACGTTCATAAAAATGAACCAGGCATGGATCCCACAGGACCTGTCCATCCCTTGTGCAGATTAAACATTTATAACTACCTCCCCTTAACCATATATTATTGTACTCCAGGGCACTTCCTCATTCAATCCTATTTTTATTTTCATTTTACCATTATATTGCGGGGCAACCCAAAGTTGAATTAACCTCTCCTCTGTCTGGGTGCCGGGGCCTAAAAATATCTGACAATGGACTGTTCCAGTGTTGGGTGACGTGAAGCATGATTCTCTGCTATGACATGAAGACTGATTCTCTGCTATGACATGAAGACTGATTCTCTGCTGACATGAAGCCTGAATCTCTGTTATGGGACCTCTCTCCTCCACCTGGGTGCCGGGGCCGAAATATCTGACAATGGACTGTTCCAGTGTTGGGTGACGTGAAGCATGATTCTCTGCTATGACATGAAGACTGATTCTCTGCTGACATGAAGCCTGAATCTCTGTTATGGGACCTCTCTCCTCTGCCTGGCTACCGGGGCCTAAATATCTGACAATGGACTGTTCCAGTGTTGGGTGATGTGAAGCATGATTCTCTGCTATGACATAAAGACTGATTCTCTGCTGACATGAAGCCTGAATCTCTGTTATGGGACCTCTCTCCTCTGCCTGGGTGCCGTGGCCTAAATATATGACAATGGACTGTTGCAGTGTTGGCTGTAAAGGAAGGACCGGCACTCGCACTGGTTTCTTTATGCAGAATTTAATTTCAGTCACTTATTCATTCATAGTGACGCGGCGTTTCAGCACTAACATGTGCTTTCATCAGACTATACAAACTTATCCTCAAGACATGTCTTAAATAACAGAAAAAAGAAAAAAATAGAGGAACTGACGTCATACCACTGGCTCCTCCCCCCTGACAAGATACAAGGATAGATAAGAAAGCTCCATGTGTCTCCATTTTTAACAATGAGAGGAGTCCCATGATTAATTCCGCTGGAAAATAAAACAAAAATTTTTTTTTTATATAAAACATCATATCAAACCACTTATATTGTACTCTCGGTTCAAGCCTTTTGGATCCATCGTTTGTAAACGATGGATCCAATATGCTTCTTTTTGCAGGAGTAATTTATTTCGATCACCACCACGGCGAGGTAATGGTACACCCTCAATCACCTGGTAACGTAATTGTGCTATTGTGTGTTTCTTCTCATGGAAATGATAAGGTATAGGGAGCAATAAATTACCCTTCCTGATGGTGGACTTGTGTTTGCTCAACCTGTCTTTGATCCTCATAGAGGTTTCCCCCACGTATAATAGTCCACAGGGACATTTTAGAATGTATACGACGAATCTGCTGTCGCACGTGAACACACCTCTTATGGGAATTCTCTCCCCAGAATGTGGGTGTGAGAGATAAGACCCCTTGATCACGCTTGAGCAATTCACACAATTCAGACAAGGGAATGTACCCTGTCTGGGAGAAGATAACACGCTCTGTCTCAAATCTCGCTTATTGCTACCAATGTCAGCTCTGACTATTTTATCCTTGATATTATCAGCCCTTTTAAAACACATCATGGGGGGTCTTTGAAATTCCTCAATCTGAGGGTATGATTTTGAGATTGTATGCCAATGCTTATTGACAATGCCTCTTAGTTGTTGGGTCAATGGGTGATATTTGACCACCAGTGGGATGCGTGATTGCTTCACTGTCTTGGTTTTTTCAGGAATGTCTACCTTCTTTCTCTGTTCTTGTAGGAGTGGCCTAGGATAACCTCTGGCTAAAAAATTTTTCTCCATTTCTTCTAGCCTAGTTTCACGGACTTCAGTATTGCTAACAATTTTCCTGACCCGCTGAAATTGTGAAAAGGGAATCGATTTCTTTGTAGAGACCGGATGACTGCTGGAGAACGCAAGTAAGCTATTGCGATCCGTCTCTTTTGTAAACAGATCAGTATATAGTCGACCCTCTTTCCCCTTCAGGACCCATGTGTCTAGAAAAGAAATTTTATCCATGTCTTGATGCATGACAAATTGTAGCTCCGTCCAGATTGAGTTCAGGTGCATGGCAAACTCCGTGAGGGATCGAATGTCACCCCGCCATACGCAAAAAATGTCGTCGATGAAACGGCGCCAAAAGATACAATGCTGTGTGTACAGTGGGTCAGGATAAACAAAATGACTCTCAAAATATGACATATAGCTGTTTGCGTACGGCGGCGCGACATTCGATCCCATCGCGGTCCCGCGGCGCTGTTGGTAAAAAGAATGAATTACGGAGCAGGAGCTTGACAAAAGAAGCAAAACATCTTGTGTCATTGGAACTACACGCAGCTACCTTAGCTGAATACCATCGTACCCAGAAAATACCGCGGGGTCTGAGAGTTAACCTCAGACCAACGTTCTTCTGCAACAACATTGAATATTGTACGCGGTTTGCGAACATTTTAAATAAATGCTCGCTGGATATAATAGTGTTAACTATTGAATACCTCACCACAGCGATCAAGGAGTGCAGTGCAAATATTGCGGCAACAAAAGAGCAGCTGAGAGACTGTCTGAAGCCGGAGGATCTGACATCTCTCCAGGAGCAACTGGACAAACAATGCAGCGACCTCAAAAGCAAGATAGAGGCAACAAAGAGATCCAAATACCTGAGGGACACGGAAGACTACAGCATGCACCGGGTCTACAGATGGCAGGATGCCTCAGGCGCAGCGATTCAATCGTCATACAGAAGAGAGCGCAGGACCGGTTCAGGATCATCTGGTTCTTGGAGCGACATTACAAGTGGAATTCAAGGGCCTTTTTTAGCCAAGCGACGAGGAACAAGAAAGCCAATACCAGGAGAGCCGGGCGCCACCACGCACGAGGCAGAAGCTCCAAGGAAGACACGCTCACAGGTACGCAACAGAACTTAATATTGAACCTATCTTCTAAGAATTTAACTCCTGTGCAAATGAACCTGTTAGCGAAAGGCCTGTCTTTCAGTCCCACAGGGACTTTGGACACATTCACTCTGGACATGGACTTGCAACGCTTTTATCGCAATATGCGACTTAAAGCCCATTTCCATAAGGAGAAGGAGGACACTGACCAGTATGTCTCCACAGACTGTAGTTCACTAACAGCTAAACAATTTAATCTTAAGATTAAGAGTAATTTTATGCCTCCCAAAACACACCACCCAGTGGAGACCTTCATTCACCTGGTACAAAAAGATGTGGATACACTATTGTTACAGTTTAGACAAGGGGGCTTTAAAATTAGAAACAATTTAAATAGAGAGGAAACATCTGCACTCAAACACATGTTGGATGACAATTCTCTTATCTTTAAGCCCGCTGATAAAGGGGGTGCCCTAGTTGTACTAGATAAGGAATACTATATAACAGAAATCCTGAGTCAATTGAGAGATATCAACACATATCAAAAAATAGACACTGATCCGGTTTTTCGTATTAAAGGTCTCATTCAGAATGTTGCTGATAGGGCCAAAGAGGATGGAGTCATCGATGCCAAATTAGGAGAATTCCTGATTAATCAGTACCCAATCACTCTGGTGTTTTACACCTTACCCAAAGTACATAAATCTATGACCACTCCCCCAGGGCGACCCATTGTGGCGTCGACTGACTCCATCCTCTCTCGTCCAGCAATCTTTCTAGAAAAAGTGTTGACCCCTTTGACTCAAATGTCATCATCATATATACGTGATACAGGTCATTTTTTATCTGAGATTCACCGTTTGACAGTAGATGGGGACTGCATATTAGTCACATTTGACGTATGCAGTCTCTACACTTCCATAACGCACGAAAAGGGACTTGCAGCCGTTGCAGAACTGTTAGATGTTAGCACATATGTAAAAAAAAAAAAAAAAAATTTTCTATCACTTTTGAATATAGTGCTTGAACAGAACTACTTTCTATTCCAAGATTCTTTTTACCAACAGCGCCGCGGGACCGCGATGGGATCGAATGTCGCGCCGCCGTACGCAAACAGCTATATGTCATATTTTGAGAGTCATTTCGTTTATCCTGACCCACTGTACACACAGCATTGTATCTTTTGGCGCCGTTTCATCGACGACATTTTTTGCGTATGGCGGGGTGACATTCGATCCCTCACGGAGTTTGCCATGCACCTGAACTCAATCTGGACGGAGCTACAATTTGTCATGCATCAAGACATGGATAAAATTTCTTTTCTAGACACATGGGTCCTGAAGGGGAAAGAGGGTCGACTATATACTGATCTGTTTACAAAAGAGACGGATCGCAATAGCTTACTTGCGTTCTCCAGCAGTCATCCGGTCTCTACAAAGAAATCGATTCCCTTTTCACAATTTCAGCGGGTCAGGAAAATTGTTAGCAATACTGAAGTCCGTGAAACTAGGCTAGAAGAAATGGAGAAAAAATTTTTAGCCAGAGGTTATCCTAGGCCACTTCTACAAGAACAGAGAAAGAAGGTAGACATTCCTGAAAAAACCAAGACAGTGAAGCAATCACGCATCCCACTGGTGGTCAAATATCACCCATTGACCCAACAACTAAGAGGCATTGTCAATAAGCATTGGCATACAATCTCAAAATCATACCCTCAGATTGAGGAATTTCAAAGACCCCCCATGATGTGTTTTAAAAGGGCTGATAATATCAAGGATAAAATAGTCAGAGCCGACATTGGTAGCAATAAGCGAGATTTGAGACAGAGCGTGTTATCTTCTCCCAGACAGGGTACATTCCCTTGTCTGAATTGTGTGAATTGCTCAAGCGTGATCAAGGGGTCTTATCTCTCACACCCACATTCTGGGGAGAGAATTCCCATAAGAGGTGTGTTCACGTGCGACAGCAGATTCGTCGTATACATTCTAAAATGTCCCTGTGGACTATTATACGTGGGGGAAACCTCTATGAGGATCAAAGACAGGTTGAGCAAACACAAGTCCACCATCAGGAAGGGTAATTTATTGCTCCCTATACCTTATCATTTCCATGAGAAGAAACACACAATAGCACAATTACGTTACCAGGTGATTGAGGGTGTACCATTACCTCGCCGTGGTGGTGATCGAAATAAATTACTCCTGCAAAAAGAAGCATATGGGATCCATCGTTTACAAACGATGGATCCAAAAGGCTTGAACCGAGAGTACAATATAAGTGGTTTGATATGATGTTTTATATAAAAAAAAAAATTTTGTTTTATTTTCCAGCGGAATTAATCATGGGACTCCTCTCATTGTTAAAATGGAGACACATGGAGCTTTCTTATCTATCCTTGTATCTTGTCAGGGGGGAGGAGCCAGTGGTATGACGTCAGTTCCTCTATTTTTTTCTTTTTTCTGTTATTTAAGACATGTCTTGAGGATAAGTTTGTATAGTCTGATGAAAGCACATGTTAGTGCTGAAACGCCGCGTCACTATGAATGAATAAGTGACTGAAATTAAATTCTGCATAAAGAAACCAGTGCGAGTGCCGGTCCTTCCTTTACAGCTGTAACATTGGGATGCCTGCCCGTTGACACGTGCACCGCCGAGCAACTTTACAGAGCAGTGCCGGCCATTTCACTTTACATTGTTCCAGTGTTGGGTGACGTGAAGCATGATTCTCTGCTATGACATGAAGACTGATTTTCTGCTGACATGAAGCCTGAATCTCTGTTATGGGACCTCTCTCCTCTGCCTGGGTGCCGGGGCCTAAATATATGACAATGGACTGTTCCAGTGGTGGGTGACGTGAAGCCTGATTCTCTGCTATGACATGAAGACTGATTCTCTGCTGACATGAAGCCCGAATCTCTGTTACGGGACCTCTCTCCTCTGCCTGGGTGCCGGGGCCTAAATATCTGACAATGGACTGTTCCAGTGTTGGGTGACGTGAAGCATGATTCTCTGCTATGACATGAAGACTGATTATCTGCTGACATGAAGCCTGAATCTCTGTTATGGGACCTCTCTCCTCCACCTGGGTGCCGGGGCCTAAATATATGACAATTGACTGTTCCAGTGTTGGGTGACGTGAAGCCTGATTCTCTGCTATGACATGAAGACTGATTCTCTGCTGACATGAAGCCTAAATCTCTGTTATGGGACCTCTCTCCTCTGCCTGGGTGCCAGGGCCTAAATATATGACAATGGACTGTTCCAGTGTTGGGTGACGTGAAGCATGATTCTCTGCTATGACATGAAGACTGATTCTCTGCTGACATGAAGCCTGAATCTCTGTTATGGGACCTCTCTCCTCTGTTTGGGTGTCGGGGCCTAAATATATGACAATGGACTGTTCCAGTGTTGGGTGACATGAAGCCTGATTCTCTGTTGACATGAAGCCAGATTCTCTGCAATGGGACCTCTCTCCAATTGATATTGGTTAATTTTTATTTATTTCATTTTTATTTTTATTCATTTCCCTATCCACATTTGTTTGCAGGGGATTTAACTACATTTAGCTGCCCTTTGCAGCCCTCTAGCCCTTTCCTGGGCTGTTTTACAGCCATTTTAGTGCCAAAAAGTTCGGGTTCGGGTTCGGGTTCGGGACGAAGTTCGGGTCGGGTTCGGATCCCGAACCCGAACATTTCCGGGAAGTTCGGCCGAACTACTCGAACCCGAACATCCAGGTGTTCGCTCAACTCTAGTCATAATAATAATAACTACCTTATGGGACACTAGCTACTTAAGAACTGGTTTAGTAGTTATATCTTAAGAAAGGACATTTAAGAACTTAAAACTTTTGGTTTTGGACACAATGGAGAACATTGATTTGTTGCCTTCAACTATTCAAGTGTGTCTGATTGCCACATTGAATTTGCAATGTAAAATACTTGTTTACACAAAATCTTTACTGGCATCTCCTGGAAGAAATACGACTGAATGAAAGACAATGAGCAGACGTAGAAATTGAAAAATCCCTGCAACAGACCACAAATCTCTAACTTCACTACTAGACTATTTAACTGACTCCTTACAACTTTATCATTTAGTGTGGTGGTTGACGGGCAGCAGAAACATATTTTAGAACACATGGGCAAACGGGAGTTTTATTATCCTTAGTTTTCCCTTCTAAGCTAACTGCTAGCAATATTTATATTCCAAGAAACTGAAGAAGAGTCTTTTGACATGAATATAAACTATACTACATACCCCAAAGTTGGTGGACACCCACACATGACATGCATGCATTTATTAACCCTCTCAGCAATGCTTATTATATGTTAATGGGAAACAGAAATAACATGGAAAAGTGTCTCCCAATTTTGCTCTCATTCTTAGTGGATGTGCAGGTATAACAGTAATGTAAATGTGCAATGGACAATTCACAGATAATAAGGCTGCAGCTCCGTCCCCAAAGGCCACTCCATTGGGTAAAAAAGCAAAAAAGTTAGGGAAAACTAAAAACACAACCAATAATGTCCTTGTAGTTTACTCATTCATTGAATAAGACAACAATAAAGCCATAAATAACATTTTCAGATTAGTCATATCGCTTTATCAGGTACCTGATGAATATGGATTCTTTGACTTTATCCAATTTTCCCATTGTCTTTTGTATTGAATAAAGGTTGGTTATCTCAGTAATTAAAATATCTGGGGTAATGTACATTTCTGTGTTAAAGGAAAGTAGTGACACATATCCTTTTTTCTGATGTGTTTTTATTTTCTGATTGCAGGTTTTTTTATTCTATTTCCTGAACATGATTATGGGGCTGCCATCTTGTTTGAGCTTTTCTTAACAATGTTTAGAGAGTATTAGAAAAATTGCTTCACACAGCCCCATGGTCCGTAGACACAATGGTCAGGAGGTGACCTCACTGATATCTATGGGAGAGTTCTCTAGACATGCTCTGTGACCTGTACAGAGGTCATTGTACAAGGATAGAATATATAAGATTTGACAATCACCCATTGTAAATGGTGGATCCAGTCTTATCTGTCATTGTAATCCTGCCTGTAATGATATAATCTCTCTGTGTAACTACTGTAAGCAAGTACAGTAAGTACAGTAAAGTGATCTGTACAGACCAAGAAGTGGCGCCTATTATTAGGATTAGCGACCAGCGTGAAAACGGCAGGATTTTACGGTTTTGTTTAAATATAGATAGTGATATGGAAAATTGAAAATAACATAATCAAAAATACTTAAAAAATATGTTAAAGAGTTATCCCATGATTATTGAAAAAAATGAAAATCAGACATCATATAGTACATGACAATCACTTTCTAACAAAGCTAGAACCACTTCACATGGATCCAGAGATCTCCCCATTCATTGCTCTGGTAGATTTATATCAAGCTGGAAGCTCAACGGGAGTGTCCTTTCTGCTGCAGCTCAGGGGGCGTGTCCTTAGAGCTCTGTGTAACTACTGTAAGCAAGTACAGTAAGTACAGTAAAGTGATCTGTACAGACCAAGAAGTGACGCCTATTATTAGGATTAGCGACCAGCGTGAAAACGGCAGGATTTTACGGTTTTGTTTAAATATAGATAGTGATATGGAAAATTGAAAATAACATAATCAAAAATACTTAAAAAATATGTTAAAGAGTTATCCCATGATTATTGAAAAAAATGAAAATCAGACATCATATAGTACATGACAATCACTTTCTAACAAAGCTAGAACCACTTCACATGGATCCAGAGATCTCCCCATTCATTGCTCTGGTAGATTTATATCAAGCTGGAAGCTCAACGGGAGTGTCCTTTCTGCTGCAGCTCAGGGGGCGTGTCCTTAGAGCTCTCTCCCTATCACAGCTTAGGAAGCAGTTGAAGGTATAATTTTCACCCTTTCACCCTCTTTTTACCTTTTATTTACCTCTCTGCAGCTCTGGTATCATCATAGATGGGCAGTAACTTGTCTTATACCACCACTCCTGCATATCACAGGAGTGCTTTGCAGTCAGCTCTTTCTAACCTCCTCCTCCGATGTATAGAATATAGTCTCTCACACACATCCTCAACAATTCCACTAATAAATAGTGGGCATGCCATGCACCCCCATAGTTTCCTTCTCCACTTCCTAGAGAAAGCTATATAGCATTTATATGAATTTAGAGACTCATGTGAATGAATGTACGGTATATTGTATGGGCCCGGCATTGTGTATACAATGAAGGGAACACATGATGGCATGTTTCCGTTTATTGTATATGTAGGTGTGTAATAATAAAGTTATTGTTTTCTTACCTGGCAACAGAATTTGAGAAGTCATTGGCGAATGATGTCTGGGGAAAGTTGCAGGTGCCCTCCAAGGATGGATATATTAGTTAGTGCGCATTCACAGCGCACTATAACAAACTGCTCTGATCTGCGCTATCCCTAACTATGGAGGACCTTCTAAAACAACTCATCCTGAAAGCTGAAGCTAAAGGGGGAGTCTCCTGGCTAAAAAAATGCTTAGCTAAAGAACTTACCTTTCCGGATGAAGCTCCTGGATCCTCTCTTCAGGTCTGCTGCACAGCCCCATGCACGAGCCCAGAGTTTATTGAGCTTACAGACGTCACTGTCGCGCACATGCGCAGTGACAGTACTGGGGAGCTTGTACCTGCAAAGCGGAGTCGCCGGGAACCCAGGACCTATTTGCCTCCTCCTCTGCCAGACAAGAAAAAAACTGAGAAGAAAAGACATTCACCATCTAGGTTTTCTGGTAAGGAAGCTGTCGGTCCAGATCTTCTGACTGCTGCCCTCAAGCCGTCGGCAGTTGGACCTAACAACAGTGGTGAGAATAACGTTCAAAACAGTCATAGTGGCACGCAGAATTTGCGCACTTGGTCTCCTCAAGTACCACATTTTACTGAGGATAAAATATATTTATTTAATGAATTTTTAAAGTTTATGTCAAACACAAATAAGGAGGATTCTCAATCCTTGACTGAGGTTTGGGTTGACTAGTGATGAGCGGTAGTGATGAGCAGGAGGTGCCATATTCGATTTCGCGATATTTCGCGAATATTCGATTGAATATTCGTCTTATATTCGTCAAAATCGAATATTCGTCATTAGTCTATTTATCGCGAATAATATGTGATTTAATTATTTGCGTTTTGTGGTTTTTATTTTGACAGTATAAGGCAACGTTCCTATGATGACTATGGCTAGGCTAACCCTTTAGGTGTTGCACAAGAGTTATTGGCAAATGGGGATGAAATTTGAGAATTTCATTTTTTTGCCTAATTTTCCATTTTAACCCATTTTTTCTACTAACAAAGCAAGGGTTAACAGCCAAACAAGACTGTATCTTTATTGCCCTGACTCTGCCGTTTACAGAAACGCCCCATATGTGGCCGTAAACTACTGTACGGCCACACGGCGGGGCGTAGAGTGAAAGGTGTGCCGTTTGGTTTTTGTAGGCAGATTTTGCTGGACTGGTTTATTTACACCATGTCCCATTTGAAGCCCCCCTGATGCACCCCTAGAGTAGAAACTCCATAAAAGTAACCACATATAAGAAACTACACCACTCAAAGTATTCAAAAATGATTTTACAAACTTTGTTAGCCCTTTAGGTGTTGCACAAGATTTAATGGAAAATAGAGATACAATTTCATAATTTCACTTTTTTTGCAGATTTTCCATTTAAATTTTTTTTTTCCAGTTACAAAGCAAGGGTTAACAGCCAAACAAAACTCATTATTTATGGCCCTGATTCTGTCGTTTACAGAAACACCCCATATGTGGTCGTAAACTGCTGTACGGGCACACAGCAGGGCGCAGAAGGAAAGGAATGCCATACGGTTTTTGGAAGGCAGATTTTGCTGGACTGTTTTTTTTGACACCATGTGAAGCCCCCCTGATGCACCCCTAGAGGAGAGACTCCAAAAAAGTGACCCCATTTTAGAAACTACGGGATAGGGTGGCAGTTTTGTTGGTACTAATTTAGGGTACATATGGTTTTTGGTTGCTCTATATTACACTTTTTGTGAGGCAAGGTAACAAGAAATAGTTTTTTTGTTATTTACAACATTCATCTGACAGGTTAGATCATGAGGTATTTTTATAGAGCAGGTTGTCACGGATGCGGCAATACCTAATATGTATAATTTTTTTTTATTTATGTAAGTTTTACACAATGATTTCATTTTTGAAACAAAAAATATCATGTTTTAGTGTCTCCATAGTCTGAGAGCCATAGTTTTTTCAGTTTTTGGGAGATTATCTTAGGTAGGGTCTCATTTTTTGTGGGATGAGATGACAGTTTGATTGGCACAATTTTGGAGTGCATATGACTTTTTGATCACTTGCTATTACACTTTTTGTGATGTAAGATGACAAAAAATTGCTTTTTTTACACCGTTTTTATTTTAATTTTTTTACGGTGTTCACCTGAGGGGTTAGGTCATGTGATATTTTTATAGAGCCGGTCGATACGGACGCGGAGATACCTAATATGTATACTTTTTTTATTTTATTTATGTCAGTTTTACACTATGATTTCATTTTTGAAACCAAAAAAATCATGTTTTAGTGTTTCCATAGTCTAAAAGCCATAGTTTTTTCAGTTTTTGGGCGATTATCTTGGGTAGGGTATGATTTTTGCGTGATGAAATGACGGTTTGATTGGTACTATTTTGGCGTACATGCGACTCTTTTGATTACTTTTATTACCTTTTTTGGGGAGTAAGGTGGGCAAAATTTCCATTTTCTCATAGTTTTTATTTTTTTATTTTTATAGCGTTCACCGTGCGGGGAAAGTAACATGACCGTTTTATAGATCAGGTCATTATGGACGTGGAGAGACCTAATATGTGTAGTGTATTTTATTTTTAAAATTTTTATTCAGTGATAAATGTTTTTTTTTTATCTTAACTTTTTTTTTACATTTTTTTGACCCAGACCCACTTGTTTCTTGAAGAGCCAGTGGGTCTGATGTCTGTATAATACAGTACAGTACACTATATAGGGTATTGTACTGTATTTCAATTACACTTTGTCTGAACAGATCTATGCCTTTACACAGATCTGTTCAGCACCATGGACAGCAGGATGCCTGAGAAGGCGTTCAGTTGCCATGGGACCCATCCCCGTCTGCTCAGTTGTGGCCACAACTTCGCAGATGGGAAAGGGTAAGGAGGGGAGCTTTCTGGGGGCTTACTGTTAATTTTTTCCATACAGCGGTCCGTACGGCTGACACCGCAGCACAGATGTCAGCCGTTTATACCAGAGTGTCAGCAATGTGCTGACACTCTGGTATACCACTGGACACCAATGATTATTCAAGAGGAGGCAGGCGGGAGATCGCGATCCCGCCTGCCGCACCACCCGCCTCCCGCACCGTCCGCACCGCCTGCAACACCCCCCCTGCACCACCCACCACCATAAAACCATTCAGGGGTGCAGGGGGGGGTGGTGAAATAAACTTTGGGGCATTTTAAAGTTTGATTCCCGTGGTCAGGGACTGCAGGGATCAGAATCGACAGAAAGCGCAGCAAACCGCAGGTCTGAATTGACCTGCAGTTTGCTGCGATCGCTGATACAGGATGCCGTCGTTGCCGGTGTTGTGACAGGATGCCGGCTGAATTATTTCAGCCGGCATCCTGTTCGGATTAACCCCTGCCGCGCCGCTCATTTTAAACTCATGACGTATCGCTAAGTCATGGGTCCTTAAGGACTCGGGAAACATGCAGTACTGGTACGTCATGCGTCCCTAAGGGGTTAAACATACAGTAATCAATAAATGCCATAAACGAATGGTCAAGTACCAGAAGAAGCAAGAAAAGGATCGATTGGCTCTATATAAGCTTCTGCGGCGGGTTTCAAAAAAGGTTTGGAGGATGGATCAGAGGAACCGTAAAATAATAAAACATATGCATTTCATGAAAAAAAAAAAAAAAAGCCAAAAATGACTGTTATTGTTAAAATGTTTGATATTGTTATTATTAAAATGTTATTAAAAACATTTATCTGCCACAGACTTGATGTGTCCAATCTTGAAAGTTCTATCAGTCAGAGGAATGCGTTGTGTCATGTGTAGCTAATTTTGTACTTCTTTTTCTTGTTGTTTAAAAAAAATAATTTTTATTTAAACAAAAATTTTAGAAAGTCAAATAGTGTAATTTTTTTTATGTAACCCATTCCTGATGCACACTGACATGATGCTGTCAGAGGTGTCTTGGTTTATTTTTGGTGTTGTCCTGGTCTGGTAGGGGCCCATTCCTTTGAACAAATTCCTGCTGCACACTTCGAACCTGCTGCTGGCTGCACACTTCGAACCTGCTGCTGGCTGTCGTGCTGAGTTAGGCTGAGCTATGTGTAGGCCTCATACTGGACCCTTAGCATATACCTGCTGCTGATGCTGAAGTCTGTCCTGACCCTGATGACTTATGTGTGGGCCTTATACTTGTCACGGCCTATGGTGTGTTTTGTGACACTTTCCTTTGCTTGGTTGCCCGTGGCAACGTGTGGTGTTGTGTGCATGTGGTGGCAGTGTCTCAGCCCTATGGCTGATCCCCAGGACATGATTGCCACGCATGCCGTTGCCCGCAGCAACAGGTGAAGTGTGTATGTTTATGTGTGTACTTCCCCTTTAAGTAGCCGTCTTCCCTTGCCTGGTGTTGGAAGGGTTAAATCCCTTCTGTGTGTGTGTGTGTGAACACTGGGTGTGTCTGTGCGGGTGTGGCTACTTGGGCCTATAAAGCCTTAGTGTATATCACCAGTCTGAGGGGTACTTCAGCCATGGTTAGCTGGAGCAGCCTCCTGTGTAATTCCATCTGCCAGTGGGGGCCACCCTGTGGTCATAAGTTTATGTTGATGTTCACTTGATGTTTTCCTTTGTTATTTGGTGCAGCTATGGATCTGGGTTCCTGTGTGTGGATGTGTGTGTGCTGAGTTCATTTTATATTGTGTGGACATCAGCTTGCCAGCACAGGGATCCAGTCAGCAAGGCTGTGGCAGGTGGCTGGAACTAGTGCAGTTCACCTGCCATATCCATAGGACTGTTTGTGTTCCTCTCTTCCTTGCAGCTTGGCCAGTGAGACTCCTGTTCCTCCGTATCCAGAAGGAACAGGTCGTCTTACCCTACTCCTAGTTCAGGGATCGGCGGAGGGTGAGTAGGGATCCGAGGTTCCTGAGCATGGGCCCTCCTACCTTCAAGGTCGGCTCATGCAGCTAGGAGTTAGGGTCGGATTAGGGATGCGTTAGGAGGTGACCTGCTCCCTAATTCTGTCGTGCTGGCCGAGCAGCCTTTAACATCTTCCGACATCGCACGGCTGAGGGTTTTCCTCATCCTCAGCCGTGACAATACTCCACCGTTACCGATAATTGCTGTTGTAGGTCCTACTCCTGACACTGCTGAGTTATGTGTGGACCTTATACTTCACCGTTACCGATACTTGCTGTTGTAGATGCTGAGTTATGTGTGGGGCGTATACTACAGTGTTACCATGTACCTAATGCTGTCTGTCCTGACCCTGGAATAAAGGGGCCTTACAACTAATTTCTAAAATTACACCATAACATTACATAAAAAAAAAAAAAAAAACACGTTATCAAACTGTAAAAAATGTATTTATAACAAAAATAATAATGCAAGCCTCTATGGCAACTTTTTCAGCTCCGATAATATTTTGTTAATTTTTTGGAGCTGGTGAAGGTGTTTTTCCTCCATTTTTCCTCCGAATACTCTTATTAAAGCGATGCTGCATTTTCTTCAGCTCCACAACATCTTTGCGGAATTCCTTTTTGGTGGCCTTCAATTCCTTAAAAGCCTTGTTCACTACTGGAAAAAATAGTGATTTATTTTTTATTTTTTATATAACACTAGTTTCTGTTGTCCCCTCATTGTTACCACTTTTAACCACTTCACGGCCGGCCATTAAGCATAGGCCTCAGCGGAACGTGACTTGATGCAGAGGGACAGTCTATTACGGACCAACAAACACCCTGCCCCCAGGCATAATCGTTTGTGAACCGGGGTGCAAATGCTGCTCAGCTAAACAGGCAGCCATGTTAACTAAGGGCTGCTATTTGTCAGATTCATTACACATGTGCATAACAGCTCCGGAGATGCAGGGTGTTGTGGGGATCGTGGGATGCTTGTGAATATGTTATGTATATAAAATTATAGTAATGTGTGCACATATTTACCCTCCCGGTGGAGGGTGTAGACCACCTCTTCCTCCTCTTCTAGAGCTGGGGGAGCGTAATCAGGTGGCTGGGAAGGTCCGGCCTCCTCCTCAGTGGCCTCTGTATCACCTACATCTGGGGGTGAAGTGGCCTGCACATTTTCTACCTCATCCTCCATGGGCGCCTCCACATTTTCTACCTCCTCCTCGATGTGCGCCAACTTTTTTTGGGGGGGTGGTTTTGTGGTGGCGGACCGAGGGAACGGGTTTATCTGTAATATTGACACAATGTTAAGAATTTACACAAACAACTCATAAACCATAACCAAGGTAAAGATCAAGAAATTCCTATATGGTGGAGTCTGCATGGTATTATGAATTATACCAATAGTGGATTTACCTTATTTAATAAAAAAAAAAAAAAACATTTTATAGATGGGTAAAACTAGTCTAAGTTACAAGGTAGGATGAGGTAACATGGAATTTGTTAGGAAGGTGCCCTATAGGGTATTGTGACTGGGTAATGGATGTTTAGGTAAACCAAACAACAGTTTGGAAATTAGATAAGGGGTTATTGGATGGTGTTATGTTGTGTATATCATTTTTTGTGGCTGTCTGCTAAACCGCATTTTGAAGATCTGCTGCCAAACCGCCCTCCCTCCCTGTTGATTTAGTTGTCAAGGTAACTTTATAATTAGAAGGAGGCTTAAAGCCTCCCCTTTAACTGTCACTTTGACTGTGACCGCCCCTTTAACAGTGACTTTGATGGTGACCAGCCCTTTCACAGTGACTTTCACAGTGAACGCCCCTTTAACTGTGAACTCCACAGCTCACGTCAATTGGCAGTTAGGATTTAAGTGAAAGGCTGGCAGGCTTGTATTGGATAATACAGGTCATTTTTTGGGAATATCTCGTGTACGTCGTAGAGAGCCGAGACCCCCGCAAGATTTCTTTCCAGGTAGCAAGGGATGTGTATACCAAGTTTAGTTTAAATCGATGCTTGCGTTTTTGAGTTTTTACAGAACATACATACATACATACATCTATATATATATATATATATATATATATATATATGTATATAGAGAGAGATGAAAGAAGGCCAGCAGCACACCAAGGGTTTCAAAGGAAAACGTGTGGTTTATTCACCCAATGTCAGTAGCAGCGACGTTTCAACAGCTTGTTGCGGTCTTTCTAAAGCTATGTGCACATGTGTTACAATCACATAATATAAAGGTGTGTCAATCAATATTACAATCAAATCAATTTATACATAAAAGTAGCAAAATTCATAGTGACAACAATACAAGCATGTGAACAAATCTCATAGATAGTATCACAGAAGTTCACAGATACAGTACATTTAAAAAGTGCTGTGAAAAAATACATAATGTGTCCTAAACATATAGATGTACTGTAATTACTTATGGTTCAGTGCAGGTGTGTCCCATTAAACTTAAAAACTCACAATCAGCTGATAAGCTGCACATATACGGCATCGCGGTCTCGGTGGCGTCCCCATCCAGTCTCTGCGCATGCGCGGGAACACCAAATCCCGCGATCCCTCAGACGCTGAGAGACTGACTAGAACCCATACCCAAGATGGCTCGGCCTGTTCATTCCCCAGTGTGTGCATGTCAATACAGAAGCGTCGGCCTCCCACCAGTAGTCATGTGATCAATGTCACATGATCAAACAACGGCAGATAAACACAAATAGGTTTAGGTAATTCATTACTATACAAAATCTTGAATCCCATGCAAATTAAGTGGGGGATGTATGTAATGGTAGGGGATGTTGACCGGAATGCTGAATGATGTTTGCAGTTTATGTAGATATAAACAAAAATACCTATATATATTTATGTGTGTGTGAAACGTATGAAATCATCCGGTGACATCATACATCAGTACCGCGCTATGTGTATACTAATATATATACAATCTCAGCGAGGTAGAGATATATGATGAAACCAGAAGATTTTGTACATGTCACAACAGGTGTTAAGTAATCATTTGAAAAGGTATGAAATACGGATGTAGTAGAGTTAACACACATGCTTTATGAGACGTGTTATGTAAACTTAATAAGCAATAAATACATTAAGATATTTAAAAAATACCTTGTGTTTCAAGATTACCTTATGAGTTAAGAAATTTGAGTTAAGAGGATGTGTGTTAACCTTACTACATCTGTACGGATAAGCAGCATAACTGAATATATACAATACTGAGTGTTGTAGAGAGAGATACAAAAATCATGTAAGCATTGTACCTGGGCGTAATCGCCGACTATACTCATAGACCTGATCTGGGTGTAGGCGCTTCAGGTCGCAGTACTTATTTTGAACTGCCTTGTAGTCGTGCCATATGCCGCTTTTTAATTTTAATTCGGCCCGGACAGACCGTACTATTGCCTCTTTTTCTACCCTTTTGTTGGTCCAAGGGTATCCCCCCTCCAGAAAGCGCTGAAGGATAAACATGAAAGCATATAATCACAATTTTTTTATTATACAAATATTCAAAGAAATATCCACAAAAAAAATAAAAAAGTAGTTACGTCTTTAACCCCTTCACACATTATGACGTAAAGGTATGTCATTGCGTGACAGGGGATGTATGGAGCGGGCCTCTGCAGTGAGCCCACTCCATATGCACGATCTGCCGGCTGATTACGGCACCCGTGACGCAATGCGCCTCCATCTTCCTTCCAATCGGAGCCCCTGCAGTGAAATCGCGGGGCTCTGATCGGTTGCTATGAAGCTAATCAGGCCAGCCATAGCTTTCTCCATACTGAGCTATGCACGAGGCATAGCGCAGAATTGAGTGTGTAAAAGATCTCTATTATCGTGAATAGGAGACGGGATCAAAAGATCCCATGTACGAGGCCCCTATGGGGGTTAATTGCTGTAAAAAAAAAAGTTTAATAAAGTTTAAGAAAACACCACTATATTAAAAGTTTTAATCACCACCCTTTCCCAATTTTACATATAAAACAATTTTTTCTAATACAAAGCATGGTAAATTAAATGTTGGCATTAAAAAATGCATCTTGTCCCGCAAAAAAAAAAAAAAGCCCTCATATAGCTATGAACGGAAAAATAAAAAAGTTATGGCTTTTAGAACATGACGGAGGACAAAACAAAAATGTAAAAGTGAAAATAGGCATGGTATTGAAGGGGTTAAAGGGGAAATATTAGATTTAAAGTTACCGATATAAGATCGGATTGTATTGCGATTATATGTATGTGAGGTCTGAGCAATTAGATATTGGCCAGCCAAGCTGCGATGTACCTGTCTAGTTAAGTGACAGTACGGTATTGGGTGTACTTCTGGTTTGCATCCCCGTGGTGCACATTGGGTAACGCTAAATGAACCAGCAAATACTGGCGGTCTTACAAAAAAAGATCATGGGCATAAATTTAAATCTATAGATATTGTGTGTATGGTATATAGTGTGTGGTATATATTGCATGGCAGGAAAACGGACGTGCTATGTGCATGTGATAGATATTTATCATTTTCTGTTGTCCATACATACATGCTACTGACATAGTGCTGCGAAGTAACAAGAATACTCAGTGCACCAATCAGTAGTATCTGCTATTGGGGGGGCGGGCGGCGGAGGAAAATATATTTTTTTGCATACACGAATATTTAGCAACACTCAATCTACATGTAAATAATTTAGATGTAGATCGAGTGTTGCTAAATATCGTTCTGACATGCATGCAATATGAAATTATGAATACAGTGCTGTAATACAATATTACTTACAGTGAGAAGAACTTCTTCTTCCTTTTGAAATCGAATTTTGCCCATTTTCGATCGCCGATTTTAATACAGAATGAACGCCAAACTCAACTGGAAGCAATTCAAAACCGAAACCAGGGCACATGTCACGTGACATGATTACGTCACTCATTAGATCGATTCCTCACGCGATCATTCATAACATTCCCGATTTTCTGGTAAAAATCGAGAATTCGAATAACAAGATTGATTCCACCCTGCTTCTTGCAATATAGCGAATATTCGAAAAAATTATTAAGAATAATTAGTGGTATAATCTTATTTGTGGGCCAATATATGTGTATTCGATATGTGTATTTTACAAATATCCGCTATATTGCTATAACTTTGTTTTTTAGAATATGACAAATATTCTAAAAAGCAAGGTTATAGCAATATAGCGAATATATTCATTATTTAGAATATTCATCTTTTTTTTTTTCAATCTGTACTGTTATTCCACTTTGGCTTACTCCTCCCCGACAAGCGTCGCCGTCACCATGGGAATGCCTGTGGGTTAGAATATACCATCGGATCTGAGTTTTCACAATTTCAGGGTGACGGGAACGCTTGTCGGGGAAGAGTATGCGAACAACTGTACATTGGGAAAAAAAAGTGAATATTCTAAATATTTGCTATATTGCTATATATTTGTTTTTTAGAATATTCGTAATTTTTTTCCCATATGAAAATATGATTCCTTCCTGCTTAAGTTGCTTGTGGGCCAATGACTCATTGACTCACAAGAAAGAAGCAGGGAGGAATCATGTTTTCGGATGTTAAAAAATGACGAATATTTAATATAGCGAATTTAGAACTATATGTACTATATTCGAAATATTCGCAAATTAGCAAAGTTGCGATATTCGCGAAAAATATTCACTATTCGAATATTTGTGCTCAACACTAGGGTTGACAAGACATCTGTCAATCCTCAAAAAACACTGATATATTTATAGGGCTGCCTAAGGATTCAGTCTCATTTAACCCTCAAATGAGGGTGTAAAACAATCCTGCCTTAAAGAGGCTTTAGCATGCCAAGTATCGCCACTTGGATACCGCCTGTTAGTCACTATAAAAGACAAGATATGGAATAGGGAATTTATTGATTTATATTCCCTACTCCCATCATCTGGTAATAAACCTGTAATAAAAGATAATAAGGACGAGGACCCAAAAAACATAAAGAATAAATCAATTTTAAATTGGTTACAGGCTTCCTCTATTTATGTGTCACTGCTGGGAGAACGTAAACCAGAACTCTGCTGTGGATTCAATTCTGGAAGCCTATCACAGATTTGGTGGATTGGCTTGGA
Source organism: Bufo gargarizans (assembly GCF_014858855.1). Lineage (NCBI taxonomy): Eukaryota > Metazoa > Chordata > Amphibia > Anura > Bufonidae > Bufo > Bufo gargarizans. The sequence goes on from NC_058083.1 coordinate 295,048,205, forward strand.
ATTCTTGTGATGAGTCTTTCAGGCAGAAACTGTCGGTTTATCCGAACATGCAATGAGGAACCAAGGATGTTGGCCTCTGGCTAAATCTCATGTTACCGCAAAAGAATGTACATTTTTCGGCAGCAAGGTAACAACAAGAGAGGACTATGTTTTGCATTTAATGAAAATCACTGCAAATGGGCCTCAAGTTGCAAATATCGGCACGAGTGTTCCTTTTGTAGCGGAAGCCACCCAGTGTTCAAGTGTTTCAAAAAGCTTGGTTCAGCTGGAGCCTCAGCTACAAAAGTCACAAGGAAAAAGCAACAACTCCAGTGAGGCTAGCAAGGTTAATCCCATGGTTAAAATGTTATCCAGACAAAGCGATGGCTAAGTTGTTATTGTCTGGCTTTTCATTTGGTTTCTACGTCCCTGAATTTAAAGGGACTGGTTGCTTTTGGGTCGAGAACATCAAATCCGTTCAATTTATTTTTATTTTGAAATTGATCTAGGCCGTGTTGCTGGCCCGTTCTCTGACCCACAATTTGAAAATGTTTGTTTGTCCCCTTTAAGCCTAGTCCCTAAAAAATATTCAAACTCTTTCCGTTTACCGTAATTCATAACCTTTCTTTTCCTCCTGATCATTCATTAAACAATTAAATAGACAAAAGTGTTGCTTCCGTTTCTTACTCTTCTTTTGAGTTAGCTATTGTTAACCCTTTCATGACCAAGGGCCATTGATGCCCCAGTGTCCAGGTCAAAATTAACAAATCTGACATGTGTCACTTTATGTGGTAATAGCTTTGGAGCTTTTACTTATCCACGCCATTCTGAGATTGTTTTCTCGTGACACATTGTACTTCATGATAGTCATATATTTGAGTCAATATATTTCACCTTTATTTATGAAAAAATCCCAAATTTACCCAAAATTTTGAAAAATTCACAATTTTCCAAATTTCAATTTCTCTGCTTCTAAAACAGAAAGTCATACCTAATAAAATATTTATTACTTAACATTCCGCATATGTCTACTTTATGTTGGCATCATTTTGGAAATATCATTTTATTTTTTTAGGACGTTAGAAGGCTTAGAAGTTTAGAAGCAATTCTTAAAATTTTTAAGAAAATTTCCAAAACCCACTTTTTAAGGACCAGTTCAGGTCTGAAGTTTCTTTGTGGGGCTTACATAGTGGAAACCCCCATAAATGACCCCATTATAGAAACTACACCCCTCAAGTTACTCAAAACTGATTTTACAAACTTTGTTAACCCTTTAGGCGTTCCACAAGAATTAAAGGAAAATGGAGATGAAATTTAAATATTTCACTTTTTTGGCAGATTTTCCATTTTATATATTTTTTTTCTTTAACACATTGAGGGTTAACAGCCAAACAAAACTCAATATTTATTACCCTGATTCCGCGGTTTACAGAAACACCCCACAAGTGGTCGTAAACTGCTGTACGGGCACACGGCAGGGCGCAGAAGGAAAGGAATGCCATACGGTTTTTGGAAGGTAGATTGTGCTGGATTAGTTTTCTGAACGCCATATGTTTTTTATTTTTCTGCCGATCGTCTTGTGCAGGGGCTCATTTTTTGCAGAAAGTGTTGAGGTTTTTATTGGTACCATTTTTGGGTACATAGGATTTTTTGATCATTTATTATTACACTTTATGGGGCAAGGTGACCCAAAAATTGGCTGTTTTGGAACAGTTTTCATTTATTTATTTTTAATAAAAATGTATATTGAAAAACCGGCACTCTACATCTATCAGTTATACTAAGGAAACAATGTACACAGATATGGTAGTAAAAAATATACGTATTTATTTGTATGGGAGTACGGTAAAAATGAAGGATAAGAGGTAGAGGTTCTAAAAATGGAGTTCTGAGAATGAAAAAATATATAAAGATAAAAATAAAAATTACAGTGTGCAGAAATGGGGGTGTACAATAAAAAGTGTGTACAGACAATGCGGTAGTAGGACAATGCAGCGGTTGTCCGATGATGGTTATCACCTGTAGTGAGTTCAATAAGTCATTATGTCCATTTGTATGCAGTTCATAAAAAGAGAGAAGGATTTTCTATCTTATGTATCGCTGGTGGTCACACAAGAAAAATATATATAGTATATATAGTAGCAAAAAGATAAAAAAAAAATATATATATATATATAAGTGGTGTGTCAGTCGGGCGCTGCGCTTAGTGTGGCGTCCCACACATTAGAAAAAGGCTGCACCCTGACTGTTACCTCCTTTATCAGGTGTAGATGTCCTGGCTGTCGAAGCGTCCTTGTTGCGCTCTGCGGTATCTGTTTCCAGGTCTTTTGGCGTTTCACGTGGGTGTGACGTCACTTCTCTGGCGTCTCACGTGTTTTTGTCGGACTTGGTCTGTAGACTTTCGCTGATGGTCTATTTCAATCCAGAAGGGTCCGATGTAAATAAATATTTGGAAGCGCTTCCAGAATAAAAATTTCTTGCAGGTTTTAGAGGGGAGTCATCAGACGCGTTTCGAACGTCTTAGCTGCCTTCTTCATCAGTGGTAGCCATCTGACTGCCATTGTGTTGTCTTTTATACTGCTTCTGGATCTTTCAAAAACCTGGACTGGATCACTTTTTCTATGGTCCGAACTTTTGAATGTGGTAGTTGCATCGAAAGTCTGGATAGTATCCGGTTTTTGGATCGGGATTTTTCGGGGGTTGGTTTAGTTATTGTATAGCAACTGATGGGATCCGGTTTTTTTGTTGTTTAAAAAGGGTCGGATGGGATCCGGTATTTTTAATTGGGATCTAGATATTTTATGTTTGACCGCTGTGCTGATTGGGTGTCTTCCTTTATTTGTGTTTGTTCTGCTGTGGACGGTGTGGTATTTTGCTGGTTATTGCTTTGATTCTTTTTTGACTTCTAATTGAGTCTTAGTTCTGCGGGTTCTTTTTGTTGTGTTTTATGTTCTCTGCGGTACTGTTGCGTTATCTATCGGTGGTGCATTTTTGTTTTTATATTTGTTTTCTGGGCCTGTTTAGGGACCCTGGTTTGGGTTCTATAATTTTTGTGTTGCCTGTGGTGTCGCTGCGTTTTTTCAGTGGTTGGTCTCTGGTTTGGTCATGGTTCTGTAGTTTGTAGTCTTTCCTGTGGTGCTGTTGTGTTTTCTACCAGTGGTGCATTTTTGTTTTTTGAGCATATTTGATATCTAGGGGAACTTGTGTGGTTTTTGTTTTTATTTTTATTTTGCGGTAATACTGCATTTTTCGGTTAGTGTTCTTCCTGCGGTACTGCTACGTATTTCTCTCTGGTGCATTTTTTTGAAAGGTGTTCTAGGGAGTGTTATGTGGAGTAGTGATGTCCTATAGGGGTGTAAGGTGTGGGTGTGTGTGTTGGCGAGGGGTATATCTGGTGGTGGTGTTGGTGGGAGGCAGTGTGGGTGGTTGGGGTGGTGTGTTTTGTGGTATGTGTTGGTGGGGGATTGGTGTCTTTTTGGTGATGTGTGTGTTACCCTATGTGATATTTCCTCATTTTACTCGATTTAAATTATGAATGTGATTTATTGGGTCCGATTTTGGATTATATGATTTGGATGCGGTTTTTGGGATCCGGTTTTGTGGTTGGTGTGTTTGAGATTGCTATTGTTTTTTCGGTGTCTGTGGATCCATGTTGGGATTCTGTGATTTATATATTTCCTGCGACATTGTTATAATGCGTTTTTAGGTGTCTTGGGAGTGTATAGGTGTGTGTGTTAGCAGGGTGTGTGTCTTGGTGTGTGTGTTGGCAGGGGGTGTGTCTAGGTAGTGACGTTGGGAATTTGTGGGAGTGTGTGTATTGTCCTATGTGTTCATTTATGTTTTTGGACCTATGGTGGGGTTGAGTTGTGTAAATTGCTCCTTTTGGTCCAAAGGTGGTATTCTGTTGGTGGGGTGTGTTTTGATTGTTTTAATTTTTGAGCAAATGTATTGACTAGGGACCCTGGTTTGGGTGGTGTGGTTGTATGTGGTGCCGCTGCGTTTTATATGGGGTGTGTTGTGTGGAGTGGTGGCGTGTTAGTGGGGAGGTTAGGGTGGTGTATTCCGTGATGTGTGCTAGTGGGGGAATTTTTGTGGTAGTGTGTGTATTTTAGACTTTGTGGTTGTGTATTTTTATATTTCTTATTTTGTATTTTTATGTTTGGACCCATGGTTGGGTTGAGGTTTTTTGGACTGAGGATTCGAGGCATGGATCCAATTGGTATTTTAGTGTTTTGCAATGTGTTTTGCAATGTGTGATGGTGGGTTGCTTAATCTTTTGGTGGTATTTTATATGAATTGAGTTGTTTTCAATGATGGGGTGGCAGCCACGTGTCGAGTGGCGGTAAGGGTGCTGGTAAACAGCCAGATATACCCCTCGCCAACACACACACCCACACCTTACACCCCTATAGGACATCACTACTCCACATAACACTCCCTAGAACACCTTTCAAAAAAACGCACCAGAGAGAAATACGTAGCAGTACCGCAGGAAGAACACTAACCAAAAAACACAGTATTACCGCAAAATAAAAATAAAAACAAAAACCACACAAGTTCCCCTAGATATCAAATATGCTCAAAAAACAAAAACAAAAATGCACCACTGGTAGAAAACACAACAGCACCACAGGAAAGACTACAAACTACAGAACCATGACCAAACCAGAGACCAACCACTGAAAAAACGCAGCGACACCACAGGCAACACAAAAATTATAGAACCCAAACCAGGGTCCCTAAACAGGCCCAGAAAACAAATATAAAAACAAAAATGCACCACCGATAGATAACGCAACAGTACCGCAGAGAACATAAAACACAACAAAAAGAACCCGCAGAACTAAGACTCAATTAGAAGTCAATAAAGAATCAAAGCAATAACCAGCAAAATACCACACCGTCCACAGCAGAACAAACACAAATAAAGGAAGACACCCAATCAGCACAGCGGTCAAACATAAAATATCTAGATCCCAATTAAAAATACCGGATCCCATCCGACCCTTTTTAAACAACAAAAAAAAACGGATCCCATCAGTGGCTATACAATAACTAAACCAACCCCCAACAAAATCCCGATCCAAAAACCGGATACTATCCAGACTTTCGATGCAACTACCACATTCAAAAGTTCGGACCATAGAAAAAGTGATTCAGTCCAGGTCTTTGAAAGATCCAGAAGCAGTATAAAAGACAACACAATGGCAGTCAGAGGGCTACCACTGATGAAGAAGGCAGCTAAGACCTTCGAAACGCGTCTGGTGACTCCCCTCTAAAACCTGCAAGAAATTTTTATTCTGGAAGCGCTTCCAAATATTTATTTACATCGGACCCTTCTGGATTGAAATAGACCATCAGCGAAAGTCTACAGACCAAGTCCGACAAAAACACGTGAGACACCAGAGAAGTGACGTCACACCCACGTGGAACGCCAAAAGACCGGGAAACAGATACCGCAGAGCGCAACAAGGACGCTCCGACAGCCAGGACATCTACACCTGATAAAGGAGGTAACAGTCAGGGTGCAGCCTTTTTCTAATGTGTGGGACGCCACACTAAGCGCAGGCCCCGACTGACACACCACTTATATATATATATATATTTTTTTATCTTTTTGCTACTATATATACTATATATATTTTTCTTGTGTGACCACCAGCGATACATAAGATAGAAAATCCTTCTCTCTTTTTATGAACTGCATACAAATGGACATAATGACTTATTGAACTCACTACAGGTGATAACCATCATCGGACAACCGCTGCATTGTCCTACTACCGCATTGTCTGTAAACACTTTTTATTGTACACCCCCATTTCTGCACACTGTAATTTTTATTTTTATCTTTAGATATTTTTTCATTCTCAGAACTCCATTTTTAGAACCTCTACCTCTTATCCTTCATTTTTACCGTACTCCCATACAAATAAATACGTATATTTTTTACTACCATATCTGTGTACAATTGTTTCCTTAGTATAACTGATAGATGTAGAGTGCCGGTTTTTCAATATACATTTTTATTATTATAAACCTCCCTTCTGATTGGGTGAATCAGTCCAAAACCAGAGCACCTATACATTGTATTGATCAGGTGAGCCACCAATAACCTACCTCTCCCCCCCATTTATTTATTTTTACAGCGTTCATCTGAGGAGTTAGGTCATGTGATAGTTTTATAGAAAAGACCGTTATGGATGTGGCAATACCTAATATGTATACTTTTTCTTATTTATTTAAGTTTTACACAATAATAGCATTTCTGAAACCAAAAAAATGATGTTTTAGTGTCTCTATAGTCTGAGAGCCATAGCTTTTTAATTTTTTGGGCGGTTGTCTTAAATAGGGTATCATTTTTTGCGGGACGAGGTGACGGTTTGATTGGTACTATTTTGGGGGTTATAAGCCTTTTTGATCGCTTGCTGTTGCAGTTTAGGGATGTAAGGTGACAAAAATAGCTTTTTTGGCACTGTTTTTTTAATTTAATTTTTATGGTGTTTATCGGACAGGGTCCATCATGTGATATATTTATAGAGACGGTTGTTACGGACGCAGTGACACCTAATATGTGTATTTTATTTTATTTTTTCATTTTTTTATAGGAAAAGGCAATGTCTTTTTTTTTTATTTACATTTTTATTTATTTATTTTTACTTTTATTATTTTCACTTTTTTTATTAGTTCCCTCTTGGATCTTGAAGACCCAGTGGGGCTGATAGTTGTACTGTACTTTGCAATGCTCTTGCATTGCAAAGTATAATGCTTCCAGATTGCCTGTAGGTGGCAGCACTGGACGCCTTTGCCATGGCAACCGGACGCTTTTGCAAAGCGTCTGGTTGCCATGGCAACCATCGGGTGCTGCAATCACAGCGCTGCAGCCCTGATGGTGGAGAGAGGGAGCTCCCTCCCTCTGTTAACCCCATGGATGCCGCAACCGCAGCATCTATGGGGTTACAGGAGAATGTCAGCATAGAGCTGACACTCTCTGCTGATGGCGGCGGCTCAGGAATGGAGCCGCCGCCATCACACACAGAATGGGGAATCGGGGGCAGCGCTAGAAGGGGGGGGTCGGGGGGTACAGACTACAATGGGGCAGGAGGGGCGGCTAGAAAATTAATGCATGGGGCGGGGAGGGGGCGGATCGCTTTGCAGCGCTTGGATTAAAGAGCTGCCAGAACGTATATATACGTGGTAGCTGCACGGGGTATGTGCAGCTATCACGTATATATACAGATTGCGGTCGGGAAGGGGTTAAGTTAAGGTAAATGGGAAGGAATGCTCTGTTAGCCAAAAATTATATTAAATCAGCATTCAGACTCCTTCCTATTCACACTAAAGGTTTCAACTCTCTTGGATTTCAATTTGAGGGTCAATATTTCTTTGACAGAGCTCTACTGATGGGTTTTACCCTTTACTGTGTTTTTTACTTTGAAGCCTTCTCATCTTTTCTGCAGTGGGTTATAGAACAATTTCACATTGATGGTCACATCATGCATTATTATATAGATGATTTCCTTTTCATGGTAAGAGGGGATACTAACAACTGTCAATTATTACTTGAAATATTTTTACAAATAACTAGTGACTTTAATATTTCGTTAGCGGAAGACAAAACGGTGTTCCCAATGAACAGGTTAACTTTTTGGGGAATCACGATCGATACTTCCAAAAAAGAATTCATTTTTCCCGTTGAAAAAATCGATAATATCAAAATTTCCATCAATGTATTGTTGGCTAGAATTAAATGTACGTTAAAATAACTACAATCATTATTGGGTTCTTAAAATGTTATATCCCGGGTTATTCCCATGGGTAGAGTTTTCTCTAAAAGGTTATATAATGCTGCAAAAGGTCTTTCTTCTCCATTCTCGCATATTAGAATAACTAAAGAGTTAAGAGATGATTTACAAGTTTGGTTATTATTTCTGATTAATTTCAACGGTAGGACAATTTGGCAGCAGGAATTTATAGATTCTGATGCATTGCAATTGCACACAGATGCAGCATGCTCAATCGGATATGGTGCGTTTTTAATTCCTTTTGGTCTGCGGAGAGTTGGCCTCAGAAATGGAAGGATTCTGGTTTGGTAAAGAATGTAGTCTTTATCGAATTGTTTCCTGTCTTGGTTGCCTTACATATTTGGAGACCAAATTTTGTTAACAAAAGAATGTTGTTCTCCAAGGGTGTTGTTTTCGCTATTAGTTGTCTTACGTCAAAATCGATCCCAGTTACTATCTTACTTTGTGAGCTAGTTCTTTTCTGCCTAATTAATAACATTTAGCTAAAGGCAAAATTTGTTCCTGGAAAGTGTAATTTAATAGCAGATGCTTTAGCCCGCAAGAATTTCACTCTCTTCAAAGAACTAGTTACGGAAGCGGCAACCTTCAACTCTCCTTGCCCAAATTATCTATGGGGGTTAATTTAGGGGTTCTGCGAGATTTAATATGGAAATCACTAGTGACTGCAAAAAACCTAGATAATTTTTTCGATGATTCTTTTATTTTAATAGAATTTTTTAATTATTTACTGAAAAAAACTTGTACAATTCTAAATTTGTATTAGCATTTCTTTCTCCTTCAACCAGTTAAGAATAATTTCCTTTTAAATCAGGCCTTGAAAGGTCTAACCAAAAGTACAGTCGAGAAGGAAAGAACTAGACCAATATCTAGGAAGATTTTATTCCAATTATATGATTTTTTACCCTTTATATGTTCTTCGGATCTGGAAACACATATTTTCTGATCTGTCTTTCTTCTGGCCTTCTTCGCTGCTCTCCGGATCAGCGAATTCATGGCTGTTAATAGACATAGTACATCACCTCTTTTTATTTCTGACTTGGTTTTCAATATGAAAGCTTTGAGACTTTGTATACAAAAGTCAAAAACTGATCAAGTCCAAAAAGGTCATTGGATTACTTTACACTCTCTCGGTAACTCTCGATTATACCCTGTTATGGCTATGCAAAATTGGTTGAATAGAAGGCCTAAGGTAAATGGTCAGTTATTCTTACACCTGGACCATTCTCCTCTTGCAAAATTTAAATTTAATGCCGTTTTAAAGAAATGTCTTAATCTATTAGGTTATCACAACTGTAATATTTCTGCCTATTCATTCAGAATAGTTGCAGCCACCTTGGCTGCTCAGCAAGGTTTGAGTACGTCTTTAATAAAACATTTGGGTAGGTGAAAATCTGAGTTCAAAATCTATATTAGACCTGAATTGTTGTTAGCGTAGTTTTATTTTATCTTGCAGGTTTTCACAAGATTTGGATTGTTGGAAACCACATCGTTACTGGAGCATTAAATCGGGCTTCTGAAAGAAAATCTTTGCATCACCTTGGTCTCAATTTGAATATATACATTCATTGGTCTGCACAATCTGATTTAAAGTTGAGAGATGTTTGGTTGTTGGGTAATTCTCTAGCCTTTTACTTGCCTTTGCCTGATCTCATTATTCTTTATTTTGGTGATTAATAAATACAGGTATACTTTTAGGATTATTTTTTCATTGTTACCTAATTCTGTTCTTACCTTCTCTGAAATTATTCCAAAGTTCAACTGGTCTCACCGAGAACTTTGTTTCCTAGATAAAATCAGGAAAAAAGTCAATCGTCAGATGGTAACATTTCTGCCTATTTTTATCCATCATGTATGTGCCCGGCATTGTGTATACAATGAAGGGAACACATGATGGCATGGTTCCGTTCATTGTATATGTAGGTGTGTAATAATAAAGTTATTGTTTTCTTACCTGGCAACAGAATTTGATTGGAGAAGTCATTGGCGAATGATATCTGGAGAAAGTTGCAGGTGCCCTCCAAGGATGGTGATTGGCTCTTCTCTTCAATGGCGTTCCAGGTACCTATAAGAGAAGGCGATAACAGTTAGTGCGCATTCACAGCACAGGATAACAAACTGCTCCCACCCCCCTCCCCTTTATTGTTGTGATGTTAGATTAATTGGGTGAAGTCGCTCATGATTTGAGTGGACATGTTTGTTTATTATTAACTCAAGTTTAATCAGTTAAGTAATTTTATCTAACCAATTAACATCACGGCCTTTAAAATACATATACATATCATTAATTTCCTTAATAAATATTAATTATTTGATTTAGCTGGACTTTGTCTTATTTATCTGGAACCTTTGCCCATCATGGATGCATCACCTGTTTCACTATGAGAGCACTACACCAGCACTGAGAGGAGGAAGGGAGCAGGGAAGCTACTGAGCATGTCTGTCTATCACTGAATAAAAGAGAAGATGGATAAAACTTCCGGACACAGGATAAACAGCAGGGGGCCCTACCAAATAGGAAAATGCAATGCATAAAAGCCTATCAATATTTTTTATGCAAGTATGTTGAAATACTTATTTGAAATGCCCCATTCACTGCATAGTAATATTTTTTGTGGGATAACCCCTTTAATAACCACTTCTTACCTTCTTGGTTAAAACTTTGTGGGGGAAAAAAAATGGAACAACTTCTCATTTGTAATTTTGTAATAGAAATAGTGTTAAGTATGCTGCTACATGGGCAGAACATGTTTCCCACAGCAGAATTTGCAACCCGCTGACATTATCAAACAGAACTAGATTTCAAATATTTGCAGTACTCCACAGGTAATAATTCAGTAAAGGTGAGCCATTGATGTCTCACTTTTTGGCACAGCATGGAATCTATGGCTATAAACTAACAGCTGCTGTAATCAGATCAAAAAGAAGTTCGTTGGTAGCTGTGCCAATGTCACATAAAAAAACTAACAATACCATCGCTGAGAAGTGGGTTAAGCTTTCTCTCTTTTTGTGATTTATATAAAGGCAGATAAAACCTGTTTCAACACATGAATGAAACAAATTTGGGAAAATATAATATAAGAAATATATATAATATAAGAAATATAAGAGATGGCTGAAGAATCTCTATATTAACTAAAAGTATAAAAACATATGGAGTATTAGTTATATTTGCTTAAGGAGAAGCTAGGGGAACCTCAACCAATATAACCACCATTTGAGCTACTACAGAAACTGCACCTTTTCCAAACTCCTAAATAACAACTCTAGTAATTCAACAATATATATAGTACATCATTCCCATATAGCTATACAGCTAGACAGGTTTATTTTTCAAGAATATAAAATATGACTCATAGTCCCTCTAGGTGCCATAACAGCAGGTGTTGAGCGAATCAAAGCATCCAAAGTGGAATTGGATCTGAAGTTTAGGAAGAATTCAATTTGCAATGAATACAAATTTCCTCATGCTTTGTGGCAACTGTGACGCTTTGCGATCTTAGTTACCGAAGAAATCGCGAATGCGTCCGGTTTTTAAAAGCACACAAAGAGTTAAAATATTTTTTTTAACCCAGAAGTAATTCACCTTGCTAGCACAGCTCAGAGATCAGAGTAAATTTAGCACATCCGTGCCAAAAGAATCTTCCTGCCCCCATGCCAGGATATATCTATCAATAAGATATCATCATGACAAAACTTCATAACATTTTCCTCTTCCCAGTCTGTGTGGTTCTGGAATCGCAGAAGGCCTCACACCTTTAGCCTGGGCAGCGAGCTTCAGAAGAAAAGGACAGATCCTTATCACACAGCTGGTTGGTACAGGAAGGAAGATGACCTGTAAGTCACCTTCAATCCATAGACTTTATATTTTTCCCATATTTTCCTAATATTTCATAGGATAGGAAAATACAAAATGAATAATCTCTTCAGGAATTGTTCAGATCATTATAACCCACCTTCCAGGAAACCCGCGGGCAAATCAGAGATTCCCGTTCTGAGATATAAAGGTTCTCAGGCACCCTGTATTATCTTCCAGTCATATTTGGTATCAGATGATGCATAAAATTGTACTGATTATCAATATCAACTCTATTTCTTGATTGGACTTACGGGATATGGAGAAATGGGCAAAGCAAAGATTCTCCCTATGGGGCAAAGGACTGCCCCTGTTCCAATTACACAAGGCTGGACCTGTACGTGTCATAACCACTCCCCACTTCAGAGTGGAAGTAAAAACAGTGACACAGTCAGGTCCTGGGTCCTTCATCTACCATCTGACGTCGACTAACATCACGACCGCCCGCTGGGGACGGTCACCCCGCCATCTTGGATTATTCCTTACAAAGACTTTGCCTTTTACTGGACACTACCACGGTAATTCTGAACTTACAGACATTCTATTCCCTTCCACCTCTTACCTATTTCTATCCAACCAATCTGTTCGACTGGCAGGTATATTTATCATATGTCAGTTTTAATGTATAGATTTTTTGTGTATAGTTTTAAGAATAAAACTAACGATTGCATCGTTCCAGTTTTGCCCTTGTTCCTTGATTATCTGGTTTATGCTAAGAACTCTGTCCTCAGAGGAGACATACTACCGCATTGTCTTGTTTTTATAAATTGTTAATTGGTTAGCTAGGTTGCAAATAACTGTTTCTTCCCTTAAGGATTAGCTAGCCGTATTTTTTCCGCCCCGATTCAATACGAAGAGTGGTGGCAGCAAATGAATCTGATTTCCATCGTGAAATCAATAATGTTATTTTTCTGATTGTATCATGTATAGGCACACCAACCAATCTTAAACGTCTACTGTACTCACAGTGGATTTGCCTCCAGAAGTCTCTAGTGCAACTGTGGCATAGTACGACGGGATTGGCGGGTGGTTTGTCACATTGGTGGCAACAGTGGGATAGTACGACGGGATTGGCGGGTGGTTTGTCACATTACTGGCAGAAGCACAAGGACTCCCGTTTTAATAAAGACAATGCCGAATATGAGAAGTTGTAAACTGCTGTACGGGCACACGGCAGGGCGCAGGAGGAAAGGAACGCCATATGCTTTTTGGAAGACAGATTTAAGTTGCCATATCACATTTGAATACCCCCTGATGAACCTCTAGAGTAGAAACTCCAAAAAATGACCCCATTTTGGAAACTACGGAATAAGGTGGCAGTTTTGTTGGTACTATTTTAGGGTACATATGATTTTTGGTTGCTCCATATTACAGTTTTTGTGAGGAAAGGTAACAAAAAATAGCTGTTTTGGCACTGTTTGTATTGTTTGTTATTTACAATGTACACCTGACAGGTTAGATCATGTGGTATTTTTATAGAGGTTGTTATGGATGCAACAATACCAAATATGACTACTTTGTTTGTTTGTTTGTTTCAGTTTCAGTTTTACATAATAAAGCATTTTTGAAAAAAAAAGTTTTTTTAGTGTCTCCATATTCTGAAAGCCATACCTTTTTTATTTTTTGGGGCGACTGTCTTATGTAGGGTAACATTTTTTTAGCTATGAGATACCGGTATGATTGGTACTATTTTAGGGTGCATTTGACTTTTTGATCGCTTGGTATTGCACTTTTTGTGATGTAAGGTGACCAAAAATGACTTTTTTGGGTTAGATCATGTGATATTTTTATACAGCAGGTTATTACGGATGCGGTGATACCTAATATGTATACTTTTTTATATTTATTTAAGTTTTACACAATAACAGCATTTTTGAAACAAAAATAAAAAAATCGTGTTTTAGTGTCTCCATAGTCTGAGAGGCATAGTTTTTTTTATTGTCTTAGGTGGGTCTAATTTTTTACAGGATGAGATTATGGTTTGAATGGCACTATTTTGTGGTGCATATGAATTTTTGATCGCTTGTTATTACACTTTTTGGGATGTAAAGTGACAAAAAATGGCTTTTTTACACCGTTTTTTCTTTTTTTATGGTGTTCATCTGAGAGGTTAGGTCATGTGGTATTTTTATAGAGCCGATGAATACGGACGTGGCAATACCTTTACTTGAAACTTAAAAAAAAAATCTAAAACTTTATTTTTTTCACTTTTTCTTTTACTAAATGTTTGGTCCCACTCTTGGATTTCAACTTTTGGGGGTTTGATCCCCTTTACAATGCATTACAATACTTCTGTATTGTAATGCATTGGCTATAAGTGTATTAGTCAATGTAATACACTTACAGCTTCCTGCCTTTTAGTCACAGGTCACACAGCACTAAGGAAGGGGTATGGGTGTCTGAGGGGGACTAAGTGCAGCTAACGGGGTAACTGCAGCTAAGGGGAACTGCAGGCACAGCTCACTGGTCACACAGCTCCTCAAACATCAGTTAGCTCTAATGAAGGGCTATAGATGTGTGAGGGGCACTGAAGGGGTTAACTCTGCAGCTGAGGGGCAAGGGCAGGCTTATCCACAGCTCCGATCTCCTCAGCACTGGAGAAGGAGAATTACAAACGGCTCAGATGTCCTCAGCACTGAAGACAGTTCCCCTGGTCCCCCCTCCCCCGCCGCTGGGAGGAGAAGAGAGTGTTGAGGGGGAATGTCAGGCTGCAGCTGCAATCTCCTTGGCAATTAGGAGTGTACTGCTGAGGATATATAGCACACACTCTCAATCTCCTCAGTGCTGTCACAGTAATGACAAAACTGAGGAGATCAGAGTTGAAATAGGTGCCTTTAGCTGTGATTGGTCAGTCTGGATTGACTGACCATTCACAGCGATCGTCAGACAGGGAAAAGCTGTTACTGTCTCTGTCATAGTTGTCGTGAACAATCAGCTGTCTGTGACAGCTATTGTCACTATCCTGACACTGTGTGTTTACTCACGGTGACAGTTTAACTGCAGAACGAGAATGCTCGTCCTAGTGCCTCAAGCACCTACAAGTTAGGACGAGCATTCTCTTCCAAGGTCCTGAAGGTGTTAATTGTGTAATATTGGATAGGGAGACTGCAGGGACAGTGCAGGCTCTGCACTCTGAAGCTGAAGGGATCTATAGGAGACAACCCACTTTGCATCAATACTTCTGTAGGGCACAGAGCTACAGAATCTAATTGAACACTGTCCACCTTGCTAAATAGATAAGCAATTCTATTATGCCTTGATTTTCAAAATGAATGAAAAAGCTGCCTAATACTACTGTTATTGGGGTGTCCACCTTGTTTGGTAGATAAAAAATTATTTTACGTCTTGAGTCTCAAATTGTGGTGAAAATCTGTCTAACACTACTGTTATTGGGGTGTCCACTTTGTTCAATAGATAAGCAATTCCATTAGGCCTTGATTCTCAAATTGGGGTGAATGACCTGTCTAATTTAACTGTTATTGGGTTGCCATCTTGCTTAATAGATAAGCAATTCTAGTACACCTTGATTCTGAAATTGGGATAAATAAACTGTCTAATACAATTTTTATTGGGATGCCCACCTTGTTTTATATATAAGCAATTCAGTTTGGCCTTGATTCTGAAGTTGGGGTAAATAAGCTTTCTCTTTCAACTGGTACTGGGATGTCCACCTTGTTAAATAGATAAGCTGTCACGACGGGGAGTGGGGGAAAACCCCCACCATGTGGTGTCAAAGGGAAAAGGGGATCAGCCAGGCCAAACAGGAGTAATAAGGGAGCAGGTCACCTCCTACAACATCCCTAATCCTCTCCCTGACTCATCACTGTATGAGCGGACCCCGATGGTGGGACGGCTCATACCCTGGATACCTAATATCCTGAGTCGCCCTTGAAATCCCTCACTTAGGAGCAGGGGAGAAATGACCTGTTCATCCCAGTCATGGAGGAACAGGAGTCTCTTTCTTTTAGAGATGGCAGGTAAGCAAAACCAAAAACACACTTACCTGCCACAGACACACTGACTGGAACCCCTGCACTAGTGCTGCAGTCCACACCAACATTTAAGGACACAGTACACACCACAAACCACACAGGAACCCAGAACTCCCATAGCTGCAATAACATGAGGCAGGGGAATGACTAATAAACATGCTGGACACCAAACACCACCAGACATGTAACACCAAACAAGAATTACAAACACCCTGAACATCACCCACTCCATATAAATAAAGACAGGAAGGGAAGGAGACACCGGGATAACATTGATGACCACAAGGGTGGCCCTCACTGGACAGATGTTAAAAGCCAGGAACAGAGAACCACCAGCATCCACCAAGGCTGGAGGAACACTGAGCTTCAGGCATCCAGCAGAGACTAAATAGCCCAAGCAGCCACACCCACACACACATAAACCCAGTGTTCACAAAACACTAGGAAGGGAGTTAACCCTTCCAACACCAGACAAGGGAAGGAAGCCACTTAAAGTGCACACACAAGCATACCAAACACGTAACCACCGGCAACAGCATGCGTGGCAACCATGTCACGGCAATAACCCAGAAGGCCGAGACACTGCCATAGCATGCTCTCACAGCAACACATTGCCGCAGGCAACCGCAAGTGTGGCAACAGTGTCACAGCGTACACCATAGGCCGTGACATAAGCAATTCCATTAGGTCTTGATTCTCAAATTGGGGTGAATAAGCTTTCTCATTTAACTGTTATTGGAGTGTCCACCTTGTTAAATAGATAAGCAATTTTATTACCCCCTGATTCTCAAATTTTGACTTGATTCTCAGATTTGGGTGAATAAGCTTTTGGGATGTCCACCTTGTTTAATAGATAAGCAATGCCATTAAGCCTTGATTCTCAAATTGAGGTGAATAACCTGTCTAATTCTACTGTTATTGGAGTGTCCATCTTGTTCATTACATAAGGAGTTCTATTATGCCTTGATTCTGAAATTGGGGTGAATAAGCTGTCTACTTCTACTGTTAGTGGGGTGTCCACATTGTGTAATAGATAAGCAATCCCATTAGGCCTTTGTTCTCAAATTGGGTTGAATAATCTGTCTAGTTCTACTGTTAATGGAGTATCCACCTTGTTTAATAGATAAGCAATTCTTTTATGCCTTGACTCTCAAATTAGGGTGAATAAGCTGTCTAATTCTACTATTAGATGGGTGTCCATCTTGTTTAATAGATAAGCAATTCTATTAGGCCTTGATTCTCAAATTGGAGTGAATAGCCTGTCTAATACTACTGTTATTGGGGTGTCTGCCTTATTTAATAGATAAACAAATATATATTAGGCCTTGAATCTAAAATTGGAGTGATTAAGCTTTCTACTTTTATTGTTAGTGGGTTGTCTACCTTGTTTGATAGATTAACAATTTCATTAGGCTTTGATTCTGAAATTGTGTGAATAACCTGTCTATTTCTACTGTTAGTGGGATGTCCAAATAGTTTAATAGATAAGCAATTCAATTAGGTCTTGATTTTCAAATTGGGGTGAATAAGCTTTCTCATTTAACTGTTATTTGGGTGCCCACCTAGTCAAATAGATAAGCAATTCTATTGCGCCTTGATTCTCAATTAATGGGGTGTCCACCTTGTTTAATAGATAAACAATTATATTAGGCCCTTATTCACAAATTGGGGTGATACATCTGTCTCATTCTCTTGTTTGTGGCATTCGACATTGATATTTTACTGCTTCTGTTAGCCAAACAGTTACTGTGATTTAGTAATACAGAGCAGTCTTATTTAACACCCTGCGGGCAGTGCAAATGAATAGATTCTTTTCACATCAGAATTGCCCACAACAGGTTCGTACATACAGGGGGCGCAGTTGTGACTGGGCCCGGCACTCCAGGGGGCTCGGCTGCCTGTGGACCCCTGGCCCCTGCAGTAGTGCTGTATGTACTCGGGGCCCAGTGCTCTTGGTTTCCGCGTGGCCTGCCCCTTACCCTCCCCGGCCGGCACTTCACTGTCCTAACCGCATACAGCGTCAGGACGTAGTGCGAGCACTATGACCTGACGCTGCACGCTGTCCGGTTACAGTGCAGCGCCGACCGGGAAGACAGAAGAGCGAGCGTGACTTCTGCCGGAGAGGAAGATTAGCCGCGGCCCGCAGCGCAGAGCAGGTAAGTATGTTGGGGCCGATGATCAGGGGAACCACTGCGGGACGCATACTGATCCCCAAACTTACTGCAGTAGAGGGGGGGGGGGGGGCTGGTGTTTGGTCAGATTGTCCCTGGTCTAATGATTTGGTTTTGGCAAAGTCCCAAAGTTGTGGCAATGATCATGGGGTTACTTGTAAAATGTGACCCTGCTGGGGCCAAAGTACAAAGGAGAAGAGGCAGCACCAAATGCGCCCCTCTGCGGTGGGGAAAACGGAGCACAAGATGAAGGCTTAGCACCAGGGGGCACCGACCGCTCCGCCCACTGAAACTATTTACCTGGTCACGGACATGGTATCACCTCTTTTTGGACTCAGTGGGCACTATGTAGCAGTATTTATCTGGGCGTAGTATGACCCTGTCACTGGACACTATGTAGCAGTATTTATCTGGGCGCAGTATGACCCTGTCAGTGGGCACTATATAGCAGTATTTATCTGGATGCAGTATGACCCTGTCAGTGAGCACTATATAGCAGTATTTATCTGGATGCAGTATGAATCTGTCAGTGGGCACTATATAGCAGTATTTATCTGGATGCAGTATGACCCTGTCAGTGAGCACTATATAGCAGTATTTTTCTGGATGCAGTATGACCCTGTCAGTGGGCAATATAAAGTAGTAGTGGGGAGGAGGAGTGAAGGCAAATTGGGGGGGAAGGGGGCGGTGGCGGTGGCTAAAAGACTAAAAAAGACTAAAAAATTAGTCTTTTACCAAATAAATTAGTCTGCTCCAGTATTACAATCCCCAATCTCTATGACGAACTATGTTAAGCGGGTAACCCACTCCTGTCGGCAAAGGGTAGACACACGGCGATCCCTTCAGTGCAGCACATATGCGGCCCCAGACATGTAAGCACATCATAAAACAGTTAGTGCTGACTGCCACTAGGTCCTGGAGGAAGTTGTATGTGGAACAGCTGGAGTCAAATAACTACTTGTATTTGGGTTAAAACCAGATAGGTCTAACTTGCTGGATGGATCAAACCTGGCAGCTGAGTTGTTGGTTATTGGAATGAACCACAAAAGTCACTCCACCCATTGGACCAAAATTCATCATAGCTAATACGTCCTTTTAGCTAAAAAAAATTGCCTGCATCGTTATTGCAATCATTTATGGTTGGAACTACGACGGTATTATCAAACAAATCACTCCATCAACTGGACCCAAATTGATCATTCCTAGCTACTAGTGTTGATCGCGAATTTTTCTCGTGAATATTGGCACTTCGAGAATACACAAATATCTAGAATATAGTGCTATATTTTTGTAATGGCGAATATTCTAGATTTGTTTTCATCAGTACCCATGATCGCTCACTGCTTCTTGCTTGTGGGCTAATGAGAAGGCTTTGACTTTAGGAGTAGTGTTGATGGCAAATTTTCGTATCGTGAATTTTTATTGCAAATTTTCCGATTGACGATTTTTGCAATCAAGAAAATAATGACTGGAGATCACAAATTTTCGAATTTGTGAATATATGACAAATATTCGCGAAATATCGCTAATTTGAATATATTGCTCCACCGCTCATCACTGCTAGCTACCACATTCTGTTATGAAAATTTGTATTCACTGTCATTTTATACTGCATCAACAAATTCTACATCACTGTGCAGTGCAACGACATTTTAGCCCATGTGGATCCCTCCCTCAATATGTATATTGTTTAAAACCATATGGGCCATACCTGCTTGATGTATCAACCATGACAGCCGGATTATTGCCATACGGGAGGAGTGTTGGTTATTGTAATGAACCATGCAGATCACTCAACCAACACAAAATTCATCATAGCTAATACATTCTTTTAGTCACTGTTTGGTCAGTGTTTTGCATCAGAATTTGTTGAGAATTTGTAAGCCAAAAGCCAGAGTGAATCCAAAACATCAGATCAGATGAAAATAATCCCATTGCATTTTATCTCTGTTTTGGACCTATTCCTGTTTTTGGCTTGCAATTACTTATCAAATACTGATCCAAAACACTGACAAAATACTGACCATCTGAAAGAAGCTTTATGGATGCTCAAAATACGGATTTTTTTTAATGTACTTCTGATGGATCGGAAAAACAGAACCATAAACAGTCTTAAAGCTACTGCTACCACCTTTCCCACTCTGTCATATGACCACTACTGCCAATGCTGCCACTGAATCTTTGGGCACTGCACAGTTAAGCCCATGGAAATACATTAGACCTGATGCTTTTATTGACCTGTAATATTTAGGCACAGTAATTCCACAGCCAACAGAAGGGATTAGCTATGAATCTTGGTGCCCTGCACAGTGAGGTAGACGGCGATAAATTACATCTGCCTGCAACACTGACAGCACAGTACCTACAGAATGGATTAACTATGAATGCGGGTGCACTAGAACGTAATGCACACGGCGATACACTCTCCATGCACTCTCCCTGCAGTTTAAGTTCACAGCCTTCACACTGAGATTGGGCCACCAAGTGGGATGCATATGATTAGGCAGAGTGGCCTGGGTATACCAGATTTATTTTTTTAAGAACTTTGGTGAATCGTCTGAATCAAATTTTCAAGTTCGATTATCTCTAACGGCAGTCATATTGGTTGTGACGCAAAAACAGTTAAATATATATCTCTAATAAAAAGACTCAACAGAGTGCTGATCATACTTTTTGGATCATTCACTGCCGAAGCAATCACAAGATTAATTAGGTTCTGTCTACCAGCAAGTGGCGAGTTGTCTTTCATTAACCTTCTTGTTATTTTAAGTATATTTTCCACAGGACAAGCCGCAGACTTACATTTAATTGTGAAGTTTCAACCGTACACACTGTAGAAAGGATATGTAATGTGAAAACTATGGGGGTCATTTATTAAGACTGGCTTTTTAAGTACGGTCTTAATAACCATGTGTGCTAGCGGTGGATCTGCCAATGTTATAAAGAGGTGCTGGCCTTTACATAGCTTTGGTGCATCCACCTCCAGCCTAAATGTAAGCCAGCTTCCTTGCTGGCTTAAATTTAGACCATAATCACCAGAGCTTGCTGCAAGGCATGATGAACCTGATAGGACCCAGGTAAAATACAATAATCCGCAGCACTCGCCAGTATGGAAAATCAGGGTGGTGATTTATTCACAAATCAGCATGGTACAAGTGACGTACGTCCTCAGTCAGGGGATCACGGTCGCAGAAACTGTCCCCCGGGCCGATCATTAAATGAATGATCAGTTTCTATGGGTACGGGTACATAGAATTGTTAGTGTTGAGGGGAGGGTAGACACTAGACTCCAAGAAATGTATCAAAAATTCAGAAACACCAGGATAGGGCCCTTAGGACGAAAAGACAAACGTTGCTTGAGGAAAGTAAGGACAACTCAAAAGCAAAATGTAGAATTCCTTTTGTCTTCCGATATACAATGTTGAGTAAACAGGTTGCCACAGTTATCAGGAAAAACTGGAAACTCCTTGCCCAAGCCTTCCAGAATAACCCAGAATTTCAAAACCCTCCCCTGTTTTCATACAAGAGAGGCCCTAATGTTAGGGATAAATTGGTACATGCTGACAGATCACCTGATATACAGCAACAAAAAGGAAAAACGGGTTGCTATCCATGCCTGGGCTGCTGCCACTGTAATAGCATGATTAAAGGAAAAACCTTTGTGCATCCCCATACAGGAAAAAGAGATGAGATTAGACAGTTTTATACATGTAACTCATTTTATGTAATCTATATATACTCCAATATCCCTGTGGACTCATATATGTGGGGAAAACTACACAGGAGGTCAAAAAGAGATTAACACAGCATAAGTCGAAGATACGTAAAGAAGTCTTAGACCTTCCGGTCCCGGAACATTTTCATAAGTCTGGACATAATGTATCACAATTGAGGTTCCAGATTATAGATGGAGGGTCACATTTACGGAGGGGAGGAGATTGAGAAACCCTCCTTAAGCAATTGGTATTAAAATGGATTTATAGACATGATACGCTGGAGCCCAAGGGTCTCAACAGAGACTTTAATTTGGGGGTCTTTCTATGAGGAATCCATATCTGTCATTTCTTCTTCTGCAAAAATTAGCTTTTTATTTTTTGTAACCAAGTTCTGTGCCCAACAATGTTCTTGTTGTGATTATTTATGTTTAAACTTATGTTTGTGGGTTACACAATTTTCACACACATTTAACCCTCTTTTTTCAGGAATGGTCTCCCTGAAGTCCTCCTTGCTCCACGCCATCTACTTTGGATGCCTCCACAGTTATGTAGTTCAACCATCTTCTTGTTTATTACATTTGGTGACCAATAATTGTATAGCCTGAATTATCTGGGTGTATCTAGATGTGTGTGTGGACGGCCGCGGTTTGTCACCGGGGCTGTTGTCATTCATTTAATGAACGGCCCGGGGGACAGTTTCTGCGACCGTGATCCCCTGACTGAGGACGTATGTCCCATCTGGCGACACGGATGGGACATGGTCACTATTGGAAGGGGAAGCATGTATGAGTATGTGGTGTCTTCATAGGGGCGTATAACTGGAGGAACCACATATAGCCTAGAGGGTATTTTTGGTCTGGAACCAGTGATCTATGAAATGACCGGGTTCCTAATTTGACCCCCTCCAAACACCAGAAGATTGAAAAGAATACTCGATTGGGCTTCCCCCCACTTAGTCCTTTTTTTTAGCCACCAAGTGACGTGGAGCGACGTTTCAGAGATACGATCTCCCTCTGTGAGGTATTTTTAAGTTATATCAGACCATTTACTGTATTGAACAATTCACGTATGTTTTAATACATCACATTGGTTTAGATTTAGTATAACCCTCTTTATGTTTATATGAAGATCTATAGGTGTATAGGTCCTGGTGTATCATCCCACTTTGGGGAGGGACATCCCCACCCACTTTTGCATTATTTAAGGCACTTGTTTGACAACTTGTTTCACTGCTTGAGAAAGACCGATGAAGGTCGAAACGTCGCTTGTACCATGCTGATTTGTGAATAAATCACCACCCTGATTTTCCACACTGGCGAGTGCTGCAGATTGTTGTTTTTTACCTAGACGTTGGGACCACTGGCCAGGATCCCCATCTGCGTGCACTACCAACTTTAAAGGTATCTTTAATGATTTTCCCAAATGGGATCAGTAGTGCTGCCAAAACCTTTTTGTATACCTGATAGGACCCAGGCTACGTCTATGGAGTAAGGTAACAGATTACCGATGCAAGATGGCTAGAAACAGACTTACCAGAATGACCAGGAGTAGTGAACAAGCAGGGTCAAGATCAGGAGAGACAAATAAAGCAAAATCAACAGTCGAAAGGTTAACAAAAGGGCGAGCCACAGTCAGGATAACAGAAATAATTAGAAGAAGCCAAAACAGAAGATGAGAAGTTAATCCAGAAAACTGGCTGCAGTCAGATACAAGGAGTACAAATTAAGTAATGGTGAAAAGGAAGCTTCTCAGCAATCAGGACTACAATATAGAAAATCATAGGCAAGACAATTAGGAATTAGCAGTCTTAAACCCCCCGCCCAGCTCTAAGATTGAACACAAAGTCAGAACCCTGAATGGCTCTCCTTCCAAAATACCTTTAATTACTCAGAATGGCTTGTTTTGTCTAGGGAGCAATCATTAAGAGAAAAAAAATGGCAACCATTTTATCGGTACACACAAAACCTCTCCTAATCACACAGGAGGACAAGTTACTTCACCACAATGGGCCATAGTGCTGTCTCATCCTCCTCTCTGCTCTGCTTGTCAGGAATCATGATCCTGTATACAGGTGAATCTCTAAGGGAATGGAGAAGATGAGGAGACATGAGAGGAGGGTGGGGCTGTGGCTACTGAGCAGCAGCACTTGTTTACAGTCTCCATTGCCACAGCCACACATTACCACAGTCTGTCCTGTCCATCCTCTCTGTACTTTATGTCTCCTCATGAACTAAATTCCCCAGAGATTCAGCTAAAGTTCTTATAATCTGTATTCAGGATCATAATCCCTGACAAGTAGAGAGGAGGAGGAAGAGGATGAGGCAGCTCTTTACCTCAGTGTTGTAAAGTAACTTGTCATCATGAGTAATCAGGACAGGTTTTGTGTGAACTAATGGGACAGCTGCCATTTTTTTCCTCTGATGATTGCTCCCCAGACAAAACAAGCCATTATAAATAATGAAAGGTATTTGAGAATATATTTATAATAAAGTAATATTTAAGTATTTTCATTTTCTTAATGCCCGGAGAACCCCTTTAAGCACATGTCTGCCCTGCTGCATGCCAGAAATTGAAGTTTTCCCGAGCCAGGTACCAGTTATAACTTACGTCAGTTTCTATCGCAAGTTATAGTAAATCCTGTGGGCCGTGCAAAGCCCTTCCCCCTTCAGCTAAGCCCACCCCTTTTCTCACCACTTCAGATAAGTGACGAAAAGCCTAAAAAGTTAATAAATAAATGATATATTATCGCCATAATGTGTGACTTTTTTATGCCACAATAAAGGTCATAGTAAATGTCCCTTAGTTTGTTGTACTCATCTTACAGATTCTCTCCCACCTTGTGCAGCCGATTTTTAGGTCCCAGCTTTTGATGAAAAGTCTTAAGGGCTGGACAACCCATTTAACTGCTTTATATCTCAATGGAAGCAGAAATAATAAGATAAAAACATATGTTTAGGTAAGCTCAACCACGTATTCAGACAAATCACACCTTTTCCCCTACATCAATGGTAGGAGAAGATCAATACATTGAAAGTTCCTCTCTTACTGACGCAATGCAGCTGCTCAGTCAGTGTCTGCTATATTATGAAGACTTGTATATTGTCTATTTTTATTACATTTTCCAATCACAATTGCCAGGTGGGGACTTTCCAGAAAAAAATAATATATATTTTGTAAGTGTAATCTGAACATCTTCCTGGATTGATACTTAATGGATCTATTTACTAACTTTTCTTTTTTTATTATAACGATTATTATTTTTCCATAGAAATAGCTTTTTTTGTTTCTTCCATATATGAGAATCAAGTTTTTTATGCATTGTATGTTTTTACTGAAACTTATATCCATTTTATATTAATTATGTATATGAATTCCAGTGTATTTGAATTACTGTGGAGCGTGGACTGCCCAATGCCATCTTTAGAAAGAAGCTACAGAGATTGAATAGTTTAAAAAAAAGGGTCAAGATGACAAACATTGATTTATGCTCTTTCAACCATATTGCATATTGTTCACTGAAGACCATACATTTCCCTCAAGAATTCTGGTTTGTCTCGCCTAAAATAATGTATGATATGAGAAGATAAGCATAACCAAATTGTCGATAGAACTTGCGAATCAATAAACGGACAAACCTTGCTGCCATTTCTTGACTGTAGTGATGCGTTTTACATTATTTAGTATGTTGCGGTGGACTAATGGAAGGGCTGCAGGTCTGTTTAGCTCAGGAGCTTGAGGGCAATGCTGTTATGATGAAGACAAACACCATTCATATGGCTCAGCACTGTGCAGGGACATTGGGTGAGGATGGTTTGTGGCACATAGAATGCATCACATTCATCACTGTTCTCACTTCAGATACCTCAATGGTAATTAAAATAATCATAAGGTCGCTCCGTGCCATGTATCACTCACTGAGAGACCCAATAACAGCTGTTATTCTGCCATGTTTCCAGACTAATTAGACCGTGGAGCAGATGACGGTTTCAATTGTAGCCTCCTATATTTGACTCTTTTTTAAAAACTTTATTATGAAGAGTCTATCCCTAATATTATTTAAAAACGAAAGACTGTGCTGTAATTTTTTTTTTCTCTTCCAAAAAATCATAAAAATATTCTATCTACCCCTCTGGTAGTTCCCAAAAAGACCTTTTGGGTGTCTTACTGGGATTAATGATAAAAGAGAAAAAGGAAATGGAGATGTATTACTTTGAAGAGGATCTGTTACTGAAAAGTGCAATGCAGGTAGCATGTTATAGCGCTGGAGGAGCTAAGAAGATTAATATTTAGTTTTATGAAAAAATGATTGATAGCATTCCCTGTGTGTGTATATAGAGATAGCGGTCAGTCGCTGATAGCTGTACACGGGGGTGGTCTTAAGTTTAGAAAAGGCACAAGTTTAAATTACAAGTTTTACTGAATCTTTTCCCACAAAACAATATGTCAGTCTGCTCAGCTCCTCCTGCTCTACAACATGCTGCCTTCAGATCGCACTGCTTTTTCATAGTGATAGGTTCTCTTTAATACTCCAGAATGCATGTGCAGTGTACAGCAAGAAATTACCACATTTATTAATTTAAGCTACTTTCACACATGCAACACAACAATCCGACAGGCTGTTACGGCAGAGAATTTGTTCATAAACTTCTAGTAGGAATATTAGAGTAATATGCTTTCCTATGTACATCCCATTTCATACCATTGCATTGTAAAGTGAACCACTTTGCCTTCTCAAACTCCAAATTACTCAACATTCTGTGTTGTTTAAAGTTATAATACAGATTTGTATACATGCTTTGTTTCTACTGTAGCGTTTCAAATAACCTGCATAGGTATAAATTTAAATTATAACATTCTGGCTACCTAAAGCCACCACTAGGAGGAGCTTCGGAGCATGCTGTTTATTACTGAGTGTAATATAGTAACAGTATGTAGTATATAAAGCTCCCTGTAGTGATGGCTGCTGGTGTTACTTGCCAACCACTGTCCTACTCCTCCGGGTGGGCACGGGCTCCTCATTACTTATGCTGCTGCTGCTCCCCATCCAGCGGTGCGGACCCATTGGCTCTCCTCTGACCTCCTGCAGTGTGTCAAGTCACCAGAGTCTTGTGTCTGTTCCTCTGCTACAGGTCGTGGTTGCGCATACTGGACAGGCCACTCCTATCGACCTATAGGGCCTGCGCACGCCCAACCTAATTTTTATAACCCATAGCTGGTCACCTCAGGGTACTTAATGCACCTTTGCCTAGAGGAGGGTGCTTGAGCAATAGGTTTACTAGCTTACCAATTCCTGCTAAGGTACACTGTATCTGTCTGTCTGGCCAATGTAATGACTTCTGCCTGATTCCAGGATTCTGATCATGTGCTGCCTGCCCTGACCTTGGACTGTTTCAAAGATTCTGCCTGCCAGTGGGTCAGTTGCCAACCACATTGGGACTACTCCAAAAAGTTACAGCCTGGTGACTCCCTGTAGTGAATTCCAGATCACTGTATAGGGGTTAAAGGTTAAATAGCAGGGAACTGCCAGGATAATGCCTTAGGATAGCCTAAAGGCAAAACAGTTGGTTGCCACAGTGTTACCGCACCCACTGAATGAAATAGCAGGCATTAATAATTTTAATGTATCTTTTATGTTTGAGCAGAAGATGTGAATTTGTGTTTCAGAATAATGGAGCTCTGAATGTTATAAACATAGAGTAGAGTATGTATGTACACAATGTGCTAAAATGTTGTGTATTTGCTGCCATGGACCTGTGTATGGCAAGTGAACAGAATTTTGCAGTACCAGTGAAGTGGATGAGATTTTAAGAATTTTCATCCATGTGCTGCAAAAAAATTCTGGACTGCAAATTGACTTGTGGTGCAGATATTAAATCAAGTCAATGGCAAGTCAATTTATGCTGCAAATATCCACGTATTTTACCCTTTGCAATGCAATGCACACAAATCTATGGCAAAGTCCTTGGGGGAATTTTCTATTGCAAATTATATCACATCTGGATGTGCCCTTAGCCCTTTCCCGACATGAACTGCATATGTACGATGCATGTCGGGTCTTTAAAAATGGTGCCCACTCCGGAGTGGAGCAGTGCCATACCCACTGGTTCCTGCTGTTTTACATAGCTGACACCTAAAGCTAATGTCTGTGATTGGCGATAACGCTGATTGTAGACATTTAACCCCTCAGATGTTGAATCTTCCATTTTTACAATAGCAACAAACTCAAACTTGATTAGATTTAGTTATATCTCATCCACATGCTGTGTAAAAAATCTAGAGTGCGATGCATATTTTAAATGTAAATTTATTCTGCAGATTTCATACAACTCTGCAACAAATTTGCAGAGTAATTTCTTCTATGGGGCCATACCCTAAAGAAAAAAACAGGCAAACATAAACTGATGTTATATTGGCTTTAATTTGTTCCTAAGTCATATGCAATATAAGGTTGTATAATGTATCACTGCATAGTTAGGCTGATTTAAAAGTGAAATTTTGTCCCATGTAGGCCATTTCTTATATTTTCAATCTGTCAAAATATTTACTTACCGCAAGAAGACTGGAACGCATGCTTGTATAGAAGATATTTACCCATGATGCCTTTTCACATCAAGGCTACGTTGTGTATTTTAGTTTAATTTTGATGATCCTCATCATTGTACTTATCCTGTCCATCTGGTTACAGAGAAATTCATGTTTAATTTGTGGTGAAGGAAACTGTCAGATTTCTACAGAGAAGAGTAATGCTTAAGAGGTTTTGGAAAGAGTGTGCTGTTGGATCAAGAGCTTGGCACTTGACAAAAAGTCTATCAGCTTGGAAACAGGTGGTGCCGTCCTGCTGTTACAATACCACAGGGCATCTTTGTTGTGACCAGAGGCAACAAAAGGCACATTCTGCAGCAAAAACCAATGAAGAAATTAACCCTAGACTGAAATAAGCAGTCTGGATATGTAATGTTTGAGAATGGCAAAATGACCACAAAACATCTTCATTCTAAACAGGAGGCAAACATGGTGCCAATTAGCAACTGAAAGATTTCATTAGCCACATAAATATCAAAGATAATTGATGTCTATGGATTAATGTTCCCACCTCCATATGTGTATAAAACTAAAAAGTTTATATGTAGAATAGTTCTATATAAAGAGAATGATCACACATGGTGGATACACTACACAAGTATACAGAAGATACAGTTTGGTTCCAGAGACTTCTGTGGGTGCTGGGTTAAAAGGTTTCTTTGAAAGACTTCATAAGAACATTCAGAATATTCGAATCGGTACACCTTTGACACCTGTCTTGGAGTTCTTGCCTTTGTATCAGGCAGTGACAATTATTTCTGTTTCTGATCTTGAGGCCAAGGCAATGCTGACAGCTCTGTGTGTAGCTAAAGTCGATCATACACAGTTCATTATAAAAAATAGTGTAAAAGCAGCACATTAAATGTACCTTCATCGCGGGAGCTCTTTGCTCTTTTTCTTTTAGCATGATTATCATTAACAGTTTAACAGTAGTTGTCACTTCATTAGTCTTGAATGAACAGTCCATTCTGAGCTGTGTGCAGAAGCTGCCATCCAACTTTCTTCTCCAGTTATCATAAGCGGCACATCAATCTTTGCTGATCTAATTAGCAAATTGATATGGTTTTGTAAACTGAGATGTTAAAAAAATTTGACTTGATTACTTAAAATTCTGATTGAATTTAGGAGAAAAAACAATTTTGTCATGGATTAAATATTTATTACTGCATATCTGCGTGCTGTTTGCTTGTTATTGAGTAAGGTCAACAGTCCATTAAATATATTTGTTCATTTGTTCAGCAATTCTTTTCAGTTGCATTTTTAATAAACCATAACATTGAAAGCATGAATGAACAAACAAAGGTTTAACACAAAAGAGGTCAAATGCACATGAACTTACAATTAACTAATACTACTTAATGAGTTGTACTAGTATAACCTTTTTTTTACCACCCTGTAACTCCTTCCCTTTTTATTGTTCCCTTGGCCAACCTCCTCATTATCCTCATTTTGTTTTTATTTAAACGTTTAGTATTTATTAAGTTTTTAACATTTGTCTTATGGACTCTTAATCATGGATTTTACAAGCAAGTTCGGCCTTCTGATAGGGACTGCTCCCAGAGCCTTGTCAGTCATTATGCATGGGCCTCCCTATCTCCACACACCAACATCTTTACTGCCAAAAATGTCCATTTTGAACCAGCGTTTTTTGTTTGTATGGTTTATTTACTTGATGAAAGGGTTACTTCAACCGTGAAACGCGTAGTAGTCACACCACTGAAGATTTCTTCACTGTGCTTTGGAGTCCCGTATTTCATCAGAGCCACAATAAAGCCCTGGTCTTGTCCTCTATTCTCCTGATCAAAAGGGGAAAAAAATGGTAGGTTTAGACCTAGGTTAAGTGTTTTCTCTACATATACAAGTTTTTATTCTACATTTGTTCTAAGCAAATTAAAAATCGAATGACAAATTCATATCTTTTGTACCAGCTTTTTCAATTAGTCATCATCCTAAAGATAGATCATAGCAAATACTATAAGGGTTGGGAGGCGGCCATCGCTCGGCTACACAAGCCCATGCAGAATGGTATAGACTGATTACAAAGGAATTGCTTATTCAGTGTTTATTGTTAAAAAAGTGCAATGATCCACGGGGATGTGTGTAAGTGTGGCTGGATGAGAGTAGTATTACTCACGGTTCTGATGCTCTTTGAGCCGTGCAGTGATAGAAAGGACGCACATGTTTTTTCCTTTGGGTACTCCCTGATGTTGGGGTTCTCCTCCCTGATGGTGTTAAAAGAATAACCCACTGTAAGTTGGCTGTGAGGTGTAAGGCAGGGTTTCAATGAAACTTGGGTCAATGACAAAGCCAGGTTTCATGCAAGAAATCCACTATACAGTAGTTTACTGAAGCAGTTCAATACACTATTCACACAAGCTGTTGTATACATGAAATGTAGTCTTTTCAAGTTGTAAATGTAATTCCCAAGGCTGTGTATGAGAGGCTAGTCTTTCTCTCTCCTTTAATCAGGCAGTACAATCTCTCCTTTGCTGGTCTAAGGAGTACACTTTCTCTATCTCTGGATATATACTGTATCTCCTCAGTGGAATATGGTCTCTGAACAAAAGGCTCTTTCTATCCCTTAGCTATGGTGGGGAACCTGAAGCTTGTTCCCACCACATGCAGAGATGTCTGTAGCCTCAGTGTAAGGCTATATGCACACGAACGTTGTGTGTTTTGCGGTCTGCAAATTTCGGATCCGCAAAACACGGATGGCGTCCTTGCGTGTACCGCAATTTGCAGGAACGGCATGGAGAGCCTTTAATATAACTGCCCATTCTTGTCTCCAAAGCGCGGACAAGAATAGGACATGTTATATATTTTTTGCGGCCCATGGAACGAAGCCATAGATGTGGACAGCACACGGAGTGCTGTCCGCATCTTTTGCAGCCCTATGGAAGTGAATGGGTCCGCATCCAAGCCGCCAAAACTGTGGCTCGGATGCGGACCAAAACAACGGCCGTGTGCATGTAGCCTAAATGTGTTGCTCTGCAATCCTCCTTTGTGGCCTCTGTACATTCTGTAAGGTCCAATATACCTTTTCCTTACAGGGCTGGCACATAAATTGTCACTTTAGCTTTTTTAATCCACAGGGTAAAGTGATTTCCTTGCCAGAACTGCTCCTTAGTTGTGTACTTGTGTGCATCTCACACTGGACTGAACTTCCCTTCCTCCTATAGAGGGAGGTGTGGTTCCATCCATGCCTAGCGATTAGGGAACCTCCCACTCTCTTTCTCGCTCTAAATACACCGACTATAGGACGTATACAGTACAGACCAAAAGTTTGGACACACCTTCTCATTCAAAGAGTTTTCTTTATTTTCATGACGATGAAAATTGTAGATTCACACTGAAGGCATCAAAACTATGAATTAACACATGTGGAATTATATACATAACAAAAACGTGTGAAACAGCTGAAAATATTTCATATTCTAGGTTCTTCAAAGTAGCCACCTTTTGCTTTGATTACTGCTTTGCACACTCTTGGCATTCTCTTGATGAGCTTCAAGAGGTTGTCGCCTGAAATGGTCTTCCAATGGTCTTGAAGGAGTTCCCAGAGATGCTTACCACTTGTTGGCCCTTTTGCCTTCACTTCATGCTGGTTCAGTATGCCTTCAATTTTGAATAAATCCCCAACAGTGTCACCAGCAAAGCACCCCCACACCATCACACCTCCTCCTCCATGCTTCACGGTGGGAACGAGGCATGTAGAGTCCATCCGTTCACCTTTTCTGCGTTGCACAAAGACACGGTGGTTGGAACCAAAGATCTCAAATTTGGACTCATCAGACCAAAGCACAGATTTCCACTAGTCTAATGTCCATTCCTTGTGTTCTTTAGCCCAAAAAAGTCTCTTCTGCTTGTTGCCTGTCCATAGCAGTGGTTTCCTAGCAGATATTCTACCATGAAGGCCTGATTCACACAGTCTCCTCTTAACAGTTGTTCTAGAGATGTGTCTGCTGCTAGAACTCTGTGTGGCATTGACCTGGTCTCTAATCTGAGCTGCTGTTAACCTGCGATTTCTGAGGTTGGTGACTCAGATGAACTTATCTTCCGTAGCAGAGGTGACTCTTGGTCTTCCTTTCCTGGGGCGGTCCGCATGTGAGCCAGTTTCTTTATAGCGCTTGATGGTTTTTGTGACAGCACTTGGGGACACTTTCAAAGTTTTCCCAATTTTTCGGACTGACTGACCATCATTTCTTAAAGTAATGATGGCCACTCGTTTTTCTTTACTTAGCTGTTTTTTTCTTGCCATAATACAAATTCTAACAGTCTATTCAGTAGGACTATCAGCTGTGTATCCACCTGACTTCTCCACAAAGCAACTGATGGTCCCAACCCCATTTATAAGGCAAGAAATCCCACTTATTAACCCTGACAGGGCACACCTGTGAAGTGAAAAACATTTCAGGTGACTACCTCTTGAAGCTCATCAAGAGAATGCCAAGAGTGTGCAAAGCAGCAATCAAAGCAAAAGGTGGCTACTTTTAAGAACCTAGAATATGACATATTTTCAGTTGTTTCACACTTTTTTGTTATGTATATAATTCCACATGTGTTAATTCATAGTTTTGATGCCTTCAGTGTGAATCTACAATTTTCATAGTCATGAAAATAATGAAAACGCTTTAAATGAGAAGGTGTGTCCAAACTTTGGTCTGTACTGTATAAATATAATGCATGAAATACAGTAACATCAACAATTTAACCACTTGCAATAGGGACACTGCAGAATGCTCCAGCAGAAAGGGCTCATGCACACAACCGTATGTATTTTTTTTGCGGTCTGTTAAATATGGATCTTCAAAAATTACAGATGACTTCCGTGTGCATTCTGTATTTTGCAGAACGGCCGGCCCGTAATAGAACAGTACGATCCTTAGGACATGTTCTATTTTTTTGTGGAACGGACATACGGCAATGAAATGCACATGGAGTAACTTCTGCTTTTTTTGCAGGCCCATTGAAATGAATGGTTCCTCATATGGTCCGCTAAAAAAAATGGAACAGACACGGAAATAAAATACGTTTGTGTGCATGAGCCCAAATTGTTATTCTCTAGATTGTTAAATAGATACATTATTTAAATTTCACTTAATCTTTTCATCGGTGATTGTATTTGTAAGTTATCCACTCCCTTTAGGTTCTCAGCTGTGTCATGTGACCGACACTCTGACTCTGCAACTCTCTTCTTTCCTACTGAAACCTCAGTGTTGGTCTCATAGGAATGAATAGAGAATTTGCCTTTCTGTCCACACATAAGATGCTGTGTTATTTAGATAGTCAGTGTTGGTCAGTTGACACAGCTGAGGACCAGAAGGGAGTCGATAAACCACAAATATAAGTAGAAAAAAGTATAGTAAATATATAACAAGTATATAACTTCTAAAGTTGAGTCCATTGGGATATCTTGTGTCCAACTTTAGTATCCAAAATGGCTCCCATAACAACAGCTTTTTCTTCCAGTCCCCACGTGTAACCCATTCTAGACCAAAAGAATCTAAAATGTTCAGTAGAGCTATCATGTAAGTCAATGAATTGTTCATTGACTGACACTCAGAATCATGAGAGAAAGAGGAAATAAATGACCTGCTGCACTAAAAATATGGGCACCTTTGGAACTATTTATTGCATTATTGATTTGCATGTAGTTTGGGCTAGGTAACATTTTTGTATTTGGTCTTTATTAAATATTTTGCTTTGTTTGGCTTATGCAGCTTCTATTTTTTACAGTACACAACAACTGCAGAAAGTTTTTCTGTGATAAATCAGACTTGTCATCTAATGGCTCATTCGCCATTCCCTCTCTAGCCTTTGCTGAATGACGTTTTAAGCTGATCTAGTTATGTCAAAATAAATTTCAGCTTTTATATGAATGCACTGTAAATCATCTTGTAAGGTTGTTGAGAAGAGATAGCCATCGCCTTCAAAGGGAACCGGTCATCAACTTTATGCTGACCTCACTGAGGGCAGCATAAAATAGTGACAGAAATGCTGGCCCAGGCCTTGAAAAGAGTCAAATCTACCTGAGAAGAGTCATGGTTATACCTAATCTCCTGCTCTCTCACCCATCTGCTGATGATTGGCAGTTGTCTTCTAGAGAGACAGGGAGAAAACTAGGTAGAAGACTGTCAGTCACCAGCAGGTGGGCAGGAGAGCAGGAGTTCACGAATAACCATGACTCTTCCCAGGCCCAGTCTGCAATGATTGTGATGTTGGTTCTCGGCAACCACTTACTTTTAACTTTTAAATGACAGACCGCTGAAATCAACTCGCCTGTCTCTATTTTATGCTGCCGTTAGTATGGGCAGCATAAAGTTGATGACAGGTTCCCTTTAAGGTCTTATCTGTGGATATATGATTGCCCACTGTCACATTAAAGGGGTTGTCCCATGATTAAAAAATGAAAATAAGGAAAATCAGGCATCATATTTTACATGTTAATCTCTTTCTAACAAAGCTAGAACCAGCCCTGTACTGCACATGGATCCAGATATCTCCCTATTTATTGCTCCAATTGCTCTGCTAGATTTATATTAATATGGTTAATATGGAATTTCACAGGGGTGTGTCCTTTCTACTGCAGCCCTCTCCCTCTAACTGTTAAAGTTTCTAACAGTAAATATAGCTAGTAGGAGTTGAAGGATGAAACTAAGCATGTATGTCCACATGCAATAGGTAGCACTATGAACTATTGAGTTTTTTAAATTAAAATGACTGCCATTTGTCCTGAATCTATGAAACCCATCTTCGGTTGTTAAAAGAACCTGGAGTAACGGGGTGTGTCCATTACACTGAAAGTAAGTGAATAAAGTGGCTTATTTCATAGTTAAACATTTCTAGTGAATTCTTAGATAAAGTTAGTGCTCTGTGATTAACTATTTGAGAGCAAGGGGCCAATATACTGTTCATATGCAGGGGCCCTTTTCAGTCTATACCGGTCCTTGTAGGAGCTACATGCTATAGTTTAATAGAGTTAAATTGAGTTTATAGGTTTCTAATACCCAGAGTTAATACAGTCATGTAAATTGAAGTGCTGGAGGCTATAACAAGTGCAACGCACCCACAGAGCCACGTCTGGGGTACCCCTTGCCCCTAAGGAGGTTTCTACGAAATATGTCCCTCTTATAGAGCAAGTAAACGTGACGCCAGCTGCGGTTAAGCAGCGGAAGCTCAAGGCTCCCTTTGTAGATGGTAATGTTGGTACCCAGAGGTAGGATTGCCAGAGGTAGGGTGGCCTACAGTCTCTGTAGATGTTATCTACACGTGTCATGGTGTTCCTACCTCGATATCCGTGGATCCCAGGCGTGATGTGGTACGAAGCAGTTCAAAAGGGATAGTTGAACTTGGATGGTGGATGAGTAGAATAAATGGAGTCCAGATTTGGTAGTAAAGTTGAACAGTTGCTTTTACTTGGCATGAATTGGTAATCCAAACAGCTTCCAATTGATATCTTGGTCATCAGCAGGTATTGGCTTAACTTTGGCATGCAAATACTTATCTGCAACAATCTCAGCTCTGCTATGCTGTAGATCTCTTGGCTCTACTATGCTTGGCTGGATATAATACGAAGCTCTTACTCTTCTGCTGGAACTTAAGTTAGCTGTAGTCTTTCTCTTACTTATAATCCTAGGAACTTCTTGTCCTGGCTTTAGAGTACCTCAAGCTTCGGCTCATATTGGAAGGAGGCAATGCAAGCCCAGGAGGGAACAAGCAACCATGAAGACTTCAGAGGAAGGGCCTCTGGGCCTAGCAGAGCAGGCAGTGCTCTGCTAGCCAGCACAACCCCTCTCCCTAAGGAGGGTGGACTAGAACACGACCTCTCCCCAAGATAGAGTAGTTTAGACTGACCTTAAATATCACTAGCTAAACTTCTCCCTCTAGCTACAGAGGGCTGGAAGGAAAACAGAAGATTCCCCTCCAGGGAAGCTGATACTGTCAATGTTGCTGCCATCTGTTGGTGGACTAGGTTATTACACTTGAACATAACAGTTTCAGGAGTAAATATGTACGTTATTAGATAATGACACAAAGTACATCTGATATTATACGTTAGCGCATAGGAAATGGTAGCGAGGTGTCAAAAGAAGTTGTAATGGCACTCAAGGGCATTACACAAGCTGCAGTAGCTTACCTAAGGCAATCCCACTTTAGAGACTGATTTCATTGAAAGTCAATTAACTTTACAGTACCTTTATGATTGTGATCAGAATCCCGGAACTTTGATTAGATATGGTCCTGACCCTAGTGTGGTGGGGCATCAGTATGCCAGTCACTGAGTAGCCATCTAAGTCTTTCATGTATCATCTTATTCGGTGACACATGTATTAGTCAGTGTAGCTGAGATAATATGGTGGTGTCAGTAACAGGATCTTTTTATGTGTACCTCCAATATTTTCTTTTTTTATAATTTTATACTTGCCTTTTCTAAGTTCTTGCCTGTTATTTTTTCACTCTTGCTTCTGGTCTAGGGGAACTGCATACCTGAATATTTGTTTTGAAACTAAAAATATAATTAGGCTGATTAATGTGCATAATAGCGACAGATTGAAATGTTCTTTTTGCTTGCTGTTGCTATTAATTAGTATTTTATAAAACAATGTGTTTATTGAAAATAACATTCTGGAAATTGTATATTAGTTGCTTATTAGCAGACAACACACTGTACAGTCTATTGACCTGGAAAGACAACTGAGATGATTTTTTAATTTTGTCTTCATTGTTTACTATAGTAATAGGTGACATGAAACAGGTGGCATGTATGTAATGTGCGTGTCCAGTCTCAGTATCTGAAGGATAAAAGTGCTATACTTTTATCCTTCAGATACTGAGACTGGACAGGCACATTACATACATGCTTGTTTGGCGGACAGCTTTCTCACCGACCCCATATATATGCACATGTCAAGAGTGAATTTCTTCTTAATAGAAAGAGTGGACATGTTGAAATCCAAGTCCAACGATCCAATCCTTATCTCCCTTGGCTGCATGCAGCAGTATTTTTAATACCTATACAAAAGATATATCTCAATCTACAAGAGACTCAAAGAAACACACCAATATATTCTCTTGATACAATAAATTTAAAAAAATCAAAACATGATGAAATTAAGTACATGTATATTTCTTACATAGCTTTTAATAGTTTTTAATTCGGGATTCATATAATAAAGAATTAATTACATTGTGTTATTATTTATCTTTTATTT
The DNA here is from genome assembly GCF_014858855.1 of Bufo gargarizans. Taxonomy (NCBI): domain Eukaryota; kingdom Metazoa; phylum Chordata; class Amphibia; order Anura; family Bufonidae; genus Bufo; species Bufo gargarizans. The sequence goes on from NC_058083.1 coordinate 295,085,515, forward strand.
ATTTATTTTATCAAGAGAATATAATGGTGTTATGCAGCAGTATTTGTCTGGTATTTATGCAGGAAATCCTCCAGATCCCTGTTGGATCTTATTATAGTCAATGGGCATCTATACCAGACACGGAAACTTCTGTAGTCTGTTCCTCTGCAGGAACAGACTACCGGATTACTTTACCTTTAGCTCACATATGAACCTACCCTAAGATGGTTGTCCAGTCAAGCTATAATAAGCACGTTCTTTCGATATGCAAATTATATGAGTGGCCAGATTAAATATATGGCACTTAAAGAGGAAATTAAGACAAAGTGATGTTTGGCTATATAACAGATACATGTGAGAAGGTCAGACTGGTGAAATCTTTGACATTAGATTAACTCTGCTTTCCGGAATGAAAGTTTACTATAGAGTGCGCCAACTCCTTTGGCAATATCTAGATATTTATGTTACTGGACACATTCTAAGTAATTATTATTTTATTTTAAAGAGTCACTGTCTTTCACAGAATTAAATTTAATAAAGACTGCTGTAATTAGCAAATTTCTAAATTACTTCATCACTCGGAAGGGGGGCTTCAGACATAACAACAGTGATTACTGATCAGGACCTGTTCACCTCTCTTCTTATCCCTCTTCCATGTAATGTCCTCTCATATCATATAATATCAGCCTGGATATCCCGAGAGTTGTAGTTCTTTCCTAACCTACTCTCTGTAATGTTCAAAAGCCAACTCTTGAAGGCAGCAAGGAAAGTCAAATACTGCAAGTAGGCACCAAGTTTGGTGAGTAAAGCAATAATTTATGCTATGGGTTTCTAGTTTAATTTGGATGATGCTGTTACATAGATTATGGTTTCCATTATGTGTGTTGTCGTATATTGTCAGCCACTGACCTGGGTAGGATGTCCTCCTTTTGGCGGTGTGATGTCCTAATTTTTGGGGTTATGAAAGTGGCCACCCTAACTGTGGTGCTAAGTGTTAAGATGATTGGTGGAGCAGCAGTGAGAAATACTGCTCCTCTATCTGCTCAGTTACACCCACTCCACCAATGATGGACACCATATCGCTGGCAAGGAGGAAACAGGAGTGCTGTAACTTCTGGACAATGCCTCTGCCCTCCTGTGTGTGTCACTGTCCCTGGCTAGTCTAGAACTGAAGCCTCACTAACTGCAGCCGTTTGGGGCCACACAATCCCAAAGGCTGAAGAAGAGACCTGTATGGAGTGAGGTGATTAAATTTTACATATGGACGGAGATAATAATATATGGACTGAAGTGATAATATAAAAACTGAGGAGATCATATATAGACTGCAGTAATTCTATACAGACTGAATTAAGAATACACGGACTAAGGTGATAATTTACGGATTGAGTTGCTCTGAGGCCCCAAGTCTTACTCTGGACTCCTGCAACAGAAACTGGACGGATCAGTTATGCTGGCCATAGACTTTTATTATCACAGAATGCATAATGGAACCCCTCTAAAGGCATTCTGTTATGCATTCCATCATGAAATCCATAACACATTTCAGCATATACCCAAAACCGGACTTCAAAACTTGAAGTTTGCTCATCCCTGCTGAGAAACAATAAATCGTTACAGGATGAACAATCACAGTAATGATTGTTCATACCCATATAGCATTCATAATTACCAAATGTAAATGCAGCTGAAAAAAAATGGGAATAAATGATTCCTTTGAAAGTTTATTTCCAATCATTTACTACTCTATCGGCCTATGTAAAAGGGCTCTTACTCAATAGATAAATCACAAATATATCATAAGCCACCCCTATTGGTTGACCAAATGACTTAATAAGTGCCTCATGACAAAAAGGAAGGGTGCAATGAGTGGGGACCTTCTGCTTTTTTCTGACTGGCTGCTGCCCCCCCAAAAACAAGTAGAAAAAGGCTAGCCAGTCACCATAAACTCATTACCTGCAAATGCTAGAACACCTGACTGATCTGAATGAACAGCTATTCAACTCAGTAAGTACTGTATATGTGTGAGATGGGCAACTGGCCCAAGACAACTCATGAGAGATGTAAGCCTAAAGGGGAAAGTGGATGACAACAGACCATGGTGCTGCAGCTCCCATATGTTCTCCCCTAAAGGAGACAAGCAGACTCCATTTGGCTCATTTTTATACAAATAATATTGTTTGTAAGAAAAAATTAGAGTTACATTTGAAGGTAAAAAACTAATTCAATTTCTCATAAAATTTCCCTCTGCTTTATTTATGATCATTAATTTACAGCTTGCTAAAAGGAATGCTGGAATTGGATATTTTGTGTATGGAAATGTTGAACAGTAATTATCTAACAAAAGGATTGCTATTTTTATGAGCTGATATAATGGTGATGTAAGACTGCTAATTTCCTCTTGGTGCAGATGGGAAGGATATTGCTTGTATTTATGAACCAAAATTAGACTTTCTGAAAGAAAGAAAATAGATATTCAAAAGTAATGGATTAGCTAAATATGTATTACACAAAACATAGTTTCATATGTTCTACAACATCAAAGTGACAAGGACAGGACTTCAATACCTATGAAACATATAAAAATATTTTTTTTTAATAAGTACTGCAAATTGTATACGATGTATAACTTATCTGAGGTTAGGTCAAGTTGTCTTGAATAATCTCTACAATGAGTTAGTAATTTATGAAATATACCCACTTAGATTGCCCCCATTTAGTCTTACAATTGGCTAGACACATTAGGTAAAAGCTGTCTGAACTTGATGATTGTGACACAATTGGCTAATGATCTTATGTAGACATCCTTCACCATCAGATATTGCCTGATCCTTTGTTCCTTCTCCCCATTGAAATAAACAAGCAAATAAATATGTCTGACAGCTATTTTATGTGTATGGTCACGTTTTTATCATTGTTCATACAGATTTATCACATGAACCGCTACTTTTGCCTTGAGTATTATCACTACCTCTGTTGGTTCTTCTAACCCATCCTCTGTTAGTTTGTGTGTTATGAGCAGATCTATTCCTGTTGGAGTCTGTCTCACTCTCACACTCAGGGGAGGAGTGTTCCGTATCTGTCCCTGGAGTTTTGCTTTTGCTACCTCCAAAATCGAAAATTCTACCCTCTTTAAAATCTCACGTATCCCTTATGTATTGGGAATATGTTTTATCTTTTATAAAGAGGGTGAACTTCTCCACTGCTAATTGTAAGGTGTTCTCTTTCTTACTGAAGTCTGGATTATTACTGATTTTTTTTGCTTGATCAATACTCTCCATTAATTCCCTGTCAGTTCTGGATAATAAAGCCCTTTCCTCTTCAAGAAGCAATCACATCAGTCGAAGAGAAGATTCGATTGATTTGTTTTCCCACTTGGCAAGGAATTCACCCTCTTTATCAAAGATAAAAAAACATTCCCATTACCTCAGAGATAGGCAAGATTTTAAAAGAGGGCATCATTTTTGATTTTGGAGGTAGAAAAAGCAAAACTCCAGGGACAGATATGGAATACTCCTCCTCTAAGTGTGAAAGTGAAACAGAATCCAACAGGAATAGATCAAACTAACAAAGGACGGATTAGGACCAACAGAGGTAGGGGCAATACTCGAGGCAAAAGTTTTTAGTTTTTTTTTAGGGGGCACTCCATGGGCTCTGCGGAAGGGCATCCCCAAGGGCCAGTATTTGAAGTCAAGTCGCAATTGTGAAAGTACCTCGGAATTTAAGCTAATTGCCGACTATCTAAGGCATAGATTTAAGTCACGAGGATACCGGACATAGTCCTCAATAAGGCATATCATCATGCCCGCTGTGAGGAGAGGAAAAATCTCTTTGTCCCTAACAAGAGAGACACGAATTAAGAGACTCCCAGAAACATTGGTATGTATGATGCAGAACACCACAGGGTAAGGGATCTCTTCAATCACCATTGGGGCATTCTTAAAACAGACCACGATATAGGTGACTTGGTGGGGACCTCCACCTCAATAATGTTTCGGAGGGGACGAAATTTAAAAGATTGTTTGGTACACAGCTTTATGAAACAGTGACAGCCTCATACCTGGCTATCATCCAACATCAAAGGCTGTTTCAGCTGTAGTGGATGTATTGCCTGTAAATCCATTAAAGTGGGGAAGCACTTTACAAGTATCGTCACTTCCCAAGTTTATGACATCAGGAAACACATTAATTGCAGGACCGCAGGAGACATTTATTTGGCCACGTGTTCCTGTGGCCTGCAATATGGTAAAATGATCCGGGAGTTCAGACTTGGAGTCGGAGAACATATGGGTGACATCAGGAACAAACGAGATTCCATGATTGCTAGACACGTCGTCGAACTACATGACTGCACTGCAGACACTATAACCTTTATATGACTATAGCCTAGCCCCTTTGCATGCTTTATATGACTATAGCCTAGCCCCTTTTTGTGCCTTGGGGACCATTTCATACCAACTTCAGTCCCTCATAGGTGCATGAACTATATACATAATACCCTATATTTTTCCGCTGCTCCAAATGAATGTAGTTTGGTTCCTTGTAGAATTTATTCTATATAGTCCTACATGTATTTGTCTGATATCCCATACTCTATGGTGATGTGTATGCATCTATTATAGTTTTGACTTTATCATAGATATATAATTATTTCTAATTGAATTAGTCTTTTGTCTGTCTTAGATACCTTTCTTTGCAGCCTCTATGCCCCTATGTGTTTCCTCATCTTTACTAGCAATCTAATATGGCCACCTATTTTTCCCCCCTTCCTACCTTTTTCAAGAGGGACGCTTTACAGAATAATATGAAGTAAGTCACTGAGACCTGGGATGTCGCGTTTGGTTGCGCCACGCCCCTCTCCCGGCGATTGGTTACTTAGACCAAGCCTCCCTTCTTTTTGATTATTCACCCTATTTAATCAGCAGGGAGGAGTGCATGCACACGGCCATACCAGCATCGGTGCTGCTGCGTGACTTACGTGCAGCGAACGCCAGTTCTTTCTGCTTGATAGGCTCCGTGTATGATCCTGATGAAAAAAAAACGCTACAGGGATTTTAGAAACGTGTCGAACAGGGTTATCATAGTTAGCCAAATCGCAGTTTAGCAGAGGTAGGGTTCCTAGGGGTCTAAGTATCACAGATCTCTCCTAGTGAAGATAGGGACTCCGCATTACTTTTTGATTTGGTTAGGATACTGGGACTGCACAATATAATAGCCGCAGCCTGTTCATAAATATCACATTACTGGTGATACCACTGTCCTGTGGACGATTGTTGGTTCATTGTACACCATCAGTACAATTGAATACACGTCCACAGCACAGATGGGAAACCTATTGTAGCCTTTTTTTTGTTTCTGTAAGAGGATTAATTTTAACTTAATATACTAATAAAGAATTGTTTTTTATTTTAAGCCATCCAATCCTACTCAGTGAATTAGTGTTTTGTCGGTACAGCAAATCTATTTACTTTTGTCATCAGTGATCTACCCTGCCTCAGGCAACCCTAATGCCTCTTCTTTAGGTGCACCCCCATTAGTGCCCCAGCTCCAGGCAACCTCTCTCTAAATGCACTGCTAATATTGTCTCTTCTCCAGTTATTCCTGCTCCAGCATCCACACTACTTCTACTACCCTGCCTCAGGCGACCCTAATGCCTCTTTCAGTTATGAGCCTCCGTTTATGCCCTTTGCTCACATTTCTCCTCTAGCACCTTTGCTTGGGCTTTGTTAAAGGTTATGACCTGCAAAGGGGTTTGGACTTATGACTAGAGTTGAGCGAACACCTGGATGTTCGGGTTCGAGAAGTTCGGCCGAACATCCCGGAAATGTTCGGGTTCGGGATCCGAACCCGATCCGAACTTCGTCCCGAACCCGAACCCCATTGAAGTCAATGGGGACCCGAACTTTTCGGCACTAAAACGGCTGTAAAACAGCCCAGGAAAGGGCTAGAGGGCTGCAAAAGGCAGCAACATGTAGGTAAATCCCCTGCAAACAAATGTGGATAGGGAAATTAATTAAAATAAAAATTAAATAAATAAAAATTAACCAAAATCAATTGGAGAGAGGTTCCATAGCAGAGAATCTGGCTTCCCGTCACCCACCACTGGAACAGTCCATTCTCAGATATTTAGGCCCCGGCACCCAGGCAGAGGAGAGAGGTCCCGTAACAGACAATCTGGCTTCATGTCAGCAGAGAATCAGTCTTCATGTCATAGCAGAGAATCAGGCTTCACGTCACCCACCACTGTAATAGTCCATTTTCATAAATTTAGGCCCAGCACCCAGGCAGAGGAGAGAGGTCCCGTAACAGAGGATCTGGCTTCATGTCACAAGAGAATCAGTCTGCATGTCATAGCAGAGAATCAGGCTTCACGTCAGCCACCACTGCAACAATCCATTGGCATATATTTAGGCCTAGCACACAGGCAGAGGAGAGAGGTCCCGTAACAGACAATCTGGCTTCATGTCAGCAGAGAATCAGTCTGCATGTCATAGCAGAGAATGAGGCTTCACGTCACCCACCACTGCAACAGTCCATTTTCATAAATTTAGGCCCAGCACCCAGGCAGAGGAGAGAGGTCCCGTAACAGAGGATCTGGCTTCATGTCACCAGAGAATCAGTCTGCATGTCATAGCAGAGAATCAGGCTTCACGTCAGCCACCACTGCAACAATCCATTGGCATATATTTAGGCCTAGCACACAGGCAGAGGAGAGAGGTCCCGTAACAGACAATCTGGCTTCATGTCAGCAGAGAATCAGTCTTCATATCATAGCAGAGAATCAGGCTTCACGTCAGCCACCAATGCAACAGTCCATTGTCAGATATTTAGGCCCAGCACCCAGGCAGAGGAGAGAGGTCCCGTAACAGAGGATCTGGCTTCATGTCAGCAGAGAATCAGTCTTCATGTCATAGCAGAGAATGAGGCTTCACGTCACCCACCACTGCAACAGTCCATTTTCATAAATTTAGGCCCAGCACCCAGGCAGAGGAGAGAGGTCCCGTAACAGAGGATCTGGCTTCATGTCACCAGAGAATCAGTCTGCATGTCATAGCAGAGAATCAGGCTTCACGTCACCCACCACTGCAACAGTCCATTGTCATAAATTCAGGCCCAGCACCCAGGCAGAGGAGAGAGGTCCCGTAACAGACAATCTGGCTTCATGTCACCAGAGAATCAGTCTGCATGTCATAGCAGAGAATGAGGCTTCACGTCAGCCACCACTGCAACAATCCATTGGCATATATTTAGGCCTAGCACACAGGCAGAGGAGAGGTTCATTCAACTTTGGGTAGCCTTGCAATATAATGGTAAAATGAAAATAAAAATAGGATTGAATGAGGAAGTGCCCTGGAGTCCAATAATATATGGTTATGGGGAGGTAGTTAATGTCTAATCTGGACAAGGGACGGACAGGTCCTGTGGGATCCATGCCTGGTTCATTTTTATGAACGTCAGCTTGTCCACATTGGCTGTAGACAGGCGGCTGCGTTTGTCTGTAATGACGCCCCCTGCCGTGCTGAATACACGTTCAGACAAAACGCTGGCTGCCGGGCAGGCCAGCACCTCCAAGGCATAAAAGGCTAGCTCTGGCCACGTGGACAATTTAGAGACCCAGAAGTTGAATGGGGCCGAACCATCAGTCAGTACGTGGAGGGGTGTGCACACGTACTGTTCCACCATGTTAGTGAAATGTTGCCTCCTGCTAACACGTTGCGTATCAGGTGGTGGTGCAGTTAGCTGTGGCGTGTTGACAAAAGTTTTCCACATCTCTGCCATGCTAACCCTGCCCTCAGAGGAGCTGGCCGTGACACAGCTGCCTTGGCGACCTCTTGCTCCTCCTCTGCCTTGGCCTTGGGCTTCCACTTGTTCCCCTGTGACATTTGGGAATGCTCTCAGTAGCGCGTCTACCAACGTGCGCTTGTACTCGCGCATCTTCCTATCACGCTCCAGTGCAGGAAGTAAGGTGGGCACATTGTCTTTGTAGCGTGGATCCAGCAGGGTGGCAACCCAGTAGTCCGCACAGGTTAAAATGTGGGCAACTCTGCTGTCGCTGCGCAGGCACTGCAGCATGTAGTCGCTCATGTGTGCCAGGCTGCCCAGGGATAAGGACAAGCTGTCCTCTGTGGGAGGCGTATCGTCATCGTCCTGCCTTTCCCCCCAGCCACGCACCAGTGATGGACCCGAGCTGCGTTGGGTGCCACCCCGCTGTGACCATGCTTCATCCTCATCCTCCTCCACCTCCTCCTCATCCTCGTCCTCCTCGTCCTCCAGTAGTGGGCCCTGGCTGGCCACATTTGTACCTGGCCTCTGCTGTTGCCAAAAACCTCCCTCTGAGTCACTTCGAAGAGACTGGCCTGAAAGTGCTAAAAATGACCCCTCTTCCTCCTCCTCCTCCTCCTCCTCCTGGGCCACCTCCTCTTCCATCATCGCCCTAAGTGTTTTCTCAAGGAGACATAGAAGTGGTATTGTAACGCTGATAACGGTGTCATCGCCACTGGCCATGTTGGTGGAGTACTCGAAACAGCGCAACAGGGCACACAGGTCTCGCATGGAGGCCCAGTCATTGGTGGTGAAGTGGTGCTGTTCTGTAGTGCGACTGACCCGTGCGTGCTGCAGCTGAAACTCCACTATGGCCTGCTGCTGCTCGCACAGTCTGTCCAGCATGTGCAAGGTGGAGTTCCACCTGGTGGGCACGTCGCATATGAGGCGGTGAGCGGGAAGGCCGAAGTTACGCTGTAGCGCAGACAGGCGAGCAGCAGCAGGATGTGAACGCCGGAAGCGCGAACAGACGGCCCGCACTTTATGCAGCAGCTCTGACATGTCGGGGTAGTTGTGAATGAACTTCTGCACCACTAAATTCAGCACATGCGCCAAGCAAGGGATGTGCGTCAAATTGGCTAGTCCCAGAGCTGCAACGAGATTTCGCCCATTATCACACACCACCAGGCCGGGCTTGAGGCTCACCGGCAGCAACCACTCGTCGGTCTGTTGTTCTATACCCCGCCACAACTCCTGTGCGGTGTGGGGCCTGTCCCCCAAACATATGAGTTTCAGAATGGCCTGCTGACGTTTACCCCGGGCTGTGCTGAAGTTGGTGGTGAAGGTGTGTGGCTGACTGGATGAGCAGGTGGAAGAAGAGGAGGAGGAAGCCGAGAAGGAGGAGGTGGCAACAGGAGGCAAAGAATGTTGCCCTGCGATCCTTGGCGGCGGAAGGACGTGCGCCAAACAGCTCTCCGCCTGGGGCCCAGCTGCCACTACATTTACCCAGTGTGCAGTTAGGGAGATATAGCGTCCCTGGCCGTGCTTACTGGTCCACGTATCTGTGGTTAGGTGGACCTTGCCACAGATGGCGTTGCGCAGTGCACACTTGATTTTATCGGATACTTGGTTGTGCAGGGAAGGCACGGCTCTCTTGGAGAAGTAGTGCCGGCTGGGAACAACATACTGTGGGACAGCAAGCGACATGAGCTGTTTGAAGCTGTCTGTGTCCACCAGCCTAAATGACAGCATTTCATAGGCCAGTAGTTTAGAAATGCTGGCATTCAGGGCCAGGGATCGAGGGTGGCTAGGTGGGAATTTACGCTTTCTATCAAATGTTTGTGAGATGGAGAGCTGAACGCTGGCGTGTGACATGGTTGAGACGCTTGGTGACGGAGGTGGTGGTGGTGGTGTTGGTGGTACATCCCCTGTTTGCTGGGCGGCAGGTGCCAACGTTCCTCCAGAGGCGGAGGAAGAGGCCGAGGCGGCAGCAGCAGAATAGGCCGAGGCGGCAGCAGCAGAAGAGGTAGCAGGGGGAGCCTGAGTGACTTCCTTGGTTTTAAGGTGTTTACTCCACTGCAGTTCATGCTTTGCATGCAGGTGCCTGGTCATGCAGGTTGTGCTCAGGTTCAGAACGTTAATGCCTCGCTTCAGGCTCTGATGGCACAGCGTGCAAACCACTCGGGTCTTGTCGTCAGCACATTGTTTGAAGAAGTGCCATGCCAGGGAACTCCTTGAAGCTGCCTTTGGGGTGCTCGGTCCCAGATGGCGGCGGTCAGTAGCAGGCGGAGTCTCTTGGCGGCGGGTGTTCTGCTTTTGCCCACTGCTCCCTCTTTTGCTACGCTGTTGGCTCGGTCTCACCACTGCCTCTTCCTCCGAACTGTGAAAGTCAGTGGCACGACCTTCATTCCATGTGGGGTCTAGGACCTCATCGTCCCCTGCATCGTCTTCCACCCAGTCTTGATCCCTGACCTCCTGTTCAGTCTGCACACTGCAGAAAGACGCAGCAGTTGGCACCTGTGTTTCGTCATCATCAGAGACATGCTGAGGTGGTATTCCCATGTCCTCATCATCAGGAAACATAAGTGGTTGTGCGTCAGTGCATTCTATGTCTTTCACCGCTGGGGAAGGGCTAGGTGGATGCCCTTGGGAAACCCTGCCAGCGGAGTCTTCAAACAGCATAAGAGACTGCTGCATAACTTGAGGCTGAGACAGTTTCCCTGGTATGCATGGGGGTGATGTGACAGACTGATGGGGTTGGTTTTCAGGCGCCATCTGTGCGCTTTCTGCAGAAGACTGGGTGGGAGATAATGTGAACGTGCTGGATCCACTGTCGGCCACCCAATTGACTAATGCCTGTACCTGCTCAGGCCTTACCATCCTTAGAACGGCATTGGGCCCCACCATATATCGCTGTAAATTCTGGCGGCTACTGGGACCTGAGGTAGTTGGTACACTAGGACGTGTGGATGTGGCAGAACGGCCACGTCCTCTCCCAGCACCAGAGGGTCCACTAACACCACCACGACCATGTCCACGTCCGCGTCCCTTACTAGATGTTTTTCTCATTGTTATGGTTCACCAGAACAACAAATATATTATTTGGCCCAATGTATTGTATTCAAATTCAGCGGGATATAAATTTGAGGCCTAGTATTTAGGCGCTGGGTGACCGGTATGGATTTAGTGACAGAATTAGACTTGGAAATGCACAGAAGCGTGTGTGTGAAGTTATTCTGAATGACCCTATGTGCACCTTCAATATGATCTACCCTTTTAGGGATAGATTTCAAATAGCTCTGATATAGCAGAAACGACTAAATTATGAAATTGCTAAATTGGGAATTGTATTTCAACCCAGAACAAAAAATGTGCTTTGACGGACACTAAATAACTTTCCCAGCCACAACAGGACAGCGGTAACGAGAGATTTAGCGGGATATAAATTTGAGGCCTAGTATTTAGGCGCTGGGTGACAGGTATGGGTTTAGTGACAGAATTAGATTTGGAAATGCACAGTAGCGGGTGTGTGAAGTTATTCTGAATGACCCTATGTGCACCTTGAATATTATATACCCTTTTAGGGATAGATTTCAAATAGCTCTGATATAGCAGAAACCACTAAATTATGAAATTGCTAAATTGGGAATTGTATTTCAACCCAGAACAAGAAATGTGCTTGAACGGACACTAAATAACTCGCCCAGCTACAGCACTAGGGACAGATTTAGCGGGATATAAATTTGAGGCCTAGTATTTAGGCGCTGGGTGACAGGTATGGGTTTAGTGCCAGAATTAGACTTGGAAATACACAGTAGCGGGTGTGTGTGAAGTTATTCTGAATGACCCAATGTGCACCTTGAATATTATATACCCTTTTAGGGATAGATTTCAAATAGCTCTGATATAGCAGAAACCACTAAATTATGAAATTGCTAAATTGGGAATTGTATTTCAACCCAGAACAAAAAATGTGCTTTGACGGACACTAAATATCTTGCCCAGCAACAACAGTACAGCGGTAACGAGAGATTTAGCAGGATATAAATTTGAGGCCTAGTATTTAGGCGCTGGGTGACAGGTATGGGTTTAGTGACAGAATTAGACTTGGAAATACACAGTAGCGGGTGTGTGTGAAGTTATTCTGAATGACCCAATGTGCACCTTGAATATTATATACCCTTTTAGGGATAGATTTCAAATAGCTCTGATATAGCAGAAACCACTAAATTATGAAATTGCTAAATTGGGAATTGTACTTCAACCCAGAACAAAAAATGTGCTTTGACGGACACTAAATAACTTTCCCAGCTACAACAGGACAGCGGTAACGAGAGATTTAGCGGGATATAAATTTGAGGCCTAGTATTTAGGCGCTGGGTGACAGGTATGGGTTTAGTGACAGAATTAGACTTGGAAATACACAGTAGCGGGTGTGTGTGAAGTTATTCTGAATGACCCTATGTGCACCTTCAATATGATCTACCCTTTTAGGGATAGATTTCAAATAGCTCTGATATAGCAGAAACCACTAAATTATGAAATTGCTAAATTGGGAATTGTATTTCAACCCAGAACAAAAAATGTGCTTTGACGGACACTAAATAACTTTCCCAGCTACAACAGGACAGCGGTAACGAGAGATTTAGCAGGATATAAATTTGAGGCCTAGTATTTAGGCGCTGGGTGACAGGTATGGGTTTAGTGACAGAATTAGACTTGAAAATACACAGTAGCGGGTGTGTGTGAAGTTATTCTGAATGACCCAATGTGCACCTTGAATATTATATACCCTTTTAGGGATAGATTTCAAATAGCTCTGATATAGCAGAAACCACTAAATTATGAAATTGCTAAATTGGGAATTGTACTTCAACCCAGAACAAAAAATGTGCTTTGACGGACACTAAATATCTTTCCAAGCAACAACAGTACAGCGGTAACGAGAGATTTAGCAGGATATAAATTTGAGGCCTAGTATTTAGGCGCTGGGTGACAGGTATGGGTTTAGTGACAGAATTAGACTTGGAAATACACAGTAGCGGGTGTGTGTGAAGTTATTCTGAATGACCCAATGTGCACCTTGAATATTATATACCCTTTTAGGGATAGATTTCAAATAGCTCTGATATAGCAGAAACCACTAAATTATGAAATTGCTAAATTGGGAATTGTACTTCAACCCAGAACAAAAAATGTGCTTTGACGGACACTAAATAACTTTCCCAGCTACAACAGGACAGCGGTAACGAGAGATTTAGCGGGATATAAATTTGAGGCCTAGTATTTAGGCGCTGGGTGACAGGTATGGGTTTAGTGACAGAATTAGACTTGGAAATACACAGTAGCGGGTGTGTGTGAAGTTATTCTGAATGACCCTATGTGCACCTTCAATATGATCTACCCTTTTAGGGATAGATTTCAAATAGCTCTGATATAGCAGAAACCACTAAATTATGAAATTGCTAAATTGGGAATTGTATTTCAACCCAGAACAAAAAATGTGCTTTGACGGACACTAAATAACTTTCCCAGCTACAACAGGACAGCGGTAACGAGAGATTTAGCAGGATATAAATTTGAGGCCTAGTATTTAGGCGCTGGGTGACAGGTATGGGTTTAGTGACAGAATTAGACTTGAAAATACACAGTAGCGGGTGTGTGTGAAGTTATTCTGAATGACCCAATGTGCACCTTGAATATTATATACCCTTTTAGGGATAGATTTCAAATAGCTCTGATATAGCAGAAACCACTAAATTATGAAATTGCTAAATTGGGAATTGTACTTCAACCCAGAACAAAAAATGTGCTTTGACGGACACTAAATAACTTTCCCAGCTACAACAGGACAGCGGTAACGAGAGATTTAGCAGGATATAAATTTGAGGCCTAGTATTTAGGCGCTGGGTGACAGGTATGGGTTTAGTGACAGAATTAGACTTGAAAATACACAGTAGCGGGTGTGTGTGAAGTTATTCTGAATGACCCAATGTGCACCTTGAATATTATATACCCTTTTAGGGATAGATTTCAAATAGCTCTGATATAGCAGAAACCACTAAATTATGAAATTGCTAAATTGGGAATTGTACTTCAACCCAGAACAAAAAATGTGCTTTGACGGACACTAAATAACTTTCCCAGCTACAACAGGACAGCGGTAACGAGAGATTTAGCGGGATATAAATTTGAGGCCTAGTATTTAGGCGCTGGGTGACCGGTATGGATTTAGTGACAGAATTAGACTGGGATATGGCCAAAAAATAACCACACTATTGCTGGTTAAATGCACTTGGTGACGGGCGCAGCTTGCCCCTGATGTAGTATATGGCCAAAAAATGAACAGACTATTGCTGGTTAAATGCACTTGGTGTCACAGCTTGACCAACCACACTACTGAGGGTTAAATGCACTTGGTGACGGGCGCAGCTTGCCCCTGATGTAGTATATGGCCAAAAAATAAACAGACTATTGCTGGTTAAATGCACTTGGTGTGACAGCTTCACCCTGATGTAGGCTTTAGCCAGAAAACAACCACACCATTGAGGGTTAAATGCACTTGGTGACAGGCGCAGCTTGCCCCTGATTTTGTATATGGCCAAAAAATGAACAGACTATTGCTGGTTAAATCCACTTGGTGTGACAGCTTCACCCTGATGTAGGCTTTAGCCAAAAAACAACCACACCATTGAGGGTTAAATGCACTTGGTGACAGGCGCAGCTTGCCCCTGATTTTGTATATGGCCAAAAAATGAACAGACTATTGCTGGTTAAATGCACTTGGTGTGACAGCTTCACCCTGATGTAGGCTTTAGCCAAAAAACAACCACACCATTGAGGGTTAAATGCACTTGGTGACAGGCGCAGCTTGCCCCTGATTTTGTATATGGCCAAAAAATGAACAGACTATTGCTGGTTAAATGCACTTGGTGTGACAGCTTCACCCTGATGTAGGCTTTAGCCAAAAAACAACCACACCATTGAGGGTTAAATGCACTTGGTGACAGGCGCAGCTTGCCCCTGATTTTGTATATGGCCAAAAAATGAACAGACTATTGCTGGTTAAATGCACTTGGTGTGACAGCTTCACCCTGATGTAGGCTTTAGCCAAAAAACAACCACACCATTGAGGGTTAAATGCACTTGGTCGCAGCTTGTGCTGGCGCACCACAAGACACAAAATGGCCGCCGATCACCCCAGAAAAATGTGACTGACAAACGGTCTGGGCAGCCTAAAAACAGTGAGCAATTGAGGATCAGCAGCTCAATGATCCACAGCTGCAGATCGATCAGTTAATCAAGTCCTTTGGAGGAGTTAATCTGCCTAATCTCGCCCTACTGTCGCAGCCGCAACCTCTCCCTACGCTAATCAGAGCAGAGTGACGGGCGGCGCTATGTGACTCCAGCTTAAATAGAGGCTGGGTCACATGGTGCTCTGGCCAATCACAGCCATGCCAATAGTAGGCATGGCTGTGATGGCCTCTTGGGGCAAGTAGTATGACGCTTGTTGATTGGCTGCTTTGCAGCCTTTCAAAAAGCGCCAAGAAAGCGTCACAAAAGCGCCAAGAAAGCGACGAACACCGAACCCGAACCCGGACTTTTACGAAAATGTCCGGGTTCGGGTCCGTGTCACGGACACCCCAAAATTCGGTACGAACCCGAACTATACAGTTCGAGTTCGCTCATCCCTACTTATGACAGAAAAATTCTGCGCAGTGCATCACATTCTCCAGTATTGACACAAATGGTTTACATTGAGGTAGTGATGATATTCAGTATTTACAGGCATCACTGCTGCCATGTAAAAATATACTGGTGGAGTGTTGGAGGATTTAAAGGGGTTGTCCAGATTTTCAAGTTATCCTCGCCACACCATAGGGCATAACTATATGATTAGTGGGGTCTGATTCTGCGACCCCCCAACTGATTCCAGGAACGGGTCCTGTTCCCCCTTTTTGATGGTGTGGCAGGTGACCTATATGCCCTGCTGCTCCATTTATTCTCTTTGGGACCACTAGAAATAGCCAGCGCTGTACTCTGCCATTGCCAGTAACCCCATGCCACTCAATCAAGAAGGGGGATCAGTGGGGGCTCCAGTGTTCAGACCCCCACGGATCACTTAGTTATGCCCAATCCTATGGATAGAAGAGAACTAACAAAGTGGACACAGTCCCTTAAACAGGCGAGCATTTCTATGTTAGTTTGACACATATTTTGGGCCAGATTATAATTTATTTTTATTTTTTTACACCCAAAGAAAATCTTTAAAGATAGGGAATGTCAACAGGTCCAACAGCAATAACAATGACACGACAGGTGATAACTGTCTGATTGATGGGGTCTGACTGCTGGGACCCCCATGATCAAGGGAACGTGGTCTTACGACTTTTGTACATAGATTGGCGGTAATGTAATTGAATGTCTCAGGACCCCTTTTTTCATGATCAGTGGGTGTTCCAGCAGTCAGACCCCAGCAATCTGATATTTATTACCTATCCTGTAGATAGGCAATAGGTCATTATGGTAGGACAACCCTTTTAAATATAATGTAGATTATGAGCAATATGAGGAGGACATGATTTGGTAAATTGTATGCCAGACTTTTATGCTTAAGGGGGTTAAAGGGTTTGTCTCACTTCAGTAAATGGCATTTATCATGCAGTTAATACAAGGCACTTACTAATGTATTGTAATACGCCATATTGCCTCCTTTCCATCACATTATACACAGCACATATCCGTGGTTATTATCACCGTGTAATCCAGCAGTGGTGGCCGTGCTTACACACTATAGGGAAAGGCTGGAAGTGCGCATAGGCCAACACCTTTACCTATAGTGGGCAAGCACGGCCACCGCTGTTGGATTACACGGTGGTAATAACCACGGGTATGTGCTGTGTATAATGTGATGGAAAGGAGGCAATATGGACAATCACAATACATTGTAGTAAGTGCCTTGTATTAACTTTCTCTACATGATAAAGGCCAATTGCTGAAGTAAGACAACCCCTTAATTGGCATGTGAGCCATGTATAAGTGTCTGATGTCCCACATCTGTCCAATGAGTGATTGGTGTACGCTGCATGTGCCTTGTTTCTGACTAACTTAAGAGCAGGATATCCATATATGTGTAAATTCTGCCACATGTCTGTTTGTGCATTTTGCTGTGAATGCCTGCCATCATAGAGTGCCTTGCAAAAGTATTCGCCGCCCTTGCCTTTTTTCATATTTTATTACATTACAGCCTTAAGTTCAATGTTTTGTTAATCTGAATTTCATGTGATAGATCAGACCACAATAGTCTAAGTTGGTTAAGTGAAATGAGAAAAATATAAAAATAAAACTATTCTTGAAAAAAAAGAAAACAAAAAATTGGCATGTGCGTATGTATTCACCCCCTTGTTAGGAAGCCCTTAAAAAGCTCTGGTGCAAACAAATACCTTCAGAAAGCACATAATTAGGGAAATAATGTCCACCTGTGTGCAATCTAAGTGTCACATGATCTGTTATTGCATATACACGCCATTTATGAATGGCCCCAGAGGCTGTAACACCTAAGCAAGAGGCATCACTAACCAAACACTACCATTAAGACCAAGGAACTCTCCAAACAAGTAAGGGACAATGTTGTTAATAATTTCAAGTCAGTGTTAGGTTATAAAAAAATATCCAAATCTTTGATGATCCCCAGGAGCACCATCAAATCTATCATAATCAAATGGAAAGAACATGGCACAACAGCAAACCTGCCAAGAGACGGCCGCCCAGCAAAACTCACAGACTGGGCAAAGAGGGCATTAATCAGACAGGCAGCACAGAGACCTAAGGTAACCCTGGAGGAGCTGCAGAGTTCCACAGCAAAGACTGGAGTATCTGTATATAGAATGACAAAAAGCTGTACGCTCTATAGTGTTGGGCTTTATGGCAGAGTGGTCAGAAGAAAGCTATTACTTTCAGCTAAAAACAAAAAGGCACGTTGTGAGTTTGTGAAAAGGCATGTGGGAGACTCCCAAAATGTATGGAGGTTTGATGAGACTAAAATTTAACTTTTCGGCCATCAAAGAAAACGCTACATCTGGAGCAAACCCAACACATCACATGACCCAAAGAACACCATCCCCACAGTGAACCATGGTGGTAGCAACATCATGCTGTGGGGATGTTTTTCAGTAGCCGGGACTGGGAAACTGGTCAGAGTTGAGGGAAAATTGGATGGTGCTAAATACAGGGATATACTTGAGCAAAACCTGTACCACTCTGTGCGTGATTTGAGACTAGGACGGAGGTTCACCTTCCAGCAGGGCAATGACCCCAAACACAATGCTAAAGCAACACTTGACTGATTTAAGGGGAAATATGCAAATGGTTTGGAATGGCCTAGTCAAAGCCCAGATCTCAATCCAATAGAAAATCTGTGGTCAGACTTAAAGATTGCGGTTCACAAGCCCAAACCATCCAACTTGAAGGAGCTGGAGTAGATTTGCAAGGAAGAATGGGCAAAAATCCCAGTGGTAAGATCATAGAGACTCATCCAAAGCGACTTCGAGCTGTGATTGCTGCAAAAGGTGGCTCTACAAAGTATTGACTTTAGGGGGGTGAATAGTTATGCACATTGACTTTGTGGTATTTTGTCCTATTTGTTGTTTGCTTCACAATAAAAAAAAACATCTCACAATTGTGGGCATGAGCTGTAAATTAAATTCTGCAAATACTCAAACAGTCCATGTTAATTCCAGGTTGTGAGGCACCAAAATACAAAAAAGTCAAGGGGGGTGAATACTCTTGCAAGGCACTGTACTTCATCTTTAATATTTCTGTTATCACTAAGTTCTCATGAACACGACCGTTGGATGTTTTGCAGTCCGCAAATTGTGGATCCGCAAAACATGGATACCGGGTGTGTGCATTCCACATTATGCGGAACAGAACAGCCGGCCTCTAGTAGAACAGTCCTATCCTTGTCTGTAATGTGGACAATAATAGGACATGTTCTATCATTTTGCAGAACGGCCATGCAGACATACAGACACAGAATGCACACGGAGTAATATATATTTTTTTGCTGCCCCCATTGAAGTGAAGGGAACGGTACTGACATGGAAAAAAAATAAGTTTGTGTGCAGGAGCCCTAAGGTGCGCCCCCATAATTAGTTACACTGGTGGTACCTAAGTACCCCAGTCCGACTCTGTTGTTGTCCCATTGCTATATGATGTAGGATCCTAGCTGCTCAACAGTCCTTGGTCATCTTTTTCCTTTAGGATTTTTTGCTTCCAAATATGTTCTATTGGTAAAAGGTCAGTTTATGCCAGTTCAGCACCCAGACTATTCTTCTGTGAAGCCATGCTGGTCTAATGAATGCAGAATGTGGTTTAGCATTGTCTTGCTGAAATATAACAGGCTTTTCCTGAAATATGTCTGGATGGGAGCATACGGTGTTCTAAAACCTCTATATATTATTCAGCCTTGATACGGCCTTTTCAGATGTTTAAGCTGCCCATGCCAAAGACATTTATGCAATCCTACACCATCATAAATACAGGCTTTTGAACTGTGTGCTCATAGCAAGCTGGATGGTTCCTCTCCTCATTATTTTGCAGGACATAGCATCTGTGGTTCCCAAAAAGAACTTCAAATTTGCCTCTGTCCATCTTAATGAGCTTTGACCCAGAGAAGACGACAATGTTTCTGGATGGTATTGACACATGACTTCTTCTTTGCATGATGCAGCTTTAACTTGCATTTGTGGATTGCATGGCGAACTGTGTTCACAGATAGCGATTTCTGGAAGAGTTTCTGTGATTTTAAGTACAGAATCATGCCTGTTTTTAATGCAATGGCACCTGAGGGCTACGGGCATCCAATATTGTACATCAACATTGTCCCTTACACACATGGATTTCTCCATACTCTCTGAATATTTTGATTATATTATGAATTGTGGATGGTAGGATATTCAAAGTCTTCACAATGCTACGTTGAGCAACATTTTTCTGACACTGTTTCACAATTTTTAGATGCAGTTTTTCGCAGATTGGTGAACCTCTGTCCATCTTTGCTTCTGAGACACTCTGCCTCTCTAACATGCTCTTTTTATAACCAGTCATATGACTTAGTAGTAATTTGCTTCTCCAGCTGTTTTTATTAGTACTACTTACTTTTCCAGCTCACGATGCATTGCTGCCCTCAAGTTCTAAGTGAGTTCATTTTTTTTTGAAATGGTGAAATATCTCACTTCCAACATCTGATATGTCTTTTATGCTCTACTGTGAATAAAATATGAGTCTATGAGACTTACAAATCACGGCATTCTGTTTTTATTTACATTTTACACAGCGGTCCAACATTTTTAGAATTGGAGTTATAGTTACATAGTTACAGTTGGAAAACGACATGTCTATCAAGTCCAACCAAGGAATAGGTAAGGATGTGAATTTTAGAAAAGGGAAGTGAGACCCAGACTTCTACATATTTTTATAAGTATTAAAGTTATTTTAAAGTTTAATTTTAAAAATTAATCTAAGCCTGTTCCTGCTGCGATCGTGTCCTGAGGTAGACTATTCCACAGATTCACCTCTGAAGACTGAACTTTTTCTTCTCCATATAGAGGCAGTTCCCCCTGGTCTTTTGAGGGAATTTTACATGGAACAGCTTTTCACCATATATTTTTGTACTGCAAATTTGTATAGGTTAATCATGTCACCCCTTAGACACCTCTTCTCAAGACTAAATACATTTTATTATTTTAGTCTGTCCTTATAACTAAGACCCTCCATGCTCCTTATCAGCTTAATCGCTCTCCTTTGTCCTTTTTCCAGCTCTAGAGCATCCTTTCTATGGACTGGTGACCAGAACTAAACTGCATATTCGAGATCAGGCCGCACCAACTCTTTGTAAAGTGGTAATATTACATCCCTGTGCCGCAAGTCCATGCCTTTTTTAATATATGACATCTTGCTAGCCTTTGAAGGAGCTGATTTACATTGCATGCTGTTATTTAATTTATGCTCATCCTAACCCTTCTCTACAACTGACTCTCATAGTGTTACTTGCCCTAGGACATATGATGCACATAGATTATTACTACCCAGATGCATAACTTTACATTTATCCATATTGAAGCTCATTTGTCAAGTTGATGCGCAAACACTCAGTGTCCAAGTCTGGTTGTAGTTTATGGACATCTTCCATAGACTGCACAGTACTACATAGCTTGGTGTGATCTGCGACAATAGAAACAGTTCTATTAATACCATTCATGATATCATTAATAAGCCAATCAAATGTTACCTTTATAAGTTTGCAGTAGCCCATGTTGTTGGCATTATTTTGTATCTACAGGACCTGAAAGACCACCTGGTTTCTTGATACTGTCTTCCAACCCTTTTTGCAATTGGTTTGCAGACAGCTTTGCTCACATAAGTGATATTTCAGTACATTTCTGGTATGAATCAACTTTGTAATTTGATATCTAGAAACAGTTTTTGGCAGCAGTGCAGGGCCCAGCCTAAATTTACTGGTCAAAACAAAAAAAACAAAGCGGTGTAACAAGTGCAAAAATATAATCCTATACATAAATGAGCATCACAGCATAATAGTCAACTAAAAGTGACAGGAAAAATTGCATAATGAAGGGGGGAAGAGAACATAAATAATAAATTGTGCTGATCTATTCACAACAGAAAAACTAAAACGGAATTGCCTTGATAAATGGCAGGAAAGCCAAAAGAAGGAAGAATATCTGGGAAATGGAGATAAAGTGAAACAGGTGGGTTGGGAGGAAACACAGACAGTTGAATGTTGCTTTTAGGATGCCTTCACATTAAGCAGATTTTGTTGTAGACATTGTCAGCAACATAAAAACAGTTCAATTCATCTGAATGGGGTTGGTCTGGTGCGGGTTTGATGTGGTCTGACGTGGGTTACTGCAAGCCCCATTCAGAAGTATGAAATTAATTTCAGTTGCAGAAAGTTTCTGCAACAAAACCTGCCATGTGTGGCAGTACAGTGAGCCCATTAGAGGAGAGGAAATAATAAAAGTGACAGAAGCAAGAACATTGGTTGCAGTTGTTATTCACTCTGACTGTCCCCTGGGCTGTGAAGTGATGTGAAGGAGCACCATTCTTCCCTTTAGGGCATAACCTGGTGTTGGGTTTCTCCTGCCTAATGTTGGTTCAGGGTACCCTTGATGGTGATGAATTGTGAGGTGCAAGGCAGGGTCCCCTGCAGTGGAAACAATGATGATGCTGTTTTGCAGTAGAATAGTTCCTTACTTACAGACCAAGTTTAAGCACATTACTTATAGTTCTTACACAGCTTTGGGAAGAAAGGGGTGCAAATTAGCTCTTAACAAGCTCTGCCTCTAATGCCACCAGATGTAAGGCAGCTATTCTATAAGTCAATGTTCAGCTTTTTAAATAAGCCTTGAGACAGCCAGCACCTCATCTGAAAACAGCTGTTTCGGGGTGATTGCCCCTCATCAGTGCAGAGCAAAGAGTACTGGTTTAACTGGGTGAGAGGCCTGTCAGGGATTGGGGGGTAACATCTCTCCTTAGGGAGAGAGTGCCTTAATCGGCGTGAGTAGAGGCAGAGCTTGGTAAGAGCTCATTTGCATCCATATCTTTCCAGAATTCCAGAGGAGCATCCTCACACCAATTAATGCGCTCTCGCTCTCTCGCACAGATCTCACAGGTTATATGGCTGCAGAAATAGTTAATAGGCTAACATGTCCCTATGAAGCAATTTGCCTCACACTGCATTTCCCTAGCTGACTTTAGCATGAGCATCCAGAAATAGGGGTCTAACCTATGCAACCACAGGGCAGCCGCTAATGTCAGACTAAGTTCTGCTCTGTATCTTTTTCACAGGTTGTTGTATTCACAATTATAATTTCCACTATGTGAGATGTGGTATTCTTCTTTCAGCTAGCCAGGCTGTTTCTAATACATGTTCATGCACCATAAAACTTAGATTTCTTGAACAAGCACGCTGTAGAGCTTATATAATCCTTTCAGACAGCTTCTATCCACAGAGTTTCTACATGCACTGCCTCTCAACACTGGAAATGCTCTTCAAATACAGGGAGTGCAGAATTATTAGGCAAGTTGTATTTTTGAGGATTAATTTTATTATTGAACAACAACCATGTTCTCAATGAACCCAAAAAACTCATTAATATCAAAGCTGAATATTTTTGGAAGTAGTTTTTAGTTTGTTTTTAGTTTTAGCTATTTTAGGGGGATATCTGTGTGTGCAGGTGACTATTACTGTGCATAATTGTTAGGCAACTTAACAAAAAACAAATATATACCCATTTTAATTATTTATTTTTACCAGTGAAACCAATATAACATCTCAACATTCACAAATATAGCTCTCTGCCCTTTACCAATACAGCCACGGGCCCATCCATCTGGCCCATCAAGACTCACTCTCATTTCATCAGTCCATAAAACCTTAGAAAAATCAGTCTTGAGATATTTCTTGGCCCAGTCTTGACGTTTCAGCTTGTGTGTCTTGTTCAGTGGTGGTCGTCTTTCAGCCTTTCTTACCTTGGCCATGTCTCTGAGTATTACACACCTTGTGCTTTTGGGCACTCCAGTGATGTTGCAGCTCTGAAATATGGCCAAACTGGTGGCCAAACGCTTGACTTTTCTCAGTTCATGGGCAGTTATTTTGCGCCTTGGTTTTTCCACACGCTTCTTGCGACCCTGTTGACTATTTTGAATGAAACGCTTGATTGTTCGATGATCACGCTTCAGAAGCTTTGCAATTTTAAGAGGGCTGCATCCCTCTGCAAGATATCTCACTATTTTTGACTTTTCTGAGCCTGTCAAGTCCTTCTTTTGCCTGTCAAGTTGCCTGATAATTATGCACACCTGATATAGGGTGTTGATGTCATTAGACCACACCCCTTCTCATTACAGAGATGCACATCACCTAATATGCTTAATTGGTAGTAGGCTTTCGAGCCTATACAGCTTGGAGTAAGACAACATGCATAAAGAGGATGATGTGGTCAAAATACTCATTTGCCTAATAATTCTGCACTCCCTGTATATATTT
This sequence comes from Bufo gargarizans, assembly GCF_014858855.1. NCBI lineage: Eukaryota > Metazoa > Chordata > Amphibia > Anura > Bufonidae > Bufo > Bufo gargarizans. The sequence continues at coordinate 295,109,321 of NC_058083.1, forward strand.
AACTTTTTTCTATTTGCTTCTCTGTGGCTGGTATTGTGAACCAGAGCTGTGTTCAGCTATATCTGCACTCCTTACTGTCTAGACACTGTCTGTATCCTCTGACAGCCCCATCTAGTGACAGTAATTAAGACCTATTAAGTCCTTGTTCACTCTAAAATGTACAAACCAGATTCCAAAAAAGTTGGGACACTATACAAATCGTGAATAAAAACTGAATGCAATGATATGGAGGTGCCAACTTCTAATATTTTATTCAGAATAGAACATAAATAATGGAACAAAAGTTTAAACTGAGAAAATGTACCATTTTAAGGGAAAAATATGTTGAATCAGAATTTCATGGTGTCAACAAATCCCCAAAAAGTTGGGACAAGGCCATTTTCACCACTGTGTGGCATCTCCCCTTCTTCTTACACCACTCAGACGTCTGGGGACCGAGGAGACCAGTTTCTCAAGTTTAGAAATAGGAATGCTCTCCCATTCTTGTCTAATAAGGCCTCTAACTGTTCAATCGTCTTGGGCCTTCTTTGTTGCACCTTCCTCTTTATGATGCGCCAAATGTTCTCTATAGGTGAAAGATCTGGACTGTAGACTGGCCATTTCAGTACCCGGATCCTTCTCCTGCGCAGCCATGATGTTGTGATTGATGCAGAATGTGGTCTGGCATTATCTTGTTGAAAAATGCAGGGTCTTCCCTGAAAGAGATGACGTCTGGATGGGAGCATATGTTGTTCTAGAACCTGAATATATTTTTCTGCATTGATGGTGCCTTTCCAGACATGCAAGCTGCCCATGCCACACGCACTCATGCAACCCCATACCATCAGAGATGCAGGCTTCTGAACTGAGCGTTGATAACAACTTGGGTTTTCCTTGTCCTCTTTGGTCCGGATGACATAGCGTCCCAGATTTCCAAAAAGAACTTCGAATCGTGACTCGTCTGACCACAGAACAGTCTTCCATTTGCCACACTCCATTTTAAATGATCCCTGGCCCAGTGAAAACGCCTGAGCTTGTGGATCTTGCTTAGAAATGGCTTCTTCTTTGCACTGTAGAGTTTCAGCTGGCAACGGTGGATGGCACGGTGGATTGTGTTCACTGACAATGGTTTCTGCAAGTATTCCTGAGCCCATTCTGTGGTTTCCTTTACAGTAGCATTCCTGTTTGTGGTGCAGTGTCGTTTAAGGGCCCGGAGATCACGGGCATCCAGTATGGTTTTACAGCCTTGACCCTTACGCACAGAGATTGTTCCAGATTCTCTGAATCTTCGGATGATGTTATGCACAGTTGATGATGATAGATGCAAAGTCTTTGCAATTTTTCGCTGGGTAACACCTTTCTGATATTGCTCCACTATCTTTCTGTGCAACATTGTGGGAATTGGTGATCCTCTACCCATCTTGGCTTCTGAGAGACACTGCCACTCTGAGAAGCTGTTTTTATACCCAATCATGTTGCCAATTGACCTAATTAGTGTTAATTGGTCTTCTAGCTCTTCGTTATGCTCAAATATACTTTTTCCAGCCTCTTATTGCTACTTGTCCCAACTTTTTTGGGATTTGTTGACACCGTGAAAATTTGAATCAACGTATTTTTCCTTTAAAATGATACATTTACTCGCAGGGGCGTTCCGCATGTGTTTTGCGGATCCGATCCATGTATCAGTGGATCCGTAAAAATCATACGGACGTCTGAATGGAGCCTTACAGGGGGGTGATCAATGACGGAGGTGATCAGGGAGTCTATATGGGTGATCACCCCTCTGTCATTGATCACCCCCCTGTAAGGCTCCATTCAGACATCCGCATGTGTTTTGCGGATCCGATCCATGTATCAGTGGATCCGTAAAAATCATACGGACCTCTGAATGGAGCCTTACAGGGGGGTGATCAATGACAGGGGGGTGATCAGGGAGTCTATATGGGGTGATCAGTGGTTCATAAGGGGCATCTCCTCTCCTACATAGCGCCACATACCTCTTACATCCAGTGATGTCACCTTTGATGTAGACATTCTCTTTCCTCATCTTCTCCATTCAGACCAGACCGCCATGATGATTTTTCTGCCATCTCCCGTCTCTGCAGAGATTGAGAAACAGACATTAGTTTCCTGCCACCCCCAATACTATACTGCAGAAACAGTCCCCCTGGGAATACTACTATAGTGCCCTAGTAATCATGTTCCTCATAGCCCCCAGTAGTAGTAAAGCTCCCCATAATACCCCCTAGTGGTACTAATTTTCCCTATAATATGACAGTACATGAAATACCCCCACTTAGTGCCCGCAGTTGAGCTAATGTCCCCATAATGTATGCCAGTATAAAATACCCCTATATAGTGCCCCAGTAAATGCCCTCATACTGCTCCTCTCCCCCTTCCCCATAGTGTCCCCCATAATATGCCAGTAAAAAAATGCCCCTTAGTGCCCCCAGCAGATGCCCCTATAGTGCTCCTCCCCCACAATGTGCCAGAAAAAAATGCCCCTTCTTAGTGCCACCATATGCCTCAATAGTGCTCCACTCCCCCATAGTGCTGCTCTCCCCTATAGTGCCTCCCATAATGTGCCAGTAAAAAATGCCCCCTTAGTGCCACCAAATGCCAGTGCCCCCCATAATGTTCCAATACAAAAGACCACTTTAGAGCCCCCACTTCCCCATAGTGCGCCCAAATAATGCCCCTATAGTAACACCAGATGCCCCATAGTGCTGCTCTCCCCTATAGTGCCCCCCAGAATGTGCCAATAATTAAAAAAAAGCCCACAGATACCCCCATAGTGCTCCTCTCCCCCATGGTGCCCCCCCATAATGTGCCAGTAAGAAATGCCCCCATAGTGCCAGCTCCCCCCATAGTGCCAGCTCCCCCTCCCCATAGTGCCAGCTCCCCCCCATAGTGCCAGCCCCCCCATAGTGCCAGCTCCCCCTATAGTGCCAGCTCCCCCTATAGTGCCAGCTCCCCCATAGTGCCAGCCCCCCCATAGTGCCAGATCTCCCCCATAGTGCCAGCCCCCCTATAGTGCCAGCTCCCTCTATAGTGTCAGCTCCCCCTATAGTGCCAGCTGTCTCTATAGTGCCCCCCCCATAGTGCTAGTTCCCCCATAGTGCCAGATCTCCCCCCATAGTGCCAGGTCCCCCCCATAGTGCCAGCTCTCTCTATAGTGCCAGCTGCCCCATAGTGCCAGATCTCCCCCCATAGTGCCAGATCTCCCCCCATAGTGCCAGATCTCCCCCCATAGTGCCAGCTCCCCTATAGTGCCAGCCCCCCTATAGTGCCAGCTCCCTCTATAGTGCCAGCTCCTCCTATAGTGCCCCCCCATAGTGCTAGTTCCCCCATAGTGCCCCTCCATAGTGCTAGTTCCCCCATAGTGCCAGCTCCCCCCCCATAGTGCCAGATCTCCCCCCCATAGTGCCAGCTCCCCCCCCATAGTGCCAGATCTCCCCCCCATAGTGCCAGCCCCCCCCCCCCCCCCGCAAAGAGGAAAAAAAACAAAAAAACGAATACTTACCTCCATCAGCTCAGCAGCGATGCAAGCCTTTTCCGGCCTGTGTCCCTGCTGTGTGCTGCCGAAGTCAGGCGTCGCGATGATAATGACATCATCGCGCTGCCTGAGCCGGCCTCTGATAGGCTGCAGGCATTAGTGCCTGCGGCCTATCAGAAGAACAGGGGAGGGACACTCCTCTCCTTCCCCTGCCCCACAGCACGGCCGCAATTACATCCAGGGCCGCGCCGCCTGTGGCGATCGGCGGTGCGGCCCTGAAGAATAAAAAATATAATTTTTTTTTTTTTAAAGACAGGCGGCCTGGCACCCCCCTTGTGAGTGGCACCCGGGGCGGCCCACCCCCCCCCCCGCACCCCCCGCCCTTGGTACACCACTGTTTACTCGGATTAAACGTTTGATCTGTCATCTACATTCTATTACAAATAAAATATTGACATTTGCCATCTCCACATCATTGCATTCCGTTTTTATTCACAATTTGTTTAGTGTCCCAACTTTTTTGGAATCCGGTTTGTATGAAACGCATACAATACATAAGAGCACATTTTAACCTGTTTACAGTGTACCTCTACCATAGTAGTGCAGCGCAGCAAAGGCATCCTTTAGATACCTGAACACGTTGAGGATTCCGCACATTTTTATCCACACAGATTTTCATGCATAAAAACCACAGCATAATACAATACCAGAAAAGTGAATGAGATTTGACAAATCTCATCATGTACACTTGACTAGATTTTGAAATCTGTAACATGTCAATTGTTTGTTTGATCCCACACCTTATGTAGAGGTTTTTCCCATTGACTTTAATGGGGTCGTTAATACTGTTGAGCAAACAGTATAGTAAATTTTTTTCAGGAAAAAATAGATTTGTTACAAAGCTGAATTTCCTCGCGCTTCGTGGTAACAAGTCAATTTTCCCTCAAATGGCGGTAAAAAAACCATATACACCTCATCTATTTTCATGCGAAGAGGCCATCACGGCTGTCTTGATTGAAGATACTATGTGAAATCTCACGTAGGGTGAAGAGGACAGTATACTACTACAGAGGGATCTGGATAGATTGGAGGCTTGGGCAGATAAGTGGCAGATAAGGTTTAACACTGACAAATGTAAAGTTATGCACATGGGAAGGAATAATGAAGTCACCCGTACATACTAAATGGTAAAACACTCGGTAACACTGACATGGAAAAGGATCTAGGAATTTTAATAAAACCAGTGTCAGGCAGCTGCTGCCAAGGCCAATAAGATATTGGGTTGCATTAAAAAGGGAATAGATGCCCGTGATAAGTACATAGTCCTACGACTTTACAAATGGCTAGTCAGACCACACATGGAGTACTGTGTAAAGTTCTGGGCTCCTGTAAACAAGGTAGACATAGCAGAGCTGGAGAGTGTCCAGAGGAGGGCAACTAAAGTAATAACTGGAATGGGGCAACTACATTACCCTGAAAGATTATCAAAATTAGGGTTATTCACTTTAGAAAAAAGACGACTGAGGGGAGATCTAATTAATATGTATAAATATATCAGGGGTCAGTACAGAGATCTATTCCATCATCTATTTATCCCCAGGACTGTGACTGTGACGAGGGGACATCCTCTGCGTCTGGAGGAAAGAAGGTTTGTACACAAACATAGAAGAGGATTCTTTACGGTAAGAGCAGTGAGACTATGGAACTCTCTGCCTGAGGAGGTGGTGATGGTGAGTACAATAAAGGAATTCAAGAGCCTTCAAGGGCCTGGATGTATTTCTGGAGCGTAATAATATTACAGGCTATATCTACTAGAGAGGGGTCGTTGATCCAGGGAGTTATTCTGATTACCTGATTAGAGTCGGGAAGGAATTTTTTATTCCCCTAAAGTGGGGAAAATTGGCTTCTACCTCACAGGTTTTTTGTTTTTTTTTTGCCTTCCTCTGGATCAACTTGCAGGATAACAAGCCGACCTGGATGGACAAATGTATTTTTTTGGCCTTATGTACTATGTTACTACTATGTTACCACTGGCCGGGAACAGTGATGTCATCACCACGTCCAACCAGCTTGATGACATCATCATATCACTGCACTAGATTTTGCTTGGTGTCTTCAATCAAGATGGCCACAACTGGCTCTACGCGAGCAAATGGATAAGGTATTTTTTATTTTTTTTTACCCTGATTAACCCCTGAAAGGCTTAAATGGTAGCCTCAGATGTGGCAATAATTGATGAATGTGGTATCTGAGGGGTTCAATGACAGGCGGCGGCGTGATAACCATTCCGTCTCATTCCGCCCGCTACATACAAAAGAATGTGCTTGATGACGAAGTAATTCACCACAAATCAAATTTGATTGTGAAATTCTGTAAAGCAGCTGAATTGAATTTTTCATAACTTCACTTATCTCTAGTTGTTAACATAAACAGAATATCTGTACCAAAATCCACAACAAAAACAGTATAAAAACACACAAAAATGCTCCAAAAACACGATGAATAGTGCATATTTATGTGTTTTTATGTGGTTTTGGTGTGGATTTCTGCATATAAATCTATTTTATATGCAGGTAGCCTTAAGGTGGTGTCAAGTGGAAGTAAATAAATAGGAATATAATCAAAAAGTTAATTTATTTCAGTATTCAAATTGAAAAAGTGAAACTCGTATATTCTATACATTCACTATCATTACACACAGAGTGATCTATTTCAAGCGTTAATTACTTTTAATGTTGACAATTATGGCATATAGCGAATGTAAACCCAAAATTTAGCATCAAAATTAGAATATTGTGAAAATGTTTAATATTGTATTCTCATGAAGTCACACTCAGCAGCTAATAAACACAAAACACCTGCAAATGTTTCCTAAGCCTTTGAATGGTTCCTCAGTCTGGTTCAGGTGGCCACACAATCATGGGGAAGATATTTACCCATTTATATCCAATTATGGATTATTAGGTGTCTGTTGGTAAATCGTGTACAGGGTCAGAAGGAGATGTATTGTGTGGTATCACACTAGGAGGGGTGTAAAGAGGCTGTAGGAGATCCATTTAACTGGCATGGTAGTAGAGATATTGACCTTGAATAAGGGTGCAAAACAGTAAGTGTGTGAAAGATCTTAATAAGCACTGGTATGGTCATTAAATAGGAAACCCAGAATTACAGATGTGTATAGACTGAGCATTCCATATAATTACATTATCCTTACATGATAGCACTTTTAGTATGGGTGTGTGTCTGATAATTATCTGATATTTTCTAGTCTTTTGTTAATTGGATATATAATAATGATGCACCTATATGTTTATACTATTTGGAAGTGTGCCTTTTTTTTGCCATCAGTGAACTATTATGTGCAATAGCAACATGTCTATGAGTAGCCATAGCTTTAGAGATATTTAAAAATATGAGGCCAAACAACAATTCTCTAAAGTAGCATATCTACATGTAAAAAAACATCAAAGATGAACAATTAACACTAATTTAAGTAGCAATAAAGCAACTAGGATACCATGAAACAATAGCAATGTCTTTAATTATATGCTGTTCGTCTGCTGTGTAAAAGAAAGAAAAAACTTGGCAAATTAGTTCATTAATCTTTAGTTGCAAATTTAATTTCCTATGAATACTACTTACCCTTAATATATTGTGAGCTTGTAACAGAAAAAATCCTGGAGGGAATGTGAGATACCCAGGGAAATCTAAGCAGGATAAAAGGATTTTGGTAAACACAAATATTTATTAATGGACCTGCATTTTTAATGGAAGAGTGGAAAAAATAGGTCTTTTTCCAGTCTCTCCAGTATAGAGATTGTATACAGTCGTGGCCAAAAGTTTTGAGAATGACACAAATATTAGTTTTCACAAAGTTTGCTGCTAAACTGCTTTTAGATCTTTGTTTCAGTTGTTTCTCTGATGTAGTGAAATATAATTACACGCACTTCATACGTTTCGAAGGCTTTTATAGACAATTACATGACATTTATGCAAAGAGTCTTTTTCAGGACCTCTGCAATTCGACTGGGCATGCTCTCAATCAACTTCTGGGCCAATTCCTGACTGATAGCCACCCATTCTTTCATAATCACTTCTTGGAGTTTGTCAGAATTAGTAGTTTTTTGTTTGTCCACCCGCCTCTTGAGGATTGACCACAAGTTCTCAATGGGATTAAGATCTGGGGAGTTTCCAGGCAATGGACCCATAATGTCAACGATCTCAGGAGGTCCTTTAATGACAGCAATGAAATGCAATGGAAAGGTTTTTTGGGATTAAGTTAATTTTCATGGCAAAGAAGGACTATGCAATTCATCTGACCACTCTTCATAACATTCTGGAGTATATGCAAATTGCTATTATAAAAACTTAAGCAGCAACTTTTCCAATTTCCAATATTTATGTAATTCTCAAAACCTTTGGCCACAACTGTAGGCTCCGTTGACCTCAGGTGTAACTTCTGGGTGCATAATTGGTCTATTTAGAGTCTGCAAATAATCTCCATAGAAAAATTAGCACTTCAATTAGATCGACTTCAGTGGGCCTCCAGTGTCAGGTCCTAACTTGCGGGCCTTAATATGAAACTGAATATAAGGAAACACCACAGCACTACATGTCTTTTTTTTAAAGAAATGGGTAAAATATCACCCATTTCTTAGAAAAATACATAGGCCCTGATTTAGCATGCCTTCTCTCCAGAATTCTGTCTTTAATATATATATATATATATATATATATATATATATATATATATATATTAAAAAAATCTCAAATGGGGCTTTTGTGACTTTTTGGGTCCAGTAGTGCAAAAATATTTTTTTTACTTTTTGCATTTTTACACATTACTTCAGTTTTGAAGTATGGATGGGAAAGTAGCTGTTATTATCTATGTTAATGAGTTTCACTCCAGATTTATCACTGAGGCTTTTTCAAAAAGTCACAATCTCAAGCCAGAAGGATGGTGGAGTAGAAAAATGTAAGTTGTTTTTCTAGACAAAAGTGTTAGGTTTAAGAATGAGACACATTTATCAGACAAGGGGCATTTAATAAATGTGGTATAAAGTACTCCAACACAAACTTAAGCAAAACGACCTTCTAAAGTTCCCCTCATGATAAATTCCCCTTTGGAGTGCTGTGATTAGTGTGTAATTAGTGCAGTAGGGGTCAGAGCTAGAAATGCCAGATGAAGATGGTAAGGGAAATCTTACCCATGGAACACTGCACTGATCTATTTAATGTGTTGTACATTTAGAGCCCAGGGCAACTATTTATTTTCCATTTTATTGCATGTGTTATTGTCACGGAAGGTGTTACAGAAAACTAGAAGACACAAATGAAGATCTGACTGACTTGATCCAAAACTAAGGAACCAAAGGGTAAGCCCTGTAACAGCCCTAGCTCTCTCCCTTACTGCTCAGCCTATGCAAAAATCTCAATGGTAGAAAATTCCATACCCTCGTTCCTCGACTGTATGACACCTGAACACCCTATAATAGTGAGGGGACACGACCACCGTCTCCCTACACTTAATACGGAGGGAGTCAGGGTCACCTAGGATCAAGCAAACAGGAAAACACAAATAAATGAACAGACTTATCTGTAGAAGCATCAGTTGTAGCATCCAGCATGCACACACTCCAGGAAGTTGTATAAACCTGTCATGGTCTTACCTCCTTGCTGGTCTCCTTCGTTTGACATGTGCTGGCGGCCATCTTGGTTTCTGGGTTTCTTGTAGCCTCCCACCCTGCGGCTCCTCCTTCCCACTGGGAGGAGCTGGATGCCTAGCTCATATATATAGGAGGTCTGTGGCTTCAGTTCCCTGCTTGGTCCTCCTGTGCTCACATGCTTCTAAGACTGCTGCTGCTTCTGGTTCCTGATCCTGGCCTCGTCTGACTACCCCGCTGATTCCTGATCCTGGCTTCGTCTGACTACCGTGTTGGTTCCTGATCCTGGCTTCATCTGACTACCCTTCTGGTTCCTGATCCCTGGTTTCACAAGACCCTGCTTCGGTTTAGCCATCCGTTTGGACTTTTGCCTTACAGCTTTATTTTCAATAAAGCCTTCTTATTTCCACTCATCTCTTGTTGTACGTCTGGTTCATGGTTCCATGACATTAGGACCAAGCCATGAATTCTGACGGTACAGGGCCATCCTCGCTACCTACGCTGGTTGCCAGACTTGATCAGCAGGATCACCTGTTGGGTCGGTTCGCTGTGGCGTTGCAAACCCTGCTTGAACGCACGGCTCATTTAGCTTCCGTTGCCGATGGGTCGGTTGTCGCTCCTGGGCCCGCTCCTACTGCCGGTCCGGTTGTTGCGCCAGAGTCTACCCCGACACCTGTTGCTGCGCCTGCGGTGTTTCGGGGTATGACCGGTTCTGCCCCCCTTCCACAGCGCTTTGGGGGAGAGCCAACTCAGTGCCGAGGTTTCCTTAACCAGGTGGGCATTTACTTCGAGTTGCTGCCACATGCATTTCCTACTGAGAGATCAAAGGTGGGCTTCTTGATCTCGCTGCTCTCGGACAAGGCCTTGGCCTGGGCCAGACCTTTATAGGAGAACAACAATCCGGTGGTTGCCGAGTTTTCCGGTTTTGTTGCTTCTCTTCGGAAGGTATTCGATGTGCCAGCTCGTGCTGCCTCTGCTGCGAAGCTCCTTATGTCCATCAGACAGGGTTCACGATCCGTAGCTGAATACGCCATTGAGTTTCGTACCCTGGCAGCAGAGGTGGGCTGGAATAATGAGGCTCTGGTCGCTGCTTTCTCTCATGGTCTCTCGGATGCCTTGAAGAATGAGGTTGCAGCTAAGGACCTACCTGTGGAGCTCGAGTCTCTTATTTCTTTCCTGATTTTGATTGACACCTGACTCAGGGAGAGACCTTCCTTTCAGGAGAGCCTGCGGAGGCCTTCTAACAGATTGGCGCCTACGTTTGCTGTCCCACCCGTGCCTCCCTCTCCTCCCACGCCTCCTGGGGATGACTTGTCTGGGGGTGAACCCATGCAGCTGGGGTTTACTCGCCTGTCCGAGGGGGAGAGGGTACTCCGGAGACGCGAGGGCCGATGCATGTACTGTGGTCTCGGTGGGCATTTTCGGTTGGCATGCCCGAACCGTCCGGGAATTGCTCGCACCTGAGATCCTGTCGGGGGCAGATCTTGGGTGGAGTCTCCTCATCCCCGGTTTCCCGTGTTGACAAACCACTGATTACTGTTGTCCTCTCCTGGGTCGGGGGCTCGGTGACGACCCAGGCGTTGGTGGACTCTGGTGCTGGTGGTTTGTTCATTGATAGTGTGTTCGCTGCCGCCAATTCCATTCCTCTGCAGCCTCGAGGTTCCCCACTGGCTCTTGAGGCGATAGACGGCAGACCCCTTCTGCCGCCACACGTGACTCATGAGACCCTTCCAGTGGGGATGGCCATTGGTGCCGTTCACAGAGAGTCGGTCTGTCTCCAGGTTATTTCGTCTCCACACTACTCGGTGGTCTTGGGGTACCCCTGGCTCCAGAAGCATAATCCGACTTTCGATTGGAAATCGGCCGAGATCCTCTCGTGGTCACAGCAGTGTGGGGCTAGTTGCATCCATGGGCCTGTCAAGTTGCTGTGTACTTCCTCGGACTCTCTGTTGCCTCCTGAATACGAGGAGTACCGGGATGTATTCGATAAGGTGCGTGCGGTTGCCCTACCTCCGCACCGCCCATACGATTGTGCCATAGAGTTACAATCTGGTGCCGTTCCTCCTCGTGGCAAAGTCTATCCACTGTCGGTAGCGGAGAATGAGGCCATGGAGGAGTACGTGAGGGAGGCGCTTTCACGCGGACACATTCGCAAATCCTCGTCCCCGGCAGGAGCTGGATTTTTCTTTGTGAAAAAGAAGGGCGGTGAGTTGAGGCCTTGCATCGATTACAGGGGTCTCAATCGCATCACGATCAAGAACGCTTACCCGATACCCTTGATTTCCGAGCTGTTCGATCGCCTCAAAGGGGCCACGGTCTTTACCAAACTCGACCTGAGGGCGGCATATAACCTGGTAAGGATCAAGGCGGGCGATGAGTGGAAGACCGCGTTTAACACCAGGACCGGTCATCATGAATCCTTGGTTATGCCCTTTGGGTTGTGCAATGCGCCCGCAGTCTTCCAGGAATTCATCAACGATGTTTTCCGTGACCTGTTGCAGCAGTGTGTGGTGGTCTATTTGGATGACATCTTGGTATATTCTGAATCCATGGAGGCCCACATTCAGGATGTCAGACGAGTGTTGCAACGGTTACGAGAGAACAAGCTGTTCGGTAAGCTTGAGAAATGCGAATTTCACCGATCCCAGGTAACCTTCTTAGGTTACATCATTTCCGCTGAGGGGTTCTCCATGGATCCTGAGAAGGTTTCGGCTGTCTTACAGTGGCCCCAGCCCAGTGGTCTTCGTGCCCTGCAGCGCTTTTTGGGCTTCGCCAATTATTATCGGAAGTTCATCAGAGACTTTTCCATGCTAGCCAAGCCTCTCACGGATCTGACCAAGAAGGGCAGTAATCCCCAGGTCTGGCCGCTCGAGGCCATCCGAGCTTTTGAGGCTCTAAAGTCCGCCTTTGTGTCGGCTCCGATTCTGTCGCATCCCAACCCTGGGTTGCCGTTTGTCCTCGAGGTGGACGCGTCTGAGACGGGAGTAGGCGCCCTCCTGTCTCAGCGTAGAACACCAGAGGGTCCTCTGCTTCCTTGTGGGTTTTACTCCCGGAAACTGTCTTCCGCGGAGTGCAACTATCAGATTGGTGACAGGGAGTTATTGGCCATCGTGCAGGCCCTTAAAGAATGAAGGCACTTGCTCGAGGGCTCGGTGGTTCCGGTTCTCATCCTGACGGACCACAAGAATCTGACCTACCTCTGTGAGGCCAAGAGATTGACACCACGTCAGGCCAGATGGGCTCTGTTCTTGTCACGTTTTAATTACGTGGTCTCCTACCTACCCGGTTCCAAGAACATCAGAGCGGATGCCTTATCACGGCAGTACTCCGAGCTGTCCGGGGAGGAGTCGATTCCGACTTCGGTCATACCTCCGAATCAGATCCTGGAAGCCATTCGCACCAGCCTGACCTCTCCCCTGGGTGAGCAGATTTTGGCAGCTCAATCTAGCGCTCCCTCTGGGAGACCCAACGGCAGGTGTTTTGTGCCTGAGGAGTTGCGCACTCGGTTGTTGCGAACCTACCATAACTCCAAGGCCGCGGGGCATCCTGGAAAGAATCAGCTGTCCTGGGCTGTTTCACGTCTGTTCTGGTGGCCTTCTCTACGTTCCGACATCGCCGCATATGTAGCGGCATGCTCCGTTTGTGCCCAGAGTAAGTCCCCTCGGCACCTTCCGTTGGGCCTTTTGCAACCCATAGCCACCGGGGAGCGTCCATGGTCACACCTGGGGATGGATTTCATTGTGGACCTCCCTGCATCCCGAGGCCATACGGTCATTCTCATGATAGTGGATCGGTTTTCCAAAATGTGCCACTGTGTACCTCTCAAGAAGTTACCCTCTGCACAAGAGTTGGCCTCGATTTTTGCCAGGGAGGTCTTCCGGTTGCACGGTTTGCCCAAGGAGATTGTGTCGGATCGGGGGAGTCAGTTTGTGTCCAGGTTCTGGCGCGCCTTTTGCTCCCAGTTGGGGATTCATCTCTCTTTCTCATCGGCCTACCACCCTCAGTCCAATGGGGCCGCAGAACGATCCAATCAGGCCTTGGAGCAATTCCTTCATTGCTATGTCTCCGAACACCAAGAGAATTGGGTTGACCTCCTGCCTTGGGCTGAGTTTGCCAGGAACACGGCGGTGAACTCTTCCTCTGGGACGTCTCCCTTCATGGCCAATTATGGGTTCCAACCTGCCGTGTTACCGGAGGTATTCTCTCCCCAGGATATTCCGGCTGTGGAGGATCACCTTTCCGTCCTACGTGCTTCTTGGGTACAGATCCAGAGGTCCCTTGAGGTCTCTGCGCAGCGCCAGAGACTCCAGGCTGATCGCAGACGAGCGCCCGCTCCTTCCTACCAGGTCGGAGACCGCGTATGGTTGTCCACCCGCAACCTCAACCTTCGAGTGCCCACTCCCAAGCTGGCGCCTCGCTTTGTTGGTCCCTTCCGAGTGCTTCGCAGGGTAAACCCGGTAGCCTATGCCCTTGCGCTTCCTCCTGGCATGCGGATCTCCAACGTGTTTCATGTCTCCCTGTTGAAGCCACTGGTGTGTAATCGTTTCACTTCCTCGATTCCTCGGCCTCGTCCGGTCCAAGTGGGCAATCGTGAGGAGTATGAGGTGAGCAATATCCTGGACTCACGCCTGGTCCGCGGCCGGGTGCAGTTTTTGGTCCATTGGCGTGGTTATGGTCCAGAGGAGCGTTCCTGGGTTCCCTCCGCAGATTTCCATGCTCCTGCCTTGCTCCGAGCCTTCCACGCACGCTTCCCACAGAAACCGTTCCTTACTCCGCGGAGGAGGGGCCCTTGAGGGGGAGGTACTGTCATGGTATTACCTCCTTGCTGGTCTCCTTCGTTTGACATGTGCTGGCGGCCATCTTGGTTTCTGGGTTTCTTGTAGCCTCCCACCCTGCGGCTCCTCCTTCCCACTGGGAGGAGCTGGATGCCTAGCTCATATATATAGGAGGTCTGTGGCTTCAGTTCCCTGCTTGGTCCTCCTGTGCTCACATGCTTCTAAATCTGCTGCTGCTTCTGGTTCCTTAACCTGGCCTCGTCTGACTACCCCGCTGATTCCTGATCCTGGCTTCGTCTGACTACCCTGTTGGTTCCTGATCCTGGCTTCATCTGACTACCCTTCTGGTTCCTGATCCCTGGTTTCACAAGACCCTGCTTCGGTTTAGCCATCCGTTTGGACTTTTGCCTTACAGCTTTATTTTCAATAAAGCCTTCTTATTTCCACTCATCTCTTGTTGTACGTCTGGTTCATGGTTCCATGACAAAACCGCAAAGTGATGCAGTATGGGAGGGGATTTAAAGGGATGCAATCAGTGCAACTAGATGACAGCTGAGAGAGGGAAATGAGATGACAAAACAAAAGCAAAACAAAAGAACCTCAAGCAGGAGGTTCTAAAGAACGTCTGTCAGAGCTTCTCAGATGTCTGGCGGTGACAGTTATAAGCCAAGTGTACTTGTGCACTAAATTAAGTCAAGACTTTCAGGATATGGGCACATGTGCAGTTATCTGTGTAGTTTCTAAAATATTTTGTAATCCAAATTTATGAGTGCATTATAAAAATGTATTGAAAATCAACTAATGTATAACAGACATTGCTTTTGAAACAAATAATGGAATTGGCCTGGACAAAATGATGCTACCCTTAAATTAATTTTGTTGCACAACCTTTTGAGGCAATCACAGCAATAAACTCTCATTGAGACTTCTGTACTTGTCCACAGGTATTCTGGCCCACTCTTAAGCATAAGCAAACTGCTTCAGCTGTCTCAGGTTTGAAGGGAGACTGCATGTTTCAGCTCCTTTTAAAGATGTTCAATAGGATTTAGATCAGGCTTCATAGAAGGCAACTTCATGAGAGTCAAGTGCTTTACTCTTAGCCATTTTTGGATGTTTTTAGCTGTGTTCTTTGGGTCATTATCCTGTTGGAAGACCCATGACCTGTGACTGAGATCAAGCTTTCTCACATTTCACTCCAGAATGCCTTAATGCAACACATTTCACTCCAGAATGCCTTAATAGTCTTGAGATTTAATTGCACCCTGCACAAATTCAAGACACCTTGTGCCATATGCATCTGTGAACATAGTGCTGATGTGTCTTGTCAACAAGCTCTAGTTTTGTCTCATATGTCAAAAGGACATTCTCCCAGAAGCTTTGTGGTTTGTCAATATGCATTTTGGCAAATTCCAGTCTTGCAATTTTTATGATTTGCTTTCCACCTTGGTCATCTTCCGTTTGGCTAAGACAGCGATGGATGGTGCAATCTGACACTGGTGTACCTTGACCTTGGAGTTCACCTCTAATCTATTTAAAATTTCTTCAAGGCTCCCTGGTTACCATTCATATTAGATATCTCCTCAATTTGTCATAAATTTTCCTCTTCAGCCACATCCATGGTGGTCTACAGTCCAGTAGACCTTACATTTTTTTAATAATATGTGCAACTGTAGTAACAGGAACATCAAGCTGTTGGAGATGAGCCTATAGCCTTTACCTTTAACATGTTTGTCTATAATTTTCTTTCTAATCTCCTAAAACAACTCTCTCCTTAGCTTTGTTTTGTCCATGTTCAGTGTGTTACAACAGCACAGTGACTACTAATCACCCTTTAAATAGGCAAACTGACTGATTATATGTTTGAAGATTCCTGTGAATTACAGGACACAGCTCTTCTCCCAGTAGTCAACATAGTGTACCTACTGCCCAATAGTCAGAGTAAGGGTTTATGCACATGACCATGATTGGCCCAAGAAACACAGTCCATGTGTCGGCTGCATCTCCCAGGCTGAACTTATCTCCCCGACTTTCATAGTAATTTATGATACAGCCAGTCTATCAGATTGTGGGGCTATTGCAATCGTGTTATTAGAGTACAATAGCCCCATATTCAGATAAATTGCTATCATACAGTAATTTTAGGTCAGGAGAGCTGTGGTCAGCACAGGAAATGATCATGGTCATGGGAATCAGCCCTTATGCTTCCTTCCTATCCCAAGTAGTCACAGAGGTTTTTACCCTCTTTACTCAGGTCATAGAAGCACTCTTTATCCTGTATCCCTAACAGCTTTGTTAAAATTGTTATGAATGAATGTGAATGTACTCTGTGCATGTACAATAACAGAGATACAAGTGCAGCTAAAGACAGAGTATAACACAGCTCGCAAATGTAATCAGTTTGAAACTTGAAAAAATTATTCCAACAAGACAGTGTAATTGACTAGGGGGTATTAATAAATCACACTAATGACTATAGCTATAAATGGGGACTTCTGGTGTAAAAGTTTAAGATTTTGCAATCATAATTGAAAAATCGATTTCTCCCAGCTAACACTTAAGTGTTCATGTCATGTTACTTGATTAACACAAACCTTTCAGGCATTCATACCTTATAGCTCCTACAATAAAATCTTATTGCTTTCTGTATCTGATGGAGAACATTTGACCATGTGTTCCATTATTGCTATAAAATACACAGCTTTCAAGACCTTGAAGCCCAATCCAATCCTGCCAAACTCACAATTTCTCCCCTGCTGTAACTCTCTGCTGTTCCTTTATAACTCCTGTGCTCCTCCGAGCATTGGTAACTATGTGATGTATTGTTTTCTAACCCTATTCTCACCAAATGGCAATCTAAAAAAATGCATGTATCCTGGTATTCCTATACAGCCCCAGGCACAAATTCTACTCTCTCATAAAAGCAAATTGTAGCTTTCTAATAATAGGTGACATCCATGATATAGTAATATACCCCACTATAACAAGATGTTTGTTTCTTAAAAAGAAAACACAAGATGACACTTTAAAAAGCCATAGTTATAGTTTATTATAGTTTAGTACACAACCATGTTATATATTTATTTTGCATTATATGTATAAACATTATAAGATCTTCTGCAATAGTGTATATCAAATTCATACATATTTGCTTTTTGTTTTTTTTAAGAGGACCTATTTGGTCCAGTTCACACTTCGGTTACTTGGTCAGTTATTTCCATCAGTTATTGTGAGCCAAAACTAGTAGTAAAGGCTACGTAGAGATGAGGTTAAAGAACAAAATTCCTCCTGTTCTGTGTTTTTGACCCAAACCTGGTTTTGGGACACAATAACTGATGGAAATAACTGACCAAATAACTGAAGTGTGAACTCAGCCCAATCCCTTTTTTGAAGTATATGGTATATTTATATGGTATGTTGGTACTGTATGACAGTATGTTTTATTGTGTGTGCAAAAAACTGTCTAAGGTTACTTTCACGTTTGTGCTTTCCCTTTACGCTATTGAGATCTGTCATAGGATCTGAATAGCGGGGAAAACGCTTCCGTTTTGTCCCATTCATTGTCAGAGGGGACAAAACTGAACAGAACAGAATGCTCCAGAATGCATTACATTCCGTTTGGTTGTGTCCCCATCGCGGACAGAATAACGCTGCAAGCAGCGTTTTTTCTGTCCACGATATGGTAAGGAGCAAGACGGATCAGTCATGACTCACAATGTAAGTCAGTGGGGAAGGATCCCTTTTCTCTGACACAATAGAAAACGGATCCGCCCCCCATTAACCTTCAGTGAAGTTCATGACGGATCCGTCTTGGCTATTTTCAAGATAATACAACCAGATCCGTTCATAATGGATGCAGACGGTTGTATTATCGTGACGGAAGTGTTTTTGTTGATCCATGACGGATCCAGCAAAAACGCTGGTGTAAAAGTAGCCTAAAATGGCATGCAGTATAGAAGTACTTTTGCTAGTTCCAAAAGAAATTCCTGCATGTGCTGCAGGTACGCAAATACTTCAAATATAATAAACATGTTTACAGAGGACCTGTAATCATGGCCTACATCCCATGATTTCCACTAGTCTTCTGATCATTATGGTGTGTGTTTTTTAATACTCTGCCCCCCTATTGGTGCACTATATGCTCTATGAGAGCCGAGGCCCAAAGGAATGCAGACCAGTTCTCTGCTCTTTAGGCGGTATCCACAACATTGCTCTAATATTGTCGGCTCATAGAGCACAGCATGATCTTGCGGGAATGTGCTAAGATCATCTCCCACTCTTCTGCTTTTAATTCTGCTGACACCAAAACCTGGTTTTTCCACAGCCTAGCCTCGTGAGAAAAGTTAGATCTCACAAGATCATGTTGTTCCTAGGCATTGCTCTGACGCTGTCCTCTGTGAATAAGAAGCATCAGAGTGATGGTGTAGAAGCTGCTCATAGAGTAGGCCACTCTGGACCTCGGTCTACTATTATTCTATAGCACACCAAAAGGTATTCAGGGTCATAACTACAGAACGGGGGAAGGGACTGTTAAAAAAAATAAAGCACCATAATGATTAAGGGACCATTGGGAATCATGGTATGTAAGCAATGTTGAATTCATAAACTGTTGCAGGTTCTTTATTAACATATTTCTTACATGTGATTTTTATTTTAATTTTTAAAGTGAGGCCCAGGCAAAATACTCCTACAATGAAAGCCATTTTAGACAATTTTTTTTAGTCCACTTAATACCATCTGTCATGTTCAGGGGTTAGGAGAACCACTAAACAGATCCCAAGACAAGACATACAGATATGCATAAACAAATGCTTTATTAATCCCTTAATGACCAGGGAGTTTTCAATTTTTTCATTTTCGTTTTTTACTTCCAGCCTTCCCAAAGCCATAACTTTTTTTTTTTTTTTTCACATAGCTGTATCAGGGATTGTTTTTTGTGGGACAAGTTTTACTTTCTAATGGCACTATTTACAATTACTTATAATGTAGTGGGAAGCTGGAAAAAATTTCCAAATGGGTCAGTACATGTATAGTTTTGTTTGTGTTTTAATACTGAAACAAAAAACTTTTTTCTTTGCATCATATTCTTACCCCCATAACTTTTTTATTTTTAGGTGTACGGAGCTGATTGAGGGCTCATTTGTTTCAAGGCGATCTGTACTTTTTATTGATACTATTTTGAGTATGACCCTTTGTTCACTTTTTATTCAATTTTTGGTGGGATTTGAAGCTACCAAAATATGGCAAATCAGCCATTTAGACTTTTTTTTTCCTTTTTGCTGCTTGGGAAAAATATTTTTATATTTTAATAGTACAAGTATTTTCACAGGCAGCAATATCCATTATGTTTGTTTTTTAAATTGTTTATGTACTTTTATTTTACTTTTGGGGAATTAGCATCGGAGTCTATTAGCATCACACTCAAGTTCCTAAGTTTAAAACATCAGGCACCCAGTGGCTATGGCACCCGTTGCATGTGTGAGTGGCATAAGTCCCGACCGCCGATGTAATTCTAGGGATTAGCTCTTTTTCGGGGGTCATTCTCATAATCATCTCTACAACAGCCGGGTTGCAAGTCCAAACATGAGGTTTATTTTCACAGAACAAACACAAAACAGCAAAACAAACACCTTGCCCGTCTGGGCTCACAGGAGTATTCCTACCTCACATATAAGGCCGTTCACACACGGTACGACCATATGGCTTTTCCAGCCTGTTCTCCAGCACTTCCTAAGCTGTAACAAAGTCCAGTGCTTTTTGGGCATTGTGGCCCAGAAGTCTGCCTGTCTCTGGCCTTGCGACAGTCACTTCCTGGACCTCACAGAGTCCCCCAACATTCCGGCTAACACCTAGCCCCATGGCCCCACAGCCAGCCCGGCTGAGACCACTCTCCCAGAGACTCCAGCAAACCTCTGTTGCACATTGAATCTCTGATAACACACACTCCCCTGACTGACACACTGGGAGGTGCTTTATCGCAGCCTGATTAGAGCAGGCCTCACCTGCAATCACCTCAGCTGAAAGAGAATACACGTGCTGGAAGAGTGTGGACTGGCAGCTCCCTCTACCAAGAGATAACTGCCAGTTCAAGTAAAATCCAGCCCAGAAAATGTATACAAAACTGTCTCAGCAAACTATGCTTTTGCTGAGACTACTGCCACTTTCTGAATTTTATCTGTCTAACCCATCTGAGGTACCCGAGTGGGACAACTTTCCAGCACTGTACACCTTACCACAATATATACATAAAGCGGTCAGGAATAGGTAAAACAAATGGTGCAAAAACACAAACATAATCAGAATCAAGCTGGACATACAGGTAGGGAACAGTGCAGACCTATTCTCACCCGACCACAGACCCCCAACTGGTCGACAGTCCCTATGCTTGCTGAGGGCAGGCACCTAGTGCAAGCACCTGCAGTATGGACTGCAAGAAGCTGTTCACACAGCTCGAACCCAAGCAGACAGAAATCAAGGTCATGAACAAACCAGATCAAAGACACATAATCAGGATCAGAATCAGGATTAAGGAATCAATCAGAACCCATGTGGATCAGGATACAGGGTGTATGGCATTCATAGGCAGCTCTCAGATCTAAATAGCAGCGTGATTAAGACACCTGACCACCTGATGTTCAGACACATCAAGCAGGGAAACATTAAACAGGTTGTCCGCATTTTGCTATTGATGACCTATTGTAACGGGGGTCCATTAGCCGTAGACCTGCTGCTTAGCTTCGGGAGCGAGGATCTGTACTTGACCTCATTCCCAGGGTGGCTTTGCTAGCTGGGAAGTTCCGTGCTCCTAAGTCTGCCTTGAGCGCCGAGCTGATCACTTGGTGCTCGACTGGTTGGTCTGTCGGTCATGTCACGCTGGCCACGTCACATGACCCTCACTACCCACTATAAATACAGGCAGCCTGCTGGCCACAGGTTGCCTGTTAATTTAGGTTCCACCTGTGATGTTGTATTTCCTGGCGTACTTAACTCCTGCTTTTTCCTGACGATCCTCTGCCTGCTCCTTGTGTACTTTGCTGCTCTCCTGGTATTCTGACCCCGGCCTTCTCCTGACGATCCTCTGCTTACTCCTTTGGTAGTCACGACTCTCCTGGTATTTATGACCCTGGCTTCTCCTGACTATTCTCTGCTTGCTCCATTTGTACTTTGTAGCTTTCCTGGTATTGACTCCGTTCACGTTCTGTTGTTTGTCTGTCTGTCATACCTGCACTTAGTTCAAGCTAGGGATTGCCGTCCAGTTGTCCCCTGTCATTAGGACTTGCGAGGTAAGTAGGCAGGGCCAGGGGTAAGGGTGGAGTGCAGTGGTCACTTCCCTCCCCCCTGTGTGTGTGTGTATGCGACCGTTACACCTATCCTCAGGATAGGTCATCAATATCAGATCGGCTTGGGTCTTATTCCTGGCACCCCTCACCAATTAGCTGTTTGAAGAGAAGGCAACGCTCATACAAGTGCTGCCTTCTCTGTTTACTTGCTCGCCACAGCAGTTGCAGTGGTGTACAGCGATCCCTCAGGATACAATGGCCTCAGGATACACATTTTTTTAAACATACAATGGTCTTTTCTGTGCCATTGTAAGTGGAAACCAGACGAAACATACAATGTCTCAGACTCAGATTCAACTCATCACTTCTCTGGTAAAAAAGCTGGATTAGTTGCTAGTTAGCAGCTTTTCCTGTCTATTATATGTAAGGACTTGTTTTATCTTCCTTAGTTATCTGCTTATTTTTCTTAAATCTTCATTTTCTCTTATCTTGGATGACATTTTGTGGCTTTGGAACCGATTACTCAACTTATAATGGTTTTAACATTCAATGGTCCACCTGGAACCAATTAATATAGTATTTTCAGGGACCACTGTTTTGCATCCCCATTCGCATCTATGGGAACGCTCCTTCCGGGTATCAGATATTAATGACCTATCCTGAGAAAAAGTCATGAATAGTAAAAAGCAGGCAACCCCTTTAACCCTACATAAACGCACAGAGCATACAAGTCACAGGGCACTGTTCCCCCCACACACACACAGAAGACAGCAGCCACCATGCAGAACTCAAGCAACCAGTATTCACAGGACTTGTCAACTGCAGCGAGTATGCAAGAGCACAGGCAGACAGCCTACAAAGCAATGCTGGTGGCTTACTGTCATACGGCCAAGATAGTACTACCATATGGTACCCAAATTATAAGCAGTGTCTAGATACTACTTCATTAGAGATCAAGGTCCCTGGTTCAATCTTACAAAAACAAAAAAATCTATCCTCCTGGTAGAATTTGCGCTGCCAACATAAAGGCAAAGGGTGCATTAAAATTGCTGGTTACCATATTGATAAAATCTTGTAGAGAGATGTCAGAATCCTTGTTCAGTGTCTTTTTCTAAAGAAAATATTAGGTTGCATGAAAGTCACTGTAACTATTTTGCTATGGCCTTGACTAAAATCCATTGCAGGACACTAGTCATCCTAACTTGCCTTGCTATCTAAGAACCCAGGTACTACAGGGGCTGTGTAATGCAACAAGGTCTGCTGAACCTGCTTCACAATGCTCCATATTAGTGCCAAATCTAGTTCAATAATGCCATCATACAAAACCCAAATACGTGCAAACTATTTCCAAATAATTAAACTTGGTGTCCAAGTGGCAGAGACAACCAGTTCCCACTTAATACTGCTGTGCAGTGATAGCAAGTTCGCAGTGTTCACCAACAAACACATGCGGGCTGCCATCTTTAATAAGGTTAGACTCACCCATCAGGCGATGCAAAGGTAAGCCCTTACCTGTGCATGTGCCGCGAGCCGGTCTGAAATCAAATACGGGCACCAGGAGCAGACAGTTCTGAGAACAGCCACCGGGGGCCTTCATCGGGCTATTCTCGTAACTGCCTGCTCCCGGTGACTGCATTTGATTTTAGACCGGCTCGGGGCACAGGTACAGCTAAGGGCTTACATGTGCATCGCCGGACGAGTGAGTCTAACCTTACTAAAGATGGCAGCCCACATGGGTTCATTAGCGAACACTGCAAACTGTCCATCACTGCTGCTGTGTACTATAATACTGTACTATATAGTGCACATTACTTTGTGACATGAGTTCTCATTAGAAAATTGCCTTGTACTCTTTGCAACCTCATGATGGCTTATAATATATTACTGATGAATATTTGGTATAATTAATAAATCAGTAGTAAGAGATTTAGATTGCTGTAATTTTAGTGACGCACAATGTATGTTATAGTACAGTATTTCTACACATATACATGATAAAAATATAAATACAATATAATTCCCACTTTAGCTCGAACATCAAGTTCATGACTGAGCCTAAAGGCTCATGCACACGGCCGTTGCCCGGCCGTGGCCGTATTGCGGCCCGCATACAGTGAATGGGCACCGGCTGTGTGCATGAGCCCTAAGAATGTGAACTTAAAAAATGCATGTTACTTCATTTTGGCAGGTCCTGGACTACTAACATTAATGTAAGATTAATATTGGTCAAGCCTAGTGTTGACAATACAATTTTAACTCAAATGTGACTATTCTAGGAGGCAATGGTTCATGACACATGTCTTTCAATAAGAAAATAAACACATTTCCAGGCGTGCAGTAATATATGTATATATATTATATATGAAATTATTGGCATCCTCTGTCTTGCCTCTGTTGCCCTGTCAATAGCCCCAGGCTGATTAGCAGCCTATTGTTCATATCCCCTGTGTCTTAATGGACACTTCGAAACCTGGATTCATTTTGTAGAAACTAGATTTTGTTACTATATCTCAATATGGTTTGGATAATTCTATTGTTGTGCCTTCTGGCTTGCTAGTATATTATGTCGGTTGGGTGCTTTCTGCAGCTAGGCATGTTGATTATGGTCATACATCACCTTGCTGCTGAAAAGATGTCAACTGAATTTTATTTTTAATGCATATCTGCCATCTTAGCAATTCTCCTTTTCAGTAAATTTTTTTGAAAATCAAACAGTTTAGTTCTTTGTGATTATAAAGTCTATTTTAAAATATTCTGCTACCTCTGAAAAAACAGCAACAAGCACTTTTGTGTTTCATGCCCTCGTATTTCACTGGACTTCATATTTCTATTATGAATATTGTATAGAATGCATATATAGTTTATAATATTAAAGAAAATAAACCTAGAATTGTTTATTTTACCTATACTATTTATAACTATGTTAACAACTCCCACCAAGTTTTCTATACTGGTAGATAGAGATTAGCAAAGTTTTCAAACATTCCATTCAGATGCTTAAAAAAAATTTGATTCAACCTGAATTAATTTGCCATGAATCGCTTTATAAATCAGCTATTTCCCAGCCTGCAAGAAGAGTGCATTACGGTATTCATCACTGTGCAGCACAGAAACATGCATAGCTAGTTTGTTGTGGTAGTGAAAATGTTACTGTGCATCAGTATGACAGGCAGGTGGCAAGCATCACTCAAGTCAATGTTAGCGTCAGGTATAGTGTTGGTCGAGCACGAAAGTGCTTGCTTGCTCGAGTAGAACATTTCCTGATGCTTGGGTGCTCTACAGAGCACCCGAGCACAATGGAAGTCAATAGGAGAACCTGAACATTAAACCAGGCACTCCCTGCTCGGAAGAGGGAAGGGTGTCGTGACTCTAGTTCAGCTTAGGAGTCCCTGCTCTGACTCCATATATAGCTATGTCCATATATGGAGTCAGTGCTTGGGGACACCCAGTGTATTTAAATCTAATTTAGCCTCTATTTCTGAAAAGTTTCTGGTGGGATTCAAACTCACAACCTTCTACATTACAGCCAATAATATTACCCACTACACTGCATGGCCAGTTACTTAAAAAAATATAAAAAAATAAAAAAAAATGACACTTCTGCTGTATAGGAATACTTACTACTAGTAAGTATTCCTATACAGCAGAAGTCTCATTTTTTTTTTTTTTTTTTTTTAAAGCAACTGGCCATGCAGCTCTATAGTATAGTGGCTAACATTCTTGACTGTAATGTAGAAGACTGTGAGTTTGTATCCCGCCAGAAACTTTTCATAAATAGAGGTTAAATTAGATTTAAATACACTGCCTCGAGCACACGTGATATTCGGCCGAACACTGCGATGCTCAAGCCGACCTGGTGTTCAGGTATAAAGAACTGTGAAGTGGCCCAAGATTCTACTGTAAAGTGAAAGAGCACACTCCTTTTACACCATTGTCAGCTTATTCCACATAGATTTCTACATAACCTGTTCTGTTACACGCTGATACAAGTAGAGCCCCTCTGACAGAGTGGAGAAGGTGTCAGCAGTAAGTTTGTGTTGATATCACTGATTATTTTTCCCTTCTTCTTATCCCTCATAAGAACAACCAACCAAAAATGGATCCTGTCTTTTGAGCACCCACCTTTATTGTTCCTGTAATTAATCAGTAATGGTACGGCCAAAAAAGGAGTTGGTCCAACACAGAGATGGCACCTGATGGGAATATTTGCATATCTTCTGTGTTTTGGACGCACTCCTGCTTTTAGCTTCCAAATCATGATCAAATCCTGATGCAAAATACTAACCGTGTGATAGTGGCCTTATGGCTGCTCCAAAGACAGGATCCGTTGTGTTTTCATTTTTTGGTTATTCTGACAGATCAGAAGAAGGGTAAAAAAAAACGGTGATATCAACAAGGCCAAACAGAGACACTGGTGGCCTAGTCACAGAGTGGTAAGGGTGGCAACAGCATGAGGAGTCAAAATAGTGGCCAAGTCTTAGAGTGGTCAGTGTGGCAACAGCATGAGGAGTTAACACAGTCACACAGTGGGGAGGGTGGCAATAGCATGAGTAGTCAACCTAGTGACCCAGTCACATTGTGAATAGCATGGCATCGGCATGAAGAGTCAACCTACTGGCCTAGTCACAGAGTGGGGAGTGTGTCAACAGCATAAGGAGTCAATATAGTGGACCAGTCACAGAGTGGTGATTGTGGCAACAGAATGAGAAATCAACCTGGTGTACTAGTCACAGAGTGATGAGCGTGGCAACCGCATGAGGAGTCCACACAGTGGCCCAGTCACAATGGGTAGGGTGACAACAGTATAAACAATTAACCTAGTGACCCAGTCACATTGTGAATAGGATGGCATTGGCATGAAGAGTCAACCTACTGGCCTAGTCACAGAGTGGGGAGTGTGTCAACAGCATAAGGAGTCAATATAGTGGACCAGTCACAGAGTGGTGATTGTGGCTACAGCATGAGCAATCAACCTGGTGTCCTAGTCACAGAGTGGTGAGCGTGGCAACCACATGAGGAGTCCACACAGTGGCCCAGTCACAATGGGTAGGTGACAACAGTATAAACAATCAACATAGTGGCTTAGTCACAGAGTGGAGAGGGTGTCAACAGCATGAGGAGTCAACATAGTGGCCAAGTCACAGATTGGTAAAAGTGGCAACAGCATGAGGAGTCAATGTAGTGGCCCAGTCACAGGAGCAGAGGTGGGGGGCAACAGCAGTGGCAGTAACAACAAAAGATGGTGGGTGGCAGTAGGAGAAGATAGCAGCAGAGGCAGCAGGTCAGGATAGTGTCTGAAGCATGTGACCAGAACAAATCAGTCATTTTTCACAATGTTCTGGTGTGGCAGCACACTGCAACCAGAACATTACTGCCAGAATTATCTAGTCTGATGCATCAGGCACCGGTGTGTGGAAATCCTGGCTGATCCACACCTGACCTATCTTTAGAAAGGTTAATCTCTCAACATTTCCTGTTGAAAGGTAAGTTCTCTTTGGGGTAACTATGCCCCCTGCTGGATTAAACACCCGCTCAAAGTTTGTCCAGGGCAATCTTGACCAGTTGCAGTCACAAATCAAGTTTGGCTGCCCAGTAGTCCAGGGGATCTTGTATCTGGGGTGGAAGGGTGCAGTCCAAGTATGCAACTTCCTTCTTTTTAAAGTTCTGCTCCATGTATTGCTGCTGCTACTGATGGGTGGTTTCTTCAGTAGGCGGATGATGAAAAGTGCTCTAGACTTAGAAAGGACCTTTCACCACTCCTGACATGACTATTTTAATAGCTACATGCATTCCTCACGTACTAACAATTCTGGAGCATCTATTCTTATGGCTCTATGTTGTGCCATTCCTTTATTATTTGCACTAGAAGTTATACATTAATTGCTATTAGCCTTCAGTAAGGGCACAGAGGGGAGGTAACCAGTTGGGGGGGGGGGGGAGGTGTACCTGCACAGTCTGAAAATGGCATCACTGATTGGATAGAGTCAGTCTGTGCAGGTACACCTCCCCAACTGGTTACCTCCCCTCTGTACCCTTACTGAAGGCTAATAGAAATTCATTCATAACTTCTAGTAGAAATAATAAAGGAATGGCACAACATACAGACACAAGAATAGCTGCTCCAGAATTGTTATTACATGGGGAATGCATGAAGCTATTAAAAGAGACATGTGAGGAGTGGTGAAAGGTCCACTTTAAGTTGCTGCTGATGGAGCTGGTGCTGCTTATGCCCCCTCACCCCAAGTCATGGCAGTGGAGCATGAGTGCAGGGGGTCCCTTCCGTCAGACCTTCGTGAACACCATTATGACTTGAGCATCGCGGCATATCGCGGTGTTCGGCCGCAGCCAATAAACGTGCGGGGAAGTACTGGCACTCACTGTAATGCTGTAGCCATGTTGGTTACTGGCATTACTGTGATTGGCTGGCTGGAACGCGTCATCGGGGGCTATATAGTGGTGACCATGACATTACCTGCGCTACATCTCCGTATAACGTTTGCGCATCCTAAATATCTGTGACATTCAGAGGTATTTTCACCACGCCCAAAAATACATCTGTGACATTCAGAGGTATTTTTGGGCGTGGTGAAACTGTGCATGCTGCCAGAGCACAAGAAAAACACTCATCCACAATACCTAGCTTCATGTCCCAGTTTGCAGGGCGGCGAAGAACATCACTCTCAAAGTCACACCAGTGCGAACAGGTGGTCAGTTGGATTGCAGCAAATAATGCTTCTAGTCGGTTAGGCACCACCACCCTGTCTTCCACAAAGTCCAGTCAAAGTAGCCAAAAGTCTGGTCAGCAGAATCCTCACCCTGATCCTCCTTCCTTCCACCATGGAGAGTCTTGGCAAACAAGTGATCCCACACTCGGATATTCCGAGGAGCTCTTTTTATCGCCATTCCTTGATTTGGCCCTCTCGCCAAGTCCCCTTGAAGAGGGACATGAGGAGATCTTGTGCACTGATTCCCAAACTGTTGAGCATCCACAGTCCCTGTTCTTCTGATAGGCCGCAGGCACTTATGCTTTATGTTCTGCTGCCTTTCCCTTGACCCTCACATTATACGCACACGGATTACTGGTTATTCACCCTTCTCAACCCCTGCTACAAGGAGAACTTCTCATGTCTCATTCCTGTGGTGGAGAGGATTAGCAAAATGGTGCAATACCAGAAGGTCCTTGTGGAAAAATTGCTCCCAAAAAAATTTCAGCTGACTACGCTGGCAGCAGAGTATGTCGTTGCTTTGGCAACTGAGGAGGGGATACGAGGGGAACACACAGAAGTTCTAACAGAGGCAGGGCAACACTCCAAGGCCTGGGATAGTTTCACTACACCCTGCCAACACCCTCACCCTGATGCACAGCCTAGTGTCACAAGGAGGAAAAAGTTTTGGAATATGGTGAAGGAGTACGTAATAGACCGTGTCAGCATCCTCAGCGATCCCTCTGTGCCTTACAATTATTGGGTGTTCAAGCTGGACACGTGGCATGAACTGGCGCTCTACGCCTTGGAGGTGCTGACCTGCCCTGCTGCCAGGGTTTTGTGTGAGCGGGTATTTAGTGCTGCTGGGGGCATAATAACTGATAAGCGCATCCGCCTGTCAACTGAAAATGCTGACAGGTTGACTCTTATCAAAAAGAACAAGGCCTGGATTGCCTCTGACTTCTCTACCACACCAGAGTAAAGAGGCTGAACATAAAGTCACTTTAAATGTGGCTTTTATGGTGTATTGAATACACTATTCCTATGCACCCCTTCCACCAAAAAAAAAAAAGGGTTTATGGTTTAATCTTCCTTTTCTTGTCCTCCTCCATCATATCAACATGCTTATTAGGCTACCCTCGATCCTAATGTTTTAGAGGGTAAGCTCAGCAGCAGACCCTCACCCCTAATGTTTTAAATGGTCAGATCAGCAGCAGGCCATCGCCCCTAATTTTTTAGAGGGTCACCAGCAGGCCCTTGCTTATAATGTTTATGAGGGTCACCAGCAGGCCATCATTTTTCAAGGGTGTGTATGATACCCTTCTTTATGTGTAATAAAGTATGTAATGGATTGCCGGTTCCTTGTAATTTTTGGCAGCCCTTTCACTTAGTGCATAGGCTTTATGTCTCACTACCTGAACAATTGTACCACAATGTAAATGAGGCCCTCCTTTATGTGATATACAGGTTGTATCGTAGTGCCTCTTCCATGTTATTTTTGGCAGCACTTGCACTTTATATACAAGTAAATATACAAGAAAGAATGTTTCCTAACAATTTTTCCTCTAAAATCAATTTTATCTTTGGTTTGGTGTGTATTATTGTCAGTCTGTAAAAGTGGTGTACTACTCGGACAACATCTGTGGCGAAACCAACCTGGCCACGGTGTTTTGGAGGGGGCTGTTTGCCAGCCTCCTGCCCTGGGATTATGGTCCCTTAAGTTATTGGGTCTTAAGGCACTTGGGACGAGCACTCTGTCCCTGGATTGCATCATTTGCCTTACTTGCTTGGATTTTACTATTCCCATGGTGAGAACAATAGATAGCGGCCATTTTAACTCACAGACACTGTTCTGACTTTTCAACACGGTGCTATCTTGCCTGTATTTGGTGCACAGAGACATCATTCAGTAGTTTGAAACTACCAAACAGGGGACACATTTATTAGTGACTATTTTCTGTATAACTTGTATATTTTCGGTGCAACTGGCATAAAACTGTATCTTCCAAACTACTGAACGGATGTGGGTGAATTTTGGATATGTGGTTCACCCAGATCCCTCAGTTCCGAGGATATATTGGTTATGGGGTTATTGCATGTTTTGGGGTTCCTGTGATATGTTTTATAAAACTGTATTTCTCTGCCTTTGATAATTATATTCGCCCTTGTGTTCAATAATCATCACCGGCAGAGGGGAGGATTTTGTGTGGGTGTGTTTCTATTGTCCCATTGTGTGTTTAAATGGTGATGTCTGTCCTGTTGTCTCCACATGTGTATTGGCGATCTCCCTTTGTCCTGAGAGATAATTGGATTGCCCTCGGTTGTCTCCGGGACAGAGAGCAGGAAACCATGATGCATTGTGGGGATGTGTTGTATCTGTCCTGTATTTGCAAACAACTGTAATAAAAACCAGGCTGGGTGTGCCAGCACGTCAGACCACTGCTTGACCCTCAACACGGAGCCTTGTCTCGTTATTGGAGGGATTCCCTGTATGCTGTTGGAGACTGATTGCCAGGAGTGTAAGCTGATTGTATGCTTTTCCTGTTCGTCTGCTGGCAGCTATTTGCGAGGTTCCAGTTTGGAGTGCTATTTTGTATCCAGTTCGGGAGTTTGGTGTTCTGCAGTAGCTGTGCCTGTCTCTCAGAAAGGGGCATATCGGCTAAACGGATTTTAACCCCTTGTCTGCTGAAACGGTCCGTTACAATTGGTGGCAGCAGTGGGATCGTTCCTACAGCCAGAAGGACAGCTACAGGAGACACCATTTCTATGGATTTTACAACTTAAAGGCAACGCATGTCTCAGTACAGCGACCCTAAAAGCACCAGGATGGAACCAGCAGTGGAGTACAGATACTCTGTTGAGGAATTTGACCGTATGATGTGGTTGCGGCTGAACTTCTTCGGACCCAATCCAGCTGAGAAATCCGTGAAGTTCGTGAGGAGTCTAGTGTTCAAGACCCTACTATACCGGGCAGAAGGTGACGGTCAGCTGCCACGTTGGGTGGACCTCCATCGGAAGTTACAGTTGCGGGACAGAGGGAGCCCAGTCTCCATTCCCCAGCGGCAGTGTGAATTGCAGGGAATTGGGAGCCCAGTCTCCAATCCCCAGCGGCAGTGTGAATTGCAGGGAATTGGGAGCCCAGTCTCCATTCCCTAGCGGCAGTTTGAAGTGCAGGGAGAGGAGAGCAGCATCCTCCCTCCCCAGCGGCAGGCTGAGTTACAGGGGGCAGAGGTAGTTGTTCCTGCCCCCCAGCAGCAGAGTGATATGCCGAGAAGGCAGTGTGAAATGCAGGGAGAGGAGAGCAACGTCCTCCCTCCCCAGCGGCAGGCTGAGTTACAGGGGGCAGAGGTAGTTGTTCCTGCTCCCCAGCAGCAGCATGATTTTTGGGGAATTGGGAGCCCAGTCTCCATTCCCCAGCAGCCGTGTGATGTACAGGGAATTGGGAGCCCAGTCTCCATTCCCCAGCGGCAGGCGGAGTTACAGGAGGCAGAGACAGTCGGTCCTGTCCCCCAGCGGCAGAGTGTCCTGCAGGGAATAGAGAGCCCAGTCTCCTTTCCCAAGCAGCAGGACACTGTATTGGGAGCGGAGACAGTCGGTCTCCCCCTCCAACAACCAGGCTCCAACCAGGCTTCTTCCATTGCTCTTTAAATTGTGTGTTTAAATGGTGATGTCTGTCCTGTTGTCTCCACATGTGTATTGGCGATCTCCCTTTGTCCTGAGAGATAATTGGATTGCCCTCGGTTGTCTCCGGGACAGAGAGGAGGAAACCATGATGCATTGTGGGGATGTGTTGTATCTGTCCTGTATTTGCAAACAACTGTAATAAAAACCAGGCTGGGTGTGCCAGCACGTCAGACCACTGCTTGACCCTTAACACGGAGCCTTGTCTTGTTATTGGGGGGATTCCCTGTATGCTGTTGGAGACTGATTGCCAGGAGTGTAAGCTGATTGTATGCTTTTCCTGTTCGTCTGCTGGCAGCTATTCGCGAGGTTCCAGTTTGGAGTGCTATTTTGTATCCAGTTCGGGAGTTTGGTGTTCTGCAGTAGCTGTGCCTGTCTCTCAGAAAGGGGCATATCGCCTAAACGGATTTTAACCCCTTGTCTGCTGAAACGGTCTGTTACAACATCATTCCCAGCAGTGACTTGGGAGTCCAAGATGCATGGAGACATCCTCCCCATGCTGTTCCCAAACCTTTTCAGTGGTGTTCCCATCAATTTTGACCCTTTCCTGTGAACCAGACACCCTCCGATCTTCAGAGCAGGGGGTGCCTGGTTTAATGCTCTGGTTCTCCCATTGACTTCCTTTGTGCTCGGGTGCTCTGTAGAGCACCCAAGTATCCCAAAGTGTTCTACTCGAGCACCAGAGTACCAGAGCACTTTGGTGCTTGATCAACACTCCCTCATGCTCCTCCTGTTCCTCTTCTGCCTTTTGGACAGATAAACCACCTATTTCTGTATACAATTCCTGGGCTTTAATGTCCTTCTACTCTGCCAGTTCAGCCCACACAGGGCTTAAGTGGCCATGAAATATAGCCACCAACTCTCCTGTCTCCTGGCCAGCCAGATCTATCAGCATCTGCTCTAGGATGTGACAGAGGGGAATGATATCATTCATTCCATATTCATGGCAACTGACAAATAAAGTGGCCTCCTCAAAGGGCGTGAGCAAACAACAGGTGTCATGCATGAGCTGCCACTGGCTAACGTCAAAGTTACACATGGAAGTACCCCTGTCTGCCTGCATCATCAAGAAATTGTTCGAGGCCTCCCTCTGCTCATATAGTCGGTCCAACCTGTGGAGGGTGGAGTTCCAACATTTGGAAACATTTCATATGAGCTGATATTGGGAAATACCATTCTGCCTTTGCAGCTCAAGGAGGGTGTGTTTTCCAGGGAAAGAGTGGTTGTGTGTTTCTTGGCTATTTTTCAGACACCTTGCAGTTGAGTGGAAGACTTGAGGAAACGGTTTACAACCAGATTAAAGATGTGCTCCATGCAGGGCGCATGGGTCAGCTGTCCTTGACGCAGCACCAACACAATGTTCTTCCCGTTATCAGTGACCATGGTTCCCGATCTTCAGTTGACGAGGAGACAGCCAGTATTCGATTTCTTGGTTGATGACGCCAACAGTTCCTCCCTGGTGTAACTCAGTTCATCCAGGCTAGCCACTGCCGTGCTCTGCATAGGTGGTATGCTGGAGGACCACTCTAAACTACAGTGCAGGCTGAGGA
Organism: Bufo gargarizans; assembly: GCF_014858855.1. NCBI lineage: Eukaryota > Metazoa > Chordata > Amphibia > Anura > Bufonidae > Bufo > Bufo gargarizans. Next base: position 295,142,446 of record NC_058083.1, read on the forward strand.
CAAAGTGGAGGATGAGAAGGCGGAGGAGGACATTGGTGCCACAATCACAGCATGAGAACGCCAGAGCCGGAACCACAGTGAACCGTAAAATACATATATTGTCCTTGACCATAGTTACAGCTCCACACCTCGGCATTGCCCTGAACCGTACCAGACACATACAGACTCAAGGACTGTCAGCACAAGCCATCACTTCTCTGAAATGGTGAGAGTCAACCACATGTAAAGGGAGGGACTGTAGAGCCAGCAACTTGACCAGGAGCACGTTCAGCTTCAGCACTATTGGATGAGTGTACGCATATTCTTGTCTCTTTGCAATCGCCTCAGTGATTGATTGCTGGCGAAACGCTTGGTGACACGGAGTAGGTGGAGGAGGAGTATCAGGACCAGCAGATGATGGGAAGGAAACACAGCTCTCTTCTGCTGACGTGGTGGAACCCCAACTGCTGGCGAAGCGGTGGGGGCCACTGGCAGATGCATCAGGCTGTACCACTACCTTACCGCCACAGTTTTCCAGGCTACTTTATGGTGACTCTCCACGTGTTGACGCAGGTTCATGGCACCCGGTCGAGTTTCAACTTCTCCCCATAGATCCTACATACGGCCGCGCTGATGTCCTCAAGTGACTTGATGAAAATTTCCCATAATGTTCAGTATGGCATTTTACCACCACAACTCTTTGCTGACTGCCTGATGCTGCCTCTAAGAAGCCGCTAGTTGTTTCCAGACAGGTAGGCTCCTGAGTAGCAGTCTACCCCAGGCATGTTTGGCTCCAGATGTCACAATACTTCCACCGTGCTGGCTCATCGGCACGCTGCCACCATGCTGCTGTCTCTCGGGCCTGCTGCCATCCTCTCTCCCTGATGATGATGAAGCCTCCCCTTCACTCAGGTCCTATGTGCGATCAAGTACATATTCATCTACTAGTGTTGATTGTGAATATTCTAATCGTGAATTTTTATCGTGAAAATCTTTGAGAATTGTGCGAAGATGTAGAATATAGTGCGATATATTTGGAATCGTGAATATTTAGATTTTTTTTTTCATCAGTAACCTCCCTTCTTGCTTGTGAGCTAATGAGAAGGCTGCAATATATTTGTCAGAGCTTAGCAACATCCCTAGCAACCAATAGGAGATTTGCCTACCCCTTTACTATATCAGAAACTCCCCAGCAGCCATTTTATTCAATTTTTTTGCTGTTCTGAGAGAGAGAACAGTGACATTGCTGTGCTCTGTGCTTTCATTTGGATCCTATTCCTTATCCAATTACATTATATAGTTAGTTAGCTCATATATATATACAGATAGTTAGTGGGACATAGTCAGTGTAGTATGATAGGAATTACTGTTTCTCTGCTGTCCATACATACATGCTACAGACATAGTGCTGTGATGTCACAACAATACTTAGTGCACCAATCAGTAATATCTACTCAGACCTGATAAAATGTGAAGTTGTATGTGTTCCGCAAAAAATATGCGCATCATTAGTGCCGATTTGCGCAATCGCCAAAATAATGACTGGAGAATTCTAACATTCACAAATTTATTGCAAATATTATACAAAGAATTTGTGAAATATCACGAAAACGAATATTGCCTATGCCGCTCATGTCACCTTCACCATTTTCATGGCCACTTCCTGTCACGGCCATGGCCATGACCGTGACTCCTTAACCGCATGCGGTTGCCTGCGTTTTTTTTTTTTGTTCAACCACAGGTGAGGGCTGCTTGTGGTTGCCTCACTTGTGGTTGCCGCGGGCAACAAGTGGTTGGAGATTGTCGCAGATAGCAGCCTGAGCTGGTGCTAGGCAGCTTGCGGCATCTTCATGCGGTTACACCTAGCTACCGCTTTGTTAGGTGTGTGTGTATGAGTGCACTAGGTTTTATGTTATTGTGTGCACTTCCCCTTTTAGTGGTGTTTTCCCTTCCCTGGTGATGGAAGGGTTAACTCCCTTTCTGTGTGTGTGAGACACTGGGTGTGTCTGTGTGGGTGTGGCCACTTAGGCCTATATAGCCTCTGTGTTTGGCATAGCTCAGTGGGTTGCTTCAGCCATGCTTAGCTGGAGCAGCCTCCTGTGAATAATATATTCCAGTAAGGGCCACCCTTCCGGTCATAAAAATCCATAACCCTGATGTTTCGTTTATGTCCTTTACCTTTGGTTTTATTGCAGCTATGGATGTTCTGGTCCCTGTGTGTCTTTATGTGTGTGCTGTTTTCCTATGTTTGTGCGGACAACGTTTTCTGAGCACGGGTTCCAGTCAGCAAGGCTGTGGCAGGTTTGTGTGGAACTGTTTGGGTTCACCTGTCATGTTCATAGTTCTGTTTATGTTTCCCTTCTTTCATGCTGCTTGGCCAGTGAGACTCCTGCTCCTCCGTGCCTAGGAGGAGTAGGTTGTCTTACCCTGCTCCTTAGTTCAGGGCCATGCTGAGGGCTTGCAGGGACTATTAGGTTCCAGAGTATGAGCCCTCCTACCACCAGGGTCGGCTCATGCGGACAGGAGACAGGGTCAGCGTTAGGGACGCAATAGGAGGTGACCTGCTCCCTAATTCTGTTGCCCTGACCGAGTAGCGACTGGACATTTCTGAGCATCGCACGGCTGAGGGTTGTCCCCATCCTCAGCCATGACACTTCCCTGACCACTCTTGACATCTGTTCCCACGGGACTCTTATCATCACTACTTGCCTGCCTACAGGAGGAAGCAGCAGACCTCTCCTCCAAATCTGCGTTGGGGAGTAGCTGCTGACTGCCCTTAGTAATATCTTCCTCGCTGAAAAGCGGATCAGAGCCAGTGGCATACATCATTTGCCCTGGCACCTCTTTGTTGGACATACTGTACGGTAACAGTAACTGAATATGTAAAATAGCTAACTCAAGGTCATTGTGGACACCCCGCTAACAGTTATATTACACAGGTTATTCACTCTAAATGAGAATCAAGGCCTAATGAAATTGCTTATCTATGAAATCAAGTGGACAACACTCTAATGGTGAAAATCCACTGTTAATTCACCCCAACATAAAAATCAAGGCCTAATGGAATTGCTTATTTATGAAATCAGATGGACACCACTAATGGTGAAATTAGACTGCAAATTTACCCCAATATTAAAATCAAGGCGTAATAGAATTGCTTATCTATAAAATCAAGTGGACACCACACTAACGGTTAGATTACAAAGCTTATTCACTCCAATTTGAGAATAAAGGTGTAAAAGCTTTGCTTATCTAGCAAACAAGGTGGATACCCAAATAAAGTTTACATTACACAGCTTATTCACCCCAATTTGAGAATAAAGGCGTAATAGAATTTTTTTTCTATTAAACAAGTTGGGCTTGTTCAATTAGATAGCTCTGTGCCCTACACAGGTAATAGAATTAAACTTTACTGTCCCATAAGGGTCTTTTCGCCTTACAGGGCCTGCACTGTGCTGCAGTCTCGCAATGCTCTCACTATGCCCTCCTTACAGTGTGTGAAAACTCTCCCTACAATCTCCCTACATTGTACCTTGACTGTCCCTACCCCAGATTATACTATTAAAAAGGTCACATTTTTCCCTATGCTCAGTTAACTGGAAAATGGCAAGGACTGGGCAGGATGCGGCTTTTTATAGGGCTGTGACATCACAGGGGCTGGCGATTTGCTCATTGGCTGGCTGCATGGAATTATCGGTGATCCCTCATTCCTGGGCTTCTTACTTTCACTTTGTAACATGTGGAGCAGCTGTTGTAAAAAAAAAAAAAAAATGAAAATCACGAGGAAATTTGGATTTGTGGCGAATCAAATTTTTACTGAAATTCGGATCAAATTCCACTTTGTTAACTTTGATTCACTCAACACTAGTGGTAGACATTGGAGATAATAAGGCAGTACCCGTAAGGCCTATTTACATGGGCAAATAATCAGAGAACTGATCTGGAATCAACCATTCTGTCAGTTTTGCACAAGATTGCAGGACTACACCTAATCATAGCAGTCATCTTTCCCAAGTCCTAATAATGGACTCGGCACTCAGAGTTCCTCAGGACCTACAGTAAGACAGAATTGCACAACAACCGGACAGTTACAAAAACAACATTTATGAAACATGTATCACCAGTGCCAAAAAACAAGACCCTGAAACAGACTTACAAGCAGATGAAAGAAACTGAATGCTGAGGGACCTGGATGGAGGATATGATCCAACAATGGGGTGGATGGCATACAGTGCATATAGATATCGGGTAAATGACAGTAAACAAAATCACAGCAATACTGATTTCAAGTCTGCATTCAGCCGGGGCAGTACAGCAACAAAAAAATCTCAAGCACACCAAGAAAAACTGTGGAACTAGAGATCCCAGAATATGGAGCAAAATACAGCTTTTTTTGGAAAGGAATGCACCTAGCAAATGCTATACCCGACAACTAGTTTTGGGCGAGAATATTCGAAGCGCAAATATTAATCACGAATATCGGCACTTCGAGAATTCACAAATATTTAGAATATAGTGATATATATATTCGTAATTTCGAATATTCAATTTTTTTTTTTCCATCAGTAACCTCCCTTCTTGCTTGTGGGCCAATGAGAAGGCTGCAATGTCTTTGTCTGAGCTTAGAAACATCCCTAGCAACCAATAGGAAAGTTGCCTACCCCTTACTATATAAGAACCTCCCCAGCAGCCATTTTCTACAGTTTTTTTAAGTTCTGAGAGAGACAGCAGTGCCATTGCTGTGCTCTGTGCTTTCCACACTACATTAGATAGTTAGATAGCTCATATATGTAATAAAGTTAGTGGGAGATAGTGTAGGTTATATCCTGAAATAGTGTAGCGGTTGCAATGCAGTGTGTTAGGTAGTGTGGTACATACATGCAAAATGTGAAGTTTCACGTATTGCGGCAAAATATTTGCATCATTAGTGCCGATTAGCACAATTGCGAATATATTGGAGCACTCTAACTGCATATAAAGCCATTTTTAATGTTTTGCTGTGTCAATCATTTTCTTCAGTTTCAGGAAACTTGTAGCAGCTTTTAAAATGTAGCAAAAGTGACCACCCTGTATTGCGCTTGCATTACGTTGACAATTTTTTGCAATCAAGAAAATAATCTCGAATTTGCAAATATATGATGAATATTCGCCAAAATATTTGTGAAATATTGCAAATTCGAATATAGCCCCTGCAGATCATCACTACCGACAACCAGAATAAAGTAAAGGCTTATCATTCAGCAACTCCAACCTAATCAACCAGACGAAGGTAGGTGATAACCAAACCCAGATTCAGATTCAAAATAAGTTAACATGAATCAGCAGAGAAACCCCTGTTTGCTCATAACACCATCGTTCCCAGTTATTGTCAGCTTGTTCAGCTGTATTGACATGCAGCACTTTCCCTCCTGCATGGGGATGAAAGATTGTTATTGAGATTGCTTGTCCCCATACGGATTTGCTTGTCTTTTGCCGGTAGCACATTCCTGTTTACATAGGATGATGTACTACCAGAAAACAATGATTTTATGCGCCACATAAAAAAAGATGCAAGCACCGAATAAACCAGCATTTGCTGGTCTATCTGGTGGTTGGCTGTACCTATGCATGGCCAATTCTTGTTAACAATTCAACGTTCATCCTCAATAACTGTCCAATGCTGGCTGTTCCAAACTGTACAGGATAGTGGTTCCTTAATTGGGAAACCCTGTGGAATTGGCACTTTTGTCTTTCTCCTAAGACCTACCCCATGAAAGCATTTGCTAGCTTCAATTTTCACCCTGCCATGTCTGTTCTATGCCAACAAGACAATTAGCACCAGTAATTACCTCCATCAAAATAAATTAATGTGCACAAGGTAAAAAAAAACTAGTATGTTGATCCTTGATTAACTTGTAGTAAATTTCTAGTACAACTAGTAGTAAATAAAGAAAACAGGGCTCTGCAGCTCTGTTTGAAAAATTGACTAGGAATTTACAGGATTTTGATTTGCCCCATAAAATACTTGCGGAAATAAACAGGTGATTATGAGCATTGGCTCGTGGCACTTGCCCTTTTGGCCTCTGTCACGCAGGTTTATGTCTGTATACCTTTTTCTGCTGTATGGAATAGCAAATTCTTCAGTGCTATACCAAACAGAGGCACCCACAGGAGGGAAAAAGCGGCATACACTCGAGGAATCCATGATAGAGATACTTTAGGATATCCTCTTGACTCATACCGTTGCAGTGTAAAAACATCCTAAGTGAACAATGGAGAGAAACGCACTCAGCAAATGCAGCAAATTTCCAGGGGCTCCATGTTACTATATTACAACATGGCCAAAATGTAGAGAATACCAAATTACCAGGGCCGCACTGCCAATTTCTTCGCCTCAGGCAATGCGACCCAGCAGACAAGTGGAGGCGGCATCCAGGCTGTGGAAAATAAGTGCTCAGGATGGAGATATAGTGAGGCACGGGAGCGACGTCTCCATGCTCAGTTTCTGCTGATAGGCTACAGGGCTAGTGCTTGTATCAGAGGCTGGTGGGGTGGAGGTGGCACAATGGTCTAATCATCATTGCGCTGCCTGAGCCAGCCAGCTTACCGCACAGGCCATAAGAGGCCTGCATCGCTTCGCTGACAGCCACATGGAAGTAAGTATTTTAGTTTTTGGTTTTTAGTGCCATGCTGTTGGGCCACTATGGGGAAGGGGAGGTGAGGAGCATTTTACACTGACACACATTATAGGGGGCAATATGGGGACATTGGCTCTACTGAGGGCATTACGAGGAGGATTATTTTGTACTGGCACACAGAACAGGGGCATTTTTTGTACAGGCACACATTATAAGGGGCATTTTTTGCACTGGCACATGTTGTAAGGGGATATTTCTTTTTACACTGGTACTAATTATAAGGGGGGGGGGATGTTGCACTGGCACACATAGGGGGCATTTCTTGTAGTAGCACACATTATAAGAGGACATTTTTTGTACTAACGCACATTATAAGGGGGCATCCTGTGTACTGGCTCACATTAGGGGGCATTTTTCTACTCTTACACATTATAAGAAGAATTATTACTACTGGGGACATTAGGGTGGGCTTTATTACTACTGTTGGAATTAAGTTGAACATGATTACTAGTATGGGCACTATGGAGGCATTATTACTTCTGGGGCAAAGTGGGGACATTATACTGTTGGGGGCACTATTACTACTAATGCCCTCAGACAGAGAATTATTACTAATGATAGGACTGTGGCAGGCACCCTGGCACAGTATCAATTTAGCACAATTATTTTTGGGGTACACTATGTTTACAACACTATTAGTGTCAGAGCCACTATTTGCTGGGTGCAGTTATTTTTTAGGGCACTGCATGGCAATAATTATTGATGGGGGCACTATCTGCATGTTACTAGTAATTTATGGGGGACTGTTTCTGAAGTATGGTATTGGGGAGCCCAGTGGGCACAGTTTTGGGGCTGGCAGGGTAGGGTGATCAGAAGGTAGGAGGATGATGGAAAAGTAGGAAACTAAGATATTTGTATGTCAAACTATGCAGAGACAAAAGATGGCTGAAAGACATTGTCATGGCAGACTGATTTGAACACAGTGAGCCCACAACTGGTCGACAGTCCTATGCTATGTAAGTGAGTGAGCGACAAATGCAGTACGCCAGTCCTGCAGGGTGAGCGATGGTGAGGTCACAGGGGCATTTAACAGAGCGAGGGTTGCTATTGGTACTCACAGTTTTTACATACCCTGGGCAGGCGTACAGCAGTTATGGAGAGGCTGGCACATAGATCCTCTGGGGCAATCTCTGGGTATAGGGACCAGGCCTGGTGGTAGGTGAGGTGCCCTGGGTGTTGCAGGTTTAGTGTGCCTGTGGCAAGATCCCTTATAGTTTGTGCCGGTAACGGTGGCACATCGATTTGTTGTAGGAATAATTGAGGTACACACAGTTGTAGTAAACCAGAACTTCTTTTTACTGAACAGTTAAACTATAAACAGGTTTCAATGAGTTCAATATGCAGGGACTTTGATAACAGGCAGGCTTCACATAAATGGCAGGCAAAGTTCTTGCAAGATACCCAGAGGGAATAACACTCACAGATCAGGATGTACTTTCTTCAGATCCTGTCTGGCTTTCTCCAAGGCCCATATGCCCTATAGCTGGCTTAATCCATGGGTAGGGAAACCTTCCTCTGGTATAAATCCTCTTGCTGTAAATATCCTTCTGCCATTTAGAGATAACACAAACTATTCGCCAGCGAACAGTTCCCGGCGAACATAGCTTGTTCGCGTTCACCGCGGCGGGAGAACATATGCGATGTTCGGTCCGCCCCCTATTCATCATCATTGAATAAACTTTGACCCTGTACCTCACAGTCAGCAGACACATTCCAGCCAATCGGCAGCAGACCCTCCCTCCCAGACCCTTCCACCTCCTGGACAGCATCCATTTTAGATTCATTCGGAAGCTGCATTCTTAGTGAGAGGAGGGACAGTGTAGCTGCTGCTGATTTAATGGGGAAATCGATAGCTAGGCTAGTGTACTCAGTGTCCACTACAGTCCTGAAAGACTCATCTGATCTCTGCTGTAAGGACAGCAACCCCCCAAAAAGCCCTTTTTAGGGCTAGAACATCAGTCTGCTTTTTTTTTTTTTTTTTTTTTTTTTGTGTAATCAAATTGCAGTTACCTGCCGGCCAGCGTGTGTGTCAGGCTCACAGCCGTGCAAGTGCATAGTGTCACCAGCGCCACTCATATCTTGTGTCACATTCGATTATATTTAAAGAAAAACAACAATTTTGACTGTGAATAACTAGCAGTCAGTTGCACACACGTGTTTGTGTGTTTAAGGCCCAGCTGCAAGCGCATAGTGTCACTTCAGCGCCACTCATATCTGGTGTCACATTCGATTATATTTAAAGAAAAACAACAATTTTGACTGTGAATAACTAGCAGTCAGTTGCACACACGTGTTTGTGTGTTTAAGGCCCAGCTGCAAGTTCATAGTGTCACTTCAGCGCCATTGTCACAGTCAATTACATTGAAATAAAAACAACAATTTTGACTGTGAATAACTAGCAGTCAGTTGCACACACGTGTTTGTGTATTTAAGACCCAGCTGCAAGTCCATAGTGTCACTTCAGCGCCACTCATATCTGGTGTCACATTCAATTACATTTAAAGAAAAACAACAATTTTGACTGGTGCTGTGTATCCATTTGGCCCTAGAATAATGCCCAGTGTTCAGAGGCCACGTACCCTGAATTTGAAAAGTTCTGAGGACATAGTTGACTGGCTAACACAGGACACCCAATCTTCTACAGCTTCCTCTCGGAAACTTGACGCACCATACTCCTCCAGCTCAGCTTCGGGCACCTCTCAAGTTACCACTCGCCCGCCTGCCGCCACCACCAACACTAGCACCACAGCCGCTTCACTTGATCTGTCAGAGGAGTTATTTACACATCAGTTGAAAGAAATGAGTGATGCACAACCATTATTGCCAGAGGATGTAGATAACAGGGATATGTCTCAGTCAGGCAGCATTACACACATGGACATACGGTGTGATGAGTCAGATACAAGTGAAGCAGTTGATGATGACGATGTGTCCGTGGATGTCACGTGGGTGCCCGCTCGAAGAGAATAAGAACAGGTGGAAAGTTCTGATGGGGAGACAGAGAGGAGGAGGAGACGAGTTGAAAGCAGGGGGAGGTCGTTGCAAGGAGCTAGTGGCACAGTCAGACAGCATGAATCAGGGCACATGATCACACATAACAAACGCCTATGGAATCAACACATGAGTAAAAGCAGCACACAAACTCAAAGCCGCCATCCTCCTCCTGGTCCAGCATCTTTAGCCACGTCAACCACTGCTGTCCTGCTTGCCCCCTCTCAACTATCCGCCACTCCGTCTCTCACCTTGAGCAGTTCCTGCTAATCTGCCCACAGTCAGGTGTCTGTCAAGGACATTTTTGAGAGTAAGAAGCCAATGTCACAAAGTCACCCCCTTGCCCGGCGTCTGACAGATGGCTTGTCTGAACTCTTAGCCCGCCAGCTTTTACCATACAAGCTGGTGGAGTCTGAGGCCTTCAAAAAATTTGTAGCTATTGGGACACCGCAGTGGAAGGTACCCGGCCAAAATTTCTTTGCACAAAAGGCAATCCCCAACCTGTACTCGATTGTGCAAAAGGAAGTCATGGCATGTCTGGCACACAGTGTTGGGCAAGGGTCCATCTGACCACTGATACCTGGTCTGCAAAGCACGGTCAGGGCAGTTATATATGACGGCTGACAAGCATGGAATGCGTGGCTCTGCAGAGGAGTTGGTGACACCGCTACGACTTGCAGGCAGGCCTGCTGCCACCTCCTCTACTCCTCCTACTCCATCCTCTTCCATAACCTCCTCGGCTGAGTCCTCTTCTGCTGCTGCGTCTTGCTCCACATCAACGGCACCCCCCCCCCAGCTCCCCAGGGGCTATTCCACATTCGGGTACGACAGTGTCACGCCGTCTTGGGGTTGACTTGCTTGAAAGCAAAGAGTCACACCGGACCAGCACTCCTGTCCGCCCTGAACGCACAGGTGGATCAGTGGCTGACTCACCAACTGGAGATCGGCAAAGTAGTGTGTGACAACGGAAGCAATTTGTTGGCGGCATTGAATTTGGGCAAGTTGACACTTGTGCCGTGCATGGCACATGTGTGTAATCTGATCGTACAACGCTTTGTGCTTAAGTACCCAGGCTTACAGGACGTCCTTAAGCAGACCAGGAAGGTTTGTTGCCATTTCAGGCGTTCCTACACGGCCATGGCGCACTTTTCAGACATTCAGCGCCGAAACAACATGCCAGTGAGGCGCTTGATTTGCAACAACCCGACACATTGGAATTCAACACTCCTAGTGTTCGACCGCCTGCTCCAACAAGAAAAAGCCATCAACGAGTATTTGTATGACCGGGGTGCTAGGACAGCCTCTGCGGAGCTGGGAATTCTTTTGCCAAGTTACTGGACGCTCATGCGCAATGCCTGTAGGCTCATGCGTCCTTTTGAGGAGGTGACAAACCTAGTCAGTCGCACCGAAGGCACCATCAGCGACATCATCCCATTTGTTTTCTTCCTGGAGTGTGCCCTGCCAAGAGTGCTGGATCAGGCCGTAGATGAGCGTGAAGCGGAAGAGTTGTGGTCACTAGAGTTGAGCGAACACCTGGATGTTCGGGTTCGAGAAGTTCGGCCGAACTTCCCGAAAATGTTCGGGTTCGGGATCCGAACCCGATCCGAACTTCGTCCCGAACCCGAACCCCATTGAAGAAGTCAATGGGGACCCGAACTTTTCGGCACTAAAAAGGCTGTAAAACAGCCCAGGAAAGGGCTAGAGGGCTGCAAAAGGCAGCAACATGTAGGTAAATCCCCTGCAAACAAATGTGGATAGGGAAATGAATTAAAATAAAAATTAAATAAATAAAAATTAACCAAAATCAATTGGAGAGAGGTCCCATAGCAGAGAATCTGGCTTCCCGTCACCCACCACTGGAACAGTCCATTCTCAGATATTTAGGCCCCGGAACCCAGGCAGAGGAGAGAGGTCCCGTAACAGAGAATCTGGCTTCATGTCAGCAGAGAATTAGTCTGCATGTCATAGCAGAGAATGAGGCTTCACGTCAGCCACCACTGCAACAGTCCATTGGCATATATTTAGGCCCAGCACCCAGGCAGAGGAGAGAGGTCCCGTAACAGACAATCTGGCTTCATGTCAGCAGAGAATCAGTCTGCATGTCATAGCAGAGAATGAGGCTTCACGTCAGCCACCACTGCAACAGTCCATTGGCATATATTTAGGCCCAGCACCCAGGCAGAGGAGAGAGGTCCCGTAACAGACAATCTGGCTTTATGTCAGCAGAGAATCAGTCTTCATATCATAGCAGAGAATCAGGCTTCACGTCACCCACCACTGTAAGAGTCCATTTTCATAAATTTAGGCCCAGCACCCAGGCAGAGGAGAGAGGTCCCGTAACAGAGGATCTGGCTTCATGTCAGCAGAGAATCAGTCTGCATGTCATAGCAGAGAATCAGGCTTCACGTCACCCAACATTGGAACAGTCCATTGGCATATATTTAGGCCCCGGCACCCAGACAGAGGAGAGGTTCATTCAACTTTGGGTAGCCTCGCAATATAATGGTAAAATGAAAATAAAAATAGGATTGAATGAGGAAGTGCCCTGGAGTCCAATAATATATGGTTAAGGGGAGGTAGTTAATGTCTAATCTGGACAAGGGACGGACAGATCCTGTGGGATCCATGCCTGGTTCATTTTTATGAACGTCAGCTTGTCCACATTGGCTGTAGACAGGCGGCTGCGTTTGTCTGTAATGACGCCCCCTGCCGTGCTGAATACACGTTCAGACAAAACGCTGGCCGCCGGGCAGACCAGCACCTCCAAGGCATAAAAGACTAGCTCTGGCCACGTGGACAATTTAGAGACCCAGAAGTTGAATGGGGCCGAACCATCAGTCAGTACGTGGAGGGGTGTGCACATGTACTGTTCCACCATGTTAGTGAAATGTTGCCTCCTGCTAACACGTTGCGTATCAGGTGGTGGTGCAGTTAGCTGTGACGTGTTGACAAAAGTTTTCCACATCTCTGCCATGCTAACCCTGCCCTCAGAGGAGCTGGCATTGACACAGCTGCCTTGGCGACCTCTTGCTCCTCCTCTGCCTTGGCCTTGGGCTTCCACTTGTTCCCCTGTGACATTTGGGAATGTTCTCAGTAGCGCGTCTACCAACGTGCGCTTGTACTCGCGCATCTTCCTATCACGCTCCAGTGCAGGAAGTAAGGTGGGCACATTGTCTTTGTAGCGTGGATCCAGCAGGGTGGCAACCCAGTAGTCTGCACAGGTTAAAATGTGGGCAACTCTGCTGTCGTTGCGCAGGCACTGCAGCATGTAGTCGCTCATGTGTGCCAGGCTGCCCAGGGGTAAGGACAAGCTGTCCTCTGTGGGAGGCGTATCGTCATCGTCCTGCCTTTCCCCCCAGCCACGCACCAGTGATGGACCCGAGCTGCGTTGGATGCCACCCCGCTGTGACCATGCTTCATCCTCATCCTCCTCCACCTTCTCCTCATCCTCGTCCTCCTCGTCCTCGTCCTCCAGTAGTGGGCCCTGGCTGGCCACATTTGTACCTGGCCTCTGCTGTTGCCAAAAACCTCCCTCTGAGTCACTTCGAAGAGACTGGCCTGAAAGTGCTAAAAATGACCCCTCTTCCTCCTCCTCCTCCTCCTCCTGGGCCACCTCCTCTTCCATCATCGCCCTAAGTGTTTTCTCAAGGAGACATAGAAGTGGTATTGTAATGCTGATAACGACGTCATCGCCCCTGGCCATGTTGGTGGAGTACTCGAAACAGCGCAACAGGGCACACAGGTCTCGCATGGAGGCCCAGTCATTGGTGGTGAAGTGGTGCTGTTCTGTAGTGCGACTGACCCGTGCGTGCTGCAGCTGAAACTCCACTATGGCCTGCTGCTGCTCGCACAGTCTGTCCAGCATGTGCAAGGTGGAGTTCCACCTGGTGGGCACGTCGCATATGAGGCGGTGAGCGGGAAGGCCGAAGTTACGCTGTAGCGCAGACAGGCGAGCAGCAGCAGGATGTGAACGCCGGAAGCGCGAACAGACAGCCCGCACTTTATGCAGCAGCTCTGACATGTCGGGGTAGTTGTGTATGAACTTCTGCACCACCAAATTCAGCAAATGCGCCAAGCAAGGGATGTGCGTCAAATTGGCTAGTCCCAGAGCTGCAACGAGATTTCGCCCATTATCACACACCACCAGGCCGGGCTTGAGGCTCACCGGCAGCAACCACTCGTCGGTCTGTTGTTCTATACCCCGCCACAACTCCTGTGCGGTGTGGGGCCTGTCCCCCAAACATATGAGTTTCAGAATGGCCTGCTGACGTTTACCCCGGGCTGTGCTGAAGTTGGTGGTGAAGGTGTGTGGCTGACTGGATGAGCAGGTGGAAGAAGAGGAGGAGGAAGCCGAGAAGGAGGAGGTGGCAACAGGAGGCAAAGAATGTTGCCCTGCGATCCTTGGCGGCGGAAGGACGTGCGCCAAACAGCTCTCCGCCTGGGGCCCAGCTGCCACTACATTTACCCAGTGTGCAGTTAGGGAGATATAGCATCCCTGGCCGTGCTTACTGGTCCACGTATCTGTGGTTAGGTGGACCTTGCTACAGATGGCGTTGCGCAGTGCACACTTGATTTTATCGGATACTTGGTTGTGCAGGGAAGGCACGGCTCTCTTGGAGAAGTAGTGGCGGCTGGGAACAACATACTGTGGGACAGCAAGCGACATGAGCTGTTTGAAGCTGTCTGTGTCCACCAGCCTAAATGACAGCATTTCATAGGCCAGTAGTTTAGAAATGCTGGCATTCAGGGCCAGGGATCGAGGGTGGCTAGGTGGGAATTTACGCTTTCTATCAAATGTTTGTGAGATGGAGAGCTGAACGCTGGCGTGTGACATGGTTGAGACGCTTGGTGACAGAGGTGGTGGTGGTGGTGTTGGTGGTACATCCCCTGTTTGCTGGGCGGCAGGTGCCAACGTTCCTCCAGAGGCGGAGGAAGAGGCCGAGGCGGCAGCAGCAGAAGAGGCCGAGGCGGCAGCAGCAGAAGAGGTAGCAGGGGGAGCCTGAGTGACTTCCTTGGTTTTAAGGTGTTTACTCCACTGCAGTTCATGCTTTGCATGCAGGTGCCTGGTCATGCAGGTTGTGCTCAGGTTCAGAACGTGAATGCCTCGCTTCAGGCTCTGATGGCACAGCGTGCAAACCACTCGGGTCTTGTCGTCAGCACATTGTTTGAAGAAGTGCCATGCCAGGGAACTCCTTGAAGCTGCCTTTGGGGTGCTCGGTCCCAGATGGCGGCGGTCAGTAGCAGGCGGAGTCTCTTGGCGGCGGGTGTTCTGCTTTTGCCCACTGCTCCCTCTTTTGCTACGCTGTTGGCTCGGTCTCACCACTGCCTCTTCCTCCGAACTGTGAAAGTCAGTGGCACGACCTTCATTCCATGTGGAGTCTAGGACCTCATCGTCCCCTGCATCGTCTTCCACCCAGTCTTGATCCCTGACCTCCTGTTCAGTCTGCACACTGCAGAAAGACGCAGCAGTTTGCACCTGTGTTTCGTCATCATCAGAGACATGCTGAGGTGGTATTCCCATGTCCTCATCATCAGGAAACATAAGTGGTTGTGCGTCAGTGCATTCTATGTCTTTCACCGCTGGGGAAGGGCTAGGTGGATGCCCTTGGGAAACCCTGCCAGCGGAGTCTTCAAACAGCATAAGAGACTGCTGCATAACTTGAGGCTGAGACAGTTTCCCTGGTATGCATGGGGGTGATGTGACAGACTGATGGGGTTGGTTTTCAGGCGCCATCTGTGCGCTTTCTGCAGAAGACTGGGTGGGAGATAATGTGAACGTGCTGGATCCACTGTCGGCCACCCAATTGACTAATGCCTGTACCTGCTCAGGCCTTACCATCCTTAGAACGGCATTGGGCCCCACCATATATCGCTGTAAATTCTGGCGGCTACTGGGACCTGAGGTAGTTGGTACACTAGGACGTGTGGATGTGGCAGAACGGCCACGTCCTCTCCCAGCACCAGAGGGTCCACTAACACCACCACGACCATGTCCACGTCCGCGTCCCTTACTAGATGTTTTCCTCATTGTTATGGTTCACCACAACAACAAAAATATTATTTGGCCCAATGTATTGTATTCAAATTCAGCGGGATATAAATTTGAGGCCTAGTATTTAGGCGCTGGGTGACCGGTATGGATTTACTAACAGAATTGGACTTGGAAATGCACAGTAGCGTGTGTGTGAAGTTATTCTGAATGACCCTATGTGCACCTTGAATATTATATACCCTTTTAGGGATAGATTTCAAATAGCTCTGATATAGCAGGAACCACTAAATTATGAAATTGCTAAATTGGGAATTGTATTTCAACCCAGAACAAAAAATGTGCTTTGACGGACACTAAATAACTTTCCCAGCCACAACAGGACAGCGGTAACGAGAGATTTAGCGGGATATAAATTTGAGGCCTAGTATTTAGGCGCTGGGTGACCGGTATGGATTTAGTGACAGAATTAGACTTGGGAATGCACAGTAGCGTGTGTGTGAAGTTATTCTGAATGACCCTATGTGCACCTTGAATATTATATACCCTTTTAGGGATAGATTTCAAATAGCTCTGATATAGCAGAAACCACTAAATTATGAAATTGCTAAATTGGGAATTGTATTTCAACCCAGAACAAAAAATGTGCTTTGACGGACTCTAAATAACTTGCCCAGCCACAACAGTACAGCGGTAACGACAGATTTAGCGGGATATAATTTGAGGCCTAGTATTTAGGCGCTGGGTGACCGGTATGGATTTAGTGACAGAATTAGACTGGGATATGGCCAAAAAATAACCACACTATTGCTGGTTAAATGCACTTGGTGACGGGCGCAGCTTGCCCCTGATGTAGTATATGGCCAAAAAATGAACAGACTATTGCTGGTTAAATGCACTTGGTGTCACAGCTTGACGAACCACACTACTGAGGGTTAAATGCACTTGGTGACGGGCGCAGCTTGCCCCTGATGTAGTATATGGCCAAAAAATGAACAGACTATTGCTGGTTAAATGCACTTGGTGTGATAGCTTGACCAACCACACTACTGAGGGTTAAATGCACTTGGTGACGGGCGCAGCTTGCCCCTGATGTAGTATATGGCCAAAAAATGAACAGACTATTGCTGGTTAAATGCACTTGGTGTCACAGCTTGACCAACCACACTACTGAGGGTTAAATGCACTTGGTGACGGGCGCAGCTTGCCCCTGATGTAGTATATGGCCAAAAAATGAACAGACTATTGCTGGTTAAATGCACTTGGTGACGGGCGCAGCTTGCCCCTGATTTAGTATATGGCCAAAAAATGAACAGACTATTGCTGGTTAAATGCACTTGGTGTGATAGCTTGACCAACCACACTACTGAGGGTTAAATGCACTTGGTGACGGGCGCAGCTTGCCCCTGATGTAGTATATGTCCAAAAAATAAACAGACTATTGCTGGTTAAATGCACTTGGTATGACAGATTCACCCTGATGTAGGCTTTAGCCAAAAAACAACCACACCATTGAGGGTTAAATGCACTTGGTCGCAGCTTGTGCTGGCGCACCACAAGACACAAAATGGCCGACGATCACCCCAGAAAAATGTGACTGACAAACGGTCTGGGCAGCCTAAAAACAGTGAGCAATTGAGTATCAGCAGCTCAATGACCCACAGCTGCAGATCGATCAATAATCAAGTCCTTTGGAGGAGTTAATCTGCCTAATCTCGCCCTACTGTTGCAGCCGCAACCTCTCCCTACGCTAATCAGAGCAGAGTGACGGGCGGCGCTATGTGACTCCAGCTTAAATAGAGGCTGGGTCACATGGTGCTCTGGCCAATCACAGCCATGCCAATAGTAGGCATGGCTGTGATGGCCTCTTGGGGCAAGTAGTATGACGCTTGTTGATTGGCTGCTTTGCAGCCTTTCAAAAAGCGCCAAGAAAGCGTCACAAAAGCGCCAAGAAAGCGACGAACACCGAACCCGGACTTTTACGAAAATGTCCGGGTTCGGGTCCGTGTCACGGACACCCCAAAATTCGATACGAACCCGAACTATACAGTTCGAGTTCGCTCATCCCTATTAATAAAAGACAACTCACCACTTGCTGGTAGACAGAACCTAATTAATCTTGTGATTGCTTCGGCAGTGAATGATCCAAAAAGTATGATCAGCACTCTGTTGAGTCTTTTTATTAGAGATATATATTTAACTGTTTTTGCGTCACAACCAATATGACTGCCGTTAGAGATAATCGAACTTGAAAATTTGATTCAGACGATTCACCAAAGTTCTTAAAAAAATAAATCTGGTATACCCAGGCCACTCTGCCTAATCATATGCATCCCACTTGGTGGCCCAATCTCAGTGTGAAGGCTGTGAACTTAAACTGCAGGGACACTGCAGGGAGAGTGTATCGCCGTGTGCATTACGTTCTAGTGCACCCGCATTCATAGTTAATCCATTCTGTAGGTACTGGGTTGTCAGTGTTGCAGGCAGATGTAATTTATCGCCGTCTACCTCACTGTGCAGGGCACCAAGATTCATAGCTAATCCCTTCTGGTAGCTGTGGAATTACTGTGCCTAAATATTACAGGTCAATAAAAGCATCAGGTCTAATGTATTGCCATGGGCTTAACTGTGCAGTGCCCAAAGATTCAGTGGCAGCATTGGCAGTAGTGGTCCTATGAGTGGGAAAGGTGGTAGCAGTGGCTTTAAGACTGTTTATGGCTCTGTTTTTCCGATCCATCAGAAGTACATTAAAAAAAAATCTGTATTTTGAGCATCCATAAAGCTTCTTTCAGATGGTCAGTATTTTGTCAGTGTTTTGGATCAGTATTTGATAAGTAATTGCAAGCCAAAAACAGGAATAGGTCCAAAACAGAGATAAAATGCAATGGGATTATTTTTATCTGATCTGATGTTTTGGATTCACTCTGGCTTTTGGCTTACAAATTCTCAACAACTTCTGATGCAAAACACTGACCAAACAGTGACTAAAAGAATGTATTAGCTACGATGAATTTTGTCTTGGTGGAGTGATCTGCATGGTTCATTACAATAACCAACACTCCTCCCGTATGGCAATAATCCAGCTGTCATGGTTGATACAGTTCGAGTTCGCTCATCCCTAGTGGTCACCATCACCACCAGAAACAGCCTTATCAGCATCGCTTGCTGGACCTGCAGAAATGCTGGAAGAGGAGTGTGAGGAAGAGGAGTCAGAGGAGGAATGTGGCTTTGAGGAGGAGGAAGACCAACCACAACAGGCATCCCAGGGTGCTCGTTGTCACCTATCTGGTACCCGTGGTGTTGTATGTGGCTGGGGGGAAGAACATACCTTTAGTGAGATCACTGAGGACGAGGAACGGGACATGAGTAGCTCGGCATCCAACCTTGTGCAAATGGGGTCTTTCATGCTGCCGTGCCTGTTGAGGGACCTTCGTATAAAAAGGCTGAAGGAGAACGACCTGTACTGGGTGTCCACGCTACTAGACCCCTGGTATAAGCAGAAAGTGCTTGAAATGTTACCGAATTACTGGAAGTTGGAAAGAATGCAGCGCTTTACAGACGTGTTGTTGATGGAGGACATGCAGAGCTTTTTAAGTTCTACGCATCGCCACAGCCCTTCGGGGTCCACCCTCAGAGAACGACTCGACCAACAGGTAGCAAACTACCTCGCCTTAACTGCAGATATCGACACTGTGAGGAGCAATGAACCCCTTGACTACTGGGTGTGCAGGCTTGACCTGTGGCCCAAGCTATCCCAATTTGCGATAGAACTTCTGGCCTGCCCCGCTTCAAGTGTCCTGTCAGAAAGGACCTTCAGTGCAGCAGGAGGTATTGTCACTGAGAAGAGAAGTCTAGATTACCTCACCTTTATTAAGATGAATGAGGGACGGATCCCGAAGGGACTGACAGTGGGCGATACATTCGACTAAAAAAGGCCTGATGAGATGAGCTGCCTTGGGCTAAAAATGGTCCACACGCTGCTGTATTTTATCTCTGAATGCCGGATGACTTGCGTTACTTATCCGCCACCAACTAGAGTTCAAGCCACAATGTTTTAGGGCACATTCTGCCTGGGAAACATCAATTTTTCTGGCCGCTGATCGTTACCTTGTTGTGGTGAAGGGGCTTGCGTATCGCAATGAAGCGACCACCTCTATGAGTGTGTTGGTAATGGCAATGTTGGCAGACCCAGATGATAAGGTCGTTGCTTCATTGTGAACAGACCAAAAGCAATCGGGTGAATAATTTTGCATAGGAAAAACATTAATTTTCTTTGTGATCATCTAAGGTGATCATTAAAGCCTACTAGGCCAACAATGGGCCCACACTGCAGAATCATTGTTTTCTGGGTCACTTAACTGTCACTGAACTACCTCAGCACGACCATAGGCTTTGAACAAAAAAACATCGCCTGCAATCTCCCAAACGTGCGCACGAGCACAGTCATCACTACACCAAGATTGACGCATAGAGGTATAAAATTTATATCATGAGTGTGTCAACTATTGACAACTCTTTGCGGTTAGGGGACGTAACAGGGATTAAACTGATAGGAATAGTACTACTTAACACACCTTATAATAATAATAATAATAATAATACTAGTGAACGTAACAGGGATTAAACTGATAGGAATAGTACTACTTAACACACCACTCCTATCTGGTGCACATTAGATTGCACGCTCAGTGCCCCAAATTGGAACTAGGAGGACCGACCAAGCATCTTTTTCCATCTCCCGGTTCCTAAAATCGATTCCATATACACGTCCTCTGATAGGGGACATAACAGGGATTAAACTGATAGGAATAGTACCACTTAACACACCATTCATATCTGGTGGCACATTAGATTGCACGCGCAGTGCCCCAAATTGGAAGTAGGAGGACCGACCAAGCATCTTTTTCCATCTCCCGGTTCCTAAAATCGATTCCATATACACGTCCCCTGATAGGGGACATAACAGGGATTAAACTGATAGGAATAGTACTACTTAACACACCATTCATATCTGGTGGCACATTAGATTGCACGCGCAGTGCCCCAAATTGGAAGTAGGAGGACCGACCAAGCATCTTTTTCCATCTCCCGGTTCCTAAAATCGATTCCATATACACGTCCCCTGATAGGGGACGTAACAGGGAATAAACTGATAGGAATAGTACTACTTAACACACCTTATAATAACGCAGAGAGAGGCCACGCAGAGAGAGGAGTCTGAAGAAGAGGAGTCAGAGGAGGAAGGGGCTTTGAGGAGGTGGAAGACCAAACACAGCAGGCGTCCCAGGGGGCTTGTTGAACTTGTCACCTTTCGGGGACCCTTGGCGTTGTACGTGGCTGGGTGGAGGAAGAGACCTTCAATGACATCAGTGAGGAAAAGGAACGGGACATGGCTAGCTTGGTATCCAACCTTGTGCAAATAGGGAGTTTGCGGTTGTGCAAATGGACTGTTTGCGGTTGTTTGCGGTGCGTTAAACAGGGAGTTTGGTCTGTCATAGTTTGGTTTGTCACTGTAAAGCGGGCATAACCGTTACAATACCTGATGTTTTAAAGCACGTTATTCCAAGCAATCTAGTAATGTTAGGTGATTTATGCCCTTTATGGATTAAAACCTGACTCTGCGTCAACTACGTAATTTTCCATGGGAGTTTTGCCATGGATCCCCCTCCGGCATGCCACAGTCCAGGTGTTAGTCCCCTGGAAACAACCTTTCCATCACTATTGTGGCCAGAAAGAGTCCCTGTGGGTTTTAAAATTTGCCTGCCTATTGAAGTCTATGGCGGTTCGCCCGGTTCACCCGTTCGCGAACATTATGTTCGCAACATCTCTACTGCCCTTCAGCTTTCTACTTGGCTGGATAAAGGTGGCTCTGCTCTGTACTTTTCAAGGTACTAGATATCTTCAGGAGGCAACTTCTTCTCCTGGATGCAAGCTAGGAACCTCGGCTATCTAGCTGCATGTTAGAGGCTGAACTTCAGCTGCTCTCTAGCTAAAGTGCACACTGGCTTCTAACCAAACACTCCAACAACAACCCTCTTTCCTGTCCTGGCCTAACTATATATACTAGGGTGTTCCCTAGCTCCCTCTACTGCCTAGGAAGAGGAACTACACCCCTAACAGGCCTGGTACACAGGAGATAATATGACAACATACATTAAAATGCAATACAAAATGCCATGACCATGTTCCACAGGAGGTGGAGAACAACGTAACCCAATTGACCCTTGAGTAGTGCCCACATTTACATAGTGGGACACTACACAAACAGGGAACAAACAGACACAAAAAAAGTGCCAAGTACCAAGAACACCAGAACCAAATGGGAAAGCCAGTCGTGCCAGAAGTTAAAACCAGGAGAGCAATACAAGACCAAATCAACAGAAGCCAGAAAACAGTCACAATAACAGATCCTAAAGTCCAAAGCCAAAGTACATGAATAGGAACAGAAATTCACCAGCATCTGAGCACTTCAGATGCAAGTCTTTATACTGAGCAGTGACAGCTCACGCCAACGTGACTGTTCACCGGAATGGAGCTGACACCTATGCGACCTGACATCCGCAAGCCCCGGGCTCCAGTGGGGTGGCACACATTCCGAGTTCCACCGGCAACCAGACGCTGCCTCCGTATAAAAGCGGCAATCGGGGGAACCGTGAAACTGCTATAAGTGAAGTCTAGTTATGTGTTCTGCTGAATAGCTGGTATCATTCATTACACATTCTTTTTTTTCATATCATATGAAAAAATAATTCAAAAAAGAAAAGGCCTGATAGATACATACAGAACATTCATAGTGGTTAACAGTTAATGCTTCATGAATGGGCATTTCTGTTGTAAGCATCCTATCTGGGGAAACAAGGGAAATGGGTTTTACTATTGCTTTAGATTTTTTTCTGGAGCATCAGGTTCTCAATGGCAACCAAACTTCACAAGAAAAATTCCCTTAAAAAACATTTAGACCATTATTTTCTGAAAATATAAAACATACATTTTTTTTTCAAGTTTCTGGTTACTGTTAACTCTCTCCTTGACATGCAAATGTTGGGCATGTTGTACATATAGATTGTAGATCACATGACTCAACAAAAATCTAAATCTTAATGTTTCTTATTTGAAAGAGACTATGTTTGCGCACATGTTAACTGCTCTGCCTCTGAGCATCACTCAGGTGTAATAACATTGATGAAACCATAGAACAGGATTTATGGAACCTCCATGAATACATTTTATTTCAATATATTTGGTTATGTTTTTGTTTATTCCCACAGCAGATGTTTAATTTACAAACCTGGCAATTACTACAGCTCCTCCAAACCAATAAGAGCAGATTAGTCAAATGGTCATATCAGCTTTTATGTTTTATCATTAGTTTTATGATGTGTCATGAATATTCAGTGTTTTGCAAAACTACACTTTAGCTACCTAGAAACCTCAAATTGATGCTTTGCTGTCCTGACCTCTTTGGAAGAGTCTAATGTTTTGTCTTCTTTTAGTTAAGGATTCAAAGTAGCAAGCTATAATTGATAATTATATATAGATTCAGAGGATTGTCTAAAGTCGGTGACAGATGGCCATGTGCAGCTTTGGAAAATGGTCTGTGTCTCAGCCACGTTTCCTCGACTGACAGTGAGTAATCATACCCAAACTGTGGGTCCAGTAGGCTTACTAATTGTAGGTCTACTGTATTGTGCTCACATTATGGTGGACAGATATAAAATAGATAGTGAAACAAGCAAGTGAGGGGAAGTAGTATTGAAAAATATATATTTTTCTGCATTAATTGTAACTGTAATTAGAGGAGGTGTCTGGCCTAGGAGCCAATAAACTCAATGGTCCTAACCTTTGCCCAGTAAAAAACAAACATAAAAAACACTCATCTGTCCACAGACCCACCATGTCTGTGCTGCTACCAAATTCACTTCCGATTCTGAACCCCCCGCAGAACGAGAAAGTGGCTTAGTCGCATGACTACTGGAGACAAGGGTGTAACTACCACAAACCATGTGACTACTATGAGGCCCAGGGCAAGAGGGGGCCATGTTAGGATCATTCCCTCTTCTACTGGGGGCGAAAACTTCATCAGGACTCTACCCTCTAAAGGAACAACTTTTAGAAAATGAGGCAGTGGAAAAAAAGGCCCAGGGGACAATGAAAGGGGTTTAGGCGGAAACCCTTCTATCCTATGTGGGGGGCCTGGTTTGATCCCTGCTATGGGGCCCTTACTTCTCTATGTACGTCACTGACTGCAGATAATAACAGGTCTCAGCAGTCACATCTGCTTGAACAGCACATCATAAATTACATTGCCACCCTTGAAGAAATGAGGTTTCAGTGCATGATTAAGCTTTAAAAGTAAGGAACAAGTTAAATGACACAATGCAGCCACTATATAGTGTGCCAAAAAATGGTTATAATAAGAAGACACAGGATAGAAGATGAAGTGATGCCTGTTTTTAGTAAAAAAAATACCATAAGAATTTACACAGTTGGTTGTATTGTTGATCGTAAATATTCTAATCGTGAATTTTTATCGCGAATATCGGCACTTCGAGAATACACAAAGATGTTGAATTCAGTGCTATATTTTCGTAACCACGAATATTCTAGATTTTTTTTTCATCAGTACCCTCACTGCATCTTGCTTGTGGGCCAATGAGAAGGCTGCAATATCTTTGTCTGAGCTTAGCAACATCCCTAGCAACCAATAGGAAAGTTGCCTACCCCTTACTATATAGGAAACTCCCCAGCAGCCATTTTCTGTTCTTTTTTTTTGCAGTTCTGAGAGAGAGAGCAGTGTCATTGCTGTGCTTTGTGCTTTGCTGAGTCATTTACATTGCTAAGTCAATTACATTAGATAGGTCGTATATACAGTGCTGCCCATAACTATTCTTACCCCTGGCAAATTTTGACTTAAAGTTACTTTTATTCAAGCAGCAAATAATATGGCACACAAAAGCTCGCTTAGCCTTTGCAAAAGCTCATCTGGACAAAAAATCTTATTCTTTGTCAAGATGGGCTTTTGCAAAGGCCATCAAGCATACGACAGTATTTTTTCACGGTCCGCAAAACGGGGTTCCGTTGTTCCGTGATCCGTGTCAGTTTTTTTTCCGTGTGTCTTCCTTGATTTTTGGAGGATCACCAGACCAGAAAAGGGAAGCTTGCCTTGAAAATCATAGGAAAAAAACGGACACGGATCACGGACGCGGATGACAATCTTGTGTGCCTCCGTGTTTTTTCACGGACCCATTGACTTAAATGGGTCCGCGAACCGTTGTCCATCAAAAAAATAGGACAGGTCATATTTTTTTGACGGACAGGAAACACGGATCACGGACGCGGATGACAAACGGAGCATTTTCAGAGTTTTCAACTGACCTATTGAAAGTCAATGGGTCCGCAGAAAATCACGGAAAACGGAACAATGGACACGGATGCACACAACGGTCGTGTGCATAAGGCCTTATGGTCAGATGAAACAAAAATTGAATTGTTTGGTTACAATGATGTTTCCTTCATTTAGCGTAAAAAAGGAGAAGCCTTCAATCCAAAGAACACCATCCCCACTGTCAAACATGGTGGTGAGAACCTAATGCTTTGGGGGTGTTTTTCAGCCAATGGGCCAGGGAACCTAATCACAGTAAACGGCACCATGAAAAAAGAGCAATACATGAGGATTCTCAACGACAACATCAGGCAGTCTGCCGAGAAACTTGGCCTTGGGCACCAGTAGACATTTCCCAATGTCTACTGACAATGACCCAAAACACACAGCAAAAGTGGTGAAGAAATGGTTAGCAGACAACAACATTAACGTTTTGGAGTGGCCCAGCCAGAGTCCAGACTTGAATCCAATTGAGAATCTATGGAGGGAGCTAAAGATCAGGGTGATGGCAAGAAGACCCTCCAACCTGAAAGATTTGGAGCTCATTGCTAAAGATGAATGGGCAAAAATACCTGTGGAGACATGCAAAAAGCTGGTCTGCAATTATAGGAAGCGTTTGATTGCTGTAATAGCCAATAAAGACTTTTCTATAGATTATTTAGTAGTGTTGAGCGCGAATATTCGAATTGCAAATTTTTTTCTCGAATACCGTGACTTCGAGATTTCGCGAATATTTAGAATATAGTTCTATATTTTCGCAAAAAATAATATTCTTTTTTTTTTTTTTTTAAATTGTTATATTTTTTTCTTTCCCACTTCCCTAAAGTTGTTCTTACCTGTCCTTTGGATTCCTGGCTTCCTGGCTGCTCCAGTCAGTGCCCGTTGCCGCTTCTGCCGACTTCCGTGCTCATGGAGTGTCCCCATCACCATAGGAACGTCTCCATATACTAGAATGTACTGTCAAATTTGAGAATTACGTTGAAATCACAATTCTATTTATGGGAGAGGCTTAACTGTGATGAGTGGGTGAAGCGCTTCCCCTGACCTAGCTGGCTGTGTTGTGCCGGAAGCCAGGAGCGAGGGTAAGCCTAGTAGTGGGCATACCCTAAAAGGGAGTGTTTGAGAACAGGGGGGGTGGGTGGGTGTGAACAGAAGCGCCCTGAGGAGCTGGAGGCTGGGGCTTAAGAAGGTAATATGCCCCTCCCACAAATTCAGGCTGACTTTTCAGCCTTCCACTTATGGGAGAGGCTTAACTGTGATGAGTGGGTGAAGCGCTTCCCCTGACCTAGCTGGCTGTGTTGTGCCGGAAGCCAGGAGCGAGGGTAAGCCTAGTAGTGGGCAAAAATAAACGAGGAGAGCAGAGTAGTGACCAAAAGCCTTCAAAACCACCCAGAGAGCAAGATTACAAAATGCCTGGGAAATCTCAACATGCGGGTTCGGGATGTATCTCGTGAAGCAAGAAGAGCGCCACCTACCCAAGCATTTAACCCGTGCGCCGAGACCCCGTTTTCGATGCTGAGGGCGCAGCTCCAGTTCAGAGCGAGAGTCCCGTGGTGGCCAGCGGGTTACGACCGAGACCTGAGGGAGCTTGATAAAGACCGTTAGGTTGAAACGTTGCTGCACAAGGTGTAATAAAAAGAAATCGATTGGAATCCCTCTGGAGTGCTGTGGCTTATTCTACACCGAGACCTGAGGCCAGCGTTATGATGTGGGCCACAAAACTGGATTGATGACAGGGGCCCCCAACGCCAAGGAAGCAGCGGGGCCTCTGGGGAGGCCATTGCAACGGGGCCAGCAATTGACGGGGGACCATGACTGGGCACCAATCGTTGGAGGTTTTAAAACCTGACCTCCGAGGATGGTCCATGCTGATTGGCCTTCGTGGAAGGGAGCCAGAGGCCACAAAGGTCATGGGCCCAGGACAACTGTCGCACCGGCAACCCCTAACGTTTAGGGGAGGTGCTGGTGAACTCACCTGGCCCGAGGAACCCGCAAAACCCGAGATACACGGCTGCCCTAACAATCAAACTAGGAGAGTGGCCAAAAAGGAAATCCATCCAGCGCGGACGAGAGTCTCCCAAACATCTCACCGGAGACAAGCTGCGCGCCACCTACCCGCATGGCGCAGTGCTGTCTCCCCGCTAGGTACAGCTTGATGGTGTTAAATGACAGCCTGAGATTTGCAGTGACAGTGGGCTATGAACGCCAGGGTGTAGGAGACATCGTTCAAGCCACCTGCGGGTGGGACCTTAAAAAAACTTTGGAAACCTTGACGCCGGCTTGGTAGTTTCCTGATGGTACGGGAAAACCTCTGAGCGTTTCAGGCAAATATATTGGATCCTGACCGATTCAGGCAAATGCGAACAACCTGTGGGAAATACGTGACCTGAGTGAATCAGGAAAATACATAGTAACATAATAACATAGTACATAAGGCCGAAAAAGACATTTGTCCATCCAGTTCGGCCTGACATCCTGCAAGTTGATCCAGAGGAAGGCAAAAAACCCCTGTGAGGTAGAAGCCAATTTTCCTCATTTCAGGGGAATAAAAAATTCCTTCCCGACTCCAATCAGGCAATCAGAATAACTCCCTGGATCAACGATCTCTCTAGTAGCTATAGCCTGTAAAATTAATACATACACCCTGGAAATACCGACAACCTGAAGAGACAGGAAAATACAAACCTGAGCGATTCAGGGAAATACATGACCTGAGTGATTTCAGGGAAAATACGTAAAACCTGAGCGATTCAGGGGAATACATAAAACCCAAGCGATTCAGGGAAATGAGACCTGGGGTGCGTCAGAAACCCCCTCCCCGGAAACCCCCCTAAAAATATATACATATTTCCCCCCTTTTTTTTATTTTTATATATATATATTTTTTTAATGGAGGTGCGTAAAGCCGCCACCCGGCTCGACCTTACCTGAAACCTGGCACCGTGGAATAACCAGACACGGAGACGCCCTGTGACACAATTGAGGAAGGATCGAAATTCCGGTGGCCTGAGGCCCTGCTTACCTGAAATAAACTAGCGTTGGTACGAGACCCGGAGAGAGGTGTGATCTGGTGGCACTGGAATGAAGCGACGGAGAACCAGGATGCAGCCTGGGCATCATGGCCAACTGCTGGATGACCCTGAACTGCCAGAATCAGGGCCCGAAGTCGCGCTGCATGCAACAAGACCTGTGGGAAACAGAAATCCAGACGTGCCGGACACGAACCGGGTAACCAGGAACCAGCCGGACCCTGCTGAGAAACCCCCGAGCGTTCCAGGCAGCTGCATGGAACCTGAGCGATTCAGGCAAATACATTGAATCCTGAGCTTACCTACACCTTTCGGGGAGGATGACAGGCCTGGGCGAACCAGGAGACAGAAGAAGGTGCGTGCCTGGGCGATCCAGGAGGCAGAGGTAGGAATGAGCCTGGGCGAACCAGGAGACAGAAGAAGGTGCGTGCCTGGGCGATCCAGGAGGCAGAGGTAGGTATGAGCCTGGGCGATCCAGGAGACAGAGGTAGGTATGAGCCTGGACGAACCAGGAGACAGAGGTAGGTATGAGCCTGGACGAACCAGGAGACAGAGGTAGGTATGAGCCTGGACGAACCAGGAGACAGAGGTAGGTATGAGCCTGGACGAACCAGGAGACAGAGGTAGGTATGAGCCTGGACGAACCAGGAGACAGAGGTAGGTATGAGCCTGGACGAACCAGGAGACAGAGGTAGGTATGAGCCTGGACGAACCAGGAGACAGAGGTAGGTATGAGCCTGGACGAACCAGGAGACAGAGGTAGGTATGAGCCTGGACGAACCAGGAGACAGAGGTAGGTATGAGCCTGGACGAACCAGGAGACAGAGGTAGGTATGAGCCTGGACGAACCAGGAGACAGAGGTAGGTATGAGCCTGGACGAACCAGGAGACAGAGGTAGGTATGAGCCTGGACGAACCAGGAGACAGAGGTAGGTATGAGCCTGGACGAACCAGGAGACAGAGGTAGGTATGAGCCTGGACGAACCAGGAGACAGAGGTAGGTATGAGCCTGGACGAACCAGGAGACAGAGGTAGGTATGAGCCTGGACGAACCAGGAGACAGAGGTAGGTATGAGCCTGGACGAACCAGGAGACAGAGGTAGGTATGAGCCTGGACGAACCAGGAGACAGAGGTAGGTATGAGCCTGGACGAACCAGGAGACAGAGGTAGGTATGAGCCTGGACGAACCAGGAGACAGAGGTAGGTATGAGCCTGGACGAACCAGGAGACAGAGGTAGGTATGAGCCTGGACGAACCAGGAGACAGAGGTAGGTATGAGCCTGGACGAACCAGGAGACAGAGGTAGGTATGAGCCTGGACGAACCAGGAGACAGAGGTAGGTATGAGCCTGGACGAACCAGGAGACAGAGGTAGGTATGAGCCTGGACGAACCAGGAGACAGAGGTAGGTATGAGCCTGACAGGAAGGAACCAGGAGACAGAGGAAGGTATGAGCCTGGACGAACCAGGAGACAGAGGTAGGTATGAGCCTGGACGAACCAGGAGACAGAGGAAGGTAGGTGCGTGCCTGGGCGATCCAGGAGGCAGAGGTAGGTGCGTGCCTGGGCGATCCAGGAGGCAGAGGTAGGTGCGTGCCTGGGCGATCCAGGAGGCAGAGGTAGGTGCGTGCCTGGGCGATCCAGGAGGCAGAGGTAGGTGCGTGCCTGGGCGATCCAGGAGGCAGAGGTAGGTGCGTGCCTGGGCGATCCAGGAGGCAGAGGTAGGTATGAGCCTGGCGAGCCAGGAGACAGAAGTAGGTAGTAGATGAGACAGCAGTATATCACGTGAAGCATAGATATATAACATGTGGCATGTCGCCCATAGAGTAGAAGACTGCGGTGAGCGTATGGTGACCGCTAAATGGGTATGGCGAGGAATGATGGCCTGGACTACTTATGGTGAGACCCCCAATTTTTTTTTTTTTTTATTTTTTTTTTTTTTTTTTAACCCGTGCTAACCTGGACCCTTCCAGCCCAGCGGAATGAGGAACCAAGGATGACTGCCTCGCTCCCGCACGGTGGGAGTGCGTATGAAATGGCTGGAGATTGGAACCTACCGATTAACTTGTAGATCTATTTAAATTTCTTTATAAAATAAAATAAAATTTTATTGTATAATTTTTTTTTTTTTTTATATATTGTAAGAGAATGTCTGGAGTGGTAGTGGATGGAAGATACGTACCACTGGGGGTCGTGGCCCTGGTGGAGTAAGAGCAGGGTGGGTGTCTGTTCCCCACGGACCACCACGGGTGGACAGGTTTCAGTTGTTGGTGTCAGTCTACACTGATCCTGGCAGGTTGGTTATCTCTGGCCTTAGTTGGGTAGGGAAGGAGTTAATCCTTCACTATGCTTGCTGGGTGTGGTCTGCCTGCTACACCCAGGGCTGTGAATATAGGTTTGATGCTCACTGACTGTGGGGCTGCTGATGAAGTGTGGTCTCCTGTCTCACTGCAGGAGGCTGATCGCTGTAGTCCGCTCGTCTACCAAGGACTGCCCAATTGCTGCAGGCTCAGCGAAGGACCAAAAGAAGGGGATCCTGTGGCCGGAGCCAATCCCTTGTCCAGGCCGACACGTGGCCTGTCTAACTTGCATGAACTTGGACAAACCCACCCCATGACAAGGTGTAGTACTGACCACGGATGTGAGAGACTGTGTGAACAGGCACCAAGACGCCTGCAGCGTTTGGGGATCCTTTGTGGGAGGTGGGGGTTTATGGACATTGCTGTTGTGTTGAATTGCACAGTTTAGATGTGATGCACTGGAGTGAATAAAAGAGCACGGTTTTTCCCTTAACAAAAGAGTCATGGTGCATAGTGATTTTAACTTTGACAGGGTTTCTGATGTACATTTATGGGCCCAGGCCTGACGGAAGCACTCCGGCGTGCGCTCCAAGCTGGAACGCACGCCGCACACGCGACCAGGCCCAGACCCGGCCGAGGGACTCCGGCGTGCGCTCCAAGCCGGAACGCACGCCGGCCACGTGACCCGGCCCATGCCTTGCGGCGGATTTCCGGCGTGCGCTCCACGCTGGAACGCACGCCGGCTTGCAGTGGGGCCTGAGGTGAGGACGGGGAGGCCGTGTGGAGAGGGGGATCTGCGGGCCAGACCCTGCCCCCCCTGCTATCTCGGGAGGAAGTTGGAGGGGAACACAGGGAGGGAACCAAGGAAGGAGACAAGAAGAAATTTGGTGCGGACATGAGAATTGGCACGCGTTCCACGCTGGAACGCATGCCAACTCGGGGAGCCGGGAGTATGTGACCGCGGCTGATGGAGCCCTTGTGGCGCATTGTTTGCGCAAAATTACCTCTCCTGAAGACGTGTATGAAAACGAAACCAAACGAACCGAACCGAACCAGATGAAAGCTACTCACAACATGCACAGATGCAGCACCAGAGCAGGCGACTCCCTATCCAGAATGTGAACAGAAGCGCCCTGAGGAGCTGGAGGCTGGGGCTTAAGAAGGTAATATGCCCCTCCCACAAATTCAGGCTGACTTTTCAGCCTTCCACTAATTCAAGTTATAATAATCGAATTGCGATTTCAACTTTAGGCCTCATGCACACGACAGTTTTTTTTCACGGTCCGCAAAAACGGGGTCCGTGGGTCCGTGATCCGTGACCGTTTTTTCGTCCGTGGGTCTTCCTTGATTTTTGGAGGATCCACTGGTCGTGCGGAGCCAAACGGATCCGTCCTGAATTACAATGCAAGTCAATGGGGACGGATCCGTTTGACGTTGACACAATATGGTGCAATTGCAAACGGATCCGTCCCCATTGACTTTCAATGTAAAGTCAGGAGTCCCTTTACTTTCACACTTGTGTTCATAATGCAGACGGTGGCTCCGTTCAGAGCGGATCCGTCTGCATTATATTGTTAAAACATTTCTAAGTGTGAAAATAGCCTCAGACGGATCCGTCCAGACTTTACATTGAAAGTCAATGGGGGACGGATCCGTTTGAAAATTGAGCCACAGTGTGTCATCTTCAAACGGATCCATCCCCATTGACTTACATTATAAGTCTGGACGGATCCACTTGCCTCCGCACGGCCAGGTGGACACCCGAACATAACTTGAAGCGTCCCCATCACCATGGGAACGCCTCTACGTTAGAATATACTGTCGGATATGAGCTACATCGTGAAACTCATTTCCGACAGTATATTCTAACACAGAGGCGTTCCCATGGTGATGGGGACGCTTCAGGTTAGAATATACTGAAAAACTGTGTACATGACTGCCCCCTGCTGCCTGGCAGCACCCGATCTCTTACAGGGGGCCGTGATCAGCACAATTAACTCCTCAGGTGCCGCACCTGAAGGGGTTAATTGTACTATCATATCTCCCTGTAAGAGATCAGGGCTGCCAGGCAGCAGGGGGCAGACCCCCCCCCCTCCCCAGTTTGAATATCGTTGGTGGCACAGTGTGCGCCCACAATCGGGCCCCCCCCTTCCTCCCTCTATTGTTATAAATCGTTGGTGGCACAGTGTGCGCCCACATCGCCCCCCCTCCCTCCCTCTATTGTAATAAATCGTTGGTGGCACAGTGTGCGCCCACCATCGCCCCCCCTTCCTCCCTCTATAGTTAAAAATCGTTGGTGGCACAGTGTGCGCCCACCATCGGCCCCCCTCTCTCTATAGTAGTAACAACCATTGGTGGCAGTGTGCGGCCTCCCATTTCCCCCCCCCCATCATTGGTGGCAGCGGAGTTCCGATCGGAGTCCCAGTTTAATCGCTGGGGCTCCGATCGGTAACCATGGCAACCAGGAAGCTACTGCATCCCTGGTTACCATGGTTACTTAGCAATAGTACAATTGTAGACGATTCATACTTACCTGCTTGCTGCTGCGATGTCTGTGACCGGCCGGGAGCTCCACCTACTGGTAAGTGAAAGGTCTGTGCGGCGCATTGCTAAAGAACTGTCACTTACCAGTAGGAGGAGCTCCCGGCCGGTCACAGACATCGCAGCAGCAAGCAGGTAAGTATGAATCTTCTACTGTTGTACTATTGCTAAGTAACCATGGCAACCAGGGCTGCAGTAGCTTCCTGGTTGCCATGGTTACCGATCGGAGCCCCAGCGATTAAACTGGGACTCCGATCGGAACTCCGCTGCCACCAATGAAGGGGGGGGGAATGGGAGGCCGCACACTGCCACCAATGGTTGTTACTACTATAGAGAGAGGGGGGGCCGATGGTGGGCGCACACTGTGCCATCAACAATTTTTAACTATAGAGAAAGGAAGGGGGGGGCCATGGTGGGCACACACTGTGCCACCAACGATTTATTACAATAGAGGGAGGGAAGGGCGGGGGGGCGATGGTGGGCGCACACTGTGCCACCAACGATATTCAAACTGGGGAGGGGGGGGTCTGCCCCCTGCTGCCTGGCAGCCCTGATCTCTTACAGGGGAATATGATAGTAAAATTAACCCCTTTAGGTGCCGCACCTGAAGGGGTTAATTGTGCTATCATATCCCCCTGTAAGAGATCGGGTGGTGCCAGGCAGCAGGGGGCAGTCTTGTACAAAGTTTGCAGTGTATTCTAACTAGAAGCGTCTCCATCACCATGGGAACGCTTCTGTGTTAGAATATACTGTCGGAAATGAGTTTTCACGTAGTGAAAACTTAGATCAGAAAAAGCTTTTATGCAGACGGATCTTCGGATCCGTCTGTATGAAAGCAACCTACGGCCACGGATCACGGACACGGATGCCAATCTTGTGTGCATCCGTGTTCTTTCACGGACCCATTGACTTGAATGGGTCCGTGAACCGTTGTCCGTCAAAAAAATAGGACAGGTCATATTTTTTGGACGGACAGGATACACGGATCACGGCCTCGGCTGCAAAACGGTGCATTTTTCGATTTTTCCACGGACCCATTGAAAGTCAATGGGTCCGCGAAAAAAAACGGAAAACGGCACAACGGCCACGGATGCACACAACGGTCGTGTGCATGAGGCCTAACACTGCTATATTCCATATTCGTTAATTCTAGCCTAATATGGAATATAGCAGTGCTAAGTTGAAATCGCCATGCGGTGCATTTTGCGATTTCAACTTGGACCTGGTTTACTGTGGTTGGCTTGGTAGAATTAGCGAATATGACGAATGTATTCGTCATATTCCACAAAACGAAGATAACGAATGTCTTCGTCATATTCCACAAAACGAAGATAACGAAGTATTCTCCATCTTCGTTTTAGCTACCTATTCATCAACTTCGCTAATTCTAGCAATCATATAGGAAAGTTTACTATAGAGACAGCTAAGTTTAATTCGCTATGCGATTATATTACTTTGCTTTTCTTAAAAATAAATAGAATAATTATTATAATTATTCTATTTATTAAAAAAAAAAAAGCAAAGTAATATAATCTCATAGCGAATTAAACTTAGCTGTCTTTATAGTAAACTTTCCCATATGATTGCTAGAATTAGCGAAGTTGATGAATAGGTAGTGTGGGGATTCGCTTTGGTAGGCAGGGTAAGCGGACGCAGTACAGAGGCAAAAACAAGGTTGTAAATCAAAGTTCAGTGTTTAATCACACATAGCAAGAAAACAAGCCAAAAGAAAGTGTTCAGTTTTGGTGCCTGTTCACACCACACAAAGTTCACAGTGCAAAAAGACGTCACCTGGTCAGCAGATGATTTTCACCCAGAGTCCGCAGCAGTCTTTAGTGGCCTGTTTCCCCAGCCTATGGCTCACACAAACAGATGCCTCAGTGTCTCAAACCACAGACTCCTCACCTCCTCTGTCATGGAGGATAATCCACCACCTGAACATGCTGGCTGGGTTTTTTATATTCCAGCCAAAACCCGGCCTGGAACCGTGGGAACAGCCACCCACCCTGTTCTTTGGCTGCTCCCAATAAGAACCGGCCCGGATTGGCTTTACAGCCATTCTAACAGTTGAAGTGTCAGATTGCACTACAGACCTGACACTTCAGGAAAAAACCCGGTTCTTACCTCACTGAGGCCAGGAACCTCGGTGACACGTATCTTCCATCAATGACGGCTCCTTGTTCCTTCTTACATACCTCCCCCCTTTGTTCAACCCTGAGGGGGTAAACACTTGCCAGACAGTGTACGCGGGATAGGGCATCCGTGTTTCCCTGTAACCTGCCTGCCCTGTGTTCCACGGAAAACGTAAAATTTTGCAAAGATAAGAACCACCTGGTGACCCGAACATTCCTCTCTTTGGCCTGGCTCATCCATTTCAAAGGGGAGTGGTCAGTCACCAGACGGAACCTTCTTCCCAAAAGGTAGTAGCAGAGAGACTCGAGTGCCCACTTAATGGCCAGGCACTCTCTCTCCACTATACTGTACCTAGTCTCGGCTGGGGTGAGCTTCCGGCTGAGGAAGACAACGGGATGCTCCTCCCCGTCCATATCTTGAGATAGTACAGCACCGAGACCTACCTCGGAGGCATCGGTCTGCACTATAAACTCCCTTTTGAAGTCGGGCGTCACCAAAGCCGGGGACCCACACAGGGCCGACTTCAAAGCGGAGAAAGCCTTTTCCGCCTGATCATTCCAGTGGACCGTCACTGACTTGCGTCCCTTCAAAAGGCCTGTCAATGGTGCGGCGACTGTAGCAAAATTGGGGACAAACCTCATATAGTACCCCACCATTCCCAGGAACGACTTTACTTGCCGAGTAAAGAACCTCCTTAGGCAGACCCACTCTAGAAAACATTTCCATTAACTCCTTAGCTATGAGTTTGGCTGACGTATGACGCAGTGGCACCGCCTCCGGGTACCGTGTGGCGTAGTCGAGGATGACCAGGATGTTCTGGTGCCCTCTAGCTGACTTCGGTACTGGGCCTACAAGATCCATAGCGATCCGCTCGAAGGGAACCTCAATAATCGGGAGAGGGACCAGAGGACTACGGAAATGTGGCTAGGGGCTGGTTATCTGGCAGGTTGGGCAAGACTTGCAAAACTCTTTTACCTCTCTGAACACACTGGGCCAGTAAAACCGCTGTAAAATCCGGTCCTGCGTTTTCTGCTGGCCCAGGTGTCCCCCAAGAACATGTTGGTGGGCTAATTTCAACACGAGCTTGCGATATGCCTGGGGCACCACCAGCTGTTCAATATGTTCACCCCGTAGTTTATTTACCCGGTACAGCATCTCCTGTTGAACCACAAAACGGGGGAACATAGATTCGGCCCCTGGTTGTTGTGGCTCACCCTCAACTACTACCACATTTTCCCAGGCTCGAGATAGAGTCGGATCCTGGTGTTGTGCTGTACCGAAATTATCCCTAGAGACATTGAGGTCTGCCAGCTCAGGACCCGGCGGCAAATCCTCTACGTCTCCCACCATCACACTTAACGGGGTTGTCTCCCCCTCTTCCACCGAAGTGGCGGTCACCCCTACTGCTGGTCCTTCTGACTCAGGTTCCCAAGGTTCTGGCCTCCCCCTGAGTCAGGCCACTCTGCTAGGGGTACATCTGTCTCCCGGGTAACTTTCGTATCCGGCCAGAGTGCCGGGAACCCGGGGAAGTCTCTCCCAATGATCAATTCATATGGTAGCTTTGTGGCGACGGCCACCTCATGCATCCACCTGCCGGCCACCATTGACAGAGAGACTAGGGAGGTGGGATACTCCTTTAAGTCCCCATGTATGCAAACAACACCGACTCTTCGGCCAGTATACTCAGCCGGCCGCACCAGGGCAGCTCTTACCAGGGACACCAGGCTCCCTGAATCCAGCAGAGCCACCGCCAGAGTGCCCCCCACTTCCACCTGGCAAAGGTGGCTATTGTCCGTAGTCTCTGAAGTTCCTGTGGCACACAACATCCTGGCATAATATGAGTGGCGGAAGCCATAGTTGGTGTCCATGGGTTCCCCCCGATGGGGACAGTCAGCCCTTATGTGTCCAGGCTCCTGACAATGCCAGCAGACCACCGGGTTTGGATCGGCAGGGGGTACATCCCGGGCGGGTCTAGCTGGCACCGGCCGCCGGGTCTGGGTTGGAGTTTTCCGGGGTTTGACTGGCCCCTTCCCAAAAGAACCCCCCTGTAGATTTCTGGTGGCCTCATAGAGCTCCACCAGGTCGACCATCTCCAGGGCATTATTCGGAGACACCTGGCCAATCCAGTGCTGGAGAGGGTTCGGCAAAGCCCTCCAAAACACATCCGCCAACAGCCGATCCAACATAGCAGTGGGAGTCAACATGTCCGGCTGCAGCCATTTTTGCAAACGGTGCAGCAGATCATAATATTGTGGTCTAGCGGGTTCAGCCGGGTTAAATTCCCACTGATGCACCCTCTGGGCCCGGACCAATACATTCACCCCGAGTCTCGCCAGGATCTCACCTTTTACTGTCGGGTAGTCGGCCGCCTGATCATCGGGGAGATCAAACAATACTTGCTGGGGACCGGACGCCAAGAACGGAGCAACGACCTCAGCCCACTTGTCTCGGGGTAACTTTTCCCTCACGGCCACTTTTTCGAAGACCGCCAGATAGGTCTCTACGACATCCGAGGGGGTCATCTTCGGAATCGCCGCGCGGACAGCTTTCCCGGCATCGTGGACATTCTGGGACGCTCCTGACGCCTGCAACGCCATCATATGTTGCAATAGCAGCTGGTTTGTTTCTTGTTGCTGCTTGTTAGCCTCCCGCTGCTGCAAGTTAGCCTCCACGAGGGCCTTCACGACCACCTCCATTTTGTCAGGGGATACGGGTCGTAACCTTGCCGGCTTAATGTAGGACATGCACTTGTGCCCGGATAAACAAAAACTTTTCGGACTTCAGGCCTGTCTCACTGCGTTTGCCCGCATCCGACACCAAATGTGGGGATTCGCTTTGGTAGGCAGTGTAAGCGGACGCAGTACAGAGGCAAAAACAAGGTTGTAAATCAAAGTTCAGTGTTTATTCACACATAGCAAGAAAACAAGCCAAAAGAAAGTGTTCAGTTTTGGTGCCTGTTCACACCACACAAAGTTCACAGTGCAAAAAGACGTCACCTGGTCAGCAGATGATTTTCACCCAGAGTCCGCAGCAGTCTTTAGTGGCCTGTTTCCCCAGCCTATGGCTCACACAAACAGATGCCTCAGTGTCTCAAACCACAGACTCCTCAGCTCCTCTGTCATGGAGGATAATCCACCACCTGAACATGCTGGCTGGGTTTTTTATATTCCAGCCAAAACCCGGCCTGGAACCGTGGGAACAGCCACCCACCCTGCTCTTTGGCTGCTCCCAATAAGAACCGGCCCGGATTGGCTT
Source organism: Bufo gargarizans (assembly GCF_014858855.1). Classification (NCBI taxonomy): domain Eukaryota; kingdom Metazoa; phylum Chordata; class Amphibia; order Anura; family Bufonidae; genus Bufo; species Bufo gargarizans. The sequence continues at coordinate 295,180,721 of NC_058083.1, forward strand.
TACAGCCATTCTAACAGTTGAAGTGTCAGATTGCACTACAGACCTCACACTTCAGGAAAAAACCCGGTTCTTACCTCACCGAGGCAAGGAACCTCGGTGACACGTATCTTCCGTCAATGACGGCTCCTTGTTCCTTCTTACAGTAGCTAAAATGAAGATGGAGAATACTTCATTATCTTCGTTTTGTGGAATATGACGAATACATTCGTTATCTTCGTTTTGTGGAATATGACGAATACATTTGTCATATTCGCTAATTCTACCAAGCCAACCATAGTAAACCAGATCCAAATTGAAATTGCAATTCGATTATTATAACTTGAATTAATCGCATTGCTATTTTCATAGGAGAGTAGCCTTTAAGTTAAAATCACAATGCGCGATTATTTAAATCGCATATTAATCGTGATAACTAGAATAATAACGAATATTCGATTTCGACGAATATAAAACGAATATTCTATCAATATTTCACGAATTTCCTCGAAATCGAATATGGCACCTGCCGCTCATCACTATTATTGAGAAGGGTTTGAATAATTTTGGACTAGACACTTTTTGCTCAAATGTAAATAAAAGCTGAGAAATGTTTTTTTTTTCCACAATAATGCCTCTTGTACATCGTCTTATTATCATTTGGGAGACACCTATGTCACTTCCCATCAAAAAATTACTTGCTGGTTGAATAAAAGTAACTTTAAGTCAAAATTTGCAGGGGTATGAATAATTATGGGCAGCACTGTATAATACAGATAGTTAGTGGGAGATAGTCAGTGTAGGTTAGATAGTGATATAGTGTATAGTGTAGTTCCAGTGCAGGGTGTTAGGTAGTGTGATAGGAATTACTGTACTGTGCATTTTGTCCAGTCTCAGGAAACTTCTAGCAGCTTGAAAAATGTAGCAAAAGTGAGCCACGCCTATATTGCGTGTGCAATGCGTGCATATTACATTGCCAATTTTCGCAATCAAGAAAATAATGACGGGGATCACGAATTGTAGAATTTGAAAATGTATGGCGAATATTAGAAATATCGCAAAAACTAATATTGCCTATGCTGCTCATCACTAGTCATTGGCATAATGGTGGTGCTGGAATGCAAACCTTCTACAGTCTTTACCATCAGGGTGCATATAGAGAATAGCAGTGAATATGTGCCACAAATTAGTGATAGATATATCAAAATGGTGCATGAGGTATAATAAATTTGGTACAGCTCGCTAGGCATGTTAAGTTTAAACAATTTTTATTGATTTTAAAGATAATTAATCAAACAAGTCAAATGTCACATGCATCATAATGATTATGTAAGAAATTATTATATATAAATATATATTAAATATATACTATATACAATACACCCTCTTACTGGGTCTGATTCGAGGTTGGATGCAATAAATGAGACACAAGAGTGAACGTATAAAAAGAGATATATTGTATAGTGTGGAAAATTGATATTATAGTATTATTATTGATAAGTATATATGGAGTTACAGTGGAACAAAAAGAAATAAATATTACATAGAGAGAGACTTATACACACATAACAATAATTACAATTACTAGCAATTTCCAGCATACAATATAATGCTACTTTAACTCAACATTAAAATTCCTTACAGTTTATAGTTACCACACATGGGCCTCCAATCCATGTCTCCCCTCTGCCCTCTCCAGTCCTCTCTTCCTCCCAGTTTTCTCCTCTTCCAGCTTCCCCCATATACCCCCAAGCATTGATCTTTTAGTCATTGAAAGCTCTCAGCCCCCATCCTTGCCAACACCCCATATCGGTTATCTGAGAGTCTGTGGGCCTGCCCAGAACCTGTTATCTTAGCATTTTATGACCCTCTGTCTCTTATTCACACATTTTGGGTGCCTTTTGTTCTCTACCAATCAGCATATGTAAGAGATACAGAATATCCCAGGACTTTTATCTGTGAGAATCAGAGTAAGGCCTCATGCACACGACCGTTGTGTGCATCCGTGTCCGTTGTTCCATTTTCGGTGGTTTTCTGCAGACCCATTGACTTTCAATGGGTCCGTTGAAAACTCGGAAAATGCACCGTTGTTCATCCGCGTCCGTGATCCGTGTTTCCTGTCTGTATAATATAATTCATTCAAATTGGGATTTTTGGTCAAGATTCCAAGCTTGACCTGTGCACTTTTTGTAAACTATCATTATTTCCAGAGCATGGCTGGTTTTCTGGCAACTGGCTTCAGTGCGGACAGTTGGCTGGTAGAGGCTCAGGAGGTGTTCTCGGACAAGGAATTCTCACAGAAAAAATACATCCCTTCCTTTAACGCTGCTTTTAAGGAACTAACGGATGTCTACAGAGACCAGATTCTCTCCTGGTGGGAGACGCAGAGCCTAGAGAGCTATCTCAAACATAATATCGTACCTCGTGGACTCCGAATCTCGCTATTGCCCGCGGCCAGATTCAGGAGCCCAGGCTTCCTCAGTAAGTGGGAGCAGGAAGCCACAAATAGCTCTCTGCGGCTGATGCGTCTCCTACTAGCTGAAGAGAAAAATAAACTTGAAACTCTAAATAAAAAACTGACCGTGAGCATTGAAGCTGCCCAGACCTTTGCACACGAGGCGGATTTTCCCACTAAGGAGAAGCAACTCCAAAATTACCTCGACAAATATCAGTATCATCTCAAGGAACGGAAGCACCGCCAATTTGTGCGAGACCTGGCAGACTTCAAGGAGAACAGAATCTACTCCTCCATAGCTCACAGAGGTGAGACCGGTGTTGCACAGACTGACCTTTCTTCTACAGAAACCGATTACTCAGACTCAGACAGTCTACCTAAGGGTAATAGACAATCCCCACGGGGAGGGAGTCGCAGGGGGCGTAGACGAGGAAGCTCACGTGGAAGGGATCGCCGTTTTTAGGGGGTACCCCCAACCAGGGGCAATCCAACCCGCCACTCTCACAATACCCACTACGCAACCGAGTCCAACAACCTCCAAACCCCTAGGCCCTCAGGTCGTTAATCTGTCTTCCCGTCCACTCAGCACCATCGAGACACAGGTCCTCCAACTGGGCCTCTCTTTTGTCCCTACCCCTAGTTTCGATAGATTTGACACCATCAAGGACCTCAATTTATTCGTTCGGAAGCTACGTTGGCACAAATTTTTCAAATTACAAGAGAGGAGACAGTGTCGCGAACTGGGTATCCCGGTTGAAATCCTGTCAGACGTGCGCCTGCTCTTTGACCTTGATAAGGGGCCACCACAACACGACGGACTGGGTCCCTTCACTGACCTTAAAATGAAAAATAATAAAATGCCGCCAGCACCCGCTGATCCATCTTGTATTGATGTATTCTTGGATCTGGTCTCACACCAGGTCGAAGAAATCAGGCCTCCACACTGCTCTAATGTCGACCGGGCCCAGGCCACCGTGATTTCCGATCTTGAGAGTGATCGGTCTATTGTCATCAAACCCTCGGACAAAGGGGGCAACACGGTGGTCATGGACGAAGGTCAGTATAGAGCAATGTGCGAGTCTTTACTGAACGACCCCTCCACCTATGAGGTACTACCACGAGATCCATCCAACGAATTTAGACTTGAACTCAAATCTATTCTTGAGGAGGCCAAGCTGGCAAATCTCATCTCTGATGAAGAATTCAAGTTTCTATTTCCCCCGTGCCCCCGCATGGCAACATTTTATTGCCTCCCTAAATTACATAAGGGGGTCAACCCACTCAAGGGACGACCCATAGTCTCTGGGGTGGACAACCTCTGCCAAAATGCAGGGATTTACGTGGACAAAATTCTGGCTCCATTTGTGACTACACTCCCATCTTACACTCGTGACACGACAGACCTTCTGAAACGGTTGGAGGGCATTTATACAGAGGCGAATAGCCTATTGGCCAGTATAGACGTTGAGGCACTCTACTCCAGCATCCCACATTCATTAGGCCTCAAGGCCGTTGAACATTTTTTGAGTAGTCGAGGTCGTCAGTATCGCGCCCACAGTCTGTTCATTCTCCGTCTGTTGGAGTTCACGCTTACTCACAACGTGTTCTCCTTCAACGGCAGGATCTACCACCAGCTCAGGGGCACTGCGATGGGGAGCCCTTGTGCCCCATCGTATGCTAATCTGTTCCTGGGCTGGTGGGAAGAAACCCTGGTGTTCACAGACACCGGGTCCGCAATTTTGGACCCTGTGGGACTGTGGGCGCGATACATTGACGACATCTTCATCATCTGGAACAGTGATGAAGCATCCTTCTGCTCTCTGGTGAAAGCGCTGAATATCAACAATATAGGCCTTCGCTTCACCAGCGAGAACAACATCGCCCAGTTACCATTTTTGGACGTCCTTATCTCCAAAACAGCGGACGGAGAACTGACCACGACTGTGTATAGGAAGCTAAGTTCAACTAACAACTTGCTTAGGTGGGAAAGCAGTCACCCGCTCCCGCTTAGGAAAGGCATCCCAAAGGGCCAGTACCTCCGCCTTAGGAGAAACTGTTCTTCCAAAAAGGAATTTATCCGTCAGGCTGCGGATCTGCGTCTGAGATTCCTTCAGAGGGGATACCCCGATAGGGTACTGCGATTGGCCTTCAGAGCAGCACTCCAGGCAGACCGTACAGACCTTCTAATTCCTAAACCCCATCAGGAACAGACGGGTAATCTTATCCGCCTAATCAGCACTTTCATCCGTGCAGCACCTGAGATTCGTAATATTCTATCTAAAAATTGGGGTGTCCTCATGATGGATCCAGACCTCAGAGAGGTCCTAGGACCTCACCCTAATATCACCTACCGCAGGGGTCGTAACCTCCGCGACAGATTGGTCTCAAGTGAATTTATACCGCCTGTACCCCCGGGAACCGCCTGGTTGCAGTCAAACATCAAAGGCTGTTACAGATGCAGTGGGTGCATTGCATGCAGCCATCTGCAAACAGGCAGGACCTTTTGCAGCAACAACACCGGCAAGGTCTACACTATTAACCATTTTATCAACTGTAAGACCCGGGGGGTGATTTACCGCCTAGCCTGCGAATGCGGCAAGGAATATGTTGGCAAGACCATACGAGAGTTTCGCAGGCGGGTGGGTGAACATCTCAATGACATTTCAAAGAGTAAGGACACGCCCATAGCCAACCACATCTGTACCCATCACAACGGCACTGCCCATGTGACTTTCATGGGCATTGACCGGGTCCTCCCGCCGCGCCGCGGAGGCGATTGGGACCGGCTAATTCTCCAGCGTGAACTTCGCTGGATATACTATCTTAAATCCATGACACCATTGGGGCTCAACGAACAGCTCAATGTTAGCTGCTTTCTGTGAACAATTGATGACATTATAATTGGTCTTTTTGTTCAGCCCCTCTGCTTCATTGATTATTTCTTAATAATTTATTCAGTCACAATTACTTCTTGTCCTCTATGCCTCCTGACCTCTCCGCCGGCTCTCTGTTACAGTATCTGGGCCTCCTTGCTTATGTTTTCCCTCCCAAAGAAGCTCTGAGGCTGATAGCATTTCTCTCTCCCCCTATTTCTTGAGACCGCTGACTCGCTGGTCTCACATTATAGCCACCGGCTCACCGCGCGTCTCTGCGCGGCGTCCGGTTGCTAGGTAGCCAGACCCGCCCCCAGTTGCCTTTACCTCACCCCTCCTGCTCTCCTGCGTGCCCTCGCGACGTCCTCGGCTGGCGTCTGCGTTCCACGTGCGTTCCACCTATCCCCGCCCCCGTTCCTGAGGTGCGGCTGCTGTGGCGGCATGTGGAACGCACACGCCGCCCGACGCTGCGTTCCAGCGCACGCAGGTCCGCCGCTCACAGGATTCAGCCTTCCCGGTCTCCACGTGACATCCGGAGGGGGCGTGCCCTGCAAAAGGGCGCGCTCTGGCTCCTCATTTAAACGGCACTTCTCAAGGTAACAGTGCTGACAGCCCCTTATTTCATACCCTTGATCTGGGCCCCACAGTGACCGCATCACCCTGTTTTGGCGTCTCTGCTTTTGTGTCTGGACAGCCCACTGGCCAGCCAGCACCTGCGGTCCTGCGTTTAGGATTTTTGGTGGTCCGGTCCCACTGGTCTGGCCACTGTACCCGGAGTCTGAATAGGCCCCACTGGACCTTTCGGCAGTTTTAAACAGTTATTATTTTTTCTGTTTTACTGCTATAAGCTCCCACTTCTGCGGCTAGTCCCTATTACAGGTCTAGCCAACAGCAATTTTTTTTCGCCTCTCAGGCACAAAGTGCCTGCTAGCCCATTTAAACTGAAACGTGACACGTCGGGACATCGCTAGGGCTTATTAGGGACACCGGCCCCACCAGGGTTAGGTATCCGGACGGGGTCGCTCCTTGCGGAGCAAGTACTCCGTATAGGTAGGTAGGGTCGACTAGCCCCTCCCCTATTCTCAGGGATACACTAGGGATCTATTTTTCCCGACCCTGCCTACCGTCCAGCATTTTTGGTACCATCCTTATTGCACGAACTCCTGCAACCAGCACCCGTCTTGAACCGGACTCCTTACCTGCGATCCTGTCACCGAGGTTCCATCTACAGAGATCGGTTCACCTATCAACCATCCGGGTGAGAACGTTCCATTTTCTGATACTGGGGTTCATTCGTGCAACTATGTTTGGCCCATCTGGGCCTGTCTATTTATTCATTATTTACATGTTTCCTCTTTTGTGCCATTTTTTCTAATTGATCACCATTAAATGTTAAGTTTTAATCCCTTTGATCCCCTCAATGGATCAGGTTATATAAGTGTTTCCTGTCTGTCAAAAAAATATGACCTGTCCTATTTTTTTTACGGACAATGGTTCACGGACCCAGTCAAGTCAATGGGTCCGTGAAAAAACACGGATGCACACAAGATTGTCATCCACGTCAGTGATCCGTGTCCGTAGGCTACTTTCATACAGACGGATCCGAAGAGCCGTCTGCATAAAAGATTTTTCAGAGCTGAGTTTTCACTTTGTGAAAACCCAGATCTGACAGTATATTCTAACACAGAGGCTTTCCCATAGTGATGGGGATGCTTCAAGTTAGAATATACTACGAACTGTGTACATGACTGCCCTCTGCTGCCTGGCAGCACCCGATCTCTTACAGGGGGCTGTGATCTGCACAATTAACCCCTCAGGTGCCTCCCTCCCCAGTTTTAAATTCATTGGTGGCCAGTGTGGCCCCCCTCCCTCCCTCTACTGTATCAATTTCATTGGTGGCCAGTGCGGCCCCCCCTCCCTCTACTGTATTAATTTCATTGGTGGCCAGTGCGGCCCCCCCTCCCTCTGTAACGGTCACATCCACACACACACAGGGGGAAGGATAGTGACCACTGCGCTCCACCCTCACCCCTGGCCCTGCCTACTTACCTCATGAGTCCTGATGACAGAAGACAACTGGACGACAGTCCCTTACTTAGGATATGTACAGGGAAGACAGACAAGACAAAATATGGAACGTGAACGGACCGGGTCAGAACCAAGAGAGCTACGCAGTACAAAGGGTTAGGCAAAGAATGGTCAGGAGAAGCCGGGGTCAAATACCAGGAGAGTAGAGAAGTACCAGAGGAGTCCGCAAAGAGTAGTCAGGTGGGAGCCGAGGTCACAATACCAGGACGGATGCGCAGTACAGGAGGAGCAGGCAAAGGATCGTCAGGGAACAGGATGAGGTGAGTATTCAGTAGTCCAACGAATAGCCAGGAACCTAGAATTAACAGGCAACCTGTGGCCAGCAGGCTGCCTGTATTTATAGTGGGGAGTGAGGGTCATGTGACGTGGCCAGCATCACATGACCGACAGACCGACCAGTCAAGCACCGAGTGATCAGCTCGGCGCTCAAGGCAGAACTAGGAGCAGGGAGCCTCCCAGCTAGCAAAGCTGCCCTGGGACCGAGGTCAAACACAGATCCTTTCTCCCGAAGCTAAGCAGCAGGTCTGCGGCTGATGGGAGACCGAGTGTGCCGTCAGCACCCCGTTACACCCTCCCTCTACTGTATTAATTTCATTGGTGGCCAGTGCAGCCCCACGCCCCCCCCCTCCCTCCCTCTACTGTATTAATTTCATTGGTGGCCAGTGCGGCCCCTCCCTCCCTCTACTGTATTAATTTCATTGGTGGCCAGTGCGCCCCCCCCTCTACTGTATTAATTTCATTGGTGGCCAGTGCGGCGTCCCCTCCCCCCCCCATCATTGGTGGCAGCGGAGAGTTTCGATCGGAGTCCCAGTTTAATCGCTGGGGCTCCGATGAGTAACCATGTCAACCAGGACGCTACTGCAGTCCTGGCTGCCATGGTTACTTAGCAATATTAGAAGCATTATACTTACCTGCTGCGCTGTCTGTGATCGCCTGGGTGCTCCTCCTACTGGTAAGTGACAGGTCTGTCACCAAGCAATGCACCACACAGACCTGTCAATTACCAGTAGGAGGAGCGCTCGGCCGGTCACAGACAGCTCAGCAGGTAAGTATAATGCTTCTAATATTGCTAAGTAACCATGGCAACCATGGCTGCAGTAGCGTCCTGGTTGCCATGGTTACCGATCGGTGCCCCAGCGATTAAACTGGGTGTCCGATCGGAACTCTCCGCTGCCACCAATGATGGGGGGGAGGGAAGGCCGCAGTGGCCACCAATGGAATTAATACAGTAGAGAGAGGGAGGGGGCCGGGGAGGCCGCACTGGCCACCAATGAAATTAATACAGTAGAGGGAGGGAGGGGTGGCCAGGGGGGCCGCACTGGCCACCAATGAAATTAATACAGTAGAGGGAGGGAGGGGGGCCGGGGGGGTGCACTGGCCACCAATAAAATTAATACAGTAGAGGGAGGGAGGGGCCGCACTGGCCACCAATGAAACTAATACAGTAGAGGGAGGGGGGGGCCGGGTGGGCCGCACTTGCCACCAATGAAATTAATAAGGTAGAGGGAGGGAGGGGGGGCCGGGGGTCCGCACTGGCCTCCCATGAAATTAATACAGTAGAGGGAGGGAGGGGGGGCCGCACTGGCCACTAATGAATTTAATACAGGGAAGGGAGGGAGGGGGGGCCGCACTGGCCACCAATGAATTTAAAACTGGGGAGGGAGGGGGGTATCCCCTCTGCTGCCTGGCAGCCCCTGATCTCTTACAGGGGCCTATGATACGCTCAATTAACCCCTCAGGTGCGGCACCTGAGGGGTTAATTGTGCGTATCACAGCCCCCTGTAAGAGATCGGATGCTGCCAGGCAGCAGGGGGCAGTCATGTACACAGTTCTTAGTATATTCTAACTTAAAGCATCCCCATCACCATGGGAATGCCTCTGTGTTAGAATATACTGTCGGATCTGAGTTTTCACGATGTAACTCAAATCCGATGGTATATTCTAACATAGAGGCATTCCTATGGTGATGGGGACGCTTCAAGTTAAAATATACCATCGGATTGGAGAAAACTCCGATAGGGACTTCTGACTTTTAAGAGGAACGGCAGTAGTAATATACATCAGAATAAATATATAAGAAATAAAAAATTCACATATAGAGGACAATGAGTCCTGGGGAAACGATTTTGAATGCATTAGAATATGGACACAAAACTTTATATATATATAAGAAAAAAACGCATCTCTGTGAAAAATGTTGCATTATAATTGCAAACAAACCGAAGGGAAGTAGAATGACATGCAAATACCAGATCCAGACCAGTTTTTGGGACGTAATCCAGATCCAGGCCGTTCTTTGAGACGGACCAATAAATAGTATAAATCACAATAATCTAAAGAAATCGGGGTATGCCACTGAGGAAGGGGACAGTGTCTCCCCGAAACGCGTCTGGCGTGATACCCTGAACAAGTACCTTGTCTTATATGGACTTAAGTGGACTGTAAAGAAATAGGAATACCTTTGCTCTAAGGCTGGTTTCACACGGGCGTTGCGGATTGGGGCCGGATGCTTTCAGGATGCGTTCAGTGAAACTCGCACTATTTTGCAAGCAAGTTCAGTCAGTTTTGTCTGCGGTTGCGTTTAGTTGTTCAGTTTTTTCCGCGCGGGTGCAATGCATTTTGATGCGTTTTTCACGCGCGTGATAAAAAACGGAATGTTTACAAACAACATCTCTTAGCAACCATCAGTGAAAAACACATCGCACCCGCACTTGTTTGCAGATGCAATTCGTTTTTCACGCAGCCCCATTCACTTCTATAGGGCCAGGGCTGCGTGAAAAACACAGAATATAGAACATGTTGCGATTTTCAGGCAACGCAGAAGTGATGCGTGAAAAACAACGCTCATGTACACAGACCCATTAAAATGAATGGGTCAGGATTCAGTGCGGGTGCTATGCGTTCACGTCACGCATTGCACCCGCGTGGAAATCACGCTCGTGTGAAAGGGACCTAAGAGAAAAAGCTTTAAGACGTCATTTACCTGCGCCTGGAAAGTACATGATCCTAGCTGAGAGACACGCGGGACGTGATTAACTCCATAGCCGGGACGCCAGCATACACAACAGAGTGTTATTTCATTCGCAAGTTCCAGCAAGTTAAAGAGACACAGGCAAAGGTAAGCCCACAGTGTTGGTAAAAAAACTTGTGAAGTATCATTAAAACATCTTAAGGGAAAATAGCAAATAGAATCCAGAGACACTCCAAGGACCTGCCTGCAACAATTGTAGCCGTATCCTACTGATACTAAAGAGATCGCACATATTCTATGAAGACCAGTGAATATAGAAGAAACAGTGTATATTTGGACTGTTATCCTTGGATACATACTGGATCGATATTAAATACCCAGCGGCATTTAAAGATATAAGCGTATTATAACCACAGGACTCACTATAAGTGACATAACTAATATATAGAAGTGTGTTATTTCGCATTTGCACAGTTATAGGAGATTATTGTAAAGTTGGGCCGAGGCTGACTGCCGCGTACAATTTTTCCTCCTAAAATCAAAGGGAATTTTCAGGATTTTTTTGCAGACAACTAAAGTGAGGATACTGGGGCTATCAGTCTCAGCCCAAACCAATTGTGAATTATTTATGGTTCCCCACTACATTGTACTGCATTTATATTATATTGCCATTATATTGTGATTTTATTGTAAGTTTTATGAAATAAATTGTTTCCTACATCTTCATATACGAGTGCCCACCTACATATTTTCCACTAAGCTAGAAATACACCCATCATTTTCTGGGGGTTTTAAAAACACACTTTTTTGCCAAAAAACTGTATTTTCCTGATCTGCAAGTGTTAAATTCAAGTTTAATATATACAGCTTTCATATTCTGCTACCCAAAAAAAACACTTTTTTGGCAATCTACAACATCTGGATTAGTCAGTGTGCAATTTAAGCTAGAAATACACCAATCATTTTCAGGGGTTTTAAAAACACACTTTTTTTTGCCAAAAAACTGTATTTTCCTTGATCTGCACGTGTTAAATTCAAGTTTAATATATACAGCTTTCATATTCTGTTACCAAAAATATACTCTTTTGGCAAGCTACAACATCTGGTTTAGTCAGTGTGCAATTTAAGGTAGAAATACACCCATCATTTTCTGGGGTTTTAAAAACACTTTTTTTTTTGCCAAAAAACTGTATTTTCCTTTTCCTGATCTGCAAGTGTTAAATTCAAGTTTAATATATATAGCTTTCATATTCTGTTACCCAAAAAAAAAACTTTTTGGGCAATCTACAACATCTGGATTAGTCAGTGTGCAATTTAAGCTAGAAATGCACCCATTATTTACTGGGGTTTTAAAAACACACTTTTTTGACAAAAATATTTAATTCAGGCCTACACTGATTCAGGCTGTGTGAGATACTCCATCTACATACAAGGGTTGGATTCAAGCATTTGAAATACAGCCATTTTGTGCAAAGAAATCTTTAATTCAGGCCTACACTGGTTCAGGCCGTGTGAGATACACCCTCTACATACAGGGGTTTGATTCAGGCATTTGAAATACAGCCATTTTGTGCAAATAAATCTTTAATTCAGGCCTACACTGTTTCAGGCCGTGTGAGCTACACCCTCTACATCAAGCATGTCAAACTCAAAGGCTAACATGGGCCAAAAAAACTAAATTTAAGTTTATGTGGGCCGCATAAAAAAAAAAAAAAAAAACGGAACCACCGTCTGCATTATATGAGCGGATCCGTCTCAGACGGATCCGCTCTGAACGCAAGTGTGAAAGTAGCCTTAGGGGCGAGAACCTGGGATCTTTCATCCCTTGTCCTATTCAGCTCTATCAGGGTGAATAGGACTTCACACTGTCCCTGCTGCTCTGTGCCTTGTGCACACAGCATCAGGGATGTTACAATGGCAACCAGGGCTTCTGTAGCGTCCTGGCTGCCATGGTAACTGATCGGAGCCCCAGGCTTACACAGCTGGGGCTCCGATCAGAAGCTGCCACTGCACCACCAATGAGGGGGAGGGGAGAGGTCCCTGTGGCCACTGCCACCAATGATTTTAATACTGGGGGGGTTGAGAGGGGCTGGCGCACTGTGCCACCAATGATAAATTACCCCTTTATACAGGAGGCTGGTACTGGCAGATCAGCAGTTAACCCCTCAGGTGCGGCACCTAAGGGGTTAACTGCCTCTGATCACAGCTCCCTGTCAGTGGCAGGGTGCCTGCAATGCGATTCTGCTGCCGGCACCCGCCTCCTGTATTGTGTTAAAGATTGACTTTCACTATCAGGCCACACAGAGCAGCGCCCAGCGATGTCTCAGCACTCACCATTAGTCCTGGGCGCCGCTCCGTTCTCCCGCAGTGCTCCATTACTGTCTCCTGCTCCACATGCTGCTGATTACTATCGGAGCGATGGGAGGAGACATCAGCTTCACTAGTGGGCGTTCCTTCTTCCTGGCTGTAGCGCTGTCCAATCGCAGCGCAGGGAGAAGGAACGCCCACTAGTGAAGCTGATGTCTCCTCCCATCGCTCCGATAGTAATCAGCAGCATGTGGAGCAGGAGAGGAGACAGTAATGGCGCATTGCTGGCGAACGGAGCGGCGCCCAGGACTAATGGTGAGTGCTGGGACATCGCTGGGCGCCGCTCTGTGTGGGAAATGGGAATAGTCCTATCATTGGTGGCTCAGTGCGCCCGCCCCTCTCTCCTCATTGGTGGCGCAGTGCGCCCGCCCCTCCTCCCCCCTCCCCCCCTCTCTTCTCATTGGTGGCAGCAGCAGCAGCAGCACAGGGGGAGGGAGGACAGCTTCCTTCTCCCTGTGCTGCTGAGAGAACATGAGTGCGCCGATAGCAGCGCGCTCATGTTCAGAGATACTAGACTGCGCAGAAGCGCAGCCCAGTATCGAAAAAACGGAAATCCCGGTATCGTATCGATACCGGGACAGCCGCCATCCTTCAACCGCTCCTGGACCGCCTCTGACTTTTTTATTTTATCTCCGCCCGCCTCCAGGTAACCAGAGCAATGAATATCTTTGCTCCCATGCTCTACATACAGGGATTTAATTCAAACATTTGAAATACAGCCATTTTGTGCAAAGAAATCTTTAATTCATGCCTACACTGATTCAGGCTGTGTGAGATATACCCTCTACATACAGGGGTTTGATTCAGGCATTTAAAATACAGCCATTTGAAATGCAGCCATTTTGGGCAAAGAAATCTTTAATTCAGGCCTACATTGATTCAGGCCGTGTGAGATACACCCTCTACATACAGGAGTTTGATTCAGGCATTTGAAATACAGCCATTTTGGGCAAATAAATAATTAATTCAGGCCTACACTGGTTCAGGCCGTATGAGATGCACCCTCTACATACAGGGGTTTGATTCAGGCATTTGAAATACAGCCATTTTGTGCAAAGAAATCTTTAATTCAGGCCTACACTGATTCAGGCCGTGTAAGATACACCCTCTACATACAGGGGTTTGATTCAGGCATTTAAAATACAGCCATTTTGGGCAAATCAATCTTTAATTCAGGCCAACACTGATTCAGGCCGTCTGAGATACACCCTTTACATACAGGGGTTTGATTCAGGCATTTGAAATACAGCCATTTTGGGGAAAGAAATCTTTAATTCAGGCCTACACTGGTTCAGGCCGTGTGAGATTCACCCTTTATATATAGGGGTTTAATTCAGGCATTTGAAATACAGCCATTTTGGGCAAAGAAATCTCTAATTGAGTCCTAGTCTGGTTCAGGCCGTGTGAGATACACCCTTTTCATACTGTCGTTCTATTCTACTATTAATTAAACACCCATTTAGGGCAAGGTCCTAAAATCGAAAAATATGAGGAGAGCGTCAAATAAGGGACGTGGCCAGGATGTGGTGCTGCTGGTAGAGCTCCTGTTGCAGGGAGAGGACATGGTCGATCTGTGCCAGCTACATGCACAAGTGAAACCTGCAGCGGTATTTGGTCGGGCCTAATGCGGCTCTACGAATGGTGAGGCCTGAACAAGTAAAGGCGATAGTAGATTGGGCTGCTGCCAGTGGATCCAGTGCCTTCACATTGTCTCCCACCCAGTCTCCTGCTGAAAGACTACAGTTGGAACCTGCAGCCGATGTCCATCAGTCTTTCACCTTACCCCCTTGCAAATCAGCCTAGCAGTCTGAGCCCCAAGTCATGCAGCAGTCTCTTCTGCTTTTTGATGACTCTGTTAGCAGGGTTTTCCAGGGCCATCCACCTAGCCCTGCCCCAGAAGTGGAAGAGATTGAGTGCACCGATGCCCAACCATTTATCTTTCAAGATAAGTACATGGGAGGACCATCGCAGCACATCTCGGATGATGATGAAACACAGGTACCAACTGCTGGGGCTTTCGAAAGTATGCAGACCGACAAGGAAGGCTGGGGTCAAGACTAGGTGGAAGATGATGTGGAGGACGATGAGGTCCTCGACCCCACATGGAATCAAGGTCATGCGAGTGACCTATGCAGTTCGGAGGAAGAGGCGGTGGTCGAACAGAGCCACAAGCACAGCAGAAGACGGAGCAGGGTGCAAAAGCGGAGTGGCCGTCCTCTAGACAGTACGCCTCCTACTGCCCACCGCAGCAAGGGACCAAGCACACCAAAGCCAGCTACAAGGAGTTCCCTGGCGTGGCAGTTCTTCAGACAATGTGCTGACGACAAGACACGAGTGGTTTGCACGCTGTGCAATCAGAGCCTGAAGCGAGGCATAAACGTTCTCAACTTGAGCACAACCTGCATGACCAGGCATTTAAGTGCAAAGCACGAGCTGCAGTGGAGTAGACACTTCAAAAACCAAGAAAGGTCTCTGGCTCCTCCTGCTTCATCTTCTGCTGCAGTCTAGGGCTCTTCATCCACCTCTGGAGTGACAGTGCCACCTGCCACCCCGCAAACAGAGGATCTGCGAGCTACACATGGGTCACCAAGTATCTCCACAATGTCCCACAGAAGCGTTCAGCTCTCCATCTCCCAAACGCTGGAGAGTAAGAGGAAGTACCCCCCCTACCCATTCGCAATCCCTAGCCCTGAATGGCAGCATTTCCAAATTATTGGCTTTTGAAATGCTGTAATTCCATCTGGTGGAGACCGATAGTTTTAAAGGCCTTATGGCGGTGGCTGTCCCACAGTACTATTTTTCAAGTCGAGCCATCCCTTCCCTGCACAACCAAGTAGGGGACAAAATCAGGTGTGCACTGCGCAACACCATCAGTGGCAAGGTGCACCTGACTACAGATACGTGGACCAGTAAGCACGGTCAGGGCCGTTATATTTCCATAACAGCACACTGGGTAAATGCAGTGGCGGCTGGGCCTGAGGCAGATAGCAGTTTGGCGCATGTCCTTACAACGCTTCAGTTTTCCTCCTGTTGCTTCCTCCTCTTACTCTGCTTCTTCATCCTCTACCAACTCCTCATTCAGTCAGTGTAACACCTTCACCACCAACTTCAGCACAGCCAGGGGTAAACGACAGCAGGCAGTTTTAAAACTTATCTGTTTGGGGGACAAACCCCACACCGTGCAGGAGCTGTAGACGGGCCTTGAACAACAGACCGATGAGTGGTTTGTGCCAGTCAGCCTCAAGCCCGGCCTGGTGGTGTGCAATAATGGGCGAAATCTCGTAGCTGCTCTGGGACTAGCTGGTTTGACACACATCCCTTTCTTGGCGCATGTGCTGAATTTGGTGGTGCAGAGATTCCTTAAAAATTGCTCCGATATGTCAGAGCTGCTGCATAAAGTGCGGTCCGTCTGTGCTCGCTTTCGGCTTTCTCACCCTGCTGCTGCTCGCCTGTCAGCGCTGCAGCGTAACTTCGGCCTTCCCGCTCACCGCCTCATATGGAACGTGCCCACAAGGTGGAACTTCACCTTGCACATGCTGGCCAGACTGTGCGAGCAGCAGCAGGCGATAGTGGAGTTTCAGCTGCAGCATGCACGGGTGAGTCGCTCGGCGGAACAGAACCACTTCACCACCAATGACTGGGCCTCAATGCGTGACCTGTGTTCCTTGTTGCGCTCTGTCGAGTACTCCACCAACATGGCCAGTGCCGATAACGCTGTTCTCAACGTTACTATATCACTTCTATGCCTCCTTGAAAAATTGCTCCTGGCAATGATGGAAGAGGATGTGGCACAGGAGGAAGAGGAGGAAGAGGGATCATTTCGTAGGGTTTCATTTCCACCTGACAGCAGGGGCACAGTGGAAGCACAAGGCGAAGGCAGAGGATGAGGAAAAGGTCGCCAATGCATCTGGGGCACCGCCAGCACCTCAGAAGGCAGGGTTAGCATGGCCAAAATGTGGAAAAGATTTGTCAGCACGCCACAACAACCAGCACCACCAGCTGATATGGAACGTCTTAGCAGGAGGCAGCATTTCACCAATATGGTGGAGCAGTATGTGTGCACTCGCCTACACGTACTGAATGATGGGTCTGCCTCCTTCAACTTCTTGGGTCTCCAAATTGGGCACATGGCCTGAGCTTGCCATTTACGCCTTGGAGGTGCTGCCCTGCCCTGCAGCCAGTGTATTGTCTGAACGTGTGTTTAGCACGGCAGGGGGGCGTCATCACAGACAAGCGCAGCCGCCTGTCCACAGCCAATGTGGACAAGCTCAAGTTCATTAAAATGAACAAGGCATGGATCCCTCAGCATCGCGAGATTACGGTAATCTATAGTTGATGAAAGGAGGAGATTCGGAGGACATAGGCGGTGCTGGGCTCCTTCACAGGCGGACGTGGCTGGGCACGGCTGGGCTCCAAAAGGTTAGTACAACCCCTTGGACACATACAACACTAATTTACATATCTATAAAATCCTTTTTAAAGAAATTAAAAGCACACAGCCCTATAGGACAGATATATTGTGGACATGCTAGCGGCGATCTAGCCGTGCATGTCCGCAGCTCTATAGCCCAAAACTGGGTGACAGAATCCCTTTAAATCATCACAAAATATGTCTGTCAACCCATAGAGGGTGTAGAGAAGCGAACCTGATAACAGAAGGAAAAACACAACTGGTTACGGTAATTTTGGCCATAGTTTTCTGTGTGTTCTAAATGTATGTCCCATGAGGAGGTGCTAAAGGTGCACTCTTATCACATTTTCTGACAAAGCTCAATGAAGTTCTTGAAGCTCAGAAGGCATCATTAATCTTCTACAGCTTTCTCTTCTAACAATTTATCTTCAAAGGCTTCAAGCAGAGTTAAGTTTGCAGAAAGATTAACAAGCTCTAAGTATTAAATTAACAAACAGACCAGAAATTTTGATTTACATAAATACTAATCTGTATTTATCCTTGAAATACAAGCGAATTGCAGGGAGAAGAAATCTGCCTTTTATATTTCAACAGTTGATGTTAGTATCTGTACAAACCGTATGTTAGTTCAAGGACAAGCATTATAAGCGCAGTTCAAGTCTGAAATTATATTAATGCAAGAAATTCATCTATGAGAAAGCCTCATGTCAGTTAGTCAAGTGCAAGACCCTTTAATATAGGAAAGTGAGTTCATACAAGTTTTTTTCTGTTTAATTTCCTTATGTTTGAGCCTAGTATGGGCCTGCTGAAATGCTGTCTCAACACTAATCAATTCTTAAACGGGAAATGTTATTACAGAGGAGTTTTTCTAATACAAAATTAAATTAATTACATTTGCAAAGATTCTTTCCACAGCATTGTGCAAATCATTTTACTCCTGCATATTATATGGGTAAAAGGGACAGACTTCTACATAAAACTTACGGAATAATATTTTTCATTTGAATAGGCTTCCTTGTATGCAAAGAAAATATCCTAATAGTAATGACCACTTCCTGGAATCTAGCTATTAGTAAAATATTTCTTTTTTAGTCACCTGCAGTAGTCTAGAATTCCATTTTATCAGTACCATAAAGGATTATAACTAGGGATGAGCGAACTCGAACTGTATAGTTCGGGTTCGTACCGAATTTTGGGGTGTCCGTGACACGGACCCGAACCCGGACATTTTCGTAAAAGTCCGGGTTCGGGTTCGGTGTTCGTCGCTTTCTTGGCGCTTTTATGACGCTTTCTTGGCGCTTTTTGAAAGGCTGCAAAGCAGCCAATCAACAAGCGTCATACTACTTGCCCCAAGAGGCCATCACAGCCATGCCTACTTTTGGCATGGCTGTGATTGGCCAGAGCACCATGTGACCCAGCCTCTATTTAAGCTGGAGTCACATAGCGCCGCCCGTCACTCTGCTCTGATTAGCGTAGGGAGAGGTTGCGGCTGCGACAGTAGGGCGAGATTAGGCAGATTAACTCCTCCAAAGGACTTGAATATTGATCGATCTGCAGCTGTGGGTCATTGAGCTGCTGATACTCAATTGCTCACTGTTTTTAGGCTGCCCAGACCGTTTGTCAGTCACATTTTTCTGGGGTGATCGGCGGCCATTTTGTGTCTTGTGGTGCGCCAGCACAAGCTGCGACCAAGTGCATTTAACCCTCAATGGTGTGGTTGTTTTTTGGCTAAAGCCTACATCAGGGTGAAGCTGTCACACCAAGTGCATTTAACCAGCAATAGTCTGTTTATTTTTTGGCCATATACTACATCAGAGGCAAGCTGCGCCTGTCACCAAGTGCATTTAACCCTCAATGGTGTGGTTGTTTTTTGGCTAAAGCCTACATCAGGGTGAAGCTGTCACACCAAGTGCATTTAACCAGCAATAGTCTGTTTATTTTTTGGCCATATACTACATCAGGGGCAAGCTGCGCCCGTCACCAAGTGCATTTAACCCTCAGTAGTGTGGTTGGTCAAGCTATCACACCAAGTGCATTTAACCAGCAATAGTCTGTTCATTTTTTGGCCATATACTAAATCAGGGGCAAGCTGCGCCCGTCACCAAGTGCATTTAACCAGCAATAGTCTGTTCATTTTTTGGCCATATACTACATCAGGGGCAAGCTGCGCCCGTCACCAAGTGCATTTAACCCTCAGTAGTGTGGTTGGTCAAGCTGTGACACCAAGTGCATTTAACCAGCAATAGTCTGTTCATTTTTTGGCCATATACTACATCAGGGGCAAGCTGCGCCCGTCACCAAGTGCATTTAACCAGCAATAGTGTGGTTATTTTTTGGCCATATCCCAGTCTAATTCTGTCATTAAATCCATACCGGTCACCCAGCGCCTAAATACTAGGCCTCAAATTTATATCCCGCTAAATCTGTCGTTACCGCTGTACTGTTGTGGCTGGGCAAGTTATTTAGTGTCCGTCAAAGCACATTTTTTGTTCAGGGTTGAAATACAATTCCCAATTTAGCAATTTCATAATTTAGTGGTTCCTGCTATATCAGAGCTATTTGAAATCTATAACTAAAAGGGTATATAATATTCAAGGTGCACATAGGGTCATTCAGAATAACTTCACACACACGCTACTGTGCATTTCCAAGTCTAATTCTGTCACTAAATCCATACTGGTCACCCAGCGCCTAAATGCTAGGCCTCAAATTTATATCCCGCTAAATCTCTCGTTACCGCTGTACTGTTGTGGCTGGGAAAGTTATTTAGTGTCCGTCAAAGCACATTTTTTGTTCTGGGTTGAAATACAAAACCCAATTTAGCAATTTCATAATTTAGTGGTTTCTGCTATATCAGAGCTATTTGAAATCTATCCCTAAAAGGGTATATAATATTCAAGGTGCACATAGGGTCATTCAGAATAACTTCACACACACGCTACTGTGCATTTCCAAGTCTAATTCTGTTAGTAAATCCATACCGGTCACCCAGCGCCTAAATACTAGGCCTCAAATTTATATCCCGCTAAATCTCTCGTTACCGCTGTCCTGTTGTGGCTGGGAAAGTTATTTAGTGTCCATCAAAGCACATTTTTTGTTCTGGGTTGAAATACAATTCCCAATTTAGCAATTTCATAATTTAGTGGTTCCTGCTATATCAGAGCTATTTGAAATCTATCCCTAAAAGGGTATATAATATTCAAGGTGCACATAGGGTCATTCAGAATAACTTCACACACACGCTACTGTGCATTTCCAAGTCTAATTCTGTCACTAAATCCATACCGGTCACCCAGCGCCTAAATACTAGGCCTCAAATTTATATCCCGCTAAATCTGTCATTACCGCTGTCCTGTTGTGGATGGGCAAGTTATTTAGAGTCCGCCAAAGCAAATTTTTTGTTCTGGGTTGAAATACAATTCCCAATTTAGCAATTTCATAATTTAGTGGTTTCTGCTATATCAGAGCTATTTGAAATCTATCCCTAAAAGGGTATATAATATTCAAGGTGCACATAGGGTCATTCAGAATAACTTCACACACACGCTACTGTGCATTTCCAAGTCTAATTCTGTTAGTAAATCCATACCGGTCACCCAGCGCCTAAATACTAGGCCTCAAATTTATATCCCGCTAAATCTCTCGTTACCGCTGTCCTGTTGTGGCTGGGAAAGTTATTTAGTGTCCGTCAAAGCACATTTTTTGTTCTGGGTTGAAATACAATTCCCAATTTAGCAATTTCATAATTTAGTGGTTCCTGCTATATCAGAGCTATTTGAAATCTATCCCTAAAAGGGTATATAATATTCAAGGTGCACATAGGGTCATTCAGAATAACTTCACACACACGCTACTGTGCATTTCCAAGTCTAATTCTGTAACTAAATCCATACCGGTCACCCAGCGCCTAAATACTAGGCCTCAAATTTATATCCCGCTAAATCTCTCGTTACCGCTGTACTGTTGTGGCTGGGAAAGTTATTTAGTGTCCGTCAAAGCACATTTTTTGTTCTGGGTTGAAATACAATTCCCAATTTAGCAATTTCATAATTTAGTGGTTTCTGCTATATCAGAGCTATTTGAAATCTATCCCTAAAAGGGTATATAATATTCAAGGTGCACATAGGGTCATTCAGAATAACTTCACACACACGCTACTGTGCATTTCCAAGTCTAATTCTGTTAGTAAATCCATACCGGTCACCCAGCGCCTAAATACTAGGCCTCAAATTTATATCCCGCTAAATCTCTCGTTACCGCTGTCCTGTTGTGGCTGGGAAAGTTATTTAGTGTCCGTCAAAGCACATTTTTTGTTCTGGGTTGAAATACAATTCCCAATTTAGCAATTTCATAATTTAGTGGTTCCTGCTATATCAGAGCTATTTGAAATCTATCCCTAAAAGGGTATATAATATTCAAGGTGCACATAGGGTCATTCAGAATAACTTCACACACACGCTACTGTGCATTTCCAAGTCTAATTCTGTTAGTAAATCCATACCGGTCACCCAGCGCCTAAATACTAGGCCTCAAATTTATATCCCGCTAAATCTCTCGTTACCGCTGTACTGTTGTGGCTGGGAAAGTTATTTAGTGTCCATCAAAGCACATTTTTTGTTCTGGGTTGAAATACAATTCCCAATTTAGCAATTTCATAATTTAGTGGTTTCTGCTATATCAGAGCTATTTGAAATCTATCCCTAAAAGATTATATAATATTCAAGGTGCACATAGGGTCATTCAGAATAACTTCACACACACGCTACTGTGCATTTCCAAGTCTAATTCTGTCACTAAATCCATACCGGTCACCCAGCGCCTAAATAGTAGGCCTCAAATTTATATCCCGCTAAATCTGTCGTTACCGCTGTCCTGTTGTGGATGGGCAAGTTATTTAGTGTCCGCCAAAGCACATTTTTTGTTCTGGGTTGAAATACAATTCCCAATTTAGCAATTTCATAATTTAGTGGTTTCTGCTATATCAGAGCTATTTGAAATCTATCCCTAAAAGGGTATATAATATTCAAGGTGCACATAGGGTCATTCAGAATAACTTCACACACACGCTACTGTGCATTTCCAAGTCTAATTCTGTTAGTAAATCCATACCGGTCACCCAGCGCCTAAATACTAGGCCTCAAATTTATATCCCGCTGAATTTGAATACAATACATTGGGCCAAATAATATTTTTGTTGTTGTGGTGAACCATAACAATGAGGAAAACATCTAGTAAGGGACGCGGACGTGGACATGGTCGTGGTGGTGTTAGTGGACCCTCTGGTGCTGGGAGAGGACGTGGCCGTTCTGCCACATCCACACGTCCTAGTGTACCAACTACCTCAGGTCCCAGTAGCCGCCAGAATTTACAGCGATATATGGTGGGGCCCAATGCCATTCTAAGGATGGTAAGGCCTGAGCAGGTACAGGCATTAGTCAATTGGGTGGCCGACAGTGGATCCAGCACATTCACATTATCTCCCACCCAGTCTTCTGCAGAAAGCGCACAGATGGCGCCTGAAAACCAACCCCATCAGTCTGTCACATCACCCCCATGCATACCAGGGAAACTATCTCAGCCTCAAGTTATGCAGCAGTCTCTTATGCTGTTTGAAGACTCCGCTGGCAGGGTTTCCCAAGGGCATCCACCTAGCCCTTCCCCAGCGGTGGAAGACATAGACTGCACTGACGCACAACCACTTATGTTTCCTGATGATGAGGGCATGGGAATACCACCTCAGCATGTCTCTGATGATGACGAAACACAGGTGCCAACTGCTGCGTCTTTCTGCAGTGTGCAGACTGAACAGGAGGTCAGGGATCAAGACTGGGTGGAAGACGATGCAGGGGACGATGAGGTCCTAGACCCCACATGGAATGAAGGTCGTGCCACTGACTTTCACAGTTCGGAGGAAGAGGCAGTGGTGAGACCGAGCCAACAGCGTAGCAAAAGAGGGAGCAGTGGGCAAAAGCAGAACACCCGCCGCCAAGAGACTCCGCCTGCTACTGACCGCCGCCATCTGGGACCGAGCACCCCAAAGGCAGCTTCAAGGAGTTCCCTGGCATGGCACTTCTTCAAACAATGTGCTGACGACAAGACCCGAGTGGTTTGCACGCTGTGCCATCAGAGCCTGAAGCGAGGCATTAACGTTCTGAACCTGAGCACAACCTGCATGACCAGGCACCTGCATGCAAAGCATGAACTGTAGTGGAGTAAACACCTTAAAACCAAGGAAGTCACTCAGGCTCCCCCTGCTACCTCTTCTGCTGCTGCCGCCTCGGCCTCTTCCTCTGCTTCTGGAGGAACGTTGGCACCTGCCGCCCAGCAAACAGGGGATGTACCACCAACACCACCACCACCTCCGTCACCAAGCGTCTCAACCATGTCACACGGCAGCGTTCAGCTCTCCATCTCACAAACATTTGAGAGAAAGCGTAAATTCCCACCTAGCCACCCTCGATCCCTGGCCCTGAATGCCAGCATTTCTAAACTACTGGCCTATGAAATGCTGTCATTTAGGCTGGTGGACACAGACAGCTTCAAACAGCTCATGTCGCTTGCTGTCCCACAGTATGTTGTTCCCAGCCGCCACTACTTCTCCAAGAGAGCCGTGCCTTCCCTGCACAACCAAGTATCCGATAAAATCAAGTGTGCACTGCGCAACGCCATCTGTAGCAAGGTCCACCTAACCACAGATACGTGGACCAGTAAGCACGGCCAGGGACGCTATATCTCCCTAACTGCACACTGGGTAAATGTAGTGGCAGCTGGGCCCCAGGCGGAGAGCTGTTTAGCGCACGTCCTTCCGCCGCCAAGGATCGCAGGGCAACATGATGCATCTCCAGTTCCGTTGCATCTCAAGCTCTGCTACATCTCTTGTTAAGCTTTATCTCCAGCTCTGCTATATCCGTTCTACTTCATTTTCAATGTAGCTTCATCTTCAGCTCTGATGTATCTCCAGTTGTGCTACACCACTGGGTCTGTTGAATTCTTCGGGTTTGCTACGCCATCACACTGCACGAGAACTACTCTTACAGATGAGAGACTTAATGGATCCCTCTCCCAACGTGAGAACATAACAATACATTGGTCAAGCAGCCATGTTTTCTGCACATGTAGCTGTTCTATGTCTACATCAGCCTTGATTAAACTCTTACAGCAATGCTAGTTGTCAGAAGAAGACAAAGTTGGAGTGTGGCAAGATGAGTACATTATGGGTAGTAAATCTCTGCAGAGGCATATGAAGGGAGATGTTTTTTCATCCTCTAATTACTGAAATTCTGTCTAATAGACTAAGCAGCAAGTGGAAAAAGTAGGCAAAGAAATGTTGATATAAAGTTGACAATCAAGGTCAAGATTTTAAGAGCAGTAAGCAAATCTATAGGAAGCCTAAGAGCAGAAGAAACATTTCCAGTGACTGAGGTCCACTCGAGTCACATGTTTATTATCTAGTAGGCATTATATGTGCAACTTTAGATTCTCCTTGCTACAGACACTATAACACATAGTATGGGGTAATAGAGTTCTGATAATACAATACAGAAAATGTTTTAGTCTTCTAAAACCTACTGTACATTTATAAGACTTTATCTGTCCAATGTAAGTAGCTTTAATGCAAGATGGTCGTAATGCTTTTGACGTGGTTATTTTTGCTCTATACAAATCTTTTTCTTACATAGCACTTAAGGTAGCTGCTTCCATACATTTAGCATTTTCCTTTATTGAAAATATATATTTTTCTACCATGGCCTGTACAAAGCTTTTCTTTATTAATTCATATATAAAAGTTGTAAAATGTCAGGAAATATGTTACTTAGCCACATTGCATCAATCTTGGAAAGCCAAGGGTCCAGTCCAATATATTTTATCGACCAAAGAAAAGAAAAAAGTTATATTGTGTGCTTGCTTCCATATGACAGATGGCATGAATGAATTATAGAATGAATGTTATTATTCTCTGTGTGCCATTATTAACTAAATAAATTACCGATCCAAAATCCATCAAGACATTGTCAATTTTGTTAGCTTCAATTATTATGTCATGAAAATTAAATTTATGAAAATATTATCTGTTTGGGCTTGCAATGCAGTGTAATATTGGCATACTCTAACATGAGACTGCAGAATTACAAACAAGCAACATGAAAGATTTACAGTACATTGGAATGAAGGCAGTTTGTCATGAGACATGGTTCTCCAAAATCAGGCAGGCAGCTGTTTGATTACTTACAAGAAGTGCAGTGTTTTCTACAAATTGAAAAAACACTAAAACCGTAGATAATATTTTCAGGGTTCATATATTGGTCCTAGATGGCACAGAGGAGCTGCACATTAACCTTGTAGAGATGCATCAATTCACATCATGAAAATCAAACAACCCAGATGAAATATTCATGCAGGCCAACTGTTTCATTAACCTTTTGTAGTCAAGATAAAAAGAAGGCATTGCTAGGCTGTTGCACAGCTTGTAAGTGTACACGTCTCTCACTGTATGACATCCAACGAACAAAAAAGAGGAGCATACAGGGACATGGTATGTGGTGCACATATGAGAAAAAAATTGTAACTTGTAATATTTATTGATCATGACACAAGGTCATAAACATCATATTAGGAGGTATGGCATAAAACCTATAACTGTCAAATGTTACAAGTAGAATACTTCTGTCAAAATATTAGACTTAAAGGGATTGTCCTAAGAGTGACACATATCACCTATCCAGAGGTGATAAAGAACTGTATTCAGCTATCTTCTTCAGTCCCATAGATCAAAGAAAGTCATTAGATAAGTGTTTGGTACAGAAGCTGTTGTCCTGCCTAAGGCAGTTTACTAATGTTGTTAGTGAGCAGCTTGTTCACTTGAAAAAAACACCCCATAAATCCAGAACAGTAAGTTTTGAAGCTGTTAATGTGAGTTAAGACTAATAAAGCCAAGTTCAGTCTCATAGACTTTGAACAAAGCTACAGTATGTCATTCCATTCAAACAGAGGACATGGGACCCCCATTCTTGTGATTGGTAGGAAGTCCCTGTAGTGGCAATCAGAGACCTACCACCTATCCAAGTTTAGTTATATAATGTATTGTTTAGTATACTTCTAACTTCCTAACTTTTTGGGGAAAAAATATTAACATGCTTGAGACATAGTCATTGCTCCAAAACTTTTGAATTTTCGAGGTGTTTTTCAATCGAAAAAGCTACTTGCTAATAAATTAAATTTATCGGTAATTGATTAAATGTGTTGTGCCTTGGACATGACAACACCTACTGTACCAAAACTAGTTATCTTAGGTAGTTGTAGCATATAACTCAAAGAAACAGTTGTGCATTTGAAGTTTAATATTTTAGAGAAAAGCGATGTCTTGGAGATACCAGAATATGACATTAGAAGCATTACAAACACATAAAGAAGAAGTTCATCCAGTAATTTTAGCGTCAGAATGGCATTAAAAATACCTTACCTCACCGATCGCCTGCTGCTCCTATTCCACAGCTCCCCTTATTTCTGGGCCCTCTAAACACAAAACAATTGAGTGCCTAGACAATCACAGGCTGAGATGGGTCAGCACTGTCAACAATGACTGGCTGAGTGGTCACTTCCTTTTTATTGAGAGGGAGTATGAAGCAGAGACTATCGGGCACCTAGGAAACAGTGGAAAGGAAGTGATGGTAGATTGGGTTGATTTGATTAGTATAACTTACAAATAATTTTTTTATGTCCTTCTGATCCGTTAAAAAATGTTTATTGGCCATACAACCTTTTCGAAAGAGTTGTCCAGGAGTTTAATATTGATGGCCTCTCTTCAGGAGAGGTCATGAATACTAGATTGGCGGGAGTCTGACACTCCCAATGATCAGCTGATCAGAGTAGCTCTGGCTACAAAATTGAGTGCTGGAACTACACAGCTCTGTCCATTGTGCAATGGCTGAAGCTTGTAACTCCAGTGCCTCACCCATTAGCTACAATAGAAGCAATACTTCAGTGTCAAGCAATAATACACAATGGACAGAGCTGTGTAGTGACATCTTCTAATGCCCAAGCTGCTTAGAAACTGCTAATCAGCAGGGGTGCAGGGTGTTGGACCACTTGGATTTGATACTGATGGCCAGGCTTGACTGGCCCAGAGGGGAACAGATACATCCCTCAGTTGGCCCTTGAGCAAGGTGAGCCCCTAGTCTCCCACCCCTGCACAAATGGCACATGGCACAGCACTAAATGTGGAAAGGTAGTGTACAGAAACTCAACTAACCTATGTTCTTATTTACCAAGCTATCCAGTTTATTATTAGAGATGCATCAGGTGGCAGAGATGACCTATAGATACAGAGGCAGGCCAGCCAGTATCATCTTTCCCCAGGGAGCCACCTTCTCAAAGACGATGCAGAGACCTCCAATAATCAATCATCTTCTAGTGTCTTGCTGCTGCCTGCCATTTGCATGTAGCTGTACACTGGACCCCCAGAATAAATTTTACTGGTGTGCCCTATAGGTCCAAGTCCGCCACTGTTGATAGCCTATCCTGAGGATAGCCTATAAATATTAAAATCCTGTAAAACCCGTTTAAGTATTTCACATGGGATTCCTAAATCCAGAACCTATTAGTCCAGGAAGCCTACATGGTGCAGAAGTAATTATTTAGCTTCCTTTTTTTTACATTAAAGACAAGTCTTACAGAGGACCTTTCACTAGAATAAAACTTCTAAACTAACTATACAGGCATGGAGAGCGGCGCCCAGGGATCCCCCTGCACTTACTGTTATACCTGGGCGCCGCTCCGTTCTCCCGGTATAGCCTCCGGTATCTTCATATGTTAGGCTCCACCCAGTGGAACCTAGCGGCGTCTCATTCTCCCATTCTGTAGCGCTGGCCAATCGCAGTGCTCAGCTCATAGCCTGAGAGGCTTTTTTTTCTTACAGGCTATGAGCTGAGCGCTGCGATTGGCTATACCAGGAGAACAGAGCAGTGCCCAGGTATAACAGTAAGTGCAGGGGGATCCCTGGGCGCCGCTCTACATGTCTGTATAGTTAGTTTAGAAGTTTTATTCTAGTGAAAGGTCCTCTTTAAAGAGGTTGTCTCACTTCAGAAAATAGCATTCATCATGTAGATAACATTAATACAAGGCACTTGTATTGTGATTGTCCATATTGCCTCCTTTGTTGGCTGGATTCATTTTTTCATCACATTATACACTTCTCGTTTCCATGGTTATGACTAGAGATGAGGGAATTTTTCGAGGCAAAAAACAGCTATTTCCTGGCTGCAGAGAGCCTGTATAGTGGTGTAGAACACTGTGCCTTGCAGTAACACACATAGGGAGTCTGCTTTGGTAGTGAAATAATACTGTGACTCTGCATGACCAGGACCGGCATCAGCACCCGGCAAACCCGGGCCCACTCAGGTCTATACTGAAGATCGGTGTACGGGGAATCCCTCAGCGTTACTGAACAGTCAAGGACTCTATTTCCCAGCTTAGGAGTCCCAGCTTTGACTCCATATATGGCTAAGTCAGTGCTATGGACATGAAAGGGATATCCCCAGGCATTATCAGTATGCTTGGGGACATCCAGCACCTAATTTAGCCTCTATTTCTAAAATGTTTCTACCAGGATTTGAACTCACAACCTTCTATATTAGAGGCAAGAACCTTAACCACTGAGCTATTAAGCTCAATGTTTAACAGTGGCCTTTGCTGGATATGGGGCATGTCCTTTTGAACAGCTCACTCTAAGACAGCAGCACTGTACTATCTGAGTGTGATCTGCAGGGAGAAAGTCACCCTCCCTCCCTCCAACCTCTGCAGCGGACAGAAGTAGATTTTTACCTTCATTTTTTAAATTCCCGTCGGCTGAGGAGTGGAGGGGCGTGGCCTAATGGGACTTAGAAGTTGATTTTTAACTTCATTTTTTCAATCTCAGTCGGCTGAGGAGTGGGAGGGGGCGTAGCCTAATCTGATCAGGGGCATGTCCTTTTGAACAGCTCACTCTAAGGGCCCATTGATACGTCTGTATATGGGTCCGCATCCATTTGGCAATTATGTGTAACAGGTGCAGACCCATTCATTCTCTATGGAGCCGGAAGAGATGCGGACAGCACTTCCAGAGCGTGGCCCCGATCTTGCGGTCTGCAGCTCCTGAAAAAAATAGAGCATGTCCTATTCTTTTTCGCAATTGCGGACAAGAAAAGGCATTTCTATGGGGTGCCTGCTGGGTGTATTGCGGATCTGCAATTTGAGGATGCGCAACGCACTACATATGTCTGAATGGAGCCTAAGTGTAGTGGAGCCTAAGTGAGTGTGATCTGTAGGGAGAAAGTCACCCTCCCTCCCACCCCTGAAGCTGACAGAAGTTGATTTTTACCTTCAATCCCGTCGGCTCAAGAGTGGGAGGGGGCGTGGCCTAACCAGATCAGGGGTAGAGGGGCCTGGGGCAGGGTTTTAAGTCTTTTGAGGGTGGGCACATTGTGGCAGGGGGCGTGTCTGGGTGCCTTCCTGCAAGAGTGACGCCCCTCTGGGCACCATCCTGGCTCATTTGCATATCAAGTAAACTGGATTTTCAGAGGATAAAAACAAACCTGGAACAAAGGCACATCTTGAAATAAGGTACTAAGTGCTATTAGGCCATGGCTTTACTTCAATAGTGATTATCCTGGAGACAGATTTCCTTTAAAACACATCTATAGCAGTGAAAATAAATGACTGGGTTGTTATGGAAACCTGGAGTAAAACTGTATGTGGAGGCTGGAGGACCTGAGAGCTTCTATTGGCTGATATGGGTCATGTGACCAAGCTTCTATTGGCTAATGCATTTTTTGGGAATATCTCGGGAACGGTACGTCCTAGAGAGCTGAGACCTGCTCTAAAACCTTCCCGGACACCTGATGTATCTGTGTGCCAAATTTTGTGATTGTAAATGTGACGGTACGGATTCTTTTAGCGGACATACACACACACACACACACATACACACTCAGCTTTATATATATATAGGTCCTTCTAAAAAAATTAGCATATTGTGATAAAGTTCATTATTTTCTGTAATGTACTGATAAACATTAGACTTTCATATATTTTAGATTCATTACACACCAACTGAAGTAGTTCAAGCCTTTTATTGTTTTAATATTGATGATTTTGGCATACAGCTCATGAAAACCCAAATTTCCTATCTAAAAAAATTAGCATATTTCATCCGACCAATAAAAGAAAAGTGTTTTTAATACAAAAAAAGTCAACCTTCAAATAATTATCGTTAATTTCTAACGATAATTTGTTTTCCCTTAGTCCTAACAGCAGCACAGATGGGGTTAACTGCCCCTGTGGACTGGTAGGACCGGCGGAATTTTAATGAGCCCAAGAACCAATAAACGATCTTCAGCTCCCTGAAAGGGAGGAGATTACCCCCCAGCCCACCGTGTCTTTAACAAGTATGATGTAAGTTAGGGAGGGATATTTGTGTGCTGCTGTTAGGACTAAGGGAAAACAAATTATCGTTAGAAATTAACGATTCCCTTACGTCCTACCAGCAGCACAGATGGGGAGATAGCAAGATAAAACCCCTAGGGAGGGTCCTCATGCCTGGCAGAAGTAAGAACTGTCTGCCCGAAAGCCGAAAACTCTGCCATCCTAGCATCTATCCTATAATGGGAGATGAAGGTTGACTCAGAGCTCCAGGAGGCCGCCTTACAGATCAACTCTAAGGGGAGAAGGCTTCTTTCCGCAACCGAGGTGGAGACCGCCCTAGTAGAATGGGCTCTCACAAACTCGGGAGGATCTAAGGTTTGGGAGACAAAAGCTTCCTTAATGGCCTCCTTGATCCAGCGACTAATGGTGGCTTTAGACGCTTTACGGCCTTTAGACTTACCGGCAAACAGGATAAGGAGATTCTCATCTATCCTGAACTCTCTGGATCTATCCACATAGATCTGGAGGCATCTAGAAATATCCAGCGGATCTCTAGCTGGAGTATCAGAGGAGGAGGCTGTAAACAAAACTGGTAAGGAGATTACCTGGTTGATATTTTGAAAAGTAGGCACCTTAGGTCTGAAGTATGGTAAAAACTTCAGGAGTACTCTGTCCTGTAGGAAGATGATGTATGGATGAATTGCAGAGAAAGCCTGCAATTCAGGGACTCTTTTGGCTGAGGCTATAGCCAGAAGAAAAACCATCTTTAAAGTTAAATATTTGAAATCAACCTCCTCCAAAGGCTCGAAGGGGGGAGATGCTAGACCCCTGAGCACTACTGAAAGATCCCACTGGGGAATGGGTTTCAGTATAGTAGGCTTTAGTCTTTCCGCTCCCTTCAGGAAGCGTTTGATGAGTGGGTCCCGAGAGTATGGCCTGTTGAGACAGGCCGAGATGGCACACATTTGTACCTTCAAGGTAGCTGGAGATAGGCCTCTATCTAATCCGTCCTGAAGGAAATGTAGTATCACAGGAAGGGGCGGATCTGCAGACGCCACCTGTTTGGAATCACACCAGTCCAACCTGTCCAAAGGACAGAAAAAAACACGGTGGGCTGGGGGGTGATCTCCTCCCTTTCAGGGAGCTGAAGATCGTTTATTGGTTCTTGGGCTCATTAAAATTCCGCCGGTCCTACCAGTCCACAGGGGCAGTTAACCCCATCTGTGCTGCTGGTAGGACGTAAGGGAATGTTCAGTTATGCACTCAATACTTGGTCGGGAATCCTTTTGCAGAAATGACTGCTTCAATGCGGCGTGGCATGGAGGCAATCAGCCTGTGGCACTGCTGAGGTGTTATGGATTCTTCGATAGCGGCCTTAAGCTCATCCAGAGTGTTGGGTCTTGCGTCTCTCAACTTTCTCTTCCCAATAGCCCACAGATTCTCTATGGGGTTCAGGTCAGGAGAGTTGGCAGGCCAACTGAGCACAGTAATACCATGGTCAGTAAACCATTTACCAGTGGTTTTGGCACTGTGAGCAGGTGCCAGGTCGTGCTAAAAAATTAAATCTTCATCTCCATAAAGCTTTTCAGCAGATGGAAGCATGAAGTTCTCCAAAATCTCCTGATAGCTAGCTGCATTGACCCTGCCCTTGATAAAACACAGTGGACCAACACCAGCAGCTGACATGGCACCCCAGACCATCACTGACTGTGGGTACTTGACACTGGACTTCAGGCATTTTGGCATTTCCCTCTCCCCAGTCTTCCTCCAGACTCTGTCACCTTGATTTCCGAATGACATGCAACAGTCCAGTGCTGCTTCTCTGTAGCCCAGGTCAGGCGCTTCTGCCGCTGTTTCTGGTTCAAAAGTGGCTTGACCTGGGGAATGCGGCACCTGTAGCCCATTTCCTGCACACGCCTGTACACGGTGGCTCTGGATGTTTCTACTCCAGACTCAGTCCACTGCTTCCGCAGGTCCCCCAAGGTCTGGAATCGGTCCTTCTCCACAATCTTCCTCAGGGTCCGGTCACCTCTTCTCGTTGTGCAGCGTTTTCTGCCACACTTTTTCCTTCCCACAGACTTCCCACTGAGGTGCCTTGATACAGCACTCTGGGAACAGCCTATTTGTTCAGAAATTTCTTTCTGTGTCTTACTCTCTTGCTTGAGGGTGTCAATGATGGCCTTCTGGTCAGCAGTCAGGTCGTCAGTCTTACCCATGATTGCGGTTTTGAGTAATGAACCAGGCTGGGAGTTTTTAAAAGCCTCAGGAATCTTTTGCAGGTGTTTAGAGTTAATTAGTTGATTCAGATGATTAGGTTAATAGCTCGTTTAGAGAACCTTTTCATGATATGCTAATTTTTTTAGATAGGAATTTTGGGTTTTCATGAGCTGTATGCCAAAATCATCAATATTAAAACAATAAAAGGCTTGAACTACTTCAGTTGGTGTGTAATGAATCTAAAATATATGAAAGTCTAATGTTTATCAGTACATTACAGAAAATAATGAACTTTATCACAATATGCTAATTTTTTTAGAAGGACCTGTATATATATATATATATATATATACAGTACAGACCAAAAGTTTGGACACACCTTCTCATTCAAAGAGTTTTCTTTATTTTCATGACTATGAAAATTGTAGAATTACACTGAAGGCATCAACACTATGAATTAACACATGTGGAATTATATACATAACAAAAAAGTGTGAAACAACTGAAAATATGTCATATTCTAGGTTCTTCAAAGTAGCCACCTTTTGCTTTGATTACTGCTTTGCACAATCTTGGCATTCTCTTGATGAGCTTCAAGAGGTAGTCACCTGAAATGGTCTTCCAACAGTCTTGAAGGAGTTCCCAGAGATGCTTAGCACTTGTTGGCCCTTTTGCCTTCACTCTGCGGTCCAGCTCACCCCAAACCATCTCGATTGGGTTCAGGTCCGGTGACTGTGGAGGCCAGGTCATCTGGGGCAGCACCCCATCGCTCTCCTTCATGGTAAAATAACCGTTACACAGCCTGGAGGTGTGTTTGGGGTCATTGTCCTGTTGAAAAATAAATGATGGTCCAACTAAACGCAAACCCGATGGAATAGCATGCCGCTGCAAGATGCTATGGTAGCCATGCTGGTTCAGTATGCCTTCAATTTTGAATAAATCCCCAACAGTGTCACCAGCAAAGCACCCGCACACCATCACACCTCCTCCTCGTTCACGGTGGGAACAAGGCATGTAGAGTCCATCCATTCACCTTTTCTGCGTTGCACAAAGACACGGTGGTTGGAACCAAAGATCTCAAATTTGGACTCATCAGACCAAAGTACAGATTTCCACTGGTCTAATGTCCATTCCTTCTGTTCTTTAGCCCAAACAAGTCTCTTCTGCTTGTATCAGCTGTGTATCCACCTGACTTCTCCACAACGCAACTGATGGTCCCCACCCCATTTACTGTATAAGGCAAGAAATGTAACTTATTAAACCTGACAGGGCACACCTGTGAAGTGAAAACTATTTCAGGTGACTACCTCTTGAAGCTCATCAAGAGAATTCCAAGAGTGTGCAAAGCAGTAATCAAAGCAAAAGGTGGCTACTTTGAAGAACCTAGAATATGACATATTTTCAGTTGTTTCACACTTTTTTGTTATGTATATAATTCCACATGTGTTAATTCATAGTTTTGATGCCTTCAGTATGAATCTACAATTTTCATAGTCATGAAAATAAAGAAAACTTTGAATGAGAAGGTGTGTCCAAACTTTTGGTCTGTACTGTATATATAATCATAATTCTGATATATATGAATGCATATGTGGGAAACTACTACTGAGGTTTTTAGCCATAATATACTGTATGTACAGCAGGATAACATGAAGCTCTATAGCCCAGTGGTTAAAATTCTTAACTTTAATGTAGAAGGCTGTAAATTTGAATCCCAGCATAATCATTTCTAAAACAGAGGCTAAATAAAACTTAAATAGACACACCAACCTTTTTAATTTGTGTAACTCTTATTTTTTGTTGGGAAAGGTCGCAGCCGTAACAGAACCCCTGCTCCCCGATGACCACCATATCTTTTTTTATAGTTATGTCTACAGAGATGTCAGCAATGTGGGGGGGGAGGGGGGCTTATTTAAAGGAAATCTGTCTTTTTTTACAATACCATTTTGGTGTGTGTATGACTTGATCACTTTTAATTATATTTTCTTGGGAGATAAAATGATAATAAAACGGCAAATCAACCTTTTTTTTCTGTTACATCCTTCACCATATGGGCAAACTTTTTTTTATTGGGTGTTTTCGCATGCAACGATGCCCATAATTTTATTCCTCTTTTGTTCATTTTTGGGGAAAGTTTTTTTTTTTTTCAAAACTTTTTGAACTTTTTTTTTTATTACTTTTCTTCAGATTGCAACTTATACAGAATAATGGAAATTGCTTCATTAATCTCTATAGAAATCACTATATCACAGTTTAGTGCTGCCAACTAGTGGCCTGAACTGGGATATACTAACAATGAGCCTGGAAGCCTAGTACAGGCTGTGGCTCATTTTTAGAACAGCGTGCTTTCCCTAATCTCCGCAGAAAGCCCTAGCTTCAGTTTTTTAACACTCTCAGATGCCGAAGTGACATTTGACAAATGCCACAAGGGGGCCCACTGAGATTTATCGCCCAAGGGCCCACATGATCCTGGAGCTGGACCTGTGTATGACATGCAGATGACAGGCATCGCTCTTTGAATCACTGCACACTTCACTTATTAGGGCATTCACAGGGCCAAAACTGACCAAATAACTCAAGTATGAACTCAGCCTTACAGGTTGATGTTGGTGTCAAGAAGAAGCGCACTCCTTTTACACCGTCACCAGCTGATTCCACATAGATGTTATAAGAACCTGTTCTATTAAACTCGTATACAAGTAGAGCCCCCCCGTACCGAGTCGCTGATTAATTTGCCCTTCCTCTGATCCGTCCGAGCAATAACCTACAAAAAATGGATCCTGTCTGTGTTGCATATGCCTTCAGTCGGTCAGCATTTGCTTAATAATCCATCAGTATTGCTAATGCAAAAAAAAATATAATAGGAGTGGATGTAAAACGTAAAGAGATGACACGTGAATAGAATATTTGCATGTCTTCTGTGTTTTCTACCCACTCCTGCTTTTTGCTACCAAATCATTAGCCAATTCTGATGGGACCATACAGGCCTTACAGCTGCTACACAGATAGCAGTTGTGCGCCTCATTTTTCCTTCCTTCTGACAGATCAGAAGAAAGGTAAAATAAACGATGATGTCAGCCAGGCCAAAAGGCAAAATAGCGGATCAGTCATGAAGTGGGGAGGGTGGGAACAGCATGAGAAGTCCACAGAGTGGACCTATGACATAGTGGTGAGGTGGAAGCAGCATGAGGAGACCACAGAGTGGCTCAATTACAGGGTCTGGATTTGGCAGTATTATGAGGAGGCCACCGAGTAGCACAATGACAGAATCTGGAGTTGGCTGCAGTATGAGGAGGCCACCGAGTGGCACAATGATAAAGTCTGGAGGTGGCAGCAGTATGAGGAGGCAACCAAGTGGCACAATGACCAAGTCTGGAGGTGGCGGCATCAGGAGAAAGCCACTGAGTGGCACAATGACAGAGCCTGGAGGTGGCGGCAGCAGCATCATCATAAAAGAGGCCACTGAGTGGCACAATGAAAGAGTCTTTATATGGCAGCAGCATGATGAGGCCACTGGGTGGCACAATGACAGAGTCTGGAGGTGGCGGCAGCATCAGGAGGTTGTCATTGTTTTCATGTACTTTTTGTATATTTGTTGTTTCATAATATATATTTTCCTCATAATTTCAGATGTCACACGACCTCACACAGCGTCATTCGGTCCATACAGCAAAGGAGTTTTTTAGTCACCCATAATTTTTAACGGAAAAAAAAAAAACACTTTGAAAGAGTAGCACAATGAGTCAGTAGATGGCAGCAGTATAATGAGGCCACCAAGTGGCAAGGTGACATAGTTTGGAGGTGGCGGCATCATTCACAGACCACAGAGTGGCAAGGCGACTCACACGACCTTTGGCGTGCGCTGTGACACTTATGCCACGCTTGCTGTTGCCTGTGGCAATGTGTTGCTGTTTAAGCAGGCAGGGGGCAGTGTCACGGCCATTGTGGTGCGTGATCTGACATGGCTGCCTTGAATGTTGTTGCCTGCGGCAACATGTAGCTTTTTATGCTGGTGTGTGCACTTTCCCTGTCAGTTGCTTCCTCCTCTTTCCGGTGCTGGAGGGGTTAACCACCTTGTTGGGCATGATAACTAGGTGCTTCATCTTACCTGTATCTAGAGGCCAGGAGTCAGTGGTACTCCAGCCATGGTGTGTGTTGGAGTTATGCTCCTGGTCTTCATGTTCCATCTCCCAGAGTGAGGGCCTCCTAGTGGAACATTGAGGTCTCCAGCGATGTCTTCTCTCCCTTACATGTGTTGTATGTTTGGTGTGGGGTTATGATTTTGTGTGTTGTAATGTCTAGCCTGGTGTTCCTTGTCTGGTATGTTTGGTGATATCTTCCAGCATAGTTGCTAGACTTCCTAGCCTGTATGCAGTGCCAACTGGGGTTGCCATGCACCTTGAAGCATGGGGGTCCTGGCGGAGTCTGGTGTGCTGGATACCTGTGCGAGTTGCTGGTACGGTGTCCTGTTTGGTGTTATGGCTCCGGTACGTATTCACGGGTTCCAGTCGTGGTGGCAACGGCAGGTAAGTGTGTCGTCTTGTTTTTTTACCTGCCGATTCTCTTGCTGCATATTGTCTTTTCCTTTCCCTGCTTCGAGGCCTTTTGAGACTCCTGTTCTTCCGTGTCCTGGAAGAATGCAAAAGGAGTTTTTTAGTCACCCATCATTTTTACCGGAAAAAAAAAACACTTTGAAAGAGTAGCATAATGAGTCTGTAGATGGCGGCAGCATCCGGAGACCGCAGAGTGGCAAGGTGACATAGTGTGGAGATGACATCAGCATCCGGAGACCACAGAGTGGCAAGGTGACATAGTGTGGAGATGGCAGCAACATGAGGAGACCACAGATTTTCAAGGTGACATAGTTTGGAGGTGGCGGCAGCAGCAGGGTACCACAGAGTAGCAAGGAGACATAATGTGGAGATTGCAGCAGCATGAGGAGACCACAGAGTGGTAAGGTGACTTAATGTGGAGATTGCAGCAGCAGCATCAGGAGACCACAGAGTGGCAAGGTGACATAGTGTGGATATGGCTGCAGCATGAGGGGGCAACAGGGTGGCAAGCTGACATAATGTGTAAATGGCAGCAGGATACCACAGAGGGGCAAGGTGACATAGTGTGGAGATGGCAGTAGCATGAGGAGATCACAGAGTGGCAAGGTGACATAGTGTGGATATGGCAGCAGCAGGATACCACAGAGTGGCAAGGTGACATAGTGTGGATATGGCAGTAGCATGAGGAGGCCACAGAGTGGCAAGGTGACATATTTTGGAGTTGGCAGCAGCAGCTGCATTAGGAAATCACAAAGTAACTGTCATGGATGGTGTTGCAGAAAACAAGAAGTAACAAATAAAGATCCGACTGACTTGATCCCAAACTAAGGAACAAAAGGGTGAGCCCTATTAAAGCCCTATAGCTCTCCCTG
This sequence comes from Bufo gargarizans, assembly GCF_014858855.1. Classification (NCBI taxonomy): domain Eukaryota; kingdom Metazoa; phylum Chordata; class Amphibia; order Anura; family Bufonidae; genus Bufo; species Bufo gargarizans. Next base: position 295,218,902 of record NC_058083.1, read on the forward strand.
ACTGCTCAGCCCATGCAAAGATCTCTGTGATAGAAAGTTGCATGTCCAGTTACCTAGACTGAGTGACACCTGAAAACCCTATAATAGTGAGGGGACACGACCACCGGCTCCCTGCACTTAATACGGAGGGAGTCAGGGTCACCTAGAATCAAATCAACAGGAAAACACAAATAAAGGGATAGAATTATCTGAGAAACCAGCAGTAGCAAACTTTTAGCAGTGAGCACAATCCAGGAAGAAGTATAAATCGCAAAGTGAAGCAGTATTAGAGGGGATATAAAGGGAGGCAATCACTGCTAATAGATGACAGCTAGGAGAGGGAGAAGAGATGTCTAAGCGAAACCAGAACAAAAGAACATCATGCAGGAGGTACTGAAGAACGTCTGTCAGAGCTTCTCAGATATCTGGCGGGGACAGTAACCCTGTAACAGAGTGGGGCGGTCGGTGGCAATACCAGTGCCCGCTGACAAAGGTGGGTGCAAGAAGGACCACTTGGCATCAGATGTGTGGCATCAGGCATGTTGCAGCATCAGAGTAGTAGCTGAGGAAGGTAGTCAGAAGAAACTGGTCTGTTTTATCAAAGTGATGGTGTGGCACCATGGATGATCTAGTCTGATGCATCTTGACAATGGTCAGTCTCTCCACATTTTGGGTGGACAGGTGAGTTCTCCTTGGGGTAACTATTTCCCCAGTCGCACTAAACACCCACTCTGATGCCACACTACTGGACGGGCAGGACAGCATTTCCAGCGCAAACTCTGCAAGTTGCGGCCACAAATCCAGTTTGGCTACCCAGTAGTCCAGCGGATCTTTAATGTGAGGTGGCAGGGTGCTGTCCAAGTATGCCTCCACCTGCTGGTTCAGGTCCTGCTTCAGGTCTACCTGCTCCTGCTGGTAAGTAGTTTCTTCACTATACGGGTGAAGAAAGCTACTCTTCAGTAGTGATGTGCAGCATAGGCAGTATTCATTTTCACAAAGTTTTTGCATATTTGCAATAAATTTGTGAATTCTAGAATTCGCGATCTTCAGTCGTTATTTTCGTGGTTGCAAAAATCGGCACTAATGCTGCACATTTTTTTTGCGCAATACATGCAACTTCACATTTTATCAGGTATGAGTAGATATTACTGATTGGTGCACTAAGTATTCTTGTGACATAACAGCACTGTGTGTAACAGACAATAATCCTTATCATACCACAGTAATTATATCACACTACCTAACACCCTGCACTGGAACCTATCAGCTACACTAGATCACTATCTAACCTACACTGACTATCTCCCAATCTCCCACTAAATATCTGTAAAATATATATATATATATATATATATATATATATGAGCTAACTAACTATTTAATGTAATTGGATAAGGAATAGGATCCAGATGAAAGCACAAAGCACAGCAATGTCACTACTCTCTCTCTCAGAACGGTAAAAAACTGCAGAAAATGGCTGCTGGGGAGTTTCTTACTGTATATAGTAAAGGGGTAGGCAACTTTCTTATTGGTTGCCAAAGATGTTGCTAAGCTCTGACAAAGATATTGCAGCCTTCTCATTGGCCCACAAACAAGAAGCAGTAGTACTGATGAAAAAATAAAAAGTGCTGAAATTCGCACTAAAAATTCACGATTAGAATATTCAGGCTGCTGCTGATGGAGCTGGTACTGCTCCTGCCACCCTTCCCCAGCAGCCATGGTAGCGGAACTTGAGTATAGAGGGCCCTCCCGGTCAGACCTGCAAGAGGATGGACGATGGCGCAGATAGACAGCATCCAACTGACTACATAGGATGTATAGGTAGTAGTTCAGTTTGTCCTCCCTCTCGGTGGATGTAAAAAAGGCCCCCATTCTGGACCTGTAGCGAGGGTCCAACAAGGTGGAGAGCCAGAAGTCATCCCTCTGCTAAATGGTGACAATTCGGCTGTCACTACGCAAGCAAGTGAGCATGCATCATGCTATTTGTGCATGTTCACGGAGTGTCTGGGTCCTCTGTCTCGTCTTCCTCATCGCCCTGTAGCCCCTCTGGCTGCTCCTGCTCCTCCTGTCCTGTCAGCTGAATAGAAAACCCACCCATTTAGCTACACATTGCCTGTGCTCCAATGTCCTTCTCCAAACTATGTCACCTCCAATGTCCTCCTCCCCCTCCCCTCCCCCTTTCTCTGTTCGTATAGTCGGTACAAAAACATATGGAGGGTGGAATTCTAACAGGTGGAAACGTCGCATATCAGCCTATGTTGGGGATGCCGTTCTGCCGCTGCAGCTCAAATAGGGTGTGCTTTGCAGTATACGAGTGGCTATAGTGCATGCAAAGTTTCCTGCCCATTTTTAGTATGTCTTGAAGATGGGTGGAAGACTTTTAGAAACCGCTTGACAACCAGATTGAACAAGTGTGCCATACAGGGCACATGGTCAGCCTTCCTTGACGCAGCGATGACACCATGTTCTTCCTGTTGTCGGTCAGCATGGTTCTGATTTTCAGTTTTCGAGGAGAAAGCCAAGATTCGATTTCTTGATGCATCACACGGAGCAGTTCCTCCCCTGTGTGACTCAGTTTGCCAAGGCAAACCAGGTGCAGAACAGCGTGACACCGCCAACCCCTGAACATGTGGTATGCCTAAGGGGCACTCTGACTTGTCCCTGCAGTGGAGGCTGAGGACATGGTGGAGGATGAGGAGGCAGAGGCGGAGATTGTCGCAGGACCAATGGCATGACAACGTGGAGGCGGAAGCTGCGCGACCTGGCCAAGTTGCTGGTGTGGCTGTGCAAGAACTACGGTACATTCACCCAGTGGGCCATAAAGGACATGTATTGTGCCTGACCGTAGTTATAGCTCCACACGTCGGCGCTGCGGTGCACTTTGTTAGAGACTGACAGGCTCAAGGACTGGCCCACCTTCTGTTCTACATACGTGTGCAGGGCTGGCACTGCCTTTTTCAAAAAGAAATGACGGCTTGGAACTCTCCACCTCCGCTCGGCACAGGCCATTAGTTCCCTGAAAGGTGCAGAGTCCACCACTTGGAAAGGGAGGGACTGCAGCCCCAGCAACTTGGACAGGAGCACGTTTAGCTTCTGCGCCGTTGGATGCGTGAACACATACTGGCGATGCTGCATATGTTAAACCAGGGCCATAGTGCCAACATAGTGGCACCTTGGCCACGCTTCACCTTCTGCCCACAGATGTGACATATAGCCAGGTTCACCTCCTCTGGCGTCCTTAAAAAAAGAAAATGCCACACCGCCGAGTAAGTGATTTTCCCCCCAACAGCATTGTCCGCACTGACTGATTGCTACTGCCGTTGCCTCCGTGAAACCCTGCACCACTACTTCCCGGGCAGGTAGACCAACCTCCCACTGCTGCCACCCTGCTGACTCCCAGCCATGCTAGCGACTTGCTGGCTCGGCCGCTGCCTGACAGGCAAGCTGCCACCCTCTTCTCTTGATGATGACAAAGCCCCTTCTTCACCCGGCTCCCAAGTGCGATTGGCTTTATCATCATCAAGTAGTGTCTGCACATCACTGATATCCTCCTCAACGGCTTATGGGTCAGGAGCCTGACCACTCGCAACACAAGCTCCCGTGCCACTCTCCTTATCACTACTTGCCCACCTAGTGGAGGGAGTGGTGGAAGTCTCCTCCAGATCTTGGCTGGGCGGTAGTGCTGACTGTCCTCTAGTAGCTCATCCTCGCTGAAAAGTGAAGCTGAGCCCACTGCATGTAGTACTTCTTGCTGTTATGGAACAGAAAAGGCCAGAGGCGGGTTGAGGACAGGTGAGGGCACAGGGCCTGCTCCTGGGCCATGCCAACTAAGGGTTGTGTCTGACGAACCCACGACTGTTGGCTGGGGGTGTCTTATGTCACTTGGGATGACGTGGATGACCGAGTTAACCAATCAAAAACCGCAGGGTTGCTGGTCAAGACACGACTGCTAGATGATACCGGGAGCTCAGGCCTCTCGCTGTGACTACTGCTGCCACGGCCCCTTACTCTGCTGCGAATACTGTTTGCGCCAGAAACTTTCAGGCCTCTGCCACTCCTCTGTGTATGGCCCGGCACTTCTCTGCCTGACATACTTGTAGCTGAACTAAACAAATGAAATGAAAATTAAAACACCCCTAAAAGAGACAAATATCTTTTTCTTTTTGTACTGAAATAGGCCACTAAACGCTTTCACCACAATTAACTGCTGAAATGCACTGAGAATATACAGTACAGACCAAAAGTTTTGACACACCTTCTCATTCAAAGAGTTTTCTTTATTTTCATGACTATGAAAATTGTAGATTCACACTGAAGGCATCAAAACTATGAATTAACACATGTGGAATTATATACATAACAAAAAAGTGTGAAACAACTGAAAATATGTCATATTCTAGGTTCTTCAAAGTAGCCACCTTTTGCTTTGATTACTGCTTTGCACACTCTTGGCATTCTCTTGATGAGCTTCAAGTCACCTGAAATGGTCTTCCAACAGTCTTGTAGTTCCCAGACATGCTTAGCACTTGTTGGCTCTTTTGCCTTCACTCTGCGGTCCAGCTCGCCCCAAACCATCTCGATTGGGTTCAGGTCTAGTGACTGTGGAGGCCAGGTCATCTAGCGCAGCACCCCATCACTCTCCTTCATGGTCAAATAGCTCTTACACAGCCTGGAGGTGTTTTTGGGGTCATTGTCCTGTTGAAAAATAAATGATGGTCCAACTAAACGCAAACCAGATGGAATAGCATGCCGCTGCAAGATGCTGTGGTAGCCATGCTGGTTCAGTATGCCTTCAATTCTGAATAAATCACGGTGGGAACCAGGCATGTAGAGTCCATCCGTTAACCTTTTCTGCGTCGCACAAAGACACGGTGGTTGGAACCAAAGATCTCAAATTTGGACTCATCAGGCCAAAGCACAGATTTCCACTGGTCTAATGTCCATTCCTTGTGTTCTTTAGCCCAAACAAGTCTCTTCTGCTTGTTGCCTGTCCTTAGCAGTGGTTTCCTAGCAGATATTCTACCATTAAGGTCTGATTCGCGCAGTCTCCTCTTAACAGTTGTTACGACCAGAGGATGTGGATCCTCTGTGTCAGCTGATAGAGGACTGGGAATTAGTCCAATACTGCTGACTGCTGACTCTCAGAGACAGGACCCTGGTGTCTGCACCTGTTACCTTGAATGCAGCTACCTGCAGTAGTGTGAACAGAGTCCAACAAAGGCAGAATAAAGGAACAGATGGTCTTTACTGGCAGACAGTATTCAAAAGTCACTTGACAGATACAGGCAACACAAAGTTCAGAGCAATATAGCATGCAGATATAAGCAGTCTCAGAGGCAGCGCAGGGTCTGGATCCAGGCAGACTTTACATGGGCAGATGCATAATCAGGCAGTGCAGATATAAGCAGTCTCATAGGCAGCACAGGGTCTGGGTCCAGGCAGACTTACAGGAAGAGATGGACAGATGCGTTGTCAGGCAGTACAGAGGTCTATAATCCAGGAGGTCCAATAAACAGACAGCAGGCAGATGCGTAGTCAAATGAAGCGGAGGTCAGAATCCAGGAAATCCAATAAACGGACACAGTGGAATGCTTCAGCGGGAGTCAAGAGGTACAACAACCACGCTTGGGCACTTCATGATGAGTGAAGCTGCCTTAAATACAAGATAGTCCCGCCTCCGGGTGGGGATGGTAATCAGGAACCAGCTGCTTACTCCTATAAGAAAGGGAGAGGTGCACGCGTGCGTGCTATAGCTCATCAGATGACACCTGGCAAAGAGGACGGATGCGGCGGTATGCTGGCGGGCACCTGCGTCTCCTACAAGGTAAGCCAGTACTGGGACCCATAGTGCTGCAATGTGTAGACAGCGATCTGCCACCCTGCCGTGGAGATGCAGACCCCATACTGACAGTACCCCCCCTCTTACGCCCCCTCCTCCACACGGCTGACCTGGAGAGAAATTTCTTCAGCAACAGAGGGGCATGAATATTCTCAGCAGATTCCCATGACCTTTCTTCAGGCCCGTAGCCCTTCCAGTCCACCAAATAGAAGGTCTTACCTCTGATAATCCTCCTGTCTAGAATGTCCTTAACTTCAAACTCATCATCCATAGTGACAGGAGGAGGGTTCTGTGAAGTGCCTTTGCAAAACCTGTTAAAGACAGCTGGCTTAAGTAATGAAACATGAAATGAGTTGGGAATCCGCAAGGTAGCAGGTAGTTTGAGCTTGTAGGCAACAGGATTAATTTTCTTGATCACAGAAAAAGGTCCCAAGAATCGCGGAGCCAGTTTGTAAAAGGGAAGTCTGAGACGGATATTCTTAGAAGAAAGCCATACCTTGTCTCCAATGGCAAACTGAGGAGGAGGTCTGCGCCTCTTATCCGCAGACCTTTTCATCTGGTCCGCTGTACTCCGAAGCGATACTTTAGTGTCAGACCAGACCCGAGATAGCTGCTCCACACAGGAATCTGCCGCAGGAACTCCAGAAGAAGGTCGCACGGGAAGAGGAACACTTGGATGTCGTCCATAGACCACAAAAAATGGAGATTTACCTGTGGCTTGGTTGACTCTATTGTTATGAGCAAATTCCGCCCAGGGAAGATGCTTCACCCAGTCATCCTGATGGGCATTGGTGAAATGTCGCAGGAAGCTGACCAATATTTGGTTCATGCGTTCCACCTGGCCATTAGACTGTGGATGATAGGCAGAAGAAAAGTCCAAAGAGACATTCAGAGACTTACATAAAGATCTCCAGAACCGGGAGGTGAATTGTACACCTCTATCCGAGACGATATGGAGGGGAAATCCATGAAGGCGGAAGATATGTAAAATGAATAGCTCAGCAAGACGAGGAGCAGATGGCAGGCCTGGAAGCGGAATAAAGTGCGACATTTTAGAAAAACGGTCAACGACAACCCAAATGACTGTACAGCCCTCAGAGACAGGTAAATCGGTTATGAAGTCCATACCAATATGCTGCCAGGGGACCTCAGGCACCGGAAGAGGCAATAATAAACCTGCAGGTTTCAGTCTGGGAGACTTATTCTGGGCACACAAGGTACAGGAAGCCACAAAGTCTACAATATCCGTGGTTATGGATGGCCACCAGTAGTGTCTGGAAATGAGATTCAAGGTCCCCCGTTGACCTGGATGGCCGGCAATCTTGGATGCATGCCCCCACCGTAAAACCTTCCTTCGTTTAGATTCCGGAACAAAGATCTTACCTGGGGGAACCTTGGACAGGTTAACTGGAGCCACTGGGACTACTTTAGTTGGTTCAATGATAAACTGGGGTTCGTCTTCTGAATCTGTGGTTTCAAAGGACCTGGAGAGAGCGTCCGCTTTGATGTTTTTGTCAGCAGACCGAAAATGCAATTGAAAATTAAATCGGGCAAAGAAGAGAGACCAACGGGCCTGACGAGGATTGAGTCGTTGAGCTGTCTGCAAATAGGTGAGGTTCTTATGATCGGTGTAAATTATGACCGGTAGGCTAGAACCTTCCAGAAGATATCTCCATTCCTCTAGAGCCAACTTTATTGCTAGGAGTTCCCTGTCCCCAATAGAATAGTTTTTTTCGGCAGCGGAAAATAACTTAGAAAAAAAACCACAAGGAGACATACGACCTGAGGCATTCTTCTGTGACAGGACGGCCCCGGCTCCCACGGAGGATGCGTCCACCTCCAAGAAGAACTGTTTGTTGGGTTCTGGGCGTCTAAGGACTGGAGCTGAAGAAAAGGCTTGCTTGAGGGAGGAAAATGCGGTCTCTGCTTCAGGGGACCATAGTTTGGGATTGGCACCCTTCTTGGTCAGGCCAGAAATAGGAGCTGTCAGGGTAGAAAAATTACGGATGAATTGACGATAATAATTGGCAAAACCCAGGAACCTTTGTATTGCCTTCAGGCCGGAGGGACGGGGCCAGTCGAGCACTGCTGCCACCTTTCCAGGATCCATTTTGAGACCTTGATCCGAGATGATGTACCCCAGGAAGGGCAGGGACGACTTTTCAAAGACACACTTTTCCAATTTAGCGTACAGACGATTCTCTCGTAAGCGTTGTAAGACCATCTGCACATGCCTGCGATGAGTTCTGATGTCTCTGGAAAAAATAAGAATATCATCCAAATAGACAACAACACAAGAATAGAGCAGATCTCGAAAAATGTCATTGACAAACTCCTGGAAGACAGCAGGGGCATTACTGAGCCCGAAGGGCATCACAAGGTATTCATAGTGGCCATCCCTGGTATTAAAGGCTGTCTTCCATTCGTCACCCTCACGAATCCGTATTAAATTATATGCCCCCCGCAAGTCCAGCTTAGAGAAGATCCGAGCCCTACGGAGTCTATCAAATAATTCAGAAATTAACGGTAAAGGGTATTTATTCTTGATGGTGATCTTATTCAGACCACGGTAGTCTATACAAGGGCGAAGAGACAAATCTTTATTTTTCACAAAAAAGAATCCTGCCCCTGCAGGTGAGGAAGACTTCCTGATGAAACCCCTCTCAAGGTTCTCCTTAATGTAATCTGCTGTTGCCTGCGATTCAGCAGGAGACAGAGGATAAACACGACCCCGAGGAGGAGAAGTCCCAGATAGTAAATCAATTGGGCAGTCATAGGGGCGATGGGGAGGTAATGTCTCAGCCTCCTTTTTATCAAACACATCCGCAAAGGAATGATAGACCACCGGCAAGGCCTCCAGGTTTTTAGGGAGGGATATAGGGACCCTTCGTTGAATAGAACATAAGCACTTGCCTTGGCACAGCTGACCCCATTGAAGAACCTCTCCAGAGCTCCACTCGATTACTGGATTGTGCATCCTAAGCCAGGGCAACCCCAGCAAAAGGGAATGGGACAGTTCAGGGAGCACATATAGAGAAATCTTTTCAACATGTAACCACCCTACCTGCAGTTCCAACGGCTCAGTGATGAACCGGACTGGATCAGTCAGTACTTGTCCACTGACGGCAGTCACCAGCAGGGGATTTTTAAGCAGGCGTACAGGAATGTGGTATTGACTCACCATAGCTTGGTGTATGAAGTTCCCCACAGACCCAGAATCCAAGGAAGCAGATATGGAGACCTTGATGCCCCCAAGAACCAGAGTCACAGGAATTTGGAGAGTGGAACAGTTTTCGCCTAGGGCCGCCTCTCCCAAAGACCCTAAGCATTGGAGTTTCCCGACTTCTGGGGACAGTTGCGGACACGGTGACCCGGGCCACCACAGTAGAGGCAGAGTCCAGAAGACATGCGAAGACGACGTTCCTCATCTGAGAGCCGAGTGGAATTCACCTGCATGGGTTCAGGATCCGAAAAGGAGGTGCGTAATGGAGGTTGAGACATATTAGACTTAAACAGTTGTTGTGGAAGTCTTTTTTCTCGACGGGCCTCCTGAGCTCGCTCCGAAAACCGTATGTCGATTTTAATAGCCAGAGAGATTAGAGCCTCAAGGGAGGTAGGCACGTCACGACCTGCAAGTTCATCCTTAATACGTCCTGACAAACCTTCCCAAAAGGCCGCCACCAAAGCCTCCTCATTCCACGAAACTTCAGACGCTAAGGTGCGGAACTGAATCGCATATTGGCCCACTGACCAGCTCCCTTGACGGACGTGCAGCAGAGAGGAGGCCGCAGAAGAAGCTCGACCTGGCTCCTCGAACACCCTCTTAAAAGAGCCCATAAATAGTGCCACATTATTGGTGATAGGACCAGATCTCTCCCATATTGGATTCGCCCAGGCCAGAGCCTCACCCTCGAGATGAGAGATAATGAACGCCACTTTAGCGCGGTCTGATTGAAAGTGATGAGGAAGCAGTTCAAAGTGAATTGTACACTGGTTAAGAAATCCACGACAGGCTTTTGGGTTGCCGCTGTAACGGGGCGGAGCAGATAATCGTGGTCCGGAAACGCTTGGCAGTGCTGCAGCCGCAACAGGGACAGCAGGAGCAGTAGGAGCCTGTGCAGACTGTGCTGTAGCAAGGGAGTCCAGGCGAGCAGCTACATGCTGCAAGTAATTTATCACTTGTTTCTGGGTGGTACGCTGTTGTTCAAGTTCATGTAGTACTTCAGACATTCCTGGTTTAGAGCCAGCGGGATCCATGGCCCAAGCGTACTGTTACGACCAGAGGATGTGGATCCTCTGTGTCAGCTGATAGAGGACTGGGAATTAGTCCAATACTGCTGACTGCTGACTCTCAGAGACAGGACCCTGGTGTCTGCACCTGTTACCTTGAATGCAGCTACCTGCAGTAGTGTGAACAGAGTCCAACAAAGGCAGAATAAAGGAACAGATGGTCTTTACTGGCAGACAGTATTCAAAAGTCACTTGACAGATACAGGCAACACAAAGTTCAGAGCAATATAGCATGCAGATATAAGCAGTCTCAGAGGCAGCGCAGGGTCTGGATCCAGGCAGACTTTACATGGGCAGATGCATAATCAGGCAGTGCAGATATAAGCAGTCTCATAGGCAGCACAGGGTCTGGGTCCAGGCAGACTTACAGGAAGAGATGGACAGATGCGTTGTCAGGCAGTACAGAGGTCTATAATCCAGGAGGTCCAATAAACAGACAGCAGGCAGATGCGTAGTCAAATGAAGCGGAGGTCAGAATCCAGGAAATCCAATAAACGGACACAGTGGAATGCTTCAGCGGGAGTCAAGAGGTACAACAACCACGCTTGTGCACTTCATGATGAGTGAAGCTGCCTTAAATACAAGATAGTCCCGCCTCCGGGTGGGGATGGTAATCAGGAACCAGCTGCTTACTCCTATAAGAAAGGGAGAGGTGCACGCGCGCGTGCTATAGCTCATCAGATGACACCTGGCAAAGAGGACGGATGCGGCGGTATGCTGGCGGGCACCTGCGTCTCCTACAAGGTAAGCCAGTACTGGGACCCATAGTGCTGCAATGTGTAGACAGCGATCTGCCACCCTGCCGTGGAGATGCAGACCCCATACTGACAACAGTTGTTCTAGAGATGTGTCTGCTGCTAGAACTCTGTGTGGCATTGACCTGGTCTCTAATCTGAGCTGCTGTTAACCTGCGATTTCTGAGGCTGGTGACTCGGATGAACTTATCCTCTGCAGCAGAGGTGACTCTTGGTCTTCCTTTCCTGGGGCGGTCCGCATGTGAGCCAGTTTCTTTGTAGCGCTTGATGGTTTTTGTGACTGCACTTGGGGACACTTTCAAAGTTTTCCCAATTTTTCGGACTGACTGACCTTCATTTCTTAAAGTAATGATGGCCACTCGTTTTTGTTTACTTAGCTGCTTTTTTCTTGCCATAATACAGTCTATTCAGTAGGACTGTCAGCTGTGTATCCACCTGATTTCTCCACAACGCAACTGATGGTCCCAACCCCATTTATAAGGCAAGAAATCCCGCTTATTAAACCTGACAGGGCACACCTGTGAAGTGAAAACCATTTCAGGTGACTACCTCTTGAAGCTCATCAAGAGAATGCCAAGAGTGTGCAAAGCAGTAATCAAAGCAAAAGGTGGCTACTTTGAAGAACCTAGAATATGACATATTTTCAGTTGATTCACACTTTTTTGTTATGTATATAATTCCACCTGTGTTAATTCATAGTTTTGATGCCTTCAGTGTGAATCTACAATTTTCATAGTCATGAAAATAAAGAAAACTCTTTGAATGAGAAGGTGTATCCAAACTTTTGGTCTGTACGGTATTTTCTGTTGCTGTACTTAAATACGACGCTATACGCTTTGACCAGAAAATTATTATAGAGTGAACTGCGTATATATATTTCTTGAAGTACTGAAATACGCCCCTATAAGCTTTCACCAGAAATAACTGCAGCAGTGAACTGAGAATATATATTTCTTGTTGCACTGAAATTGGCCACTTTACGCTTTGACCAGAAAATTGAAGAGTGAAGTACATGTATATATTTCTTTCAGTACTGTAATATGCCCCTACACACTTTTAACAGAAATAACTGCAACAGTGCAGTTTGTATATATCTTTCTTTTTTTTACTGTAATACGCCCCTATACGCTTTTACCAGAAATAACTGCAACAGTGCAGTGCATATATATTTTTCTTTTTTTACTATAACACGCCCCTATACACTTTTAACAGAAATTTATGCAACAGTGCAGTTCGTATATATTTTTGTTTTTAACTGTAATACGCTCCTATACGCTTTCGCAAGAATTAACTGCAACAGTAGAGTGCGTATATATTTTTCATTTTTTACTGTAATACACCCATATATGCTTTCACCAGAAATAACTGCAACAGTGCAGTGCATATATATATATTTTTTTACTGCAATATGCCCCTATACACTTTCAGCAGAAATAACTGCAACAGTGCAGTGCATATAGATTTTTCTTTTTTTAATAAAATACGCCCCTATACGCTTTCAGCAGAAATAACTGCAGAAGTGACCTGAGAATATATATTTCTTGTTGGAATGAAATAGGCCACTATACACTTTAACCAGAAAACAATTAAATAGTGAAGTGTGTATATATTTTTCTGGTAGTACTGAAATACTCCCCTATACTCTTTCACCATAAATAACTGCAACAATGCAGTGCGTATATATTTGTCATTTTTTTACTGAAATACACTCCTATACGCTTTCACCAGAAATAACGGCAACAGTAAAGTGTGCATATATTTTTCTCTTTTTACTGAAATATGCCCCTATACGCTTTCACCAGAAATAACTGCAACAGTGCAGTGCATATATATTTTTCTTTTTCTACTGTAATACGCCCCTATACGCTTTGACCAGAAATAACTGCAACAGTGCAGTGCGTATATATTTTTCTTGTTGTACTGAAATACTCCCATACATGCTTTTAACAGAAATAACTGCAGAAGTAAAATGCTTATATATTTTTCTTGTCGTAAAAATAAGATACTAAGATATAAGCCACTAAAGGCTTCCCAACATAACACTTGCAGCCCAATAACAAAAAGCTGGAATGACAGAGCTGTCTAATGACTATTTGGATCTCCAAATAATCGTTCCCTGCACTTGTAAATCACTTTCCTATCAATGTCCCTAGTGCCTTCTGACATCTCTCCCTGAACTAAGATGCTGGGAAATTATTCCTCCCTATACTTTCCCTGCACTTATAAATCCTTTTTTCAGTTTTTTATTTAAACATTGAGGTTTTTCCAATTGCTGTCCCTAGCACCTTCACACATCTGTCACTTCACTCTGAACGCTGGGAAATGGCAGAATCTAAAATGGCTGCCGTATTTATAGGACTGTGACATCACAGGGCTGGCTGGCTGCTGATTGGCTGCATGCAGGCATTTCAATCTGGGTGATCCCGTCTTCCCAGAGTTCCTTTCCCCATGTCCTCAGTTCTCACACGTGTAGCCACAATTTTTGGAGTTTCGTCAGTTTCGATTCGCTCATCTCTAGTTATGACCACCCTGTAATCCAGCATTTTTGGCTGTGGTTACACACTATAGGAAAAAGCACTGGCCTATGTACACTATTAAGGCCCCGGACACCAGAGAGACTGGCACTTTATAGTGTTCAAGCAAGGCCACCGATGCTGGGTTGAAGGAAGATCGTAACCATGGAAAAGTATATAATGTAATATTGGAAGAATGAGTCTAGCCAGCAACGGAAGCAATATGGATAATAGCAATACATTAGTAAGTGGCTCGTATTAACTTTCTGTACATGATAAATAACATTTACTGAAGTGACACAACCCCTTTAACATGTTACTTGTTTTCTGTCATTAATAGCATATGTTTAAGATTTGGGGGGTATGATCTCTCCTTGGTGAGGAGACTTATAGACCATACATGCTCCTCTGAAATTCTGGGAAGAAAGAGGTGCAAATGAGCTCTTACCAAGCTCTGCCTCTAATGCCACCAGATGTAAGGCAGCTATCCTATAAGTCAATGTTTGACAAAGCTTTTTAAAAGCTCATTTGCCTCCATTTCTCCCCAGAATTCCAGAGGCGCATGTATGGCCTATAAGTATCCTCACGCCGATTAAGGTGCTCTCTCCCCAATGAGAGATACTGTAGTACCCCCAAAATCAAGACTTAGGCCTCTCATCCAGTTAAGCCAGTACTCTCTGCTCTGCACTGATTAAGGGGCAATCACCCCAAAACAGCTATCTGCAGATGAGGAGCTGGCTTTTTTAATATACGAGTCATGCCTCAAGGCCTATTTAAAGGGTTGAACTTTGACTTAGAGGATAGCTGCATTACATCTGGTGGCCTCAGAGGAAGAGCTTCTTAATAGCTCATTTGCATCCCTTTCTTAGCACATAAGATTTACTATGTAGCAACACCACAATCCATCGGCGCTATCTTGTTACAACTCTGCAGCAGTGCTCCAAACCAGCTCCGTACCTCCGCTGTGGTTACTAAACAGGAAGCAACTTCTAAATAAGTGTAGGGGCACCGCACACCTTAACTGGACTGCTGCACACTATGATGGGAGGCCACTACTTGATGCCAGATATAAGGGAAGGATTTACCTTATTCTCTTAATAGGTCCTCCTTGCGGCTGCTAGTAAGTCCACTTGTGGAGTAGTTTTAATATTATTCTTCAGAGGGCTTCAGGGATCTCCGCTGATAGTAGGCAAAGTTTTTTTCAGATTTTTTCAAAGCTCGCCCCGGCCGGTCGCGCAGCTTCTGCTTTCATATTTCGCTCACGCTCAAAGAATGGAGCGGGTGACATCACCAGAGCTACGATTTCTCACAGACACCAAAAGGGATCATCCAACGCGTTTCTAGCACTACGGTGCTCTTCATCAGGGATTCACTCAGGTGCCTTCTTTGTCCATCTTTTATCAGCTGCGATCCTTGTCTGTTTAAACCTTCTTCTGCTGTCATTTATTTATTTAATTAAACCCAAATAACTCAATTTCTTTATTTAACCCCCTCGGTTCTAATGTGTCCATATTAAAAATCCACTGTGTCTCCTTTTTTGACATATATTTGAGGTAATCTCCTCCACGTATATCCACCTTAACTATTTCCACCCCACAAAATGAGGAGACTTCAAATCTACCCCTATGTTGTTCCCTATAATGCCTTGACAGCGGGTGATCATCTACTTTCTTTTTTATATTATATAAGTGCTTGTTTATTTTCTTCTTCAATGGTCTCTTAGTACGGCCTATATGGATCTTATGACATGGGCATTCAATAGCGTAAATGACACCCTTAGTGTTACAGGATATATGGTCTTTTATTTGGTACTTATATGTACCTCTTTTTTTTTCTATATGTACCCGCTTTTTGTTTTGTGTATGCCTACATCCAGCAAATTTTTTACAAGGATAAAAATCTGTCAGTGAATTCTTTAATTGTTTCTTATTTGTTATTGCTGCACATTTTTTTGTAGGTGCAATTATGTTTCCAATATTAGCTGCTTTCCTATATACAAATGCTAGTGCTGCTGGTAATAATTCCCCAATCCATTTATCTTCCCTCAATATATCCCAGTGTTTGCCCACTATTTTCCTATATGTGTGTTTGTGAATTAAATGGAATTATAATAGGTGGTATTTCTTTATTTCCATACTTTTGTCCTTCTGCTCCCTTTTTGTTATTATTACTCTCCCCCAATAGCTGTTCTCTTTCTATCACCCTAATTTCCCCCTTCTGCGCTACCAGTATATTTGTTTCATACCCTTTGTCTTCAAATTTATCCTGTAATTTTACAGCTTCCCTATCATATTCTATGACATCTGTACAGTTTCTCCTTAAGCGCATAAACTGATTTCTGTGAATATTATCCAACCACCGGGGGAGGTGGCAGCTTGTTCTTGAAATATAGCTGTTTAAATCAGTGGGTTTTTCATAGGTTTTTGAATATTATTTTATTTTTTTCAACATATATTTTAAGATCAAGAAAATTAACCTCTTTAAAACTGTAGTTCGGGGTGAACTCCAAATAAAACTCATTTTTATTAATATCCTCTAAAAATATGTTTAAAGTTTGTTCACCCCCCCTCCAAATAAATATCACATCATCAATAAAATGCCGCCAGAGGACGAGGCCAGCCCGGAGCTCACCGTTAGGGTGAATGTACTCCTCTTCCCACCTTCCAACGTATAGATTAGTGAACCCCGATGCAAACCTCGTCCCCATCGCGGTCCCCCACGTCTGGAAGTAAAACTTATCTTTAAATCTAAAAAAATTTTGGGATAAAATGAATAAGATACACTCCCCTATGAAATCTATCTGGGTTTTAGATACATTTCCCTGCTGGTGTAGGAAGTGTTTGGCTGCAGCGGAGCCTTTCTTGTTTTCTATAACTGTATACAGGGACTTCACATCAAGGGTCCCTATAATATCCCCTTCCTTCCATTTGATGCCTTCCAAGATCTGCAATATGTGTTTAGTATCTTTCAAGTATGCGTATAAATTTTGAGCACATGGTTGCAGTATATTGGTCGACATACTTAGATAGAGCACTGGTTAGACACTCTACCCCGGAAACTATAGGTCTCCCAGGTGGTTTGTTTATATCCTCATGTATTTTTTGTTTCTGGTAAAACAGCTATTTTCTTGTTACCTTGCCTCATAAAAAGTGTAATATAGAGCAACCAAAAATCATCTGTACCCTAAAATAGTACCAACAAAACTGACACTTTATCCATTAGTTTCCAAAATGGGGTCACTTTTTGTAGTTTCTACTCTAGGGGTTTATCAGGGGGTCTTCAAATGTGACATGGCAAGTTAAAATTATCCCAGTGAAATCTGCCCTGCAAAAACCATATGGCGTTTATTTTCTTCTGCGCCCTGCCGTGTGGCCATGCAGTAGTTTACGACCACATATGGGGTGTTTCTGTAAACTACAGAATCAGGGCAATAAATATTGAATTTAGTTTGAAAAAAATGATTAAAATGGAAAATTCTTGTGGAACACCTAAAAGGTTAACAAAGTTTGTAAAATCAGTTTTAAATACCTTGAGTGGTGTAGTTTCTAAAATGGGGCCACTTCTTGGGAATTTCTACTATAGGGGTGCATCAGGGTAGCTTCAAATAGGACATGGTGTAAAAAAACAGTCCATCAAAATCTGCCTTCCAAAAACCATATGACATTCCTTTCCTTCTGCGCCCTGCCGCGTGGCCATACAGCAGTTTTTGACCACATACTGGGTGTTTCTGTAAACTACAGAATCACGGTAATAAATATTGAGTTTAGTTTGGCTGTTAATCCTTGGTTTGTTAGCGGAAATAAATGATTAAAATGGAAAATCTGCTAAAAAAGTGAAATTCTGAAATTTCATATCCATTTTAAATTAATTCTCGCGAAACACCTAAAGGGTTAAAAACATTTGTAAAATCTGTTTTAAATACCTTGAGGTGTGTAGTTTTTAAAATGGGGTCATTTTTGGGTGGTTTCTATTATGTAAGCCTCACAAAGTGACTCCAGACGTTCTGAATTAGATTTGCTTCTAAACTTAGTAAAATGAATCCGAAAAACAACAAAACACATATGCATAAATAATATATTTTATTAAATAGTCACATAAGGACAACAATGTAGACAATAATGGATAAAAATGATGAACAAAATAGCAGTAATGTAGTGGCACTGTGGACCAGCGCAACACCAAGGTACCAGATGATAAGTCTATCCCCCAAGCGTACGTCAACTCTTGGTCTGAATAGGCCTAATGGCTAAAATATCTGAGATAAACCATCTCATAAACTAGACCATAGAGTGGCGTCAGCTTAAAAGATATAAGTGCCACCATGCTGGCCTCATTCTAAGCATGAATGGGTGCAGTGTGTAACAAAGTTGTTAACACCAAGTGGTTTAGTAAATCACAAATTGCACTCAGCACCCAGATATGCAGCCAGCATGAGAACATACATAAATATATGATAACGATTCAAGGGGAACCAACCTGGAGACCTGAGTGAGCGCACCCCTGACGCGCGTTTGGCACAGCTTCCTCAAAAAGGGGCGTGTAAACTTAGTAAAAGTAAACTAAGTAAAAGTGTTTTAAAGTTATCACCACATAAAGTGACATGTCAGATTTGCAAAAATCAGTCTGGTCCTTAGGGGGTTCAATTTAGGATATGTCCATGTGTTTCTGTTGGAAACCCACAGCAGACACAAAGCGCAACAAATGGTAAATTTTTTAATGGAAAATTCTCATTATTGGACACAGATTTCACACTTTGCGTTGCAAAAGGTGAAATCCACAATAAAATTACACAACAAAAATTGACATGCTGCAGATATAAAAGCTGCCCACACTACAATTTCCACTATGGATCTTTTCTAAAGGGTACAAATGAGAATTGCTTAAAACTCATTCATACTGTACAATGCCACATAAAAATCCTTAAGGCTAATTTGCAGCATTTCATTCACGTGTGGAAGTTCCCTGATATTTTTTTTTTATAACAATTACAGGTGCTCTTATCCATGGTAAAGACATTAAAGGGGTTATCACGTGATTGATGTAAAACATGAAACTAAGGCATCATATAAACACATGGAAATCTCTTTCTAATAAAGCTAGAACCAACCCTATAACTAATGAATCCAGAGATTTCTTCATGAATTACTTTGTCGTTTGTGAGGGAATGTGTCCTTTCTCGGGGGCATGTCCTTTTTGTAACAACTTTGTTCCTGAAACTATTACAGTATCTAACTATGTAGATATGGCTGGAGGCAATTGAATGATGGCACTGAGTATGGCAAGAATGCGTGACGTGAAAGCATTGCATCCGCACTGAATCCGGACCCATTCATTTTAATGGGGCTATGTAGAGAAGCGTTGTTTTTCACGCATCACTTGTGCATTGCGTGAAAATTGCAGCAAGTTCTATATTCTGCGTTTTTCACGCAATGCAGGCCGCATAGAAGTGAATGGCGCTGCGTGAAAATCGCATTGCAAGTGCGGATGCAATGCGATTTTCACGGATGGTTGCTAAGGAGATGATAATAAATAGGGATGAGGTCCAGTCACGTTATAATTTTTCATTATAACATGGTTATAATGGAAAATAATAGCATTCTTTAATACAGAATGATAAGTAAAATGTCCCTTGAGGGTTAAAATAAATAATAAAAATTGCTCAACTCATCCACTTGATCGCGCAGACGTCTTCTTTCTTCTTCTTTCTTCATCGCGTTCACCACGTGGTAAACCCAGTGACGTCAGCGCAGGTCCTGCTGAATGAAGATAGAAGATCCTTTAACTGCCATTTTATTGACTAACTACATAACATATGTGTTAAAATTGATATTTTAGTGGGAAATTACAGGTTTGATCATAATATTCTAAGAAGCAGTTTAAGTAAAGAGTCTCAGGTGTAATTATGTACTATAGTTTATAGTTACCTAAAGACATGCAGGTTTATATATACAAGTTTCCATTCTACTCAACCATGTCATACATCTTAAAGCAGTTTCATCTAAATGTAGATTTCTGTGCTTAGAATTTATCATTCTGCCTGTTTTTCTATAAAAATATTGTTGGGAAAGTAGTTCCCGGAACCATTTTTTTGCATATTAAAGACATTTCTATTTTGTCTTACCAAGTAGAACAATAAGAAAAAAATTTAGAGTTTTAGTCTTGATGGCAATGCTATTTATGATTTTATCAGACCTATTTTCTTTTTCCTGTCCTATACAATTTACCATACTGACTACTAAAAGCAATCTACTTTTCTCTATTCTAGTGGAAAATGAATTTAACCTAGAAAACAAACTAGTACAAAATCAAAGCTTCCCTGTTTTCCATACATTATGTACATTGCAACCTTTAAAATGCATTGCATTTTCATAACAAATGTTTTGCACTGCCATTATTGTAAATTGCGTTTTCTAAGTGCAAAGTATTATACTTCCTACAAAGGCATATGTATAAGCTCAATTATATCGGTAATCTTTTTCAGCACAGTGGTGGTATCAAATGGCTGAGTATGAAAGTTTAAGTTCACCATTAAATGGATGTTGATTTAACATATTTGCATTAAGCATAAAAATATTTCAATAGAAGCAGATACAGAGAAACCACAAGCTGTCCCCACCACATGACTCCAGATAAGGCATATTTCTTAAAGGGGTTGTTGTCTGGTTCCAAAATGAAACCAGACAACCCTCTGGATCAAGCTGCAATTAAGAACAGGTAAGTACCTACTTCACAGATCTCATGCTGTCTCTCAGGTTCTCCTGGCCGGCCTCTCTTTACCTGGCTGCAGGCTAGGCTCGAGCATCACTATGTTCGTCACATGAGGTACTCGGCCAAGTACCGCATGTGCTCAAGCGCCATGCTCAAGTCTCCTCCCCGCATGTTTCGTGGCAATGTGTTTTGGGGTGTCTTTTTACATATGCCCATGCTGGGTGAGAGAAATATCTTGGCAAAAGACAACTTTTCCCATTTTTTTATACAAAGTTGGCATTTGACCAAGATATTTATCTCACCCAGCATGGGTATATGTAAAATGACACCCCAAAACACATTGCCCAACTTCTCCTGAGTACGGCGATACCACATATGTGACACTTTTTTGCAGCCTAGGTGGGCAAAGGGGCCCACATTCCAAAGAGCACCTTTAGGATTTCACAGGGCATTTTTTACACATTTTTATTCCAAACTACTTCTCACGCATTAGGGCCCCTAAAATACCAGGGCAGTATAACTATCCCACAAGTGACCCCATTTTAGAAAGAAGACACCCCAATGTATTTTGTGATGGGCATAGTGAGTTCATGGAAGTTTTTATTTTTTGTCACAAGTTAGTGGAATATGAGACTTTGTAAGAAAAAAAGAAAAGAAAAAAAAAAAAAATTTTCCGCTAACTTGTGACAAAAAATAAAACATTCTAGGAACTCGCCATGCCCCTCACGGAATACCATGGAGTGTCTTCTTTCCAAAATGGGGTCACTTATGGGGTAGTTATATCAAATGGCTGATATAACTACCCCACAAGTAGTGTGCTACCCACACCCAGGATTGTGGGCCCTACATCCATCAGGGTCTCCGCAAGCAGCTATGTTACTGGCTCCAACCCCCACTTCCCCTCCTCTGCCGCCTCCTCCTCCACTTCCACCTCCAGCAGCAGTCAGCCATCAGTCGCTACCTGGAAGCAGTGTAGCACTGCTGTGGGTAAGCATCAACAGGCCGTGCTGAAGTTGATCTGCTTAGGGGACAAAACAGCACACCGCCGCAGAGCTGTGGCAGGGTATAAGGGACCAGACCGAGCTCTGGCTCTTGCCACTCAACCTAAAACCAGGCATGGTTGTGTCTGACAATGGCCGTAACTTGGTGGCGGCTTTGGAGCTCAGCAACCTGACACACATCCCATGCCTAGCCCACGTCTTAAACTTAGTGGTTCAGCAGTTTATCAAAACTTACCCCAATTTACCAGAGCTACTAGTGAAGGCGCGCCGCGTGTGTGCCCATTTCCGCAAGTCGTCCACAGCTTCAGCCAGTCTGTCAACGCTGCAGCAGTGCTTGCGGCTTCCAGCTCACCGACTGTTGTGCGACATGAGCACGTGCTGGAACTCTACGTTCTACATGTTGGCCAGGCTTTCTGAACACTGCAGCAGAGGGCAGTTGTGGAATTCCAGCTGCAACATGGTCATCGCCTTTCAAATCAACTGCCACTATTCACAAGCTAGGAGTGGGCATTGATGTCAGACCTCTATGAGGTTTTAAAAAACTTTGGTGAAGCCACACAGATGGTTAGTGTCGAGAACGCTATTATCAGCGTAACCATCCCACTGCTATGTCTACTCAAATCGCTGCTCACAATTAATGATGACCCACTGAATGTGGCAGATGAGGAAATGGGGGAGGACATTACACAGGGTGATAGCCAGACCACCCACAGTTCGTCTTCTCAGCACAAATTGGACCATGAAGAGGAGGAGTAGCTGGAGACAGTTGCCTCTGCTACAGAGGGTAGTACCCATGGAACTTTAATTCCATCTGTTCAGCGTGGATGGGCAGAAGAGGAGGAGGAGGATGAGGAGATGGAGAGTCATCCTGATGTTGACATCAAAGTCTTGCCTGTTGGTACTCTAGAAAGAATGAATAAAAAAATCAGAGCATATATTAGCAAAGAAAAAAAAAAAAAAAAAGGAAATGCAAGGTATAGGAAGATACAGAATAGAGAATATATATTATATATAATCTTTATCTATAGCTTACAATGATTCAATGACCCCACAGTGGCTAACTAGTCACATGTGGAGGTCCTCTCTTTTGACATAATATTGCGGATATGTGCCTGTCTAAATTTAAACATAGACCCATTTGAGCTGCGGTTTTAATATTCAAACCCTCTCTGGGACCAACCACATGTCATTTAAAGGTTTTTGGTGCTCCACAGACCTATCACTTTTTTTTCATTTATATATCTGTTGGTACTCTGGCACACATGGCTGACTTCGTGTTAGGCTGCCTTTCCTGCAACCCTCGCGTTATACGCATTTTAGATAACAACGATTACTGGGAGTTCACCCCCACTACAAAGAGAACTTCTCATTTCTCATTCCTGTGGTGGAGAGGATGACTAAAACGGTGCAATATCAGAAGGTAATTGTTGAGAGATTGCTCCAAAATTTTCCATCTGACAACGCAGCCGGCAGAGTCCGCACTACCTTAGGCAACCGAGGAAGGGAGACAAGGGGAACACACAGCAGTTCCAACAAAGGCAGGGCAACACTCTCCAAGGCATGGGACACTTTCATGACACCCCGCCAGCAACCTCACCCTGAAGCGTGGCCTAGTGGTACAAGGAGGGAAAAGTTTTGGAAGATGGTGAAGGAATACATAGCAGACCGTGTCAGCGTCCTAAATGATCCCTCAGTGCCTTACAACTACTGGGTGTCCAAGCTGGACACGTGGCATGATCTTGCGCTCTACGCCTTGGAGGTGCTGGCCTACCCTGCCGCCAGCGTTTTATCTGAGATCGTGTGTTTAGTGCTGCTGGTGGCATTATAACAGATAAGCATATCCGCTTGTCCACTGGCAATGCTGACGGGTTGACTCAGATAAAAATGAACAAGGCCTGGATTGCCCCTGGCTTCTCAACTCCACCAGAGGAGAGCTGAGCTGATAATGAACATAAAGGCAATTTCAATCTATTATTTATAATGTACTCAATCTACTGTAGTGTATTCCTATGCACCTTTTCCACCAAATAAAAAAGAGTATATGGTTAAATCTTGTTTTCTCATCCTCCCCCTCATCCAGATTGTATATATTCCCTCCACTCAAATTTTTTTTAATAGGGTCAGCTCAACTGCAGGCCCTCAACTAAAAATGTTTTATAGGGTCAGCTCAACTGCAGGCCTTCAACATTTTTTTAAAGGGTCAGCTGAACAGCATGCACTCGCATATAATGTTTTAGAGCATCAGTTGTAAAGCATGGACTCGCATATAATGTTTTAGAGTGTCAGCTCACCTGAAGGCACTCGCAAATAATATTTTAGAGCGTCAGCTGAACAACATGCACTTGAAAATAATGTTTTAGAGTGCCAGCTCACCTAAAGGCACTCGCAAATAATGTTTTAGAGCGTCAGCTGAACAACATGCACTTGAAAATAATGTTTTAGCATGTCAGCTGTACAGCATGCACTCGCATATAATGTTTTAGAGCGTCAGCTCACCTCAGGCACTCACATATAATGTTTTACAACGTCAGCTCACCAGCAGGCCCTGGCCCCTAATGTTTTAGAGGGTCAGCTCAGCAGCAAGTCCTCACAAATAATGTTTTACATGGTCAGCTCAACTGCAGGCCCTCACATTAATGTTTTACAGGGTCATCTCAACTGCAGGCCCTTAAATATAATGTTTTACAAGATCAGCTCAACTGCAGGCCTTCGCATATAATGTTTTACAGGGTCAGCTCAACTGCAAGCCCTTGCATATAATGTTTTACAAGATCAGCTCAACTGCAGGCCCTCGCATATAATGTTTTACAGGGTCAGCTCAACTGCAAGCCCTTGCATATAATGTTTTACAAGATCAGCTCAACTGCAGGCCCTCGCATATAATGTTTTACAGGGTCAGCTCAACTGTAGGCCCTCCCATATAATGTTTTACAGGGTCAGGTCACCTGAAGGCCCTCACCTAAAATCTTTAAAATTGTCAGCTCAACTGTAGGTCCTTGCATATAATGTTTTACAGGGTCAGCTCACCTACAGGCCCTCACCTACATTCTTTTACAGGGTCAGCTCACCTTCTGATAATGACAGCAAAGTCTTGCCTGTTGGTACTCTGGCACACATGGCTGACTTCATGTTAGGCTGCCTTTCCCATGACCCGCGCGTTATACACATTTTAGACAACAAGAATTACTGGTTGTTCACCCTTCTGAACCCCCGCTACAAAAATAACTTCACATCTCTCATTCCTCTGGTGGAGAGGACAAGCAAAACTGTGCTATACCAGAAGGTCCTTGCTGAAAAATTGCTCCAAAGTTGATAGGGCAGACATCCAAATGGATCGTCGCCGTCACGGGGACGTACGATCGCCTAGAAGTTATCTAGTGTCAACAAAGCGGCAGCAGGCCCTCACCTACAAGCCCAGTCTCAGTAGCGAACAGCCTGGTCAACACAATCCTCACCATGATGGCACACTGGGTGAACGTTGTGGAGGCCAGGAGCAAGTTGGCTGCTAGCACCAGACTTGCCCTCCAATAGATCCTTGTTAACAGAAAGTGTACTCATTCCAAAATCAGGGCCGCTTAGGAGTGCTGTATTGTTATTTATTGTCACTACCTCCCCGAGTCGGGAGTGGGTAATTGCCACGCGCCTGCTGCCTTCCTTGGATGCTTGTGCTTTAATAACTTGATCCACCCTCTCTGGGTTGTTCACAATTAGGAAAAAAAGCAAGGCAACAGCAGCCAAGAGAAAACTGTACAACACGTGTTCTACTATCAATGAAGCATAGCATATAGAATACTAGAAAAGCTACAATTTCTACAATTTCTTGCCTCCACCAGTAGTCTACAACTGGAGTGTGCGGAGTAACTTGGTGGAATGGCTTGAGTAACTGTTGTGTGGTTTGAATGGCTGGAGTAACTGTGGAAAGGTTGGACTGGGCAGAGTAACTTTATGGAGTGGTCAGGGTAACTTTATGGAGTGTTTGAAGTGAGCAAAGATAGTAAACATTACACTAACCAATTGATTGATCAAATTTAAAAAGTGCACATGACAAGCTTGATTAAGTGAGAAATGCATTTCAACTTTTATTGATTTATATAGCACATTTTATTGCAATGTTGTTGCCCAAAGTGCATTTATAAAAACATTAGCAGCTGATTTGTGTAGGTGGGCTTAAAAATGAGGGAGTGGTGACAGTTTAGAAATCATGTCCTGATTTTTCAGCTCACACTCTAGCTTTTGTCACTCTGCTGGCTGCTCACACACCTGGGTTCCTATGGCAACTCACTCTACGGCAAGGGCAGAGAAGAGCGGTTAAAAACAAACTGCTCCAACTTGCTCACTTCACTGGTGGTTGCCATCTTCAAGCGGTTGTAGTTTAAAAATTATAAATCCTACAGCGAAGAGCTTTATATTGTGAGAATCACAAGACCTACATTTTGATGCATAGTATGTCTTTGAAATATTAAAAATGAAGGCTCAGTGACAGTTTAGAAATTGCCCTTTAAATTTGAGGTGGCTAGAGTGGAGTTTCAATGAAGGTAAATGGGCGGCGTGAGTTGCAAACAAATAGTTTTCACAATATGACCATCAGGACTATGGTAGTTTTAGTGGCAGCAGGGATAGCTGAACGTTTTGATATAAGACTTGTGTAGGTGGGATTGAAAATGAGAGAGTGGTGGCAGTTTAGAAATCATGTCCTGATTTTTCAGCTCACACTCTAGCTTTTGTCAGCTCCCACTCTAGTTTTGAACATTCTGTCATTCATTCCTATGGGACCAATTTCGCCGCAAAAACGCTGATATTTTGTGAACCATTTGGCGAAACGTTCCACAAAGTAATAGCACACCAATCGGAAACAATCCACACGTTTCGGTATATATTACTGTATATGTAGTGCAAAAACTGTCGGAGGAGTTAGGGTGGTAAATTTAGCTATAATAAAAAGAATATATATTTCAGATAACAGTAAGTGATCTTGCCATGCAAGACTACTTAACTAGTGACAACTCTGTGTCGGGTCATCTCACTTATTTAATTAGATTTTATTGATTTTTTTGTTTGAAAAACAGTATACATCATTGATGGAGAACAAAATATTAGGGCTAAATCCATTTCTAATCTCCACACATAGTTCAATTTTATTTTAATTTTTTTGGGGGGTAGTTGAATTTAATTAAATCAGCATATAGGCAAACCAGCATACAGGGTTGAACAACTTGACTGTTAGTAATAGTGTGAAATTGAGCATCAGACCTGAGCCTTAATCATCCGTTTTTGTTTATTTCATATTGAAAACATTTTTTGGAGACTGTTCAATTTAATTAAACCATCATATAGATGATCAGTGGAGATGAGCAAAATTTACAAAACTTTGCTTTGCTGCCCTCCGCAATTGAACCTCTCAGATGCCGCGTTCATCGCTGATAGAAGCATCTGAGATAAAAAATGAGGGCTTTCAGCAGTTGAAATCTTGATTAAAGATCCCATCATACGTCACTGCACGGTATCTTCAATCAAGATTTTCGCCTCGGCCTCTTCGCGCTCAAATCGATGAGGTGAGTATGTTTTTTTTAATCGCCATTACAAGCAAAATTGATTTGTTACCACGAAGCCTGAGGAAATTCCACTTCACAGCTAATCAAAGTTTCCGTTAAAATTCAGATCGAAATCCACTTCAAATACTTTGATTCATTCAACACTCAGTACACAAATATACAGGGTGGAGCAAAAATGTACCCTTGAGTGTTAACATGAAATTAAGCCTGGCCTGGCCTTTAATCATCCGTTTTCATTTATTAAATATCCACACAGTCGAAATTTTATTTTTTGGGGGATTTTTCAACTTAATTAAACCAGCATATAGGTGATCAGTACACCTATACATAGGCTAGGACAACAGTTTACCTGTGAAAGTTAACATGAAAATAAGAGCCAAGCCCCAGTCGTCCATTTCTGTTTATTCTATATCTACACCGTTGGAATTTTATTTTTCGGGGGATCTGTTCAATTTAATTAAAGCAGCATATAGGTGATCTGTACACTAATAGACAGGGTAGAGCAACAATTTACCTGTGAGTGTTAATGTGAATTTGAGCATCAGGTCTGGCCTTTAATCATCCATTTTCATTTATTTAATATCCACACAGATGTAATTTTATTTTTTGTGGATTGATCAATTGAATTTAATTAGCATATACAGTACAGACCAAAAGTTTAGACACACCTCATTCTAAGAGTTTTCATTATTTTCATGACTATGAAAATTGTAGATTCACACTGAAGGCATCAAAACTATGAATTAACACATGTGGAATTATATACATAACAAAAAAGTGTGAAACAACTGAAAATATGTCATATTCTAGGTTCGTCAAAGTAGCCACCTTTTGCTTTGATTACTGCTTTGCACACTCTTGGCATTCTCTTGATGAGCTTCAAGAGGTAGTCACCTGAAATGGTCTTCCAACAGTCTTGGAGTTCCCAGACATGCTTAGCACTTGTTGGCTCTTTTGCCTTCACTCTGCGGTCCAGCTCGCCCCAAACCATCTCGATTGGGTTCAGGTCCAGTGACTGTGGAGGCCAGGTCATCTGGCGCAGCACCCCATCACTCTACTTCATGGTCAAATAGCTCTTACACAGCCTGGAGGTGTGTTTGGGGTCATTGTCCTGTTGAAAAATAAATGATGGCCCAACTAAACACAAACCGGATGGAATAGCATGCCGCTGCAAGATGCTGTGGTAGCCATGCTGGTTCAGTATGCCTTCAATTTTGAATAAATCCCCAACAGTGTCACCATTCCTTGTGTTCTTTAGCTCAAACAAGTGTCTTCTGCTTGTTGCCTGTCCTTAGCAGTGGTTTCCTAGCAGATATTCTACCATGAAGGTCTGATTCACACAGTCTCCTCTTAACAGTTGTTCTAGAGATGTGTCTGCTGCTAGAACTCTGTGTGGCATTGACCTGGTCTCTAATCTGAGCTGCTGTTAACCTGCGATTTCTGAGGCAGGTGACTCAGATGAATTTATCCTCCGCAGCAGAGGTGACTCTTGGTCTTCCTTTCCTGGGGCGGTCCGCATGTGAGCCAGTTTCTTTGTAGCGCTTGATGGTTTTTGTGACTGCACTTGGGGACACTTTCAAAGTTTTCCCAATTTTTCGGACTGACTGACCTTCATTTCTTAAAGTAATGATGGCCACTCATTTTTCTTTACTTAGCTGCGTTTTTCTTGCCATACTACAAATTCTAACAGTCTATTCAGTAGGACTATCAGCTGTGTATCCACCTGACTTCTCCACAACGCAACTGATGGTCCCAACCCCATTTATAAGGCAAGAAATCCCACTTATTAAACCTGGCAGGGCACACCTGTGAAGTGAAAACCATTTCAGGTGACTACCTCTTGAAGCTCATCAAGAGAATGCCAAGAGTGTGCAAAGCAGTAATCAAAGCAAAAGGTGGCTACTTTGAAGAACCTAGAATATGACATATTTTCAGTTGTTTCACACTTTTTTGTGATGTATATAATTCCACATGTGTTAATAATAGTTTTGATGCCTTCAGTGTGAATCTACAATTTTCATAGTCATGAAAATAAAGAAAACTCTTTGAATGAGAAGGTGTATCCAAACTTTTGGTTTGTACTGTAGGTGATCAGTATATCAATAGACAAGGTAGAGCAACAATCTATCTGTGAATGTCAACATGAAATTGAAAATTAGGCCTCAATCATCAGTTTTTATTTATTCTATATCCCATAAATTTTTTGGCGGACTGGTTCAATTTAGGTAAACCAGCATATAGGTCATCTGTACACCAATACACAGGCTAGGGCAACAATATACCCATGAGTAATAGAGTGAAACTGAGCATCAGGCCTGGCCCTTAATCATCCATTTTTGTTTATTTTTATTTAACTTTATTTTTGGGGGGGATCGTTCAATTAAATGAAACAAGCATATGGGTGATCAGAATAACAAAATACTGCAATTACTACTACTAGTAGTAGAAAAGAAAAAACAAACACAATGCCACAGCACTCAACATTGGAGAGAGGATTTAGCTGGAATGGTAATTGGGAGCTTTGTCGCATGTGAAGACACCCTGAGGTGACCCTACAGTGGAAACCCCCAAAAAGTGACCCCATTACGGAAACTACACCCTCAAGGAATATTTCAAGGTCTGTAGTGAGCACTTTGACCCATCAGGCATTTCACAGAATTAGGAAACGCTTGGCTGTGAAAATATAAAATTACCTTTTTTTCAGAAAAAGTTGCTTTACACCCACATTTTTCACTTTCACAAGAGGTAAAAGAACAAAATGCATCCCACATTTTGTTCCCTATTTCCCCCCGAATATGCCAACACCCCATATGTGCTCAAAAAATGATGTATGGATGCATGGCAGGATTCAAAAGGAAAGTGGCACCATAGTGCTTTTGGAGGACAGATTGTGCAGGATTGGCTTTTGGGAGCTATGTCGCATATGAGGACACCCTGATGTACCCTAGAGTGGAAACCCCCAAAAAGTGACCTCATTCTGGAAATTACACCCCTCAAGGAATATTTCAAG
This sequence comes from Bufo gargarizans, assembly GCF_014858855.1. NCBI lineage: Eukaryota > Metazoa > Chordata > Amphibia > Anura > Bufonidae > Bufo > Bufo gargarizans. The sequence continues at coordinate 295,248,549 of NC_058083.1, forward strand.
ATGTGTAGTGAGAACTTTGTCCTCAAAGGGGATTCATGGAATTGGCTGTGAAAATGAAAATTAAATTTTTTTCCAGAAAAATGGACTTTATGCCCAAATTTTTCAATTTTAACAAGGGGTAACAGGACAAAATGCACCCCACATTTTGTTTCCTATTTCCCCCCGAATACGCCAACACCACATATGTCTTCAAAAAATTATGTATGGGCGTGCAGCAGGCTTCAGAGTGGAAGGAGCACCATATGGTGTTAGGAGAGAGGATTTAGCTGGAATGTTAATTGGGAGCTATGTTGCTTGTGAAGACACTCTGAGGTGGCCCTACAGTGGAAACCCCCCAAAATTTACCCCATTCCTGAAACTTAACCCCTCAAGGAATATTTCAAGGTGTGTAGTAAGCACTTTGACCCATCAGGCTTTTCACAGAAGTAGGAAACGCTTGGCTGTGAAAATGAAAAATTACATTTTTTTTCCAGAAAAAGTTGCTTTACAAGCTTTAACAAGGGGGTAAAAGGACAAAATGAACCCCACATTTTGTTTCCCATTTCCCCCCCGAATACGCCAACACCCCATATGTGCTCAAAAATTATGTATGGGCGCACATTAGGGCTTTAGAGTCAAACAGCTAAATATGGATCTTGCTGACCTGAATTGGCAGACATTTATTTTAGGTGCCATGACGCATTTAATAAATTCCTGGGGTCCCCAGAAATAAAATAAAAAACAAGAAGTGACCCCATTTTGGAAAGAGCACCCCCGTATGAACATTTTAACAGGTGACTCACAGAAGGCAGAAATACTAGAGAAAGCATTTCAAAGCACACATTTGTAAAAATGAAAAATTACTAGCAGACCCCAATTTTTCACTTTCACAAGGGGTTAAAGGAGAAAATGCACCCCAGCATATGTCCCCCATTTTCTCTTCTTTTTGCAAACACCCTATATGTGCTTGTAGCCTGTTGTATTGGCGCACAGCAGGTCTCTAGAGGCAAAGTGCAAAATGTGTTTTTTGCAGGCCTGAATTGGCACACATGTATTTTAGGTGCCATGTTGCATTAAATAAATTTCCTGAGGTCCCCAGAAATGAAAAATCCCAAGAAGTGACCCCATTTCGGAAAGAGCACTCCCGTATGAACATTTTAAGGGATGGAAAGGGCACTTTTTACCTAACAGGTGTTTCACAGAAATGAATATGTAGTGGTTGGTTGGTGAAAAATGGATATGTAAGTTTTGTGGTCGTGGCAACCAAGAGAATGAACCCCGTCCCACCTGAGACTACCTTGCCCCTAAGCGGTTAGAGTTATGCCGCAACCACGCCGTAGTAGGGACACCTGAAAGAGGGCATCCCCTTTAAGAGTAGTGGATAGTAAGGGTGGATGGGTGGGGAAAACGCTGTAACGACATACAGAGTGAGAGGGACGCTGGCTGTTGAAGTAGGCAGCCATGTCCCTCCCACAAATACATGCCAATGAATGTGCCTTACACTTGTGGTCGTGGCAACCAAGAGAATGAACCCCGTCCCACCTGAGATTACCTTGCCCCCAAGCGGTTAGAGTTATGCCGCAACCGCACCGTAGTAGGGACACCTAAAGACATACTGAGTAGCAGGAGTAATTATTACAGCATAGATCACAAAACCAGACTTTGGAAAGCCATTGACATCTTAGTTTTGGGGTAAGGTATATAGCGGCTAAAACACGAGGAGCGCCAACGACCCAACTTCTGGATGGCATGCGCTGATACCTGATTCTTGTAGGCTGTGGATGCTGCACCTATACGAATAGATGTCCTGAGATCGTAGCTGGGTCGCCACCCAGACTGGCAACTAAGGAGCGTATGTGAGACATGAACTGGTGAGTAGTGAGTGGTACCACCCCGAAAGACAATAGTGGACTATCTGGCCTGTACCCAGCTAAGGCTATCTGCAGCTGATGAAGAACTCTGACAGGGCACCATCGATGAGACATAGGGAACTAGGACGTTGGGACTGGGGGACCTGTCTGCGAGGTCTTGGATGTCCTCAGCAGCAGCATGTAACCCTCGGGACCCTGGACCAACTGGCTGACTGTGAGAAACTTGCTACTATAAGAGAACAAGTAAACTCCCCAGGCCTCAAGAAACCATAGAAGGCTAAATAAACAGCGGATTTAAGCACCAGGCTGGGAAAAACCCCGAAAGAGTTCCTATCAAGGATGTCCGATAGGTTACGAAAAGCAGTCCAGTAACAGCTTGTCTGCGTACTTGGCCTCCTGGTCCACATCTGCTCGAACCCCTCACGTAGCTTTGACAGCATGCACAGAGAACGCCGATGCTCGTTCAGGATGACTGACAGAGAGGAAATGCTGCACCCCCGACAAGTATGACTTCACCGCGTTGTGAGACAGCTTGAGCTCCGAGTGGCAGTAGCCAATGAAGGCAAGGATCTATTCAACAAAACTGGACTCCCTTTGAGGGCATATTCCCTAAAACCTGCAAATGCCCTCCACCCAGTGCGATACGTCCTAGTTGTATACGGCGAAAGGGGCTTGGCTAGTAAGGAGTGGGCCGTCTCTAGGTGACCAGTTAAACCAGTATTAGTGACTCGTGAATGGGGACGGTAGCGCCCACAACATCCGCCTATGACATGACCTGTGAAAAGGGAGAAATTAGCCCTCGATAAAGCATCAGCTGCCACATTTTGAGAACCTGGCACATGCGTACTACTAACACAAAAATGATGTCACAAGGAGAGTTGAACTAGACATCTCAAGAGACATATGACATAAGACGACTTAGACAACCCATTGGTTAAGATATCTACCACCGCAGCGTTGTCGGTTACAAACAAAACAGTACGATTTACCCAGCTGCTGCCCCAAACACGGGCGGCCACCACAATAGGGTACAGCTCGAAAAGTGCTGAGGTTTGCAGGAAACCTGGGATTTGTCTCACCTCAGCAGGCCACTCGCCTGCGACCAAGTGGGTGCCAAAATAGCAGCAAAACCTGAGCTAGCAGGTCTCTTGGGGGAGACCGGGACACCTAACTGGGAAAACAGAAATCTCCCCAGCCCTAAGGGGGCTGACCCTGGTCTCGAGATCAGCAGGAAGTCATCTGAATAATGATTAAATTCACAGCGTACCTTATATTCTATAACCCAATGGAGGCCTGAGCCAACTGATCAAAGAGCCACGGGCTGCTCCTACAACAGAAAGTGAGTTTGGTGGAAAAGTAGTATCGGACCTTCTACTTATCAATAGAAGAATACCTCATGCCCACTTCCTCTGAAGGAATGAGGGAGTTAAGACTAGGGACGTGGGAACCATGTGGGGCTGACAGGTCGATGATAAGTCTCTCCTTCTTGCTAAACTTACCTGTGACCACCCCATCGGGACTAATTCTCCACCGCTGAAAGGGGGGCACTTCAAAAGGACCGATCAAAACCCTTCTCCAACTCGGTTTCAAGAACGGACACCCAGAATGTAACACCCAGAGGGTGACCATGCACTTACCTGCTCAGAATACCTACGGACTGACAACCGCAGAACGGTAGTAACACAGCACGACCTGGATGTGAGACGGTGCATGAGATACAAACCAAGCTTCCTCCCCCCTCCCCGACGTGTACCCCTACTACCTTGCCGATAAGCCAAATTTCAGGATGTAACTTGAGACAAGGTTTGGACCTAGAAACAAAACAATGAAGGCATCAACACTGGATTGTGCACATGTCGTGAGGAAACCCTGCGAATGTGTAAAACGTGAATGATGGAACAAGAGCAGCATTTTTTTTTACAAATTAACCCTTTGCCAATTTAAATTTACTAAACCTGGAAACCTAGGGAGGGTAAAATACCGCGGCAAGCCGCATCTACTAAGCCCCTGTACTGGCTTATCACTGGCACCAGCGAACCTAGGCCCCTGACCTGCAGCCTCCGCTAGGATTGCTCACAGCGGACCAGGCCTGTAGATCGTGCGGTACTCTGTAACCCGCTCTTCCCCGGAGACCTTGCTTCGCCAACTATGAATTCCCGTTTTTTTTTTTTTTGTTTGTTTTTTAAAACCCGTCCCTACTAAACCAGACCCAACACACCCGTCTAAGATCCCTGGTAATCACCTGCATGGATTCAATAACACCCTGTACCTAAATAACCCCCTGGGAAACCTTATGTACGGCTGGCAGAAGGAAGGCAGCCAGCATCTATAACGTGCTCACCCTGACCAAGCTTAGTTCTCCCACCCCTGAAACCTGCCTAACTAACGGCATGGCGGCCCGTGCCAGACTTTATTGAAAACCAAGCTTGTGACTTCTCTCCTCCCCCCCCCTCCCGACATGTACCCCTAGTACCTTGCTGATAAGCCACAAATCAGGGTGTAGCCGAGACAAGTTAGGACCTAGAAGCAAAACAATCAAGACATCAACCCTGGATTGTGCATTCGTCGTAAAGAACCGCGTAAACAAGTAAAAAAAAATAATAATTCATTTAAAAAAAATAAAAAATAAAAATGTAGATATTTTTTTTAAAAATGTTTTTTTTTTTACCATTAACCCTTGCCAATAAGAATTGCCTAACCTGGGGGGGAAGCTACCACCGCAAGCTGCGCCTACTAAGCCCCTGTACTGGCTTGACACTGAGACGAGTGAACCTCGGCTCCTGACCAGCAATCCCAGCTAGGATTTACTACGGTGGACCAGGTCTGTAGACCGTGCAGTACTCTGTAACCCACCCCTCCCCGGAGACCTAGTACTCACCTGTATGGACTAATTAATCCCCCATGCCTAAATGACCCTCTTGGCGACCTTGTGTGCAGCCGGCAGAAGGAAGCTAGCCACGACCTGCTCCCCCTGAACGGCCTGGTTCTCTCATCCCTGATCCCTGCCTTACTAACGGCACGGCGGCCTGTGCTAGACTTTAACGTAAGATAAGGAGCGGGGCCACGGTGTCCCCTGCGTCCCTACACGATAACCGCGTGGGGAGCCGCGCAGCTCCCTGGCAGAGTGCACCAGTGCGGGGAAACCCCTATCAGCCAGGGAGCTACCCACCGCCGGCTGGACACTCCTGCCGCTTGGGGAGCCGCGCAACTCCTTGGCACCATGAACCGGGCCAGGGGGAGCCCTTCATACACCGTGGCCCCCGCCCCCCATCAACAAAATTTGTGTGCCGCGTGGAGAGCTCATGGTGCTCCCTGGCAGAGTGCATCAGTGCAGGGGTGCCCCCATCAGCCAGGGGCCGACCCACCGCCAGCTGGTCACTTCTGCCACGTGGGGAGCAGTGCAGCTCCCTGGCATTATGAACCGGGGCAGGGGGAGCCCCACTTCCATCAGGGGCTCAGCCCCCCACCGGTTTTGAAGTCGATGCCGCGTGGGGAGCCACGAAGCTCCCTGGCAGAGTGCACCAGTGCGGGGTGCCCCCCATCAGCCGGGGGCCGACCCACCGCCGGCTGGTCACTCCTGCCGCGTGGGAGGCAGTCAAGCTCCCTGGCATTATGAACCCTGGCATTTTGAAGTCAATGCCGCATGGGGAGCCACGAAGCTCCCTGGCAGAGCGCACCAGTGCGGGGGTGCCCCCCATCAGCCAGGGGCCGACCCACCGCCGGCTGGTCACTCCTGCCGTGTGGGGAGCAGCGCAGCTCCCTGGCATTATGAACCCTGGCATTTTGAAGTCGATGCAGTGTAGGGAGCCACGAAGCTCCCTGGCAGAGTGCACCAGTGCGGGGGAGCCCCCATCAGTCAGGGGCCGACCCACCGCCGGCTAGACACCCGACGTCAGGATATCCAGATATGCTGAACTCCTCTCACTGGGAAGCCAGGTGTGGCTCATCAAACGCTGTAACGACGTACAGAGTGAGAGGGACGCTGGCTGTTGAAGTAGGCAGCCATGTCCTTCCCACAAATACAGGCCAATGAATCGGCCTTACACATGTTGACTAAATCAGAGATATAAGGTTGTAAAACTACAGGGTACATCAAGGATAAAATTAAATTAATGCTCCATGGATGAATGGTAGATTTTGAAACAATCTTTGATGCACAGGCCAGGTTTTTCTGGTCAGGTTTCGCAATGGTAAATTGTGTCTTTCCTTATCTACCTTTTGGAACATACTCTGCATCTTTTTTGGGTCCTTCCCTTCCTCGCTATTTGGGGGATTTCACCACGGAAATGCTGCCCTGATAAAATTCGGGCACCGTAACTTGCAGAAGTACTGGGGCCCTCCATTGCTTAATTTGGAAGAATTAGGGCTTTTATCACCACCTCTTGAAATTGTAGGAAAGTTCTTGTCTGGCCTCTAGATGTAAATAGTATGTATGCATTGTACAGCACCATCTGCACGAGGTGCACGGCTATATTTTTGTACCACACTTTTGTTTTTCATGTGGCCCTGTAGGGCTTCAGAACTTGATCTGAGAGATCAACCCCGACAATCTGTCTGTTGTAGTCCAGAATGCAGTCTGGTTTGCGGACAGTGGTAGTGGTACCACGTACAGCGGCAGGTGTTACTGTGAATAGTGGTCAGTAAAATGACATCCCTCTTGTCCTTGTACTTAGCCACCATGTTCTCATCGAGGAGAGCACGGCTGTCTCCTTTTCTTAGTGGTTGCCCTACCAGGGATCTAGGGAAGCCTCTCTGATTTTTGTGTACTGGAACTTAGTGACCGGAACAGTGGTAGAATCGTGTAGTAATAATCCACATATAGATGGTAACCCTTATCAAGCAGTGGGTGCAGTAAGTCCCACACTATCTTCCCACTAACTCCTAGGATGGGGCCATTCTGGGGGTTCAATCCGGGTGTCCCTCCCTTCATAAACCCGCAACTTGTGTGTGTAGCCAGAGCTTCTCTCACAGACTTTATACAGTTTTATGCCATACCTTGCCAGGTACTGGCGGAATCTTACCCTCCCTTTGACAAGTAACATGGATTCGTCTATGCAGACATTTAGTTCTGGGGTGTACACTTCTAAAAACTTTGCGTTGAGGTGGTCAAGGACAGGCCTAATTTTGAACAGACGGTCAATTGCAGGGTCATTCTGGGGTGGGCACTGTGCATTATCGTTCTGATACAAGACATCCACACTCCAATACTGATTAATCTTTGTGTTTTTTACTAGGCCCATATGCAGCAAGAGCCCCCAAAAGGTCATCATCTCTGCTGCATTTACTTACTAGGTTCCAACCTTGGGGTTTAGCATATGGCGATGTAGGGTGCTGGGAAATAAATTGCTGGGCGAATAAATTTATTTGGGTTACCATCAAATTTATAAAATCTTCAGAGAAAAAGATTTAAAAAAAATAAATTTCAGTGAAGCCCGCACAGTCTATCTGAATTCCTGAGTTGCCCACAAACTCAGGAATTTGGGGCTGATAATTCTCAGGGGGTGGGGTCCATGTGGGCTCACTCTGGGGGGCTGCCTCCTCTGCTACCCTGGGGCTCCCTCTAGAGGGTCCCTCATCAGTGGATGATGATGATAATGAGGGGGTAAAGGAGTAGAGGAAAGTGGCAGCCTCTTCTCCCTTGCTAGCAGTCTCAGTATCGGAGGAAAGAATGGCGTATGCCTCTTCAGCTGAGTACACTCGTTGGGATGAATGGGACATTTTTTTTTATTGTTTTCACACATGAAGGGGCTTGCAATAAGGGAAGGGACAGGGACGTAGGGTTTAAGGGTCTAGAACAGCTGCAAATGAAAAAAAAAAATCAGTGTAGCTATTGTATATGTTCTTCTTCTTTCTTGTTGTGTTCTTTTCTTCTTCTTTCTGCAGGGAAAGGTTAAATCCCAGTGGTGGTGCACCACAAGTCCTAGCAAGCCAACAGAAGCACAGAAAGCAGTAATAGAAGCACAGAAAGATACAGAACCTCTGACTTGTTCAGCACCGGTCACCTCCACATAACCCCACCCCTGCAGCCCTGTATAGCAGCCGGAACTGCAATGCGCATGTCTGTGGAATCCAGACAATAGCAGCGATCGGGGCTGCATTGGGGCAAAAATACCTCCCTGTGCCCCTAAGAAACACACCTGCCAGCCGTACAGAGCAGCCATCGTACCCTGGTCACCTAGCAATTTCACTCAGGGACCGGGTGTACACAGCACCGTACATGTACGGCGGTGGTATCTTAAGGGTTAAACATCATCTGCGGATGAGACTATTTTTGGGAGCTTTGGAATTTGAAAAAGCATAACATGCCACAGCACAAAGTGTTTTTAATCACGCTGTTTGTTTACCCATTGCTATGTATGTCAGTGTCACTCAGACATCATTTACTAATGCTGTCATTGCGTTCCAGAGCTTGGGGAGGGGGGCGGGGAAAAAGAAAAAAATTATAAAAAATAAACCAAAAGTGATGTTTTCCTAAAAATTAGGAGACTAGAGGGCTTAGATACCAAGTTTTATGGTAATTTGGGCAACTTTGGTTGTGCCCGAATTGATTAGGGTCCAAAGGGAAAAAAAATGGCGAACCTGGACGGAATCTCGAGTGTTTTACTCATTTTTAGAAAAAAAGTGCTTGTAAGTTTATTTACATTATCATAGTATTACTACTATATAAACTAGCTATAAAGCTAGAACACCTATTTATGATGGATTTGAGTAGGTAATAAGTAATAACTGACACCTACACCTCTCATGTAAATGTACAAAGCCTAAAATCACAAATCTATTTCTGCATTGTTAACATTTTACCTTACTTTCTGCACCTACAGATTCTTGAGGCATTAATACAAAAATACAATCATTAGTAGAAGGAGTATGTAAAACCACTATTGCACCCCTAAGAACCGCCTAATGCACCCTAAAGTATGTGAACCCACTATTGCACCCTAAAGCATTTTAACCCTGTAGAGGGAAGTGCCTGGTATATATATATATATATATATATATGTACACAGTACAGACCAAAATTTTGGACACACCTTCTCATTCAAAGAGATTTCCTTATTTTCATGACTATGAAAATTGTAGATTCACACTGAAGGCATCAAAACTATGAATTAACACATGTGGAATTATATACATAACAAAAAAGTGTGAAACCACTGAAAATATGTAATATTCTAGGTTCTTCAAAGTAGCCACCTTTTGCTTTGATTACTGCTTTGTACACCCTTGGCATTCTCTTCAAGAGGTAGTCACCTGAAATGGTTTTCACTTCACAGCTGTGCCCTGTCAGGTTTAATAAATGGGATTTCTTGCCTTATAAATGGGGTTGGGACCATCAGTTGCGTTGTGGAGAAGTCAGGTGGATACACAGCTGATAGTCCTACTGAATAGACTGTTAGAATTTGTATTATGGCAAGAAAAAAGCAGCTAAGTAAAGAAAAACAAGTGGCCATCATTACTTTAAGAAATGAAGGTCAGTCAGTCTGAAAAATTGGGAAAACTTTGAAAGTGTCCCCAAGTGCAGTCACAAAAACCATCAAGCGCTACAAAGAAACTGGCTCACATGCGGACCGCCCCAGGAAAGGAAGACCAAGAGTCACCTCTGCTGCGGAGGATAAGTTCATTCGAGTCAACAGCCTCAGAAATCGCAGGTTAACAGCAGCTCAGAATAGAGACCAGGTCAATGCCACACAGAGTTCTAGCAGCAGACACATCTGTAGAACAATTGTTAAGAGGAGACTGTGTGAATCAGGCCTTCATGGTAGAATATCTGCTAGGAAACCACTGCTAAGGACAGTCAACAAGTAGAAGAGACTTGTTTGGGCTAAAGAACACAAGGAATGGACATTAGACCTGTGGAAATCTGTGCTTTGGTCTGATGAGTCCAAAATTGAGATCTTTGGTTCCAACCACTGTGTCTTTGTGCGACGCAAAAAAGGTGAACGGATGGACTCTACATGCCTGGTTCCCACCGTGAAGCATGGATCAGGAGGTGTGATGATGTGGGGGTGCTTTGCTGGTGACACTGTTGGGGATTTATTCAAAATTGAAGGCATACTGAACCAGCATGGCTACCACAGCATCTTGCAGCGGCATGCTATTCCATCCGGTTTGCGTTTAATTGGACCATCATTTATTTTTCAACAGGACAATGACCCCAAACACACCTCCAGGCTGTGTAAGGGCTATTTTACCATGAAGGAGAGTGATGGGGTGCTGCGCCAGATGACCTGGCCTCCACAGTCACCGGACCTGAACCCAATCGAGATGGTTTGGGGTGAGCTGGACCGCAGAGTGAAGGCAAAAAGGCAGACAAGTGCTAAGCATCTCTGGGAACTCCTTCAAGACTGTTGGAAGACCATTTCAGGTGACTACCTCTTGAAGCTCATCAAGAGAATGCCAAGAGTGTGCAAAGCAGTAATCAAAGCAAAAGGTGGCTACTTTGAAGAACCTAGAATATGACATATTTTCAGTTGTTTTACACTTTTTTGTTATGTAAATAATTCCACATGTGTTATTTCCTAGTTTTGATGCCTTCAGTGTGAATCTACAGTTTTCATAGTCATGAAAATAAAGAAAACTCTTTGAATGAGAAGGTGTGTCCAAACTTTTGGTCTGTACTGTAAATACCATTATGTGTATATATATATATATATACACACAGGCATGGGTGCCTTAAACCCAGCAAAAAAGTGCATATGTGCATATTATCATCCATTGTAAAAAGTAGAAACAGAGTCCCATAAAGATGCATGAACTTGCATGTGCATGTCACCTCAGGGGCAGATGAAAAATGAGAACTGATGCCCCAAAGGTAGAACAGTGCAAAGACATGCACGATCAACTAAGTAACTATATCCAGATAGATACAATGAAGGCATCGAAACATCACAAAGATCGATTCCTGCACTAAAAAAGAAATAACTAAATCATGCTACAGAACCATTAGCTGACAGAGCAAAGAGTAGCCTCACACTATAACATTACATACCCATATAATAAAGACAGTCCAAACTCAGGAGAGCCACGTACCCGACGTGCGTTTTGGCTAGGATGCCTTCTTCTGGGGGATGTGGCTCAACCTGCAGTGTGTCTGTATTTAAAACGCCCAGCTCACCTGAATCCAATCGAGATTAGATTTGCAGACTGCTGCATCTACCCTTGATGACGTTACTAGTTAGAAAAGGATGAGGTGTGTGCCAAGCCGCCCGGTGGCCAATCGAGCGGCAGTGCACATAATTCCACCCCATGACGCGGCGGATCACGTGATGGCCAGTCACGTGACCGGCCGCGTCATGCACCAGGAAGGTCCTCGAACTATGGAGCAGGGATTAACCCGCATCATGAAGGTCCTTGACCTGAAAAATTGTGAATATATTACAGTGGTTCCTCCTACCATAACATGTATGGAAAAAAGAAGAAAGAAATAAGAAAAAGATAAGAAATAAAAAATAATAAATAAATAATAAAAAATAAAAAAGGGGGGATAGGGCAAGGCAAAGCCAAACAGACAAGATGAGATATCACAATGCAGATTGCCACAATACGGTGAAGTTAAAGGTATAGACCATTAGAGACATAGTGAAAGCCAAAGATGTTGTCGAGTTAGTCAATTTGAAACCCATCCCCAAGCATTTTAAGAAATTCCATCAAGGAAATCCGTCTCTCCTGAAAATACGTGGGATTGACCACGTGAATGTGGGAATGAGAGGGGGGGAATGTTATGAAAATGCTTGCTCAGTGTGAGACAAGATGGATTTGGACCCTGGATGCGATACAACCAAGGGGTCTCAATGATGTCTGCAGTTTTGCTCCTTTTCTCTGAGTGCTATGCCACCTTTTTTAATTATAATTATTATTATGTTTTTATGTTAGTGCTATTATAATTTTTTCATTTTTTATCTATTGTGCTCATTTCTGCTTAAGTGTTTTTAGTTAATAATTCTCTTTTTATTCTTTATACACCTAGCTCATTTCCTTCTAATATATATATATATATATATATATATATATATATATATGTGTGTGTGTGTGTCGCTATTTCCATCTTCGATGACCCCTGGTGCAAATTCCCAGGAAAAAAAAGAAAAAAGAAAGGGAAAAAATAGGAAGAGAATATATTGAATGCCCTCCTTTCTATTTGAACTGAATGTTGCTATTACTGTGTGGGTGTGCAATAATGAATATGGTTGTCTAGCTGTCTGGAGATGAGATACATCTTATAGTATTTTTTGCACCACTAATTACACTATATGTTGATTCACATTTATATATAATTATATATATTTCTCCTATATATTATTATTTTCATTTTTAGGTCTATAATTATATTTATCTATTTTCATAAAGTACTTAGAGTTCACTATTTATATGTACTACTACCCCTTTTATAGGTTCACTTATAATATTATGGATTATATTATTTCCATTTTTTTAAAATATATTGCACCGCAATTATGTCTCAGTGCACACACTGGTACATATTTAATGGTCTATTAAATTCACCGTATTGTGGCAATCTGCATTGTGATATCTCATCTTGTCTGTTTGGCTTTGCCCTGCCCTATCCCCCCTTTCTTATTTTTTCTTATTTATTTATTATTTATTATTTTTTATTTCTTATCTTTTTCTTATTTATTTATTATTTTTTCCATACATGTTATGATAGGAGGAACCACTGTAATATATTCACAATTTTTCAGGGTCAAGGACCTTTGTGATGCGGGTTAATTCCTGCTCCATGGTTTGAGGACCTTCTTGGTGCATGACGCAGACGGTCACGTGACTGGCCATCACGTGACCCGCCGCGTCATGGGGTGGTATTATGTGTACTGCTGCTCGATTGGCCACCGGACGGCTTGGCACGCACCCCATCCTTTTCTAACCAGTAACGTCATCAAGGGCAGATGCAGCAGTCTGCAAATCTAATCTCGATTGGATACAGGTGAGCTGGGCGTTTTAAATACAGACACATTGCAGGTTGAGCCACATCCCCCAGAAGAAGGCATACTAGCTGAAACGCACGTCGGGGTACGTGGCTCTCCTGAGTTTGGACTGTCTTTATTATATGGGTATGTAATGTTATAGTGTGAGGCTACTCTTTGCTCTGTCAGCTAATGGTTCTGTAGCATGATTTAGTTATTTCTTTTTTAGTGCAGGAATCGATCTTTGTGATGTTTTGATGCCTTCATTGTATCTATCTAGATATAGTTACTTAGTTGATCGACTCCTAGGGTGCATGTATTTGCATGTGCATGTCTTTGCACTGTTCTACCTTTGGGGCATCAGTTGTCATTTTTCATCTGCCCCTGAGGTTACATGCACATGCACGTTCATGCATCTTTAATGGACTTTGTTTCTACTTTTTACAATGGATGATAATATGCACATATGCACTTTTTTTGTGGCATGCGACACAGGTCCCATGCATATATATATATATATATATATATATATATATATATACATATATATATATATACATATGTGTGTGTACAAGCTTCGAGACACGCACTTGCACTTTTTCTGGCTATTTGTGAATCTTAGCTGAGGCATAGCTGAGTGTTGACCTCATTGCCCCTTTTTTGTATGTAATCATGTTATGTTCCCTCAGGTATAGTCCACCTTTTTATCTGATGTGATATATCACACAATAAAATATGATTTTTTTATGTATCGTTTAATAAAGTATATGTACATTATTTGCTACTATACCCGTCTAGTCTCAGTCTATCTTTTGTTCGTGTATGCTTATGTACACTGAGTGGGTATCTCACTATATAGGGTAATTTCCATCACATAGAATCACTAAAAGTGAACGCAAATCTATGTGTTTCCTGTGACTGTTGTTTTCTAAATGCTTTCACGACAAATAATTGCAACAGTGAAATGCGTATATATTTATATTTTTGCACTGAAATAGGCCACTAAATGCTTTCAACATATATAACTGCAGAAGTGAACTGAGAATATATTTTACTTTTTGTACTGAAATAGGCCACTAAATGCTTTAACCACATATAACTGCAGAAGTGAAATGCGTATATGCAGTATTATTCTTTCTATACTAAAATAGGCCACTAAACACTTTCACCGTAAATAACTGCAACAGTGAAATGCGCATATATTATTCTTTTTGTACTAAAATATGCCACTAAAATCTTTTCAACATAGCACTTGCACCCCAATAACAAGAACAAATTGCTGGAATGACAGAGCTGTATAATGGCTATTTGGATCCACAATTTTTTTTTTCCCTGTACTTGTAAATCGCTTTTCTAGCACTGTCCTTAGCGCCTTCTCAATGTCTGAATATAAGATGGCCACCATATTTATAGGCTGTGACATCTCAGGGCTGGCTGGCTGCTGATTGGCTGCATGCATGGCATTATGGGTAATCCCGCCTTACCACAGTTCATTGTTCCCTGTCCTCACACGTGTAGCCACCATTTTAGTCGCCATTTTAGGAAAAATTTAGATTTGTTAGTGTGACGCGCAATGAAATTCGCAATCGTTGCGAATCGAAGTTTTCCTGAAATTCGGATCGAATTCCACTTTGTCAGATTCGCTCATCTCTAAATACCATGTAGTAAAATTTTCTCTTGGCCCTCAGTACTATTTCTGTTTAGATTCTGGATGGCATATGTATCGACCATGGTTCTGATTTCCATAATAGAATCATGCTGAGGGTGTTCCCTCTTTCAAGCTGGTGGACACGTCCAGGACAGCTGGCTGCTCTTCTTATTGTAGTTGTTGGGAGGTTCCACTGTCTGCAGAAGACACTTTGCAAGAAAATATCCAGAAAAACCACCCAGTTGTGGAATATGATTCTATTCTCAAATAACAGGCCGAACTGGATGGACAAATGTCTTTTTTTCGGCCTTATATACTATGTTACTATGTTACTATGTAAAATCCAAATTAACTACTACCAGAATGATGGGAACTGAACTACATAAAAAAGAAAGAAATGGCTTATTATAACAATTATACCACATCTCAAGCAAAAATTGTGGAGGCAGTGTTATGAAATGAGCATGTAAAGCTGCCAATTGAACTGGGTAACTGGTCTTGGTTGATGATGAGACTGTAGACAGAAATAGCAGGGTGAATTTTAAAGTATATATTGAATTTGAATATCCAATACAAATCTGCATGGTGGGCAGTGCTTGGGTACTGAGTTTGAATCTGATCATGGATAACATCTGCATGAGGTTTGTATGTTCTCCTCGTGTTTGCGTGAATTTCCTTCAGGTACTCTGGTTTCCTCCCACATGGCAAAAATATACAAATAGGCAAATTGTCTTCCTACAAAATTTACCCATGTGTGTGCTGGGTTTGAGCACCTATATGGCAGCTACTGACTTCTTTGAGAGTTGCCCCAGCCACACAAATGTCCCTATGAGAAAAGTGAATTACAAATGTTTGTCATTTGTCAAGCATCTTTTTACCTTATTCCTATCTTTAATGGATAAAAACCAATCGTGGCCATAAAAATATACTTTAAGTTTGTTTTTTCTTATAAACAAGCTTGTTTTGGGACTGTCAGTGTAAGCATTTGTATTACATGCATTCAGAAAATCCAATCATCAATCAACCGGTTACATTTTTAGTCTACCATCTTTAATGAAAAAGCTCAGTAAAAAATGACTACTTTGTCCTAGTAGAAGAACTAGATGCAAAATATGCAATTACGCATAGTGTCAGTAGGATGGCATTTGTTATATTTCAATATGAATAATGTCCTTGATTTTAGAGAGAAAATAGAGCATAAAATATTACATTTAGAGAAATAATCATAAGTTTATTTTTTTAAACTCTTAATAACCTTTACAGCCAAATATGAGAGGAAAAAATCTGAATGGTTATGTTTCCATTTTATTGAGCCACAAAACTTCATCAAGCTGTATATTATTATCTGTTATAAACATGCAGGTATAAAAAAAAAGTACAAATGCTAACATACTGACTAAAGTTACTTGTTTTACTGTAAATTAAATATTTGCTCTTGTGTTTAAATGTATTTCCAATTGTGTATAATAATAACCACCGTATTTTTTGAACTATGATGCACCTTTTCCCCCAAAAGTGATGGAAAAGTGCCAGTGTGTCTTATAGTCTGAATGCTAATTATTTTGAAAGCGGCCATCAGCACGCGGGAGACATGGTGAGCTGTGAGGGAACCACTAAACTGGCTCTACTCACCCTCCCTGGTCTTTTTCCACCCCCCCCCCCCCCCTATGCACTGTGTACTGGCAGTGTACAGTGTCAGGACATGGGGCACACAGATGACTTTTATGACCTAACTCTGCGACATCGGGTCAAAATATAGTGCAGGTGGCAAGAAGACCAGGGTATAGTGAGTGAGTGGCAGCACTGTCCGGAACAAGTGAGGAAAGTTTTTTTTTTTTTATGTCTGATCTTAGGTCTGATGGGGATCTGATCTGAGGGTGATGAAGTCTGATCTAAGGCTGATGGGGGCCTGTTCTGAGGCTAATGGGGTCTGATCTGAGGCTGATGGGGGTCTGATCTGAGGCTGATGGGGGTCTGATCTGTGGCTCATGAAGGCTGGCGGTTCTGATGGGGTTCTTATCTGAGCCTGATATTTTGGGGGGTCTTAGTTGAGGCTGATGGACCTTAGGGATCTGAGGGTCTGATCTAAAGCTGATAGAGCTTGGGGATCTGATGAGAGTTTGATCTAAGGCCTGATAGAGCTTGGGAGTCTGATGAGAGTCTGATCTGAGGTCTGATGGAGCTTGGGGATCTGATATGAGGTCTGATGAAGAATGAAGGTCTTATTAGAGATGTCGCGAACATAAAATTTTCCGTTTGCGAACGGCGAACGTGAATTTCTGCAAATGTTCGCGAATCGGGCGAACCGCCATTGACTTCAATAGGCAGGCGAATTTAAAAACCCACAGGGACTCTTTCTAGCCACAGTAGTGATGGAAAAGTTGTTTCAAGAGGACTAACACCTGGACTGTGGCATGCCGGAGGGGGGTCCATGGCAAAACTCCCACGGAAAATTACATAGTTGAAGCAGAGTTGGATTTTAATCCATAAAGAGCATAAACCACCTAACAATCCAAATTTTTTTTGAACAACGTGGTTTAAAGCATCCAGTGTGTGTATACGATCAGGTATGATGTTGTATCGATCAGGTAGTGTAAGGGTTACACCCGCTTCACAGACATTGACAGACCAAACTCCCCTTTTAATGCACCGCAAACAACCGCAAACAGTCCATTTGCCCAACAGCAAACTTCCTATTTGCACAAGGTTGAATACCAAGCTAGCCATGTCCCATTGATGTCATTGAAGGTTTCTTCCTCCACCCAGCCACGTACAACACCAAGGGACCCGAAAGGTGAATTGAATTGATTTTTCGAACGGGGAGATGGTTATAAAAACGCTGGCTCCCTCCCCTTTGTTTGAATCCACGCCATGGTCACTGCGTCTGCGCCGTGCAATTTACTGTCACACCCGATATGAGTGGTATTTTCTGTAGTACTATTCTCCTCAGTTTAATCCCTGTTACGTGACGTCCCCAATCTGAGGTCGAACGGGGAGATGGTTAAAAAAACGCTGGCTCCCTCCCCTTTGTTTGAATCCACGCCATGGTCACTGCGTCTGCGCCGTGCAATTTACTGTCACACCCGATATGAGTGGTATTTTCTGTAATACTATTCTCATCAGTTTAATCCCTGTTACGTCCCCTATCCGGGGACGTGTGTCGAATTAACGACATCCTGAAATAATTTTGTTCTGAGCTCTGTACTTGCTTTGTATTGGAATTGATGGGGATTTTTTAAATTGTCTGCATTATTTCTAATAAAAAAATCATAATAAAGTCTCTTAATAGTTTATTTTATGCATTAAAAACCCATACAACAAAAAAAAAAGAAAAATGTTTTTTCTATGAAAAATTATCCAGCCGATCGCTTTTAGTCTGATCATAATGAAGCAACGGCCTTATCTGGGGTGTGGCAACATTGCCAACACACTCATCGAGGTAATGATCGCTTCATTGTGATACGCAAGCCCCTTCACCACAACAAGGTACCGATCACGAAGGGGAATTGACACATGTATGTGCCTTTTTTTTGTTTTGTTTTTACAGCCACAGTGCAGCACTAGAGGCCAGAAAAATTAGGCATGTACACATGCCTGAAAATTTAGGTATTATTGCAGCCGCTGCTGATGTTTTCCAGGCAGAAAGGTGACTAAAACATTGCGGCTTGAACCCTAGTTGGTGGTGGAGAATTCATGAAAGTCATCCGGTATGCAGACATTAAATACAGCAGCGTGGGGACCATTTAGAGGCCAAGGCATGTCATCAGGCCTTTTGTTAGTCAAACGTGGGGATCACTGTCAGTCCTTTCGGGATCCATGCCTCATTCATCTTAATGAAGGTGAGGTAATCAACACTTTTTTGACCGAGGCGACTTCTTTTGTCAGTGACAATGCCTCCTGCTGCACTGAAGGTCCTTTCTGACAGGACACTTGAAGCGGGGCAGGCCAGAAGTTCTATCGCAAACTGGGATAGTTCAGGCCACAGGTCAAGCCTGCACACCCAGTATTCAAGGGGTTCATCGCTCCTCAGAGTGTCGATATCTGCAGTTAAGGCAAGGTAGTCTGCTACCTGTCGGTCGAGTCGTTCTCTAAGGCTGGATCCCGAAGGGCTGTGGCTATGTGTAGGACTGAAAAAGCTCCGCATGTCCTCCATCAACAACACATCTGTAAAGCGTCCTGTCCTTGCCGCTGTGGTCGTGGTGGGAGGATTACTTTCACCTCTTCCCCTGTTAGATTCCCGTTGTTGTGCTGTGACATCCCCCTTATAAGATGTGTAAAGCATATTTTTTAGTTTGGTTTTGAACTGCTGCATCCTTTCTGACTTCCGGTAATTTGGTAACATTTCCGCCACTTTCTGCTTATACCGGGGGTCTAGTAGCGTGGCCACCCAGTACAGGTCGTTCTCCTTCATCCTTTTTATACGAGGGTCCCTCAACAGACATGACAGCATGAAAGACCCCATTTGCACAAGGTTGGATGCCGAGCTACTCATTTCCCGTTCCTCCTCCTCACTGATGTCATTGACAGTCTGTTCTTCCCCCCAGCCACGTACAACACCACGGGTCCCAGATAGGTGACAACAACGAGCACCCTGGGATGCCTGCTGTGGTTGGTCTTCCTCCTCCTCAAAGCCACATTCCTCCTCCGACTCCTCTTCCTCATACTCCTCTTGCAGCGTTGCCGCAGGTCCGGCAAGCGATGATGACAAGGCTGTTTCTGGTGGTGATGGTGACCACAACTCTTCCTCTTCACGCTCATCTACAGCCTGATCCAGCACTCTTCACAGGGAACGCTCCAGGAAGAAAACAAATGGGATGAGGTTGCTGATGGTGCCTTCGGTGAGACTGACTAGGTTTGTCACCTCCTCAAAAGGACGCATGAGCTTATAGGCATTGAGCATGAGCGTCCAGTAACGTGGCAAAAAAATTCCCAGCTCCACAGAAGCTGTCCTAGCACACCGGTCATAAAAATACTCATTGACTCATTTTTCTTGTTGGAGCAGGCGGTCGAACATTAGGAGTGTTGAATTCCAACGTGTCGGGCTGTCGCAAATCAAGCGCCTCACTGGCATGTTGTTTCGGCGCTGAATGTCTGAAAAGTGCGCCATGGCCGTGTAGGAACGCCTGAAATGGCCACACACTTTCCTGGCCTGCTTGAGGACATCCTGTAAGCCTGGGTACTTAGATACAAAGCGTTGTATGATGAGATTCAACACCTGTGCCATGTGACAACTTGCCCAAATTCAATGCCGCCCACAAATTGCTTCCATTGTCACACACCACTTTGCCGATCTCCAGTTGGTGCGGGTCAGCCACTGATCCACCTGTGCGTTCAGGGCGGACAGGAGTGCTGGTCCGTTGTGGCTCTCTGCTTTCAGGCAAGTCAACCCCAAGACAGCGTGACACTGTCGTATCCGGAATGTGGAATAGCCCTTGGGGAGCTGGTGGGATTCAGTTGACGTGCAGCCAGACGCCGCAGCAGAAGAGGACTCAGCCGAGGAGGTTATGGAAGAGGATGGAGTAGGAGGAGTAGAGGAGGTGGCAGTAGGCCTGCCTGCAAGTCGTAGCGGTGTCACCAACTCCGCTGCAGAGCCACGCATTCCATGCTTGTCAGCCGTCAGCAGGTTGTCCCAATGCGCAGTGTAGGTGATATACCTGCCCTGACCGTGCTTTGCAGACCAGGTATCAGTGGTCAGATGGACCCTTGCCCCAACACTGTTTGCCAGAGATGCCATGACTTCCTTTTCACTCACTAAGTACAGGTTTGGGATTGCCTTATTTGAAAAAAAAATTCGTCCGGGTACCTTCCACTGTGGTGTACCAATAGCGACAAATTTTTTGAAGGCCTCAGACTCCACAAGCTGGTATGGTAAAAGCTGGCGGGCTAAGAGTTCTGTCAAGCCAGCTGTCAGACGCCGGGCAAGGGGGTGACTCTGTGACATTGGCTTCTTACGCTCAAACATTTCCTTTACAGACACCTGACTGTGGGCAGATGAGATGGAACTGCTGAAGGTGAGAGGCGGAGTGGCGGGTGGTTGAGAGGGGGCAAGGAGGACAGCAGTGGTTGATGTGGTTGAAGATGCTGGACCAGGAGGAGGATGGTGGCTTTGAGCTTGTGTGCTGCTTCTACTCGTCATCATGTGTTGATCCCATAGGCGTTTGTGATGTGCGATCATGTGCCTTTGCAAAGCAGTTGTACCTAGGTGGGTGTTGGATTTCCCACGACTCAGTTTCTTTTGGCACAGGTTGCAAATGGCATCGCTGTTGTCAGAGGCAGACACACACAAAAAATGCCACACTGCTGAGCTTTGCAATGACGCCATTCTGGTGGTGGCAACAGCATGCGTTGATTGGCGTGCTGTCTGGCTGACCCCGGGTGCCTATACATGCTGTTGGACTGTGCCACTAGCTCCTTGCGACGACCTCCCCCTGCTTCCAACTCATCTCCTCCTTCGCTCTGTCTCCCCTTCTGAACTTTCCCCCTCTACTTCTTCTCTTCGAGCAGGCACCCACGTGGCATCCACAGACA
The DNA here is from genome assembly GCF_014858855.1 of Bufo gargarizans. Classification (NCBI taxonomy): domain Eukaryota; kingdom Metazoa; phylum Chordata; class Amphibia; order Anura; family Bufonidae; genus Bufo; species Bufo gargarizans. The sequence goes on from NC_058083.1 coordinate 295,269,497, forward strand.
CATCGTCATCATCAACCACTTCACTTGTATCTGACACCTCAGCAAAGGAAGCAGCAGCGGGTACAACATCATCATCATCATCACACTGTACGTCTATGTGTGTAATGCTGCCTGACTGAGACATATCCCTGTTATCTACATCCCCTGGCAATAATGGTTGCGCATCACTAATTTCATGCAACTGATGTGTAAATAACTCCTCTGAGGGATCAAGTGAAGCGGCTGTGGTGGCGGTGGTGGTAGTGGTGGTGGCGGCGGGCGGGAGAGTGGTAACTTGAGAGCAGGTGACCAAAGCTGAGCTGGAGGAGGATGGTGCGTCAAGGTTCTTAGCGGAAGCTGTTGAAGATTGGGTGTCCTGTGTAAGCCAGTCAACTATTTTCTCAGAATTTTTGGGGTTCAGGGTACGTGGCCTCTGAACACTGGGCATTATTCCAGGGCCAGTGGAAATCACAGCACCACGACCACGACGGCTCCTGCGGGGTGGCCTGCCTCTGCCTGACATTTTTTTTTAGATAAGTGGTACTATGCGTGCAAGGTACTGTGCCACCCTATATAAGTTGTGGGCAGTTGGCACAGTACAGTCTGTGTGGGCCTGACACACACGGGCTTGCAAATTGCAAATGTGATTATATCACAGAAAAATGTGTAATATAATTTTTTTTATCTGCAAGTTATTTCAGTGAATGACACTCTGTAACGGTATGAGTGGAGGCCTAGCCCCTAGCAAGTGGCCACAATACAGTCTATGTGGGTCTGACACACACGGCCTTGCAATTTGCAAATGTGATTATATCACCAAAAAATTTGAATATAATTTTTTTATCTGCAAGGTATTTGAGTGAATGACACCCTGTAACGGTATGAGTGGAGGCCTAGCCAGTGGCCACAATACAGTCTGTTTGAACCTGACACACACAGGCTTGCAACTTGCAAATGTGATTATATCACAGAATTTTTTTTAATATAATATTTTTTATCTGCAAGGTATTTGAGTGAATAACACCCTGTAACGGTATGAGTGGAGGCCTAGCCACTAGCCAGTGGCCACAATACAGTCTGTGTGAACCTGACACACACAGGCTTGCAACTTGCAAATGTGATTATATCACAGAATTTTTTTAAGATAATATTTTTTATCTGCAAGGTATTTGAGTGAATAACACCCTGTAACAGTATGAGTGGAGGCCTAGCCAGTGGCCACAATACAGTCTGTGTGGGCCTGACACACACGGGATTGCAATCTGCAAATGTGATTATATCACAGAAAAATTTGAATAGATTTTTTTTATCTGCAAGGTATTTGAGTGAATGACACACTGTAACGGTATAAGTGGAGGCCTAGCCACTAGCCAGTGGCCACAATACAGTCTGTGTGGGCCTGACACACACAGCCTTGCAATTTGCAAATGTGATTATATCACAGAAAATGTTTTATATAATTTTTTTTATCTGCAAGGTATTTGAGTAAATGACACCCTGCAATGGTATGAGTGGAGGCCTAGCCACTAGCCAGTGGCCACAATACAGTCTGTGTGGGCCTGACACACACAGGCTTGCAAATGTGATTATGTCACAGAAAAATATTAAATAGAATTTTTTTTTATCTGCGAGGTATTTTCTGTCACACCCTGTATGAATGGTGTGCACATGCTGTCTGTGACTGAGCCTGCAGCCTCTCACACATGGCCGGGCAGCCAGGAAACTGCAATATATATATATATATATATATAAAAAGCACACTGATGTATCAGGGCTTTTTGGGGTGCTGTCAGGACGCTGTCCTTACAGCAGATGAGTCTGTGGACACAGAACAATGCCCTAGCTAACACTTTCCCTATTGAATCAGCAGCAGCAGCACTGTCCCTCCTCTCACTGTGAATGCAGCTTCCGAATAAATTTAAAATGGATGCTGTCCAGGAGGTGGGAGGGTCTGGGAGGGAGGGTCTGCTGCTGATTGGCTAGAATGTGTCTGCTGACTGTGAGGTACAGGGTCAAAGTTTACTCAATGATGATGTATAGGGGGCGGACCGAACATCGCATATGTTCGCCTGCCACGGCGAACGCGAACAAGCGATGTTCGGGACATCACTAGGTCTGATTTGGGGGTCTGATAAGGATTAGGGAATCTGATCTGAAGTCTGATGAAAAATATTTTTTTTATTATTTTCCTTCTCCAAATCTTAGGTTAGTCTTATAGTCCAATGCATCTTATAGTCCAAAACATACTCTATGTAAAAAAAAAAAATATGAAAATAATAGAACCCAGTATACTATTTCCTCAAGGAGGGTTTTTGGGGTGTCTAATTAAGCCTCTAGATATTTTTAAAACTTCAGAAATTTCCCAGAGAGAACAGAAACCATTACCACCTGACTGTAACCGTATGTCTAAGGTGCACGAGGAGAGTATAGAGTAAGGAGAGTCGGGGGCTAAGCTAGCTCCATATACAGCGGGGGCCACTGTGTAAAACCGTTGACACTCACCTACAGTGACTGGGATTGGAGATAACTAGTCTCCTGTCAATCAACCCCTCAGATACTGCTGGTACCAATTAGTTGCTATGCCAAATCTGTGGCCTTGTGAATGCTCCTTGGCCTGCCACTCTAAATTGCCTGTTAAGTTTTGGCCATAGTAAGTGATCAAACAAACAAAAAGTAATTAAAACTTTTTCAAAGTGTTTTTAAAACTATTTCTTTTTAAATGTAAATTTTCCCATTTTCCAATTTTCAATATAAATAAACAATAGAGATGAGTGTATTGATTTTAAATTGAATTCAATTCTAGTGAATTTGAAACTTTTTGATTTGTTTTGAACGAATTGCTCAGAATGGCACCTCCCTTTTACAAATCAGAACATGGAGAAGAAGGCATCTGCCATCAAAAAAGGATACTTTTTAGACTTTTTTTAAATTAAAAATGGAATATGACATTACAGTGTTATTAAACAGGCCTGTTACCAGTAGCTACCATCTTTTTACACATAGCCATATATGTACTGTGACTTTGACATTACTAATGCTGTCTTGGTGTTAAAGAAATTGAAAGGGGTTGGATACACTACTAGGAGGCCACAGAGTATCATGCAGGGCAACTGGGGCACTTTTGATTCAGGTCAAATTCATTCAGACATGAATCAAATCTGAAGACTGATTTATGCAAATTGGACAAGAAATTCGCTCATCTCTAATTTAAAAAATACAAAATTATAATTGATATTGATATATCCCAAAATGTCCAAACTATTAAATTACCATGAATACCATAGTAAATTAAAAGAGCCAAATCAAAATTTTTTGGTCACCTCCCTCTGAAAGGAGGTAAAAAATGGTCAAAAAAAATATATATACCCCAAAATTATACCAATGAAAATGATGCCCCACAAAAACAAGTCATCCCACAGTTCTATAGATGGAATAAAAATAAAAAAGTTATAGTTAAATATGACAATGCAAAACAAAATTATATTTTTTCTCAAGGGTTTCTAGTTTTTTAAACATTGTAAGACATAATAAAACATATACATTTGGTATTGCCATAATCATATAGATCCACAGAATAAGGTTGTCATGTTTTTAGCGCACAGGGAGCAACAAAAACCTGACAACACAATGGCAGATTATTTTTTTTATTTCAACCCAAAAATAACTTTTTTTCCTGTTTTTCATGCAAGATATGGTAAATTAAACAATACCATTAAAATACAATGCTCATTTAGCCAACAGCTATCTCTCCAGATGTTCCCATACAACCAAACGTTCAATTTGGCCAAGTGTGCATGTGTTGTTAGTGAGGCTAGAGGAGGAAGCTGTTGCCAGAAACCTCTGGAGGTGGCTTAACTCCTGGGGGAACAAAGGGATCAGACATTGAAATTCGAAACAGGCTATCCAATCAGTGTTGCCAGTGGCAAATTGCTGGTAATTCATTCATAACTTCTAGCAGGCATAATAAAGGAATGGCATAGAAGTATCATAAGAATAGATGCTCCAGAATTGTTAGAGCAAGGAAAATGCAAGTTTTTACCAAAACAGATATGTCAAGAGAGAGGGGTTATAAGTCCTTTTTAACCCTTTCATGACCAAGGGTCATTGATGCCCCAGTGTCCAGGTCAAAATTTACAAATCTGACATGCGTCACTTTATGTGGTAATAGCTTTGGAACACTTTTACTTATCCACACCATTCTGAGATTGTTTTCTCGTGACACATTGTACTTCATGATAGTCATATATTTGAGTCAATATATTTCACCTTTATTTATGAAAAAATCCCAAATTTACCAAAAATTGGGAAAAATTCACAATTTTCCAAATTTCAATTTCTCTGCTTCTAAAACAGAAAGTCATACCTAATAAAATATTCATTACTTAACATTCCCCATATGTCTACTTTATGTTGGCATCATTTTTGAAATGTAATTTTATTATTTTAGGACGTTACAAGGCTTAGAAGTTTAGAAGCAATTCTTACAATTTTTAAGAAAATTTCCAAAACCCACTTTTTAAGGACCAGTTCAGGTCTGAAGTCACTTTGTGGGGCTTACATAGTGGAAACCCCCCATAAATGACCCCATTGTAGAAACTACACCCCTCATGTTACGCAAAACTGATTTTACAAACTTTGTTAACCCTTTAGGCGTTCCACAAGAATTAAAGGAAAATGGAGATGAAATTTCTAAATTGCACTTTTTTGGCAGATTTTCCATTTTATAATTTTTTTTTCTTTAACACATTGAGAGTTAACAGCCAAACAAAACTCAATATTTATTACCCTGATTCCGCGGTTTACATAAACACCCCACATGTGGTCGTAAATTGCCTGTTTTGGAACAGTTTTCATTTAGTTATTTCTTACAGCGTTCATCTGAGGAGTTAGGTCATGTGATAGTTTTATAGAGAAGATCGTTACGGACGTGGCAATACCTAATATGTATACTTTTTCTTATTTATTTAAGTTTTACACAATAATAGCTTTTCTGAAACCAAAAAAATGATGTTTTAGTGTCTCTATAGTCTGAGAGCCATAGCTTTTTTATTTTTTGGGCGATTGTCTTAAATAGGGTATCATTTTTTGCGGGACGAGGTGACGGTTTGATTGATACTATTTTGGCGGTCAAACGCCTTTTTGATCGCTTGCTGTTGCACTTTTGTGATGTAAGGTGACAAAAATGGCTTTTTTTACACAGTTTTTATTTTTTTATTTTTATGGTGTTTATCGGACAGGGTCTATCATGTGATATCTTTATAGAGACGGTCGTTACGGACGCGGTGATACCTAATATGTGTAGTTTTTTCATTTTTCATTTTTTATAGGAAAATGTTATTTTTTTTAATTTTACATTTTTATTTAATTTTTACTTTTATTTTTTTTTCACTTTTTTTTATCAAGTCCCTCTTGGATCATGAAGATCCAGTGGGGCTGATGGCTGTACTATACTTTGCAATGCTCTTGCATTGCAAAGTGTAATATCTTCAGATGCCCTGTAGGTGGCAACAGCGGACGCTTTTGCAAAGCGTCCGGTTGCCAGGGCAACCATCGGGGCTGCCATCACAGCAGCCCCGATGGTGGAGAGAGGGAGCCCCCTCCCTCTATTAACCCCATAGATGCCGCTGCCGCAGCATCTATGGGGTCACAGAATTTACAGCAGAGTGTCAGCATAGAGCTGACACTGATGATGGCGGCGGCTCAGGAATGGAGCCGCCGCCATCAAACAGCAGGGGGGCAGACGGGGGTCAGCGCTGGAACGGGGAGGGGGGGGAGGGAGGTATGACAAGGCAGCAGGGGGCGGACTCAAGGAGGGGGCAGTGCCGCAGCACTAGGAACAGACGGAGGGGGCATAGATGGGCCTGCACAGATCGGGGCAGGGGGGTAAGTGTCTGCAGACACAGATCGGGGGCGGGGGGCTGCACAGATGGGGGGGCTGCAAGGACACTGATTTCAGGCTCTGATCTGCAGAGCGCAGATCAGAGCCTGAAACCGGCATTTTAACACTGCCGCGATCCGATTGGTTAGTCTGCACAGACTAACCAATCGGATCGATTGCCGGCATGGGGCCACTCTGATTGGTCCCTTGCCGGCATTACTGCACTGTATGCTGTCCGTGACAGCAGCAGGGCAGGGGCAGAAGCTTTAATCCAAGCGCTTTGCAGCGCTTGGATTAAAGAGCTGCCAGAACGTATATATACGTGGTAGCTGCACGGGGTATGTGCAGCTATCACGTATATATACAGATTGCGGTCGGGAAGGGGTTAAGATAGTGCTGGATTAAGAGACATATATGAGTGATGTCAACAGCACTGCATAATATGATAGTGCTATATAGGAAGCAAGAAATAAGTAAATAATGTCCCACTTTGTCCCTACCATCATTCAGAGCTATTATAAATCACACCACATTATCCTGAGTCATTTCCATAATCATTCTCAAGCCATTTTTACAAGAACTTGCTTTTATTTAGAGCTAAAGAAAATCAAGAACAATTACCTGACAAAAAGCAAATAATCATCAAAGTCATTTTAAAGCCAGTGCAAGAATAATAACTCATGCCCACACGTTCTTTAAAAAAAAGAATCACTTGCCTTTTGCCTATTATATTCAGACCTGTAATGTAATGTAATGTAGAATTTAACATGAAATTAACTCTGTGTGAGGTCATTAAATGGATTGCCACTTATTAAATCAGTAGCTAGACAGAAGCATACACTTAAAAGTATAGGATTCTGTATAACCGCCGGTGGACATTATTCAGAAAACAGCAATAAACATACACACGTTACTTCTATTACAGCTTTACAAAAGACTACCTAAATAAGGAAGAATGTGAAACTCTGGAAAGGGGAGACATGGCTCATACATAGCTATGTGACACAGACCGGAAGAAAGAAAACCAGGGAGAACTTGGCTTTGTGTTATACAGTATTATGAGTTCTTCTTTGGTCTGGAGGAAAAAGGGTTTGTACACAAACATAGAAGAGGATTCTTTACTGTAAGAGCAGTGAGACTATGGAACTCTCTGCCTGAGGAGGTGGTGATGGTGAGTTCACTAAGGCCTCTTTCACACAGGCGTTGCAGGAAAATGTGCGGGTGCATTGCGGGAACATGCACGATTTTTGCATTGTAATGCGTTTTGCACACGCATGAGAAAAATCGGCATGTTTGGGATCGGTGTAGATTGTATACTTTTCCCTTATAACATGGTTATAAGGGAAAATAATAGCATTCTGAATACAGAATGCATAGTAAAATAGCGCTGGAGGGGTTAAAAAAAACATAAAAAATAATTTAACTCACCTTAATCCACTTGATCGAGCAGCCGGCATCTCTTCTGTCTTCTTTATTTGCTGTGTGCAGGAACAGGACCTGTGGTGACGTCACTCCGGTCATCACATGGTCCATCACATGATCCATCACCATGGTAAAAGATCATGTGATGGATTATGTGATGACCGGAGTGACATCACCACGGGTCCTGTTCCTGCACACAGCAAAGAAAGAAGACAGAAGAGTTGCTGGCTGCGCGATCAAGTAGATTAAGGTGAGTTAAATTTTTTTATTTATTTTTTAACCCCTCCAGCGCTATTGTACTATGCATTCTGTATTCAGAATGCTATTATTTTCCCTTACAACCATGTTGTAAGGGAAAATAATAATGATCGGGTCTCCATCCCAATCGTCTCCTAGCAACCGTGCGTGATAATCGCACCGCATCCGCACTTGCTTGCGGACGCTTGCGATTTTCACGCAACCCTATTCATTTCTATGGGGCCTGCGTTAAGTGAAAAATGCACAAAATAGAGCATGCTGTGATTTTCACGCAACGCACAAGTGATGCGTCAAAATCACCGCTCATGTGAACAGCCCCATAGAAATGAATGGGTCGGGATTCAGTGCGGGTGCAATGCGTTTAACTCACGCATCGCATCCGCACGGAATACTCGCCCGTGTGAAAGAGGCCTAAGAGTTCAGGAGGGGCCTGGATGTATTCCTGGAGTGTAATAATATTACAAACCGGATTCCAAAAAAGTTGGGACACTATACAAATCGTGAATAAAAACTGAATGCAATGATGTGGAGGTGCCACCTTCTAATATTTTATTCAGAATAGAACATAAATCACAGAACAAAAGTTTAAACTGAGAAAATGTACCATTTTAAGGGAAAAATATGTTGAATCAGAATTTCATGGTGTCAACAAATCCCCAAAAAGTTGGGACAAGGCCATTTTCACCACTGTGTGGCATCTCCCCTTCTTCTTACAACACTCAACAGACGTCTGGGGACCGAGGAGACCAGTTTCTCAAGTTTAGAAATAGGAATGTTCTCCCATTCTTGTCTAATACAGGCTTCTAACTGTTCAATCTTCTTGGGCCTTCTTTGTTGCACCTTCCTCTTTATTATGCGCCAAATGTTCTCTATAGGTGAAAGATCTGGACTGCAGACTGGCCATTTCAGTACCCGGATCCTTCTCCTATGCAGCCATGATGTTGTGATTGATGCAGAATGTGGTCTGGCATTATCTTGTTGAAAAATGCAGGGTCTTCCCTGAAAGAGATGACGTCTGGATGGGAGCATATGTTGTTCTAGAACCTGAATATATTTTTCTGCATTGATGGTGCATTTCCAGATATGCACTCGTGCAACCCCATACCATCAGAGATGCAGGCTTCTGAACTGAGCGTTGATAACAACTTGGGTTGTCCTTGTCCTCTTTGGTCCGGATGACATGGCGTCCCAGATTTCCAAAAAGAACTTCGAATCATGACTCGTCTGACCACAGAACAGTCTTCCATTTTGCCACACTCCATTTTAAGTGATCCCTGGCCCAGTGAAAACGCCTGAGCTTGTGGATCTTGCTTAGAAATGGCTTCTTTTTTGCACTGTAGAGTTTCAGCTGGCAATGGTGGATGGCACGGTGGATTGTGTTCACTCACAATGGTTTCTGGAAGTATTCCTGAGCCCATTCAGTGATTTTCTTTACAGTAGCATTCCTGTTTGTGGTGCAGTGTCGTTTAAGGGCCCGGAGATCACGGGCATCCAGTATGGTTTTACGGCCTTGACCCTTACGCACAGAGATTGTTCCAGATTCTCTGAATCTTCGGAATATGTTATGCACAGTTGATGATGATAGATGCAAAGTCTTTGTAATTTTTCGCTGGGTAACACCTTTCTGATATTGCTCCACTACCTTTCTGCGCAACATTGTGGGAATTGGTGATCCTCTACCCATCTTGGCTTCTGAAAAACACTGCCACTCTGAGAAGCTCTTTTTATACCCAATCATGTTGCCAATTGACCTAATTAGTGTTAATTGGTCTTCCAGCTCTTCGTTATGCTCAAATTTACTTTTTCCAGCCTCTTATTGCTACTTGTCCCAACTTTTTGGGAATTTGTTGACACAGTGAAAATTTGAATCAACGTATTTTTCCTTTAAAATTATACATTTACTCAGATTAAACGTTTGATCTGTCATCTACGTTCTATTACAAATAAAATATTGACATTTGCCATCTCCACATCATTGCATTCAGTGGACTGTGTTCTTGTGATATCGATCTCTTACCTACTAGTCACTATATGCACATGCACTTTGTTTATATGTACCACATGTATTTAATTTAATCATGATTGTAATCACAGTATGATTGGCCAGTCACTTGAGACTTGCCTTTATATGTTGCCATTTTCACTGTTTCTATGCTGGAAGAAGGCTCTTGTGAGCCGAAACGTCGCAAAGTTGCCAAAATTATGGGTGAATAAAGCTCCACAGATTTTTCACTTTTACTTGGAGTGCAGTCCTGCTTTCTTTGAACCGTATTGTTGGGGCATTGCCGCTGCCTCTGTGGATATTGCACCCGATTCCTGGTGGTGCTCCCGCTGGATTTTCTTTATATATATATATATATATATATATATATATACATTGCCACCTCTTTATTGTTATCTATTGATTTTTGAATTTTGGTTTGCATTTTTATTGAGTGTCTAATATCCCTATTATCTCTTTTATTATGTATTTTTAGCTTGACTAATAAATAGCAATATTTTAGAATACACATTTCAGTGTGATTCCAGAGAGAGTGCCAATCATTTACTGAACAATCTCTCTTCTATGTATGGGTGAACCATATTGATTTGAGCACCTGTATACTGGTAGTGGGCAAGTAAGCCACCCTAGTAATTTTTCCTTTACACAGTGTGGAGATGGCAGCAGCATCAGGAGACCACAGAATAACCCGGTAACAGAGTGGGGAGGTGGGTGGCAATACCAGTACCAGCTGAAGACGATGGATGAAAGAAGGAGCACTTGGCATCAGATGTGCGGAATTAGGTGGGTGGCAGCATCAGAACAGTAGCTGAGGCAGGTAACCAGAAAAAAAACTATCTCTTTTCTCAAAGTGTTGTTGTAGCACCACGGATGATCTAGTCTGATGCATCATTTACATACTGTTTAAGTGGCAGCAGCATGAGGAAGCCACATAGTGGCTCAGTGACAGTGTTGAGTTAGCAGCAGCATGAAGAGGCCACAGAATAGCAAGGTGACATAGTGTGGATGTGGCAGCAGCTGTCACGCCCATGGTTATGGTCGTGACTCCTTGGGAGCCGCATGCAGTTGCCCGCGGTCTGGGTGTTTTGTCAACCGCAGCTGGGGGCACTTAGTTCTTTGCCTCAAGTGCGGTTGCCGCGGACAACAGGTATGCGTGTGGTTGCCTCTGGTTTTGTGTGTGTGTTTGTGTGCACTTTCCTTATCTGGTGTGCACGAGGTTTATGTAGGTGTGCACTGTGACAATTCCCTTCACTTGTCAACGTTTTGTATTGTGTACATGTGGTGGCAGTGTCTCGGCCTCCTGGCTGACTCCCAAAACATGGTTGCAGCGCATATCGTTGCCTGTGGTAACAGATGCAGTGTAATTGTTTTTGGGTGCACGTCCCCTTTAAGTGTCTGTCTTCCCTTCCCTGGTGTGAGAAGGGTTAATTCCCTTCCTAGTCTGTGAGCACTGGGTGTGTCTGCGTGGGTGTGGCTACATGGGCTATTTAGCCTCAGTTGAGACCTGATATATATGCAGCTATGGATCTGGGTTCCTGTGTGTATATGTATGTGTGCACGGGATCCAGTCAGCAAGGCTGTGGCAGGTAGGTTTGGAACTAGTGTAGTTCACCTGCCATATCCATATGTCTTTTTGTGTTCCCCTTTTCCTTGCAGCTTGGCCAGTGAGACACCTGTTCCTCCGTGCCTAGGAGGAACAAGTCGTCTTACCCTGCTCCTTGTTCCAGGGCAATCCTGAGGGCTAGCAGGGATTATAGGTTCCGGTGTATGAGCCCTCCCACCATCAGGGTTGGCTCATATGGTTAGGAGTCAGGGTCAGGTTAGGGACGACATAGGAGGTGACCTGCTCCCTAATTCTGTCGTCCTGGCCGAGCAGCCACTAACATCGTCTGGCATTGCACGGCTGAGAGTTTTCCCCATCCTCAGCCGTGACAGCAGCAGCACAAGGAGGCCACAGACTGGCAAGGTGACATAGTGTGGAGGTGGCAGCAACAGCAGCTGCATGGGGAGGCCACAGAGAGGCAAGGTGACATAGTGTGGAGGTGGCAGCAGCAGAATGAGGAGATCACAGAGTGGCCCAGAGACAGAGTTGTGAGTTGGCAGCAGCATGATGAGACCACAGAGTGGCACAATGACAGAGTGTGGAGGTGGCAGCAGCAGCATGAAGAGGATACAGATTGGCAAGGTGACATAGTGTGGATGTGGCACCAGCAGCGTGAGTTGGCAGCAGCATCAGGAGACCACAGAGTGACCCGGTGACGGAGTGGGGAGGTGGGTGGCAATAACAGTAACCACTGACGATAGTGGGTGTAAGAAGGAGCACTTGGCATCAGATGTGTGGCAGCATCAGAATAGTAGCTGAGGCAGGTAGTCAGAAGAAACCTGTCTCTATTCTCAAAGTGTTGTTGCAGCACCATGGATGATCTAGTCTGATGCATCAGGCATTGGTGGGTGGAAATCCTGGCTGATCCCCGCCTGATTCATTTTAACAAAGGTCAGTCTCTCCACAGTGTGGGTGGACAGGTGAGTTCTTTTTGGGGTAACTATGGCCCGCGCTGCACTAAACACCCGCTTTAATGTCACACTACTGGCCGGGCAGGACAGCTTTTTCAGGGCAAACTTTACCAGTTGCAGCCACAAATCCAGTTTGGCTGCCCAGTCATCCAGCGAATATTCAATGTGGGGTGACAGGGAGCTGTCCAAGTATGCCATAACCTGCTGGTTTAGGTACTGTTCAAGGTCTAGCTGCTGCTGCTGGTGAGTAGTTTCTTCACAAGGCAGGTGAAGAAAGCTGCTCATCAGCGACTCTAGACTCAAGTTGCTGCTGATGGAGCTGGAACTTCTCCTACTCCCCCACCTTGCCATAGCAGAGGAATGTGAGCGCAGAGGGCTCCCCCGGTCAGACCTGCGAGAGGATGTGCGATGGCGCAGATAGGCAGCGGACATCTGACTACATAGGATGTCTCTATAGTAGTTTAGTTTGTCCTCCCTCTCAGTGGGTGTAAAAAGGCCCCCATTTTGGACTGGTAGTAAGGGTCCAACAAGGTGGAGAGCCAGAAATCCTCCCTCTGCCGAATGGTGACAATTTAGCTGTCACTACGCAAGCAAGTGAGCATGCATCCGGCCATTTGTGCAAGTGACTCGGAGGGACTCCCTGCCTCCATCTCCACTGCATACTGTCACGGTGTGTCTGGGTCCTGTGCCTCTTCTTCCTCATCGCCTTGAAGCTCCTCTGGCTGCTGCTCCTCTCCTGTCACCTGTGTAGAAAAACCACCCATTTCCCTACACATTGCTTGTGCTGCAATGTCCTTCTCCTTCTCCAGTTCAGCCCCCCCAGAGCTCATGTGGCCATGAGTTCTAGGTGCCTTGTCTCCAGTCCCCTAAAAAAACAGATTTACCAGCGTCTGTTCCAGGACATGAAGCAGTGGAATTACGTTGTTCGTCCCATAGTCCTGGCGACTGACAAATAACGTGGCCTCCTCAAAGGGCCTGAGCAAATGGCAGGTGTCATGCATGACCTGCCACTGGCTGACATCAAAGTTTCACAGGGGAGCACTCCTGTCCGCTTGAATCATCAAGAAATCATTAATGGCCTTTCTCTGTTCGTATAGTCGGTCCACTCTATGGAAGATGGAATTCCAACAGGTAGAAACATCACATATCAGCCTTGTTTTCGATGGAACCACTGACAATATCTAAAAAAGAAGGTAGTTTGGATTTTATTTAAAGCCACTGATAAAGAGGTGAGGTCACCTTGAAACGCGTCTGGCGTGGATAAGAATCCAAACTACCCAGTTTTTGACCTGCAGGATTAAAAAGTGCACTCTAAAAGTCGAGAAAATAAAAGCAAAGAAAACATAAGAATTTTCCTGCCTCCTCCATACCACACGGGAAGCCGACTCTGAACGTGAAATACACCATACAGCGGAGGAAAATCTCTCGGCTCGGGTAAATAGCTGTATTGAAGGTGGGACGCCCCTGCAGTAAGTGAAACCCAGTCTTTTGTGAGTAGAGACAATTGAACATCTCATAAATTCACAATACTAATTTGAGTGATATTAACTATTGATAAGAGCCATACCTTTTGTCTGCATGCAACATCGATCTAAATTCGGTCAGTTACTTTGCTCAGTTACTCTGTTCAACATACTACCAAATATATGTGTGACTACCAATTAACTTTTCTATCTAATACCATCAATGTGCACAATATTAAGATTAAGATTGGAATAATCAGAACTACGACACTCACAATCAGTGTCGCTGCATGGACTTCATTGTTACTAATTTTAGTATATATCTCCCAGATTTTATGTCATAACATAAGGTCCGTGAATTATGTTTATGTTTTATGTTTATTGAAGGTTTTATTCAATATTGTATGTTTTTAATCATCCTTTACGACAGACTTTATCCTACGGTGCATTTTAATTTTCTTTTGTTCATAAACTCAATAAATGTATGAAATGCAGATGGTGAGTGCCTGCTAATCAATTATACAAGTTTATTATTACGAAGTGATCAGGTGAACCACTTTTTAGCAGAGCACCATTACCACAGTGACAGGAGGGGTGAGCCACTATAAACCAAAGTGTTACTATTTACTCATACTTCGCCTACATATAGTTGAGCTCCCCCTACCCCATCACTATGGACATTTGGAATTTCATTGATAAACAGAAATCAAGAGTTGAATCTTATACATTTGGTGAATTTAACCAAGAAGCTACAGAAATAAAATCTATAACTGAAACTTTTAGGGAATTGGAGACACTTTTGATCAAACAGCTCAAAAAACGATGGGAAATAAAATCCCTCAATTGATACCTTGAAAATGGTAATATACCTAAGCGTCTCCAATTAACTAAAGTTCCAGCTCAAGATCTATGTGATGAAATGTTTAAACAAGTATGGGACAACTTACTAATGACACTATCCAAAGCATTGGTCCAATTAATCATCAAGGGAAGGACACAAATGTTAGAAAGAATCACAGAACAAATCAACTCAATTAGAGAAATGGTCACTAAATTTCCAATCAATGAGAAGGTAAAAAAATGGAGATAACACATATGCAATAGCTTAGGCACAATAGAGGAAGAAATTATCCTGAAAAAAGCAAGAAAATTTGAAGTTACACAAAAATGATACACATATAACCAAATTACAAGAGAGTCATAAAGAAAATCTGCAAGATACACTCAAAAGCACTTCAAACACACAAAAAACAAGAGAACACAACACACAATTTAACGCACCAATTGCAAACAGGTATGAAACCTTATCCTACTCCCATTTTTTTAGACAGGACACCACCACATCACAGGATACGTTCACACCAAGACAAATATCAATCACCAGAACTGAGACGTTACCAAACATCACCAATGAGACACAATTACAATTTAAGACACAGAAAACGCAACCAAAATTGGGACTGGAGAAAATACCCACAGAACACTTATCACGAGAGGAATCTATCTCAAACTCAAAACAGGGAGAGCACATATCAGTCCCACTACTATCACCACCAAGGCACACCGGATACAAGAAAAAAAGAACACGAAGGGGAAAAGTGACAGAGAGAAAAAAGAAAAAATTACAGGAACTAACTATAAACAATGATAATGCTAACATAAAGCTAAGTTTGATTAAATTAACAGCAGCCCAATCTAACTTATTAAATAAGGGACTAAAATTTGCACCTACAGCTAAACTAAGTAAATTTGACACATTCATTGGAGTCAAAAAGTTAATTAAAAAGGTCTGCCTTAAAAAATTTATTAAAAACCCAATAATAAGAAATTGTATAAAACAAGATACATATACACATACTAATCTGAAACAAAAAACAAAGATGTGCCCAACGTAAGAAATTGGCCATGAAATAGCAGCATTTACAAAAAATGTAGAAGCAGACATTAGAAAAATGAAAGAGCACCCTAACAGAAGAAGTAATTTACACCCAGAAGAATCAAAGCTATAAAACAACTCCAAGAACAGGAAAGTATTATTATTAAACCTGCCAAAAAAGGAGGCACAATAGTTATTCTAGAAGCACAACAATATGACACAGAATGCTCAAGACAATTATCGAATATTACCATATATCAAAAACTTGACAAAAACCCTACAAATAAGTATAATAACTAATAAGGCATTAATAAAATATGCTAAAAAAAAGACTAGATACAAACATTTTACAAGAACAGGAATACATTCAAAGAGTTTTCTTTATTTTCATGACTATGAAAATTGTAGATTCACACTGAAGGCATCAAAACTATGAATTAACACATGTGGAATTATAGACATAACAAAAAAGTGTGAAACCACTGAAAATATGTAATATTCTAGGTTCTTCAAAGTAGCCACCTTTTGCTTTGATTACTGCTTTGTACACCCTTGGCATTCTCTTGATGAGCTTCAAGAGGTAGTCACCTGAAATGGTTTTCACTTCACAGCTGTGCCCTGTCAGGTTTAATAAATGGGATTTCTTGCCATCATTACTTTAAGAAATGAAGGTCAGTCAGTCCGAAAAATCAGGAAAACTTTGAAAGTGTCCCCAAGTGCAGTCACAAAAAACATCAAGCGCTACAAAGAAACTGTCTCACATGCAGACCGCCCCAGGAAAGGAAGACCAAGAGTCACCTCTGCTGCGGAAGATAAGTTCATCCGAGTCACCAGCCTCAGAAATCGCAGGTTAACAGCAGCTCAGATTAGAGACCAGGTCAATGCCACACAGAGTTCTAGCAGCAGACACATCTCTAGAACAACTGTTAAGAGGAGACTGTGTGAATCAGGCCTTCATGGTAGAATATCTGCTAGGAAACCACTGCTAAGGACAGGCAACAAGCAGAAGAGACTTGTTTGGGCTAAAGAACACAAGGAATGGACATTAGACCAGTGGAAATCTGTGCTTTGGTCTGATGAGTCCAAATTAGAGATCTTTGGTTCAAACCACTGTGTTTTTGTGCGACGCAGAAAAGGTGAACGGATGGACTCTACATGCCTGGTTCCCACCGTGAAGCATGGAGGAGGAGGTGTGGGGGTGCTTTGCTGGTGACACTGTTGGGGATTTATTCAAAATTGAAGGCATACTGAACCAGCATGGCTACCACAGCATCTTGCAGCAGCATGCTATTCTATCCGATTTGCATTTAGTTGGACCATCATTTATTTTTCAACAGGACAATGACCCCAAACACACCTCCAGGCTGTGTAAGGGCTATTTGACCATGAAGGAGAGTGATGGGGTGCTGCGCGAGATGATCTGGCCTCCACAGTCACCAGACCTGAACCCTATCGAGATGGTTTGGGGTGAGCTGGACCGCGGAGTGAAGGCAAAAGGGCCAACAAGTGCTAAGCATCTCTGGGAACTCCTTCAAGACTGTCGGAAGACCATTTCAGGTGACTACCTCTTGAAGCTCATC
The DNA here is from genome assembly GCF_014858855.1 of Bufo gargarizans. Lineage (NCBI taxonomy): Eukaryota > Metazoa > Chordata > Amphibia > Anura > Bufonidae > Bufo > Bufo gargarizans. The sequence goes on from NC_058083.1 coordinate 295,286,469, forward strand.
AAGAGAATGCCAAGAGTGTGCAAAGCAGTAATCAAAGCAAAAGGTGGCTACTTTGAAGAACCTAGAATATGACATA